>NC_054388.1:49115827-49715827 GCF_017654675.1 Xenopus laevis | reverse complement strand
TTAATCAGAATTAAGAAACCAGGAATACTGAAACAAGGGCAATCTAAATTTACTACACCACTTGAAGTGAGACGCCAGCGAGGACCATACACATATGAACTGTCTGATAGACGCATATGGAATGCAAGTCATCTTGCTCCTGTTAGATATGACTTTGGAGAAGCTCCATTTGATGAAGGACATTTTCCTACTCCTGATATCAACTACAATAGGCCTGAAGAAAGTGAACCTATAATCAGAATCAGAAAACTACCTGCATGGACCCAGGACTTGTGATGTGAATAATGTATATTATTGCTTTAAGATGCATTGTTGTTGTTTATTACATTTGCCCAAATGCTTTCCTACTATAGAGGGAATATGTGGTGTTTATACAAATGGCCTGTAGATGGCACTGTGCTCATACTTATACTGTGCATACTTCCTGGTAACTTAAAAGTGAAAGTGAAAGCTTACTGTTGTGTAATGCCTGCATGACTCTGCTAATAAAACACTGTTATACTCTACTCATCCTCGGCTACCCAAAACATAACAACTATTTAGTGGGCTGATGGAGGGCTATTTGGGTCTCTATGTGGCCTATTGGGGGCTCTGGGTACCTGAAATTCCAGGGCCTATTTTGATTCTAGTGTGCTTCTGAGTACGCTCCCCTTCACGCTCGCAGCGGGGAGGGGGTGAGATGGCCGGCCAGGCTGCCTAGGATGCCCAGCTGACTTGGCCCGGGCCTGGCCTCATGTGAGTGCTAGACGGCACCTGCTGTCATTTGATTGGAAGGGTGAAGTTTCTGATGGGGAGCACAGGGGGAGTTGATTTCAGGATTCTGCATACAGCCATTGATCAGCAGAGAGTGTCTAACACTTTCTGCAGCTTTTCCAAATTATAAGAATCATTTGCCTTAATTAGGGAAAAAAGAAGTGAGGAAAATTCATTTAGGAGAATCAATTGCTGCCAGACTGAAAAGAAAATAAATCATTTCTCTTTGATTAATGGGCAGTGCTGTGCAGCCTCCCCATGCCCCCTCTTGCTAAAGTGGAGCAGTTTATATTGACAGGGAGTGAGAATTAGCACAAGTGTGCCAGTGTTCCTATGGATTATGGAATTTCAAAGGTGCCAGTGGCACCAAAGCCCTGAATACCATCAAGCCACAAGCATTGCTGGACTCTCTATACCCCAGAATTAATACTTAGTTATTAAGTGCCCCCTGAAAAAATCTGCTTCCTCTATATTTACGCCACTGAATCTTGCAAATCTGGAAGATAGATGTCAGTAAATATTGCCTTTTTATATGTTTTCTCTTGAACTCTCATTTATGATATACTCTGTGCTGCCTTAGAGAAGATCACCTGACCAAAAATACTGCAGCTCTAATGAAGAAGTGTAAAAGCTAAAGACTTGACTCTGTTAATTAACTCTGTTAATTGGCTCATGTGACCTAACATGTAGGTGCACCCTTGGCTTGTTTATCTGGACCCATATGGTTCCCTTAGTACTAAAAATGGCTATTTTCTATTTAGGATTATCCAATGGACAAAATACTCACAGCACACCCTGGCCCTCAAACCTGTCATTCCACCCGGTACTCAATGTCCCCTGAGGGATTGGCACCCTCCAAATAGTACCGTATAGTGATGGGCGAATTTATTCGCCAGGCGCAAATTCACAGCGAATTTGCGTGATACATCGTTTCATGAATTTCGTGGGAAATTCGCAATTTTTTCGGCGAAGTGAAATGGCGCAAATTCGCCCAACACTAGTACTGTTAGAATGGAAACCGGCACAACGAGGCTAATACAAGCGTTGTGAACCCCGCATATTTATTTAGTGCATTTTATTTACTGTAGATGTCAGACGAAGGGGCTTGCCCCCAAAACACAATGACACATACTACTAAAAAAGTATATTTTTATGAAAATGCTTTATTTAAATAAAGCAGGGTTTTATATATGAGCTGTTTTATGCAATATATTTTATAAAGACCTATATATTTCAGGAATATCGTTTTCCTTTAAATGACCAGTAAAATTAACAGTGAAAATTATCGCATCACGCACCAGGGCCCGCCCCTCTCTACGATCGCTACTGCTCTGGTGTACTATTTAGTCATCTCCTGTACCTGCAAAACTCTCCCTAAAAAAGAAATCATGTCTTGTATATACGCTTTGTGTTTGGCCATCTTTAATCTGATGTCTAAACAAAAACCCATAAACTCTTTCTTCAAGTTCAAATTTAAAATGTATATTTTACATGTAAATATTTTTATAGGTGAAGAGCAGACTTATATGATTGTATGGTATTTAAACAGTGTTTTATACTTGGGTAAAACGATCATTGCTACCCTAGCCCATCTTATCCCTTCTCTACTCCAATCCATTCAAAATGCAGAGAAATGACATAATGGGCAGGCTGTGGGCACAGAATGAAAACTGATCAGGAAGGCTGTAACCAGAGAGAAGGTAAAACCCAGATATTACACAAAAACTGAATATGCAGACTGAGCAAAAGTCAGCAAATTTTATGGGGGAGCCTAACAAATTTCTCACCCATAAATGTCATTACCCTTTAAAGGACAAAGAAACCAAATTCCACAGGGGTGCACCCCTCACTTGCATTTTGGTTTCATTGTCCTTTACAGAGGTGTAACTAGTGGGGAGCAGCTCACCCTTCCTTTAAATCATTTACTGAATTCTAGCTGTACTGCGTGGACAAAACCTGTATATGAAGGCAATAAAACCTGTGAAGGTAACAGTAACACCAAAAAAATCAAAGTGTTTAAAATGAATGCCAATATAATGCACTGTTGCCCTGCACTGGTAAAACTGGGGTGTTTGCTGCAGAATCACAACTATAGTTTATATGAACAAGCTGCTGTGTAGCCACGGAGGCAGCCATTCAAGCACAGGATACACAGTAGATAACAGAAAAGCTCGGAACAATCCAATGTATACTACACATGGCTTATCTGTGGCGTATTGTGTGCTTGAATGGCTGCCCCCATGGCTACACAGCAGCTTGTTTATATAAAATATAGTTGTGTTTCTATAGCAAACCCACAGTACATTATATTTTAATTACTTTTCATTTTTTGGTGTTACTGTTCCTTTAACTTTGCCCTTAAAGGTGGAAGAACTTCTTCCATGACTCCAAAAACCAATCGGACCACCTCTGTAATAATAGTTAATCAGTAGCACTGCATTTTCTCACAAATTGTTAGCACTACATTGCCTCGCTATACTTTTAGAGGTATTTTCCATGTACTGTTCGGTGTGCCCATTTAGAGTTAACTCAGATCTGTCGCAGGGAACATACGGAGGTGAGAATCTCACTTAAATATTTTCTAAATAAAGTGAAACAGATTTTCCCATGCAGCGCTAATCACCGATAACTCTCTCCTTTTCTAAGCTTTTTTTATGCAAATTATCTGGCGCGCCAGCTGTGGGGAATGCATATTAAGGAGATGAGTTCAGCAACGCCCCTGAGAGGTGAATGTTGATTTGTGGAGTTATTTAAGCCCTAAATAAGATGCTGCGCTTTCTGCTACCAGTAAACATCACTTCCAGCTGTTGCCTCTCTTCTATTATAGGAGGTGCAATAGAAAATTAACAACTACTTCACGCAGCCCCAACCTCCCCTCAACTGCATCCACTTTAACTTACACATTCCTTTCTGATCAATTTGCACTGATAAAATGACAATTAATTTTTATCCTTATAAGGATATCAGAAGTCACTGAGGGGTTCTGTGACCATATATAGGCAGAAGGCTGCAGGCTGAGTTATACAGGGAACTCCAAGTGTCACTATTGTATTATAAGGGACATTGTACCCCTTACTGTAAATTATAAGGATATTAGAAGTCACAAAAGGTTTATAATTATACTGTGCATACACATAGTACTTTCTATAATGTATGCCCTACTGTAATGAGAAATAAACAATGTATTATAAGGATATTAGAAGTCACTGATGGGTTCTGTGACCATATAAAGGCACAAGTCTGCAGGCTGAGTTATACAAGGAACTCTGAGTATCACTCAAGTATTATAAGGGATCATTTACCCCCTACTGTAAATTATAAGGATATTAGAAGTCACTGAGGGGTTCTATGACCATCTAAAGGCACACAAGACTACAGCTTGAGTTATACAGGGAACTCTGAGTATCATACCCACTACTGGAAATTATAAGGATATTGTCTGCTTGTGTTTCCTTCAGGTTTTCCAGTTTCCTCCCACACTGTACATAACCCAAGAGGATAGCAACTAGTAGTAGGTGTTTAGTTTTGTTGCAAAACTGTATGCACCAAGGTGCCATAAGATCAGTTAACTGGCATATCCTGTTGGATTTAATGCTATAAGGCTGGTTAGTGTTTACTCTAAAAAAGTTTATACTTTCTAAAAGGTTTGGAAGATGCAGCGGTAGGATAATGATCTGTATAATGACAACGAGAAACGTCACAGTTTACCTGATACAATCTAAATGCAATTACTGATACCTTTGTTCCCACTGCTTCCAGCAAGACATTCAGACTTGATTAAATTCTTTGTTTATTTCTCAAAGCAACAACCTCCCTCCCCCCACACGTATAAATACAATCCCATTCTTATATATCTCCTTAATTAGACTGTTTATCTGGAATTTTATTTTTCAGCAGAGAGTTGAGAGGCTTCACTGGGTGTGATGGTATCATCGGAGCCAAGATCCAAATCTCAATAAGTCGCTCTTACTGCTTTAAGCTGGCCATAGACGCGATCCGATCGTATAAATCAAGGATTCGTACGATTTTCAGACCGTGTGTGGAGAGTCCCGACATTTTTCGTCCGGCGGAGATTGGTCGTTTATTTGATCAGCCAGGTTAAAAGATTTCTGTCGCCTGACAATAATTTCTCTGCATGTATTGCCGATCGTACAAATTTCCGTAGGAGAACATTGGCTGATATGTTCTTTTGTATTTATTTGATTGGAATGGTTAGTGGCAGGTCGGGAGATGGGAAAGTCTGATCGTACGATGATTTGTACGATCGGATCTTTGCGTCTATGGCCATTTCGGGGAGATAAGTCGCCCTGAAGAATTGGAGATTTTGTTGCCGGGCGAGTAATCTCCCTGAATCTGCCTGTGTGCCCTGACCCTAAAAAGCACAGTACAGAAACAATAGCTGGCAGCAAGATTTCTACATTGACTGTTTCCAACGAAATAGTTAGAAAACACATTATAAAGATTTAGACTTAAAGGTTAATACCCAGGGGGGGGGCAAAATATTGGGAATGACCCAGTTAGTCCAATCAATTACTTTGTACTCCAGGCTGATGCTCGTCCTCCATTGAAAAATGGCACTGCGCTGAGGTACTTTCTCAAAGAGTTTCCCACCCCCATATTTGAGCCAGTTAACAAAGTATCCACTGCACCAAACTGGACCCAAATGTGCAGAAAGTTTGTATAAGTACTATACATAGCATAACACTGCCCAGCTGGGCACACAGAATACCTGAGTTACTGGATCCAACATGAAGGTGTGGAAGTCTTTAAAAAAGTATCCTGGGCCGGTGCAAGTTTTATGGACACCACACAGGCCTACAAGGCTAGTGATTAGACTCACTTGGCGGTTCCCAACATACTGGCACATGTCAGTGTTTTAACCATTACTTCTCAATTAAGAAAATACAACAGAAATATTCTACCATTTTTTAGGAATCCCTTGGCATATCCCACACCACTCACATGTAAAGTAGAGTAGAATCAGACCTTTTCTGAACATACCAATGCAGTGCAGGATGGCAAAGGGATCCATGTGCAATGGCAAAACATGGTGGAAATGAAGAGGAGCGCTGGCCCAGATAATTACTGTATATTTATAAACAGGAATTGGCAGCTCCCAGTGAATAACACTTTCCTTTCCTTTAATACTTGAAATCACAACACAAACAAGGTCCTTGCCATACAAATGGTTGCCCAAGTGGTCACATGTCAAAGTTTAGAAAAACGGAAAAATCAGCTGTTTTTCCACCCACCGGCACGCTAAAGCAAATGTCACTTAATCACATGTAGATATTGGTTTTACACTCCTTTGGCCTGCCATGGATAAATATTTTAATTAAGTGAACCTGAATGAGAAATTCGCTAAGCTAACAAGACGTTTTCATTTCTCAGAGAAGATCTTGTTAAAAATTAATGAACTAATTAAGCCTTTTCAAATAATTTAAGGGCAAAGTGCTGGGAAACAAAGATAATATTCCATGCGTTAGTCAGTTTGGCCGAGCGCCTCGAGCTGAAAGCATCCTTTATTGTGGGGCAAGGGGGTGCCTATTGTGGCATTTGGGGCCCAATGTATAAGCTGTAACCCTCTAGTTGTACATCTGGAACTTTATTTCATATTTTCGCCTTTCTTCCCCATGGTCCCTTTGTAGACCTTCTTTTGCAGCTGGTGTTCCTCATTTGTAGGGGCACATGTATCATAAGAAATTTGTTTTTAATAAGGTTAATGTGAGCTTATCAAGCTTCTCCTTGATTTTGCAGGTGTTTAAAACTTTTCACAATCACTCGAAGTCTCATAGTTTTTTGAGATACAATGATACAATTGACTCCAAACGATTATTCGTTTTATCCTTCAGATCTACTGAAATATCATTAATATGAAAGGGAACTGGGTCATCAGTTTTATGTTTCTCAAGTTTTTTTTTTCAAGATGTCACCTATTGCCCTGTTGAAGCAGGGCTGACCGGCACTCAAACGGATCCACAAGACCAGAGATATTCAGTTAAAAGATAAATTTATTGGTAGAAAAATTAAAAATATAGCTTCATCTCCATCCATTTGCCCTGTTACCATGGGCATCCGTATAATATTTTTCCAAGGGGGAGGGCAAGAAAGCTAATATCACATAGGGTAGCATCCCACTGAAGATTAACCTATTCATGACAATGCAGTAGATAACCTTATTATGCATAATATGGTACAGGTATGGGACCTATTATCCAGAATGCTTAGGACCTGGGGTTTTCCAGATAATGGATCTTTTTGTAATTTAGATCTTCAGATCTTAAGTCTAGTAGAAAATCATGTAAACATTAAATAAACTCGGGGACGTGGCCGAATGCCAAACTAACAGGTCGCACCACTGTGAACTCCGTAGGCACATTGATCCTGATTTCGACTTAAACCTACTAATGTCCAGTCATTTTTTTTTACCGAGTACTGGAATATCCCCAGCAGACATGGGAGGCAACCGAGGACCAAAAAAGCAAGCAATATATATATATATCTCGCAGAAAATGGATCAGTATGTGAGACAGCCTGCCCAAGATGCCGCATAGGCGCCCTCGTCTCCCACTCCCTCTGAGGAACAGGCACCCGACTAAAATATAGCACCGGTTCTAGCTGCAATTGCAACCTGTCAAGCCACGCTGACTGCCCAGTTTGAGAAGGTGACAATTGATTTGTCCTTAGCGTTTGAGAATAGGGTCAGCACGCTAAAAGATACATTCACGCCAATCCCGGTGCAAATCAGCAGCAGCTTAAACAACAAGCCACGCTACTTGATGACTACGAGAACCGGCAACGCAGGAATAATGTGTGAGTGATGAACTGTGGGCTAAATTGGGATTGAAATGTATAAAGCATCTATATACCAATAATACCCTACATACACACCTGCTTCTACAGCAGGCCATCTCTCAACCCAACCTTTCTGAATTTGGACACATGCAGATATCACATCTGTGCATAACTCAATTCCCTACATCACCATCAATATAATACCCAGATATGTAGCCCAACCTACCAAGACCAAGCTTCTGTCGAATACTTACAAATTACAGTAGGAGATATGACCTACGGCCGAGGGTAAAATATAAATGGGAAGCTAGTGGGATCCAGCTAAATTCCAATGACTGGAAAGAATTTATTGATAGTTTATATCAAGCCCTTGTGAGCACTAGGGATAAACCTTAGTGAGCACTAGGGATAAATAATACAGTTTAAAATTATCCACCAGACCTATCTCACACCACAAAAACTGCATGTTATGGGTAAACATGACTCTCCATGCTGTCCGAGGTGCAAAGCACAGATAGCTGATTTTATTCATCAAATGTGGAGTTGCCCTGTGGTGCAGAGGTTTTGGCAACAGATCATCCACTTTATGGGTGCAGAACTGGCCCTACCACAAGTGCTCAGTCCGGCCACATGTTTGTTGAGATTACTGGATTCCATGGTGCCCAGAACTAGGCATTTAATGACTACAAACAAGTGGAAGGATAACAGCTGCACAGTCCTAATGCAATTTGCAAATTGCTAATAGATATGTTCGCTGGATGAGTAATGGGAAATATCTCACCCGGTAAACGCAGTGACCTGGGTGTAAAAACCCCAGGTCAATCACATAAAGGAAGATTACGATGTAGAGTCTCAAGTAAATGAGGGAAAAGCACTCACCCGACGTCTCAAGTGGTCCGGGTGCATCGCCCCGAACCTGTAGCTAAGGGTGTATGCACTTGTGGAGTTTAGGAAAAGGTCAGCAAGCACTCCGGAAACCTCTTGTAGAGAGTAAAAGTAATCGCTTTATTTCAAATACATTAAAACCAATGCATCCTGACGCGTTTCGTATCTAAGCGATACGTAGTCATAGGCACTTGGGGTGGCATAAGTCCTCTGTCCTTTTCTTAATAAGGACACTTTCTGGCTAAGAATGACCAACACAGAACCATATGTTGGCACCACACAACACAGGGTAACTGCACCAGATACACAAGGTCCCAGGTTAATTATATTCCAAGCTCGGCCGATCACCAATAAAGATGAGCACAGAGGAAAACCATTTATTGGCATCAAGTGGGGCACAAAACCAAAATGATTATGAGAAATGAACGGCGTGAGATTTTGTCAGAACAATTGAGTATACAAAACATTGTTATTAAAATTACTTCCAACATCTAATTATATTTCTGTTTGAGATGATTATTACAACAATGCAGAAAAATGCCATTTTACATTAATAGTAAACAAGCGTTTCCTTGGAGCACACAGGGCAACAGGACCTTTTGTATTTCTTCTCCAAAAACTGTCAGTTTCAGTAAAAAAATTAGAACTGTTTGCTTGGAAGGAAACATGGGTGATTTGGCGACTCTTTAGGCCAACAGTTCAGTTAGTTAATTTATAGCCCACACAGGAATTTACTCCAGTAAAATTCTTATTTGTTTTTGTGTGTTTTTCTTAACTTGATGGACAGAAGACAAATGATTTGTTGGGGCTTCAGGGCAAATCTTGCTTTAAATGAATAGAAGACATAGCCATTTCCTAAAAAGTAAAGGTTTTGTATTTTATATACCATAGTGAAAGATCTTTGTTCTTTGCCATATGAATAAGATTGACTCCCTTATCTTGCTATGCTGCCTCCTTTGCATCCAACTGTCTATCTTGCCCCGCTGTGTTTTAGTGATGTGTGGGCCAGCAAGCGTATGGACAAGGAAATCCTGGAATTACAAACAGAAAAGTTATGAGCTATATACTGTATGAGCGATGCTCTGAGTTCCCTGTATAAATCAGCCTGCAGTCTTGTGCCTTTATATGGTCACATAACTACAGTGAATTGATCTCACTGGTAGGAGTTACAGACTTAACCACCCAAATCTCCACAGAAACACAGTACTTCTGAGTGACATGTTTGTCAATTACCCAGTACAAAATGATGGGCAATTGTGGAGTCATTTTTATCCACTAAACTGCAAATGAATTCCAAGAAACACTGGCAGGGGCACGTCATCCCTGTTGCCTCAAACGTCTTCACAAATTCAACAACCTGCAATAATTAGACACTTCACTGTATTATTACAGCACCTCTTGGTGCTCTGAAAGAAGAGATATAAATCCTTCATCACCGAGTACTTCGCTGAAAATGTGACATTTTCATTTGCATAGTGTAAGCCTACAATTTCACTTTCATTGCAGCTCAAACCTTTAATGCGCATTTTATTCCGCTCTAATAGTGTCAGAACTCATAGATCATGCAGATATATATATATTTATATAAATCCCGAGATGGAATGGGTAAGTAGTGCTGCAGATATGGCACAATAATGTGCGTATATGAGTCTGTGGGGAAGCTGGTTCTGCCACAAGGACTCTATATACAACCTTATGCACACATTAGATTTAACATCACACTTCATATAAAATTGCACTGGATAACTTGGTTCTGTTCTCTCTATCTGCTCATCTGAAACAGTATATTACCTTTTCACGTGGAATAATGATTTGTAAATAGACAGGGGTGTAACTACAGAGAAAGCAGACCTTGCAGTTGCAGGGGGGGGCAGGAGGTATAGGAGACTCAAATAATGAGCAATTTCAATATCTATTGGTAGAACAGGACAACATCTGTATATGTTTGGGATTGGGGCCGTAAGTAATTTGTTGTGGGGCAAAGTAACATCTATTTAAATCACTGTAAATAGATTTAAAATAGATTTTTAGTATATATTTTTCATTTATATGTGTGCATCTGGAAATGTTTTTTTATATTATGTTTTCAGTCTGCCAAAAAAATCATTTTAATTGCTCAGAATTCTACATTGCTCACTGTGCTCTGTTATACAGATCTCAACCATAAAGCAAGGCAGGGCTGTTGATTACAATGAGTATCAAATAGGATCTGTGTTTATATGACAGAATGCTCTGTTATACAGATAGCTAGAATCTCAGCCATAAAGCAGGACAGGATTGCGCCGTACAATGGCTTTCAGACAGGATCTATGTTACTGTGATAGAATGCTTAGTTATACAGATAACTAGAATCTCAGCCCTAAAGCAGGGCCTGCCTGCTGTCAGCTATGGACTGGGGGGGGGGTTTCAGGTCCACCGGGGCTGCAGCATGGGCACACCCCTCTGACCCTCCTGCACCACCTCTATGCCCCCCCCCCAACCCAGGCGCAACACTGCTCTTCCCCACTACCTCCTCAGCAATCGGGTATAGGGTATACAATTTTTAGTTCCCATCAGGAGCAGGCTGACGGGCCGAGCCCACCGGGTTTTCTCCAGCTGTCCCGCAGGTCCCAGTCCGGCCATTCCTGCTGTTTACAAAGGGTATCAGATAGGATCTGTGCCACTGTGACAGAATGCTCTGTTATACAGATAGCTAGAATCTCAGCCATAAAGCAGGGCAGGACTGCTGCTTACAATGGGCATCAGATAGGATCTGTGTAGCCACTGGGACAGAATGCTCTGTTATACAGACAAGTACTGCTGCTTTTCGACAGAAAGGAAAAAGACCAAAAATATATGATTAATCTGCCCTATGCAAAGCACAAAAGTGACAGTGGCTTTTTTATAAATTAAGTAAACTTTTCAGCTTTTTGGTACACATGCAGACTTTATTGGTGCATTTAATTCAGTTTTTTCATTACTGAAATGATTGGAATCAAGTGTTTTTTCATTTGCTTCACAGAATAATGGAATAAGTACAAAATAAGACATTTCATATCAATTTCATTAAAAACATTGTATTTTTATGATGCATCCAAAATCCAATTAGTTGATATACTGTAATTCCCTAACCAATCTGGCTCTGCTGAACTGTTCAAGGGATCTTGGAGGGAAAAAAGCAACTTCATATAATGAATTCAAAGATCAAATGAATTTCTTTATTGGACCCCCAGTGTTGAAAAATTAAATATCAGACATTTCCTCTCTCAGGTTTTACCATCTTCCGGGTTAAGGGAACGAAATACACTTTTGAAAAAGCTCCTTTAACCCTGTAGATTGGTGAAATCTGGACATGTTGAATCTCACAGGCCAAAAAGAAGGGCTTTTCCCAAAAACATATGTGCTGAGTTAATGGCAGGCTGTCACTGTATTGTTTCATATGTTGTTGACAAGAAAAGGGTTAACATATGAAGATTACATACAGCCCCATTTCTATATTCTGCCTTTTCTTGTAGGTTGTTATGAATCAAGCCCTGGGACGCAGGCACAGCTTTTAATGTGGTTTTGTTAGGGTCACAATTCAGCAGTGGGTTTGGAAGGGAAGAGGCCTAAAGACAATTAAAAAACCTTTTCGACCTTTGCAAACCCATACCAACGTCAAGCTTATATCTTTCCCAGTGTAAACAGCACAAATTTGCTCCGGTCGAGACACAATAACAACTCTCATCACTTTCAGTGCCGGCTCTCAGTCTCTGCATTTGGTTATCATCATTCTTATAGATGTTAATAGATTTATTTCGCTCCAGGCACCCCAAACCCCTGCTGGGTCAGAATAATGTGAAAACGTCTACAAAATAAATTGCCAACAGGGTTTCTTTATCTATGACCTGAATCTGCCAGTTTCCTTTTAAACACAAATCCAAAACTTTCTTTTTTAAACCCTGCAAGGATTGGGGTCCAGTTTCTACACTGATTCACTACCTTGAATTGGCTAGGGGATGTCAATGTCTTAATCAAGCCAGGTTGTGAAGGCATTATTGTCTTGGCATTTTTATCATATATATTACAAAACATTCATGTATCCCTGCACCTTGATATCCATTTAAAAGCAGTCAGATCTTAATCAGGTCTGAATAACTAGGAGTCCTCAGGCCATATACAGTCTCTAGGTGGCACTGTGCCCTTCCTGTTCCACTGGTCCAGGTACCAGGAGAAGGGTTGGGTGAAGGTACAACAGAAAAGAGAAAATAAGAACAGAAAGTGATCGGAAGCCATGTCCTACAGAGCTGTCAACCAGCCTGAATATAAATACTTAGTGGATTAGAGCCAAGGGTGTAGGCAATGGAATAAACAGGGATTCCAAGGAGCATGGCCAAAGCATGGTGGAACTCACCTCCAGTGACACCTCTGTCTACATTTTTAACCTAACAGTTTCATGGGGGGCTCAAACTGTCTGGCCAGGTTTCAGCATTGTGAAAACCAAACAAATACCAGCCAGCCATGACCTCTGCATGTGACCAATCTGTCCCCATTGGCACTGCTCTGCCCCAATGGCATCTCCCCCCCCAGACATCATTGGTCTGCCCCTTGTCCGGATTTTGCCATGGTCAAAGTGGCATCTACTAAGGGATGCCTTGGAAATTTCAGGGCCCTATACAATTATTATTGAGGGTGATGATGGAGCTTCACTTACTGTGGTTCCGGAACTAATGTGTATAGGGACAGGACCATATCTGGGCCATAACTTAGATATCTTAATGGAACCTATTTCTAACATAAGAGCAACAGATGTGCTAGAGGTGGGGAAAAGCGGCACTCCATGTTGTTATTATACCATATCTCCTGGAGATCCATTATCTCATGGGTGGCGTTATATGATTTATATGAATTGTCATCTACTGACCGACCAAAAATAAAGCCATACATCTCAGACTCCCACTTTGGGCATCCCTACCTACATCCTATCTTTTTCACCCCCCATAATCCACTCCTGAATATAAATCTGCATTTATTAGTTATTGGTTAATACAACAATTAAGATTAGTGACCAAATTTCTCCTCAATACAGAGAACTGTTTCTGCTATCAGCTGCCATACTCAGATGTACACAGTCATGCCCACTGATGGAAGGTTACTAATAGCCTATTTTTCTTTATTAAAAAAGACCAATTTTTTATTTATTACAAAAGACCAATACTTCACAGAAACTCCTCACAGATAATACCCAGGTCAGACTCCAATCCCTAGGTGGCATCAGCACTAACCAAAGCTCTTTCATTATGTGATAAATATACAGTTGATTTTGCACCAATACAGTTATTTAAAACAGGGTCAGATATAAAATTATTTGCTTATTGAGAGGCTGCATCTATTTTACCCCCATGGCACTATGGTACTGGAACCCATCAGTCCTTCTATACCAGGGGTCCACAACCTTTGTTACCTGTGAGCCACATTCACTGCCAGCCTACTGGAGGATCTCTTTTGCAGGACTCTTGGTTTTTATGCAACCAAAACTTGCCTCCAAGCCACGAGTTCAAAAATAAGCTCCTGCTTTGAGGCGACTGGGAGCAACATCCAAGGGGTAGGAGAGCAACATGTTGCTCACATGTTACTGGTTGGGGATCACTATTCTATACGAACACCTGGGCAATATGGCGAGGATATGCTAATAAGCAGTTGATGTACTTAAGTGCAAATAAACTACAATTCTGTCACAGTAGAACACATTCTGATACCCATTGTATGCAGCAGTCCTCCCCTGTTTTATGACTGATATTTTAGCTATCTTTATAAGAGAACATTCTGTCACAGTGGCACTGTTTCTATAAGATACCCGTTGTAAGCAGCAGTTCTGCCCTGCTTTATGACTGATATTCTAGCTATCTGTATAATAGAGCATTTTGTCACAGTGATACATATCCTATCTGCAGGGCCAACAAAATTGTATGCCCTTAGGCTACCTAGCTACTTACGGCTGCTTGCACCCCAACCTGCCTCCCAGCAAAATGTCTCTCCAAGCTCCTTCCCTGCAGCATCTATTTTTCTGAGAAGTTGACCTGTATCCTGACCTGTTATAAATCTGCAGAGTTGCGCAGAGGAGTTCAAAGGGGCCATCTTCTGTCAGTTTCTGATCCTCTTCTGTTTAGAGTGGTGACACTGATCTTGGTTGAGCATGCACAGTTGAGTCTATGTCCTGAATCAGAGCATGTTCCCGCAAGATCCGAATCAGCAACTGACTGAAGAGGATCAGAGAAAGAAGATGGGGCTTTTGAACTCTCCTATGCAGCTCTGCAGATTGAAAGGGAGTGGAGCCAGTGTCGGACTGGGATGCTAGGGGCCCACTGGAAAACCTTAGACCGTGGGCCCACTTTACAAACTATTATTCCTCTTCTCCTCACACAACCTCTTTAATTTCCTAGTCTTTTTTTTTTACTATATTTATATTCTTTCATTATTAAGCTTTTTTTTTCCTGATAAAGAGGGAAAACAGGGAATGACCAAGAAATAAACTAAATGGTTAGAGGCAAGAGGGCCCACTGACACCTGGGCCCACCGGGAGTTTTCCTGGTATCCCGGTGTGCCAGTCTAACACTGAGTGGAACTAGGGGTTAGTTCTCCTGTAAATGTCTGTCAAAGTCTTCCATGCCTCCCCCAGACTTCTGCAACCCTAAGCCTGGGCCTTTGAGGCCTGCCCATAAATCCGGGCATACCTATCTTATATACATTGTAAACTGCAGCCACATTTATTCATTAGTGCATATTTGCCAAAATTCCAGCAATCTTGCCCCCCATCAGCAGCCAGAAGTGATGAAATGATATCACTGAAATGCTTACATAAATCTTGCACAACTTTTATCAGTGTAATTCTGAGCATCGTGTGTGTAGGGCATGGGCGCTGTCTTAGGTGCACTGCATTTGTGTGCAATATAGTTCATAGAAGAATAACATGGGAGAACCATGCAAAGGAAATGTAGGCCTAGAGCTCTGCTGAAGGTTGTACTGGGGGTAGGTGATACAATAACATGGCACACTGTATAGCTTGGTGCCAAGCACTATGGCCACTTGCACTAAATTGAGTGACAGGCAGGCACAATACAGGTACTTCTTTGTAACACTGGCACTAATTAAATAGCCCTATTGATACAATGCAAAGTTGTGCTAAGAAGTCATGCCGCAGCCGCCACGGAATATTCTTTCTCTTATGCTCTAATTTATGCTCTTATTCCAAAAGGCCGTGCTCCCATGCAATTTGCCCATTTAATGGAACCTCAAAATGATTCTTAATTGCCGCAACTGGCATTTTTTTCCTCCAGTCTAATAATAAGGAGTGACCCAGAGACATTTTCTCTTATTAATTCCCCTGGCTGGCAGCATGAACGTGGCACAGACCTTGTCAGGATTCATCTGCATTTACATATTGTCATTATGTCTCTGTGGAAATGTCAGAAAGAAGTCTAATAGCAAAGCAAATAGCCACTTTCATATAACACCGTCTGCAGCGAAGACCGTGGTGCTGATACAATAGCCGCCTTGGAATCTCATTCCAACCTGTCACCGAAAATTATGGCTGGAAATATATCTATCTTTGAACTAGTGCCAATGCATATTTCCATCATGGGGCCAGCTCTGATATGGGCTGCCTCTAGGCAACCACTATGACATTTTAGCTGGCTACTGACCTTAAAATCATTGTCACTGCCCCACTGGGCCCCCATACCCCCCAGCAGCTGCCCTTGCATCCTAGTGTGTAACAATAGAGGCATCAGAAGCAAAAGCAGCTCAGGGGCCCTTCATGGTATAAAGTATAGGGAGCTTCTAACATTTTGCAATAGGGTGCATTATTTTCCCATGATCCTGTGGGATTTGCATCCAGTAAAAGGGACAGTAATATTAAAGCTATACAGTAGGGAATAGGGGCAGCCACAGAAGGCACATATTTAGGGCACAACACTGGGGGAACTACTTGGATAGGTACCACTGCTGCCCCTACAGGGAGCTTACTTTAAACATCCTTTTGTGTTGGTCCAGCTCTGCTATAAAGGCAGAAAGGAATGTGAGTATAAATCTGGAGTAATTAGTAGCAATTTTAGCTTAGCAGAGGGTTAATTGCAGCCTTGGTCCCTCAGTCTGTCTGTGTAGTTTGAGCTCAAGGTTATGCCATGGTAGCAAAACAAACAAGGTGTCCCCTCTACCCTGAGTTCAGCTCTCTATGGGAAATAATACTCTCACATTCCCTTTATTCTCAGGATGTGGATTCAACTGCCAACAGATAAAGATCATAAATAATCAGGTCTGTGCTATATCTGCAGTATATCTGTTATCTGTACTGCTTCTATCCCTTATCTGTTCCTACAGCTCCAGACTCTCCCATAACTAATGTGCCTCAATTGCACTCTGCTGTGCACAGGGTCTATAATATAATACACTGTCACCTATCAGAAAGATAATTTCCGTGTCCAGCCCTGTTTGTGTTTGAACTTCCATTATATAAGGATTTGGTCTTCAATAATTCAGTTATACCATGTGATACATACATAGAACGAGGAAGATAGGGGAGATTTGGGAGCTAAGTAACAGGGGTAAATTATGAATATTAGGTTATTAAAAAGCAACGGTATTGTATAGGGAATCTTTGCCTTTATTTAAGGCTGGCACATCCACTGCCCAGTAATAAAAGGCAACGCGTGAGATCAGTCAGACAAAAAAAGTGCCTGATTGTAACTATCTATCGAAGGGCCCGTGCAGAAAATATAAAGAAGATTAAGCCCCAAGCAGAACAGATCCTCAGGATGCTCTTGTCTCAGCTCCATAATGACCTCACCAGAGATTCCACCAGGAAACCAGATTTATTACAGTTGCCTGGAGCCCTGGCAATATCATTATTTCTCTTAATCTCCCTGAATCCCGTCCTTAGCAGGGGATATCATGTATCAAATAAGCGCAGTGCAACATGACTTTGGCCCATTTCACACATTATATATCTCCTCACTTGAAGGAGCAGTTCCATTTAATTTTCACTTTTCTGTACAATAGACTGTAATATAATTTGCAAATGTTTTTTCTTCTTTATGTTGTGTGATTTTTAAATAATTTATATTTTATCATGCAGTTAGACTTCTTACAGCTACCTGGTAACTAGGTGAGTAATTTTCTTGTGTATGGGCAAGGTAATATTTAAATTGTTTTGCATATAAAGAGGCGTTAAAAATGAAAATTATATCATATAAAATATAACAGGCCCTTTTAATTGCTTGGAATTTCATTTTCTTTCATTACACCCAATTAACTTCAGGTGGATGAAGATATCAGTTTAGGAAGGCAAGTGGAAGTGGGTTATACTGTAAGTAAGAGCTGTAGTTCTGACCAGTGAGCATGAGATTCGGCTGTTGCTTTTCAGGGAGCAATATTACATTTCCTCCAAGGAAAGCCTGACAGCCATAATAAAACAGAGTATGACTATGTGCAGTTTAGGGGGCTGCCCAGCCAATGACCTATGAAATAGAAGCCACTAGTTCAAGATTCACTACAATCAAAAAGCGACCGCAGATAAATCGATTTATTTCTCCGTAATTCAGCGGGTGAAAAGAAAAGGATTACTGAAACGAGCAGCAGTTAAGTGGATATTGGCATAGGTCAAAACAAGCAACAACTCAAGCCTGTGCCTTGAATGAAAGCTGCTATATGTCATCTTTCTAAAGATCAGTAACAGGGCAGATAAAGGGGAACATTATACTGTATGTGTGGAACCTTGGGATTCTGACACAGGACTGTTGTGCTTTAGCACCCAATAGACAATTCAGATCCATTATGTCCTGGAGTGTTACCTGGCCTTTACTAACTATGCACACAGTCCATGCGGGTTATGCATCTTTCTACATAAAAGAACAATTCCAAATGATGGGATTGGAGGGAAACTTGGAAGGACCCCAATCCAAAAAAACAAAGGTTTATAGAGATAGGAGAGTCTATCTGCTGATTTACCATTTCCAGTCAGAAGGTTGAGCTGTGTTGCAGTTCCTTTTTCAAACATCAATAGGCCTGATTTTGTAGGCTGTCCTAAGAAAAGGTAAATATAGTACTTGTACATTTAAAGCAATGTCCAACTGTCTTCCTGGAATATGGATGGTACATTGTAATAAATAGAAATAAAAGAAGGTAAACCCCCTCCAACACCACTTGGATGTAAGTTAGAAACACTAATCCAATTCCAACTAATGCCATGAAGCCCAGTAGTCAGTGGTACCTCTTGGTTCTAACCATTTATTATTATTATTAATATTAACATGTATTTATATAGCGCCAACATATTGCGTAGCACTGTATTTAGCCTATTTCATGGCCATTCCCTATTAGTAAATGGGAAAAAATGCTTAATAATGGAAGAATATATTAAGTAGATATAAAAGACTAGGAAAACCTCTCAAAAGAGGTTGAGTGAGGAGAGGAGGAATAATATTTTGGAAAGTGGGCCCATGGTCTAAGGTTTTCTGGTGAGCACCTGGCAACCCAGTTCATCACTGAATGGAGCATTCATATTCCATACAGAATATGAGATCTAGTGAAATGTAAATTCCCTCCATCTCCTGCAACTATTTCATACTTCTTCAGCCCCAGCTGGTACCTACGTGTATGTAAGTTCCACTGTGTATCCACAACCATGACCCATGCCAAATTCTTACCCTAACTGTCGTTTAGTTGTTACCTGAACCTGCATTACACACCAACCACAATGGTGTGCAGAACCTACAATCTTGCATCTGTTTTTGAAGTTTAACTCACGGCCTCTACAAAGATCCATGATCAATCAAGGTATGCCACACTTGATTCTAATCCCAACAAAGATCACAGATCAGACATTTAGGGATGAAATTAGATTCAGAAGCAATAATGAGGCCTAGATGAAAATTATATTAAGAATAAATGCACCACCCTCTGGAAGAGAAAGAGCACTGCAGCTCCTGCGTATATTAAATAATAACCAGCCTTGTGCTGACAGACCATTAGGAAGAGCTTATGTATTGTGTAGCCATGGTGGTTCCATTAAATGAGATCCATTGGGCAAAAGCAGAATCCCTCCAAACATACATTTTGCTTTTTATATTTTCCCTTCTTTTTTTCCATCATCGTTGATCATTTTGTCCTCAAAGCACAGAAAGGCGTAGGCAGCAGGGAGCTGTTTATTCTTCCGTCTCTTCCAAATAAAGGTCATTTTCTTTCTGCACCACCTGGGACCGTGACCTTCCCTCCAGCTAATGCACACAGACTTTGCGTCCAAATTAGCAAAGTCACTGGAAAATGAAGCACTGTGACGTTGGCAGAATGAGCAGTCAGAGAAATGAGGATTAATGTGTAATTAGCAATTTCAGGTACATCCATTAGCCTCTGCTCATCAGAGCAGGAAGAAGACTTTGTCTAAGCAACATTAGGAATAATATAACTTCTATGTCCCAGAATGCATCTGGACAAAAAATTTCCGCACCTACTGGTAGCCAGCCATGCCAGAAGGTGTTAAAATACTTTTTGGCTTATGGTACCTGGTAGGTGAAGCCTGCCCAATCAAATTGGTTTCTTACTGACTGAAACAACCCATAGGGGGAAATTATCAGTCGCCAGTGACGGCTTCGCACCCAACGCTACACTTCACCAGGCGAAAATTCACTCAGATAACGCTAATTTACTAAAATGTGAAGTTGTGTCCAGGGCGAATTTTCACTAGCGTTACTTTCGGCAATGAAAGCGAAGATGCTCTAGCGTTCAATTATGCCTAGCGTTAGAGATCTTTGCTCAGGCTAATTTGCATATGGTGGGAAATCATAAAGTTGAATGAACGTATATGTTGCAGCAAATACATTACACATGTATATATACACATATACAAGTCCAGGGAACCTTAATAAAGACAATAGAGTTGTTAAATTGCCCTACACATGAGCCCACTGTATAGTTAATGTTCCATATGTTAGAAAATATATGGGGGAACCCGGTTACCCAAAAAAAAAAGAACTTTTGCAGGCTATCACTCTGAAAAAAGGAAAAGACACCAGCTTTTTTTGGGACTTAAAAACTTTTTCCATATATAACATGATGTAAGTAACAGATTGAGGAAGATCTATGCACTCCAATGCACTTGGTCTGGTCTGAGCTGGCGAAGGCAAGTCTGGCGAAAGAGGTAACGTTCAGTAAAATCCACATCTTAGTGAATTTGCCGAGTAACGTCCATTCGTCAGAGCGGAAATTTGCCTGGTGATAGAGTGCGAGTGTCGGTCTCCTTTGCTAGCGAAGTTACACTTGCGCCCGTTAGTAAATCGGTGAAGTCCCTGAAAGCGGTAATGCTGGCGAATTATCATATCACCCCTTAAATGCCTCTTCTCCAGCGTGAACATACCCAATTTGGCCAGTCTTTCATCATAGCTAAGATTTTCCATACCTTTTTTTTGCTTGCTACAGTCAAATAATGAATTTGCCTAGTGCAGTCCCATTAAGGGTATACGTGGCTTGGATATTCTTACATCCCAGGTGCATGACTTTACATTTATCAACATTGAATCTCATTTGCCACTTAGCTGCCCAGATTGCCAGTTTGTCAAGGTTGTGTTGCAATCCTGGATGGAATTTCTTGGGCTGGATAGTTTTGTGTCTGCAAACACTGACAATACCCTCCCCCAAGTCATTAATTTACATGTCAAATAAAATTGGACCCAATTCTGAGCCCTGAGGGACCCCAATAAGAACCTTATTCCAAGTAGAGAATGTACCATTAACAACCACCCTCTGTCCTGTAGCCAGTTTATTCTATCCATGTGCAAACGACTTCATTAAGTGCAACAGACCTTAGTTTAGAAAGCAGTCGTTTGTGGGGCACAGTATCAAACGCTTTGTTCCCCCCACTGTCCAGCATCTTACTTACCTCATCATAAAAAACAATCAAATTTGTCTGCCATGACCTATCCTTCATAAAGCCATGATGATTGCTGCTCATAATGCCATTCACTAGGACAAGATTTTGAATGTGATCCCTTAACAAGCCTTCAAATAATTTGCCCACCACAGATGTCAGAGGTATTGGTCTATAATTGCCAGGCTAAGATCGTAATCCCTTTTTAAATATTGGAATGACATTAGCTTTTCTCAAATCCATAGGCACCATACCAGATGAAAGCGAATCTGAGAAAATCAGAAATAGGGGCTGGTCTAAAACTGAACTAAGCTCTCTTAGAACCTGGGGTGTATGCCATCAGGCCCTGGAGCCTTGTTTACATTAATTTTTATTAAAGCTTTATCGATCATATCCTGAGTCAACCACTGATTAGATTGAGCTGATACATTAGTAAACTTTTTCCAACTCTGCAGAACCAGTGGCTGCAGCAAAATAATCCGCCAAATGGAATCCCAGTTTATCTGTTTAAATTTGGCTCCATAATCTTTGTCCCTGCAGCTGGAGTTGGAAACAGTAAAGAGTATGTAAAGGCAAAAATAAAATCTAATACAAATCTCTACACAGTCGCCAACTGCTCTACAGGGAAACAAACAAAGCTGCTTGAGTTCTGCATGGCTTGGAAGTAAGGTGGGGGCTCCCCCTGCTGTTCATAAGTATGATTGTTTCCCTGCAGAGCAGTTAGGGACCATCTGCAGAGCAGTTAGGGACAATTCTTATCCACAGCAGTAAGGACCAAGTACAGAGCCCTAAGGTACTCAACTAACAACACTGGTCCAATTAGAAAATGTTTTATTTACCACCACTCTTTGTCCTTCAGCCAGTTCTCTATCCAGGTACAAATACTATTTTCCAGGGATGGGTGAATTTTTTTCGCCTTGTTTCGCCCATAGACTTGTATGGTGTCGTGCGTCAAAAAAAAAAAGACGCGTGTCAAAAAGATTTTGCTGCGTGACAATTTTTTGGACACCCATAGACTTTAATGGGCATCTGCAACATTTGGCCGGCGGCAAATTTTTGGTGAAACTGAACAGGTCAAATTCGCCCATCCCTAATCATGCACAGTACATGCTTTTGCTTTAGAAACTGCGGCAATTATGCTTATGTGGAACCAGAAAATATTGTTTGCTGTTTTGCTGATAAACGTGATGTTTTAGAGGATGAAGTAACGACTAGGTTAAAGGAACGGTAACACTAAAAAAAATGAAAGTGTTTTAAAGGAATGAAAATATAAAATATTGTTGTGTTGCACTGGTAACTGGTGTGTTTGTTTCAGAAACTCTACTTTTGTTTATATATACACAAGCTGCTGTGTAGCCATGGGGGCAGCCATTCAAAGCTGAAAAAGGAGAAAAGACACTGGATACACAGCAGATAACAGATAAACTCTGCAGTATACAATAGGATTTGTCAGAACTTATCTGTTATCTACTGTGTATCCTGTGCTTGAATGGCTGCCCCCATGGCTACACAGCAGCTTGTTCATACAAACTATAGTAGTATCTCTGAAGCAAACACACCAGTTTACCAGTGCAGAGCAACACTACATTATACTGTCATTCCTTTAAAATGCTTTCATTTTTTGGTGTTACTGTTCCTTTAATAATTGTCTTACGTGAAGAAATAAAGGTTTAGATAAAGTTGCTGTGTTTAACAGTTATAAGATGTTGCAAGTTATCAAGGTTAAGCACGTTAAACAAGGATGATTAAAAGTAACATGAGGGGAAAAAAAGTTTTATTAATGTTAAAGGTGCTATTGTGAAAATATAACGAAGGGTGTGGAAGACAGAATGATTTCTGCCCCCATAACAAAACTCTTCTTCATTTTCCTAAAATGATCCCAGTTCTTTCATTACCTCCACAAGGAACAGTTCTGCACATACTTACTGTACCTGTGTGTTATCAGGGCACTGGCTGCATTAGGGTATTACAGGAGTGTATTATCTGATGTTGTTATACAGTGAGACATTTTGTCACACTTTTTTTTGCATTTAATAATTCTGATGTATTGTTGTGCATTATAATCCATGGATTGCTTTTATGTATTGTTTGGCACCATGGCTCTTAAGTCTCTTGTCTCAGACACAGCATGTGGGAGGGGCTTCCAGATATTAACTTAACCCACTTGTTACTCACCACACGAAACTTGTTGTAAAAATTAAACAGGAGATTTTTATTTTTTTAGGAACACCAATAGACTTCCACATCAGACACATTACACACACTCCAGCACACACTTCTTCGAACACATTCTGTTACAGTTACTTCAAGAAATCAATTCAGAGTAGGCACACCTGCCCTAGGATCTTGGATCACAACTAACCAACTAGGGGTCCGATATATACTCCACCCGTATCCCCACACTCTCCAATAGTTGCCCAATACCTTCTGGGTGATATCCCTCCACTCTTCCAGGTTAGGACCTTTTCCATCCAATTCCTGTCCAGAAACTCAGGTGTCCTTCCTACTTTGTCCTAAACTTCCAGTGATTCCCTTACTTACGGAATGCCCATAGGAAACTAATTCCACTTTCCTGCTTGATGGGGCCACAACTGCCCTTACTAACTATCCTCACTATCTCGTGCACCTAGTGCTCGCTTTACTTTAGATCTTTCCTATTCTAACTTTTCCTATCTGTCAATGATGTCTCCACTCACCGTCCAGCTGATGTTTCTTCGGCCATGCCCTCCCATCACGACAGCTTACCTTGGGCAGGGCACCTCCTTTTATATCGCTTCTGTGCTCTATAGGGGCCTCTAGTGTCTGGGAAAGAAATTACAACTGAACTAAATTTTAATTTACACAAATTACATTCAACAATTTTAAACACACACAGTCATTTTACAGTCAAACACATTTTTGTCACTCACAAGATAACAACATTTTCACATATCACACTTTTCATCTGGTTCACCCCCCTTACAAGCAGTTACGTGATGACTGGTATCTTAAATATCTTTCTGATATTCTTCATTCACTTGGTAAGTTTTGTACCATTAGGGGGATAACTAAGTTTGTGCAACAAATACCCATTACTAAGGAAAGAGTCTGCGATAATGAAACTCTTATCTGCACATTGTCATTTTTTCTTAGACACAGTTTTGTTCTGTTGGTCATTTAATAGTAGGAGTTATACCGTTTGGTTGGTTCCTTTATCTATAATTGCCTAAAACACGTATCCCTTGTTAAATATACTGCGATTGTTTTATTGCCAATGTCATTTACTGCTACACTGCTGAAATCATCCTTTGGCAGAGCACAATACTGATCACAATGGGTTTTAACTATTTCTAGCTTTGCCCCAGCAAGCTCGAGATTTTGTTTCAATACGTTCCTGGTGATAAGTACTCTCTCCTATAGATCTCTAAGTTACTATATTATTAGAGGAACACGTTTCACATTGTTTTGCCAGAAGTACTTTAATATCTTTGAACAAGCAGCCTTTTCTACTCAGAATAAGGAATGCCTTGTATTGATATTTGCCTGTGTATTTGCCAACTGTCAGAATGTAATACATAGCTTATGTACTTTGCATAATCTATATAACTATTATAAAAGAAACCGCTCTATCTGTTCCCTCCAGTGTTGCTTAATCAGCCCTTCGGGACTAAGCTGAGCCTGAAGAGAAAGAACAATGTCCCAAACTTAAGCCTAGTAAGAATGTACCAGCAACCTCCCTAAAACAATGTATTAATTTAAAAAATTGAAGGTAGACTAGATTCAGGTGCCAAAATGTTGCACTAGCTTGCAAATTTTGTGTGAATATGTTCTTGTTCTGGTTGACCAGAAGTTCAGGAATAGTTATGAGGGACATTTTTCAATGGGTGAAAAAAATTGTTGCGCTTTAAAAAAGAAAAAAAAAGTCACCCATTGACTGCAATGCATTTGGCAAATTGTTCGCCATACCATCTCCAAGCAAGCTGTAAGATTAAAGGTTAGATGGGGTCATAAAAATGGACTTAGTAAAGTGTGTGCAGAGACAAAACTTGCTTGGCCTGATGATCTTGGCCTGTTGCTCATGTCTATGAGGCACACTATGCTCTAAACCTGTAAGCCTGGGCTGCATTGATGGCCCAGAATGTTTTCAACTGCTAATTTGCTATACATGAACTATAGACTATGGTGGAAGTATGCCTCAATATATAATTTCAGTTATTTAATGACCTGACCAAACTGCATACTTGAGTTTACTTTTCCATGACCCCTTCTACACCAGATGCCACAGGAACTCATGCTCTTGCTACAGATGATTAAGTCCTTATCTGATGGCACATTGCCAAGGCTCTCCAGCTGTGTTGGGAAGGACTGCATTAAGTCTTGCTTACCACAGAGACTGCAGAGAAAGTTAAGGGGTAGTCTGATGGGATTCGAGCACCCCACTGCAACAACACTCAGCTTCTACCTGTTCCATAAGTGTGGGGTAAGTGTGGACCCTGCACCACCCAAGGACACAAATACCAGGGACTTCAGGTTCCATTGATGAGACATTAAGTCCTCATTGGGTGAAGAATACCAGGTTCATTGTGTCTACATGGGCTCTGCTAATCTGAAGAAGGGGCACGCCCCCAAAAAGTTACATCATATGACTGAATAAACGTGCAGGGGATTTCCCTGCTACACTTGCCTTTTGTGTTTGGCAAATCTTTATGTATCTCTGCTAATGGGCCCCATAAGACTATGAACTATGAAAAGACTACAAAAGTAGTATTGCCTTACATAATCTTAATGAATGCCATTATTTTACTTGTGTTTTGCTCTAATTTCTTACAGGACCCAAGTGAAGCTGCTCCATCAAAAGTACACACAATGTATGGCACCATTCTCCAGCTATGTTGGGAAAAAAAATTAAGCCAATCCACATGATACTGCTCTTGTTACTTTGCCTTTTATGGCAGTCACCTCCCTTCAGTGGCGGAACTACCAGGAGTGGGAGGGGTGTGACTGCACCAGGGCCCATACCCCTCGGTCCTGCTGATGGTTCACATGTAAGCAAAACCACTGTGAAAATTGGTTGGAGAGCCAGGCTGCACTGCCTGTACCCGGACCCCGCAGCATATAGTTATGTTACTGCCTCGCTTTATATTTCTATTTGTTGAATATGCATGCACTCTTCTTCTCCTGCCTTTAGCATGCCTTATGAAGCGGAACCTCTCACTCTAGAAAAAATAGTGAATAAGCTAATCTTGCAGTAGTCCACTATAATACCACTCTAATCACTCTGGTATACAGTATAGCAGCCACGGGGTTTAATAAATCACGAAAAATGTGAGGTTTTTGTTTCTCCAAAATAATTGCGTTTTCCCCTTTAAAACTCCAGAACAAAAATCAGTCTTTACTTAAAAACACCCATAAAGTAGAAGACACAGTAGAATAACACAAATTTAAAGGAGAACTAAATTCTAAAATCAATGTGGCTTAAAACATCAGATATTATATACTGAACTTATTGCACCAGCCTCAAGTTTCAACTTTTCAATAACAGCAATGATGATCCAGGATTTCAGACTTGTCACAGGGGGTCACCATATTGGTAAGTGTCTGTGACACTCACATGCTCAGTGGGCGGTGAGCAGCTTTTGGGAAGCTAAATTTATGGGTTGTCGCAAATTATCCAGCAGAAAATGAGGTTGGCCTGTAATATAAGCTGATGCTACAAAGCTGATTATTAAATTATGATGCTAATTAAGTAGCCTTATCCTGTGAAATTCAAGCCCCGATTGGTGGAAAGGCCCCGATTTGTTGAAAGGCCCCAAGGCCCGGGCTTAGGGTGGCAGGATTTTAGGGGACGGCATTAAACCCAACCACACCCACATTGGTTTGTTACCTCTGGGGCTGATCATGAAATACAATTGTTTTTTTTAAATTTACAATGCGCCAATCCCCAGTGCTCTCAACCTGATGATGAAAATTTTTGCACAAATGAAGGGGCAGCAGGCCTAGGGGCATCTTTTCTGGAAAAAAATACCAGCCTTCCTATATATTTAACTTTTTCCCTATTAATAACATTGGGATAAACCATCATTTTTACCCGCCAGGCGCCCAAGCACAACTCTAAGGGGTGCCCGCTAGGGAGTCAGTCACTAAGCTCAGGCAAGTAACAACAGCAGAGCTTACATATTTTGGCCAAAGTGAGGTACTAAGAACTTATTTTTTGTAATAATTATTTTTAAAGGCAAACCGTACTCTAGCAATTTTTCTCTATCTGTTCTTTCTAGCTTGGTGATTGGCACCTTGACTTTGAAAACAGAGCTGTAAAAGCAGTTCTATGTTTTTCTGTGCTGAAAAGATCTATCTCTATGCTCTAACAATGGGCACGCCCTTTACGCCAATAAGTTTTTATGTCATAGGTTCCCAAGTTTATGTCAGTTCAGAATCCACTGAGCTTGTGTCAAATTAACTATCTTTTTTTACTTCAAGTGGTCTCTGGTAAGTGAATTTCCACAACAACACTCACATATGATGAATTGGCCAACTGGATACAGCAAATTGTAATTTGAAAGCAGCACAGCAGCAGGTATGTTGCTCTTATTAAGACCAACAGTGTGTAGAAGATCACATAGGAGGCAAAAGCAGTGAGCAAATAAAACTGATAATACTCAGAATTTGGAAGAGTGGAGATGCGGCCTCATTAGCAGCCCTGCTCCATACAGTATTTCAGTGTCAGGGCAAGCAGATGTGCCAGAGGAGACTGGGAATAAAAGCTCCTTTTTAAAGTAATGACAATTAATGGGTCATGTAAGAGCGAACACAAACACGACGTACCCCATGCTAACCTCCCCCATACCCTCCCTAATTGAACTCGTTATTCAGCCCTTTTGACGTTCTCCCTTTCTCCTATAATTTTATAGAATTTGTCTTAAATTCAGTTTAATTCGGAGGAGCGTCTAGTAAAAGAAATAGGTGAAACATCCCAGGGCAAAGAGGAACAGGGAGATTAAGTGACTATCCTTCACTATCCTTCTTAGTGAAACAGAATTTAA
Organism: Xenopus laevis; assembly: GCF_017654675.1. NCBI lineage: Eukaryota > Metazoa > Chordata > Amphibia > Anura > Pipidae > Xenopus > Xenopus laevis. The sequence goes on along the minus strand of NC_054388.1, from coordinate 49,687,498 downwards.
AGAGGAGTTCTGCTGTTTTTTGCACATCACAAAATATCCCAATATCCGTTTACATCTTCTTCTCAATGGTTATTCCTTTCCGTTCACTGGCTCTGCCTTTTGAAACAATGTAGCAGAAGTCAGTTTTGTCCTGGTCAGCAGTTTATGCTACATTACCTCCAGAAGAAAAATAATAATTTTAAAAATAGTATGTTGCCTACTTTGAGTATTATATTGATGAACCTCCCCTTTAACTTTGACAACTACTGGTGTTTTTGTCATAATGCTAACATTTTTCATTGTTGTAGAACTACAATTATCAACATCCCCTGACAGGGGCAGATCTACTGGTTAGGGAGCTCCATCAAATTCACCAATGAACTGACATTTTCCAAATTATTATTTGCACGGGGGCCAGAACTAGGCATTAGTGCCGAAACATATAACCACGTTTGTATTCTGCACTGCAAATGATAATGATATTAAAGCAACACCAAACTATACTCACGCTAATACATTGCCGGCTGTAATGTTCTTAATGGGATTATCTTGCAATTTAGTCTCATAAAATTCCAACAGTTCTTTTATTTTATGTCTTAAATTAAACTCATGAGCATTTGTATCTCTTTCATGCAGAGGTTTGGCCCAACTCCTTGGAGATATTCCTGGCTCCAATAGGAATCCCATTCCCACTATTCTCTTTACTGAATTCTATAGATTGTATAATAAGGGATAAAGTACCCACTGCTGTAAATTATAAAACTATTAAAAGTCACTAAGGGGTTCTGTGACCATATAAAGGCACAAGGCTGCAGGCTGAGTTATACAGGGAACTCTGCGTTTTACTCATGTATTATAAGGGATAATGTACCCCATACTGCAAATTATAAGGATATTAGAAGAGGGCTTCTGTGACCATTTCAAGGCACAAGGCTACAGGCTGAGTGTTCCATTCCTCCCTGTTATCATTTTCCCCTCTATGTCTCTCTATATAACCAGTGGCCCTGTTCTAGGTAGCCTACTTTGTTCTAAGTAATGTAAATAAAAGCTGATTCCGGCGTCACAATTTCTCCCTATACAAAAGTGTTACTGTTCTAAATAGTCTGCTCTGTTTTAGGTAATTATATAGTTCCTCATCTCAATATACTATGCCTTCCAACATAAACAGTGCTATTGGATGTATGACCTATGCTCTAGGTAATGCAATAAATAATCCTAATCCACTATACCTCCCTATTTAAAAACAACCACTGTCTAGATAACCTATTATGTTCTGTAATGGAAATAAATCCCCCTAAAACATTATGCCCAAAATATAACTGTTCTAAATATCCCAACATACTCTAAATCACTACTTACCTAAAATGCCTCCTTTTATAAACAATCACTGTTCTAGACAGCCTACATAATTCGAGGTAATGCAAATTAACCCCCACACACGCACACACACACAAACACACACAAACACACACAAACACACTATTCCCTCTACAAACACTGCCCCTGTATTTAGGCTGCTACGTTGTACATATTTCTAATAAATCTGACAGTTATTAGGCAGCCAGCAGAATCATCCCCTGTATTTTAATTGACCTGGAATTAGACTTTCTAACAGTGGCCATCATGAAAAAACAAATCATTTATTGCACTTAATTACTTTTATTAATCAGACATCCAGGATTTAATGACTTGCTAAAATATATCATTAGCAGTTTCATTTCTCTCAGTTTTATTCATTCCAATAGAGTTTAATACTGTTGGATGACGAGAACATGGGTTGATAAAACCTTAGTATTAATGAGCATGAGTGCTCAAAGGATGAATAGGCGGCACTCCAGTAAAATAAAAAGGTGGTTTATTCCAACAGGTCGCAGACCAACATCACCTGACGCGTTTCGGGAGTAACTCCCTTAATCATAGCCTGTGACAGCAGGCAGGTCCCTCACTATTGGGTACAATTCTTTGCAGCCTTCAGCAGCTATTAGATTTCAAGTAAGTTAATAGTTAAATATATGATCAATGTACATTGCCCTGCACTCAACTGTTTTGGTTTATGTTGGTCTTTATTTATGTGATTTAATAAATAAGCTGCTGCCTTTTTCACCCAAGATATCACATGTGGTTGGTTTGTTACTTAAAGGACCATTTTTTTGTAAATTCGTTAATATACAAGGAAAAAAAAACACCAAAACAAATTAAATTTTAAAATAGCAAAGCCTTTATTAAGTAATAACTTACAGAAAGTCCACTTACTGTCCTCTTCAGAAACAGTGAAAAGGCGACCATCCATCCTACAGCAATCGATTTCTCCTCCCTGACTATTCTAGTGACAGCATGCGGCTTCTTCTCCTCCTTGATTCAGGGCCCAGCAGAGTCTCGATGAAGAAAGAATACACCCTGGCTTTGGTGGTGTGCTGGGCTTCCGTGGGTTCGCTGTGTCACCTTCTTTGCAAGGAAGGGTCGCTGTTGTGCAGGAGCATGGCTGTCTGCTCAGGGGCAGCCATACGTGGGAACAGAGTCTCTGAAGGCACAAGGGAAATCACTTGATTGAAAGAAATCCCCAGCTGGCCCCAGCCCTCCCCTCTGTCCTCTTCCCCAGCCAGTATCTTCCCAGCATTCTGCTTCCAGAAAGTGCTTTGTTATTCCTTTTAATTCACTTATTATCCTTTATTTTTATGGCACCTATATATTTTGATGCACTGTACAGAGATTATATAATATTCCCATTGGTCCCTCCCCAGTGAGTTTACAAGCAAAGGTTCCTATCACATTCCTATCAGTCCCTGCCCCAGTGATCTTACAATCTAAGGTCCCTATCACATTCCAAACAGTCCCTGCCCCAGTGAGTTTACAATCTAAGGTCACCCCCTCTTCCTAGTGGCTTGCATGTTCGTCTAAAACCCACAGAATTCAATGGTATACCAATGGGTGGGGATGATTCAGGTACATACCGCCAGGCTCGGTTTAGATTATTAGGGCCTCTGCACCTTGGTTCCTGAGACAAGTGCTGGGCTGATTATAATATTTGCAACCATAAACTGCAACTTGCCAACCTGCCCCAAGGGTTTTTTTTTTTGGCAGAAACAATTGGATCGTTAAAGGACCAAGGTAGGCAAGGAAATATCTGGGCCTTGCTGTACTGGGGAGGTGAATCCTGACCATTTAATTGTTTAGGGTCACAAGATTATTAGTGTTGACACTACCTTAACCCTTCATAAGTCAGAGAGAAGAGCAAACAGTTACACAGCAGACACTTAACTCTCAGCTGGCAGCAGATTCAGAGCAGGCAAATAAACCCTTTCTGCCCATTTACATAACACATAACACATAAAACACTTGCTTTACCTTTACTTTGTGCCTTGATGTTATTCATTTATTTTCATAATTTTCTTATTGATATTGTGCAGATTTATGGGGCTGTTAATATAGCAATACCCAGAGCCCCGATCTCATAAATAAGAAGTTTACTTTGTGCTCAATACAGAACTCCAGAATAAAGAGAAAACACAGAAAGTAACGATCGTGGAGAATTTAACAGTTCAAGTGTAGTAAATATCTAGAGGTTCTGTAGTCCACTTCCTCAGCCGGTACCCTATGTCCATTCTCCCTTGGATGTAACAGTCAACACAGTTTATAGAAATGGACCAGCACTCACTGTACTGAGTGCAATTTTATACGTATATTCAGGTATTAAAAAGAATTTTACACTATTTTAAGCGCATTCTTTTAGTGCTATTGGAGACCTGTATATTGGAGAACATATACTATTTAAAGGTCTACATAACACTTGAAGGCCTGCATAATGTATTTAACATTTGTGAGTATCCAATCTCAAACCCCCAAAGTAACTACTGGTTAAAGGTTAGCATATTAATCCTAATGGCGAAAGAAAAAAAGCACTTTCCCTGTAGAGTGTGAGTTCATATAAAGGTGTATCATTACTACACTCTATTAGGCAGTTTTCCCTTTGTTATCTATCCTCAAGCTGTTTTTGAGTGCTGGTCCACTTCTATAAACTGTATTGACAGAAAGTAACGAGTTTGGGAAGAACAGAAACAGGGTATTTAGCATAAATGATTATTAAGGAGCATTAAGGGGTGTAGAAGGAAGATCTGGCAAGGGGAGATAAGCATGGAATTTGTGTTCCAGCTCTCCATAAAGTGAAACAGAAAAGTGAATGGTCCTGGGAAGCAATTGCAGGGGGAACTGCTAGATAGGGACATCGGTGTTTCAGGGGTTGCTCTGCGTTTTTAACGCTTAGCGTTGGAGCGGGTAAAGGGGGGGCATCGCTAGTTAATATAAACAAGCTGCCGTGTAGCCATGGGGGCAGCCATTCAAGCACAGGATACACAGTAGATAACAGATAAGTTCTAAAGAATCCCAAACAATCTGCTGTGTATCCTGTGCTTTTTCTCCGTTTTCAGCTTTGAATGGCTGCCCCATAGCTACACAGCAGCTTGTTTATATAAACTATAGTAGAGTTTCTGAAGCAAACACACCAGTTTTACCAGTGCAGGGCAACAATACATTATATTTTTATTACTTTAAAAAAAATTTCGGCGTTACTGTTTCTTTAATGATACCGTATTTCAGGAATGTCAGAACAATTTTCAAGATTGACACAAATTTCAACCCCCTCACCCTCAGTAACAAATCAAGGTAAACCCCACACAGTGATCCCTAACTTGTTTACCTCTGGTTATAGTATAAAAGGTCTTGTACCTCTCTGCATACAGGGCCGGATTTACATAGTGGGCGCCCCTAGGCCCACTACAATTCATCGCCCCTGTCCCCTCCAGGGGGACAGGAGCAATGGGGATTGGCGCATGGGAAATTAAAAAAATGATTGTATCTCCAGCGCATCCCCAGTGTTTTTGAACCAATGTGGGTGTGGTTGGGCAGCATGCCGCCCCCCTAAAATCCTGCCGCCCTAGGCCCGGGCCTAGGTGGCCTTTCCACAAATCCGGGCCTGTCTGCATAGTAGCATTAATTGATGGAAATGTCTCCTGAACCTTGGTTTCAGTCTGAGGGCTAGATCCTCCCCTGCCACTAGCTTGCGGCTTTTAAGAGAGAGTGATTGCCCCTTGTCTTTGTTAACAAATGCATTTGCATATATACTGACAAGGGCCCAGGGAATGTGCACTGATTAATTGGCCAAGTTAGTAGCACTTCCATTATACTTTTAATATATTTTTACTTAGCCTTAGTAGTGATTAACCCACCTTTTGTATTTGAAACTTATTCTTTGTTAAGCTGTAGTTCCTTTTAATTTCCCAATTAGTTACTTGTTGTATTCCAGTTGCATTTCAATTGCTTTAACTCTCACTAAGACCTATGATTTCGAATTTTAGCATTTGGTTATTATAGTCCCACTAACCCTAGAAACCACGCCGTGGTCTGAATGACAGACTTTAAGATGAATATTTGACAAAAACATTCAGGCAGGTTAACTAGCTACTGATAAAACTACCCCTAGCATGAGAATGTGATAGGTACCTTTGGTTGTATGTAAGCTCTCTGGTGTAGGGACTGATGGGAATGTGATGGGAACCTTAAATTGTAAGCTCACTGGACAGGGACTGATGGGAATGATGTATAATTTCTGTGATATGCCATTTAACACTTTATAGTGATGAGTGAATTAGTTCCATTGCGATTTGCCAAATAATTCTCAAATTTCCCGCAAAATAGTTGAGAGAGGTTTCTAATTTTTTTTTCCTAAGCAGAAGAACTTCAGAGCAACCTCTTTTTTTTCCTGACAATTTCCTTGACTACTTGGTGGTCAGACCGGTTGGAAACTGACCAGCAGGTGGCACTTTTGAAACAAAATGCATTCATATTAACAGTACATGTATCCCTTAATATCTTGGAATAAAAAATAAATAAATAATAAATGTAAATGACAAAAATGCTTAGAATTGCACTCTCATTAATTTTACATTCACTTATTTTAAAGATTTACTTATCCTTTAAAAAAATAATGCCCCATAACTTGCACACACCTTAGCAAAGTGGATACTTCTTTGCCTCACATTTTGCTTGCAGCAGTCTCAGAGAATTTGCTCCCAATCAGTGAATATGAAAACCTTTTGGAAGTAACGTTACCAATATTAGGGCAAATCTATATATCTTCCTTAGCTTTCTTTTTAACCAAGAGGCTGATTTCTTCCTTATAGATGCAATACTGTGACATTGCAAACAGTGTCAGATTGGGCCGGCACAGGGTCCACCCTCCTGCGTGGTCTGTAAAGCTGAAAGTTATGGAAGAGAGTGTTAAAGGCACGAGCAGGGGAGGGGAGATGGTGGAAGAAGGGACAAGATGCCCCAGTCTGGCCCTGTTTGCAAAGTACACGGCAAAGGATTAACTGGCACACGGGTAATGCTGGCAGGGTGATTCCGAAACCGAAACGTTGCATGCTGCATTAAATAAATTTAAAGCAAGGGTATCACCCTACTGCCAGCATTACCCGTGTGCCAGTGAATCCTTTGCCGTATACATTGTATAAGTGGCCGATACCTATCTCACCGTGCACCGGGGCTTCGCATTTGGAGGACCAGTGTGTGCGTCTATATTGAACTTTTCCTGTTTGCAAAGTACAACATATCACTACAAATTAAGGTTGCCACCTTTATCCCCATTAATAACATTGGGATCAACCATCATTTTTACCGGCAAGACTGATAAAATTCCGGCCAGGTGGCAACCCCACTCAAAATGCCAAACATCCAATGCTGGATATGCATCACCAAGAAAAAAAGCTTCCTCCAAAGGTGCACAAAGTTAAAAGCACCTTGGACATAAAGGAAAATTAAAGCGTAGAAATAAATCATCCTATAAATGTTGTGTTTTATATACTGATTTTACTGAACAGCCAAGATGTTCCCTGCCTGTACATGTCTCACCCCATGCCTGGTTTCACACACAGTCAGGTGAAGACATGTCAAATGTGGCTTATCCAAAGCTGAATTACTTTCAGATATACTTGGTGCAGTGCAAAAAAAATTGTTGGTCAGTTGCATCCTTTTCCACAGAGCTTACAGTTTAAAACTTGTCATCTTTTTCCAGGTGTTTTGATGTATGCTGTAATGTGGCCAATGACAGACAGTTCATAAATAAACCAGAATAATCCTCCCCATTTCAGGGTGGAATGAGTATCATCTGCCAGAACATTTATCACAAGAAAAAGCCCAAATCCAGTAGCACCAAATCAAGATCCAATTTCACAAAAGTCTGTGACAAGTTTTCATGCAATGATAATCCCTGGGAATTCACAGAGCAGAATAAAATGTATTTATTTCCATCATTTTATGTCTGGCACAGCCTCGCTGATCTGAGTGCATCTGGTGGGGCTGGGTGGGTCTCTACTGGCATCTAGTGGAATGTGCTCAGCACAGTAACACCTCTAATGAAGAACCAATGCAATTTTGAAAGCAGATTCTGTAAAACCACAGACTGAACTTTAGCAAAGGCACAAAATATTATTTTTGTTATCCAGAGGGACAGGCTAGCTAAGTGGTATGATTTAGTAGTGCACAGACTGGGGATCATTTTGGGAAGATTAGAATGTCATGTGGTCCTCTGGCATGGCACATATGGGTCTGTTCTCTGCATATAATGCTCTAGTACAGTGCTGCATAACTGGTGGGCGGCAGGCTGCATCCGGCCCGTGGCCCCCTTGTGTGGCCCCCCACGTGAAAGTCTGCCTGCTGTGACCGCTTACCTTGTGTAAAATTTTAAAGTTATCAGTACTGAGATTAACTGGCCCTGCATTGTTTACATCTCAAATTCAGACATATATAAATATATTAAATAAATATAAATATATATATATATATATATATATATATATATATATATATATATATATATATATATATACATATATTTGTATAAAAAAATTTAAAAAAAGGACAACCTCTGAATATGTTGGGGGCCCTAACATTAATTTGCTGTGGGGTCCAGTAACATCTACTTACATCACTGGTCAGTCCCCTTCAGCACTGTGGACAGTGTGTGTATATATATATATATATATATATATATATATATATATATATATATATATATATATATATATATATATATATATATATATATATATATACACACATATGCATATATATATATATATACATGACTGAATGAGTCAAAGTTTTGAGTGTTTGCACATTCCCAGCCCAGTATCAGGAGGTACAGTGAGTCAACAGGGGATTTTTTTTCTACCTCCACCCATAAAAAAACCTCTCCTGCACATCAGACCAGTTGGGGCAACATCACTGGTGTAGAGAGCAGGATTGCACTGAAGGAGTTGAAATCCCAGTACAATACATAACTTGTAGGTAAGTAGAGGGGTTGCCAGCCTGTAGTGCTCACTTAGTGAATAACTGAGGCCATTTACAAAACAATCATTCTATTCTATAGCTTTTCTTGGTTGGACTGGGGGGCCCGGGGCCCACTGGGACTACTGTCCAGGGCCCCCCTACTGTGATGCGCCACTCTGCACCCCTGAGTGAAGGCGCCTGGGCACCTGGTGCCGAGCACAGAAGGCGATGAGCAGATGGTGCCCCGGAGATCTCGGGTCTGGCCCGGCGGGGGCCCATTAAGGGTCGGGGCCCATCGGGTGTTTTCTCGGTGTCCCGTTGGGCCAGTCCGAGCCTTTGCTCTTTTTGCAGTTTATTTTTACAATAGTTTATTTGCTTGTGAATGTGTCATTAATGTTGGCCCTCGAGGACCCAGGAGTGGCTCTAAAGCAACCCATAGGTTATAGCCAATTCTTCTTTTCTATTTAATTGACCTATAAGCCGTGCTGATCAAGCCCTCAGGCACTGGGGATGTCACTGAATGTATTCTTATAGCATTCCCCACAAATCTTGTCTTCTTTGAGCTGCATCTGACAGAGAACTGCTTTGTACTGAAAGCGATACTCACACTAAAAAACTGCATTTAAAATATGAAAGAATATTAAAATTTACATATAGGTCATGTTGATGTTTTTTTGCTGAGAGGTTTGTTTTTGTAAGTAATTGTTAGTTCATGTTCCAAAACCTGACAGCCCTGCTATGTGGAGTGGCACAACTCTGCTTAATGGGCCTTTAACCAATCCTTATTTATCATTGCTTTTAAAGTAAGCAGGAATGAGAATTGTTGTAAAAATGTGGGACAGTACTAGCAGATTAATGAACACTTCTCATGACACTCAGGATCTTAGGGCTTATCCATGAAGTGCATGGATATGTGGCATTGATGGTGCAGCACAAGGTGCCCAGTGCTGTCTGACACATAGAGCCCTCTAATTGCCACAGGCAAGTGGAAATTTTCCTGGGGGGGGGTGGTAAAGTTACTAACCAAAAACAACTACAACATTTACCAAGGCCTTATTTACAATGCCCCATAAAGTGTGCAAATTGAAATCAGAGGCTATTGTGAAATAGCCTCAAACCTGCATCTCCGTTCGCTAATACAGCACTTACTGAGTTAGTCATGTGGTGGGGGGGGGGAGATATGTAGGTGTCCTCCCCTCCTGCCCCTATCCATGCCTTCCTTGCTTTTAATTCTGAGACGCAAATGAAGAAAGGAAGGAGGCACTGCCTGCATCAGGACCCTGCCTTAGCTACATCTCCTGACGCTGCTTTTTACATGGACAGCTAGATTTTTGATCCCCTGATCTGTGAGGAGAGCAACAACCCCTGTGTTGTAAGTGCTGGTAAATAAACAAAAAGTGCTCTCTTGTACCCCTATGTGCTCGTATTGTAAAAATAAACGTAGCGCTGTGCGCAGCGAAAGATTTTTGCCCATGACCATTTTATGGCCACAAACCCAATTACAAATTTTACAAAATTTGCCAGGTTATGAAAGTTTCATCACATTTCTGGGAGTTTTAGGGCACTGTTTTATGTGTTATAACAGTTTTGCTAATGAAGGTGAAAATTACCCTTTAAGCTGCATGTCTCAGTTTTCCCAAGAGACTTACTTATCTTAAATTGTTACAATTGTATTTTTGCTTATCTCAAATTGTTATAAATATATCTAGGTGCCGGTGCTGCATGTTCTGGGCTCTCTGCCAAAAAGCCTCTTATTTTAATTAATAAGTTTCAGATATGTTGTATATTTTTCTGGCATCAGTGCTTGAAATCAAAGAGAAACTCAGGACTTTTTTAATAAAAATCTGGGATTGCTGGCTGACCTGTGAAAATTGGGACTGTCCGGCAAAAAACAGGACAGATGAGAGGTATGTGACCTTGCTAGGCCATCTTTTGTGTCAACGGCACTGCACATGCTCAGTTTAAGCTGGGCTGCTGGTAAGAACTAAGCTTACAGACCATGGGAAATCATCATGCAGAAAGTGAGGTCACATCTTTCAGAAGCTGAGGCTACAGGGCTGATTATGAATCAATTCTAATGCAGATTGCACTGGTTCCTATGCTGCCATTTAACATAAATCTGAATTAATCACTAATCAACCTTGTATTGTGAATGTTATATTGTATATATAATGTATATTGTGAGTGGTTCTCTAAGCTCAGGTAAGTGACAACAGTCCAGATGGCACAGATCTTCCCTGCTAAAGGATTGCAGGGCCTTAAGGCTGGTGCAGAAGCCCAATAAACAATGTTTAGCATTTTTAGCCTAAAAATAGTTTGGTTCTCCCTTATGAACAATGTATTTTTTATAATATATATATATTATAGGTAGGATTGAGAAAACCTGTGGATACATGGCGTTCTATTATTAATTGCAGCAATCCTCAACACATTCGGTGATATTATTTCTCTGTACTTATGGTACTTATAGCACCAGTACCAGCTGCACTGCATTAATATCATGGTTTCAACAGGAGAAGGCCCAATATCTAATTTTTGGGTCCTTAGATTTACAGTGTACAATAAGTGGATCTGGGGACTGAAAAGTGAGTCTGTGCCAAAGGTATACCTAAATACACAAATATTTCTCAGTAAGTCTCCATTGTTATACCAGTGTCACATACATTAATAGTCTAATACAGTGGCCTTTGATTTGTATATTGTCAGGGCTGGATTTCCCCTGAGGGAAGCCCAGAGGCTGGTGTTCTCCATCATGCCCTCCCTCCCATAGGTTTGCGCATACACATCCTTTCTTAGTACCAGAGCACTAACGCCTAGTCTCTAGTGCTCCAGAATCAAGCAAATTAAGTGACATGCCACCACTTACTTTATTCCGCCCTAGGCCCGGGCCTATTTTGCCTTTCTGCAAATCCAGGCCTGTTTTCTGTAGAGAATATCCAGGGGAAGCTGATGGAGCTACAACAAAGCTCTACTGAAACAAATTATAATGAAGAGAATACCCACTTTCCAAAAATGTGTAAAAAGCTTCATTTGAATGGAAGCTTTTCCTCTTTTCAATGCTGCTGACTATTGTGCTTGGCTGCACCACACTAAGTAGCAGTGTGTGGAATAGCATAAGTTTTGTGTTCAATGAGCTGTCAGCCTGGTGGCACCTACATGTTATTCCCCAGCCTAAAATAACTTGGACCTATCAAGGTGTAGACAGGCTTGAAGTAACCGCACATCAGATTGCATGGTGCAGGTCATGTGAGGACATGTGAGAAAAAGGATTCCCCAATGTGCACACTTTTAGCCAGGAGTAGAAAGACTTCATTACCCATTTTGGATTTGTCAGTACATAGTTTTCTGGGGTCATCTTACTAGAGGGGAACTCTAGCTAATTTGTATGCTCATTGACAGCAATAAAGCTAGGTTGTAAATACAGGAGCAAGATTAACCCCGAGTTGTAAGCTAATGCAGGAGTGTAGCAACACTATTTAAAGGAGTAACACTACAATTCATGTGTGTTTCAAGTTTTTGTGCAGAACTCCCCTGGGTGTTACATTATCGAGCAACACTGGTGTGTAAGCTCATGATCACAACTATCCATTAAATATTGGGCAATTCATAGGGTGGAGATGTAAAGAAAGCTATATGTGAAGGTGTAGTAAGATCAACTGATAAACACAATTTGGTGTTCATTTATCAAGAATGGGTGACAGTCTCCCATGGCATCTACTCAAATATTGCTTTCACTGTTCTCAGTTGATAAAAGGGAAAACTGGTTCCTGCACTGGTGCAAAGTTGTCCAGTGTTTATTTAAGTGGAGGGGGTTACTGGCACATGGGGTGATTTTTCTTCTGCAACAGAAAGTTATCATTGGTGCTTTATTTTCATTTGCCTGAAATTGTCTAGCAAGGGAACTTAAAACATCTTCAGAAAATGAAGCCTGTATATGATTTCCCATCAGCAATTTGCCAGTGAGAAAGCATTTTGTGGAGATATGTTGCACACGGTAGATATAAACGTGGGCAACAAATCTCTCTGTGTTCCAGTACCCTAACGATGTTTACTTTTTTTTATTATTTACACACCTTTATTAGCCCCCTACTAACTTAATGTTGTCTCTGCAGTGTGACTTCCCATTATACTTTTTCTCGGTTCTGGTCAGACACCTGAAATAATAGTAACAGCAGAAAAGACTTGTTTTTAATCTTATTAAGCTTACTAAATAATAGACTCACAAAAATGTGCAAGTCATTAGGCACCAGAGTGAGATTGGAGGCGTTTAAGGGCTGAGAAAGCACAAATGCATGTTGCGCTATTTAAAGAGAAGCCACACATATTTACTGTGTCAGCAAGCGTGGCTGCACTACATGTGCCATATCTGTATGTGTGTACCTATCAATTCCGGTCAAACAGTTTCCCTGACAGGGGAAGGAAATGAAGATTTATAAGCAACTGGGCAGAGTTGTATTGAGGTCAGTTGATGGACTCCCAGCTCTACCCCTAACAGTATGGGCAAATATTTAGTCATCTCTGTAATTGTAATTACTGAATCCACCAGAAAATTAAAATCTATGAAAAAGCAAATAGAAAAGTTGAGAATTGTGAAAAACAGGCTCAGAAACCGCAGATGCTGTGCTGCAAGGTTTATTAACACAACATGTTTCAAGCAAAGTGGCTCTTTTTCAAGTGTTGATCAACACTTGTTTTTCAAGTGTTTTTCAATACTTAGAAAAGAGCAATTTTGCTCGAAATATGTTGTGTTAATAAACCTTGCAGCACAGCATCTGTTTTTGAGCCTGTTTTTCACAATTTTCAACATTTCCATTGGCATGAGCTTCAGTTGGGACAGAAGCAGTGGTGCAGGTATCCAATGTGCATCTGGTGCAAACCTCTTCTTTCCTTATGAAAAAGTGAAGACAAGTGTTGTGTCCACCTGCTGAGATTGAAATCATGCGTCATGACCCTGATAGGACACCACCCCTCTAGAACCATGGCTTTATGGTATCTCTCTATACAAGCTAAACCCTTTCTGCTGAATTGTGCTTAGTACAGGGGAATATTTATGTTGGTTTTATTGTATTGCTGAATGTTTCTGGCCTGCTATGTTGTGCTTGCTGCCATCCTTTTTTTAATATGTTATCTGTACAGAACTACAGGACAAAAAAAGACCAACCTCATAATGTATTTGTGCAGAATTTACTCCATCTTTAACAAGTTCTGGTGCATGAGAAGTGCTAGTAAGGAGCTGTAGGGCTTAGGGGCAGATTTATCAAAGGTCAAGATGAATTTTCGAATAAAAAAAAATCGAATTATGAGCTATTTTTTGTGTACGTCTTCGACTAGGGAATAGTCCAAATGCGATTTGAATTCGATCTACACTGACCTATTTCATCGAAAACAGACCTATTCAAGCAAAAAACAACTTTGACTTAATTTTGGTTGGTCTTATTTTGGGCATATTTATCAAGGGTCGAATTTAGTGTTTGTGGGAGTTTAGAAAAATTCCCATAAACTGGAAATTCAGGGGGAAAAAACGACCAATCGAAATTTATTAAAAAATTCAAATTTCTTATATTTGGGTGAATAGGATCGACCTGCAAACAAAAATCTAATTCGAATCTAAATCGATTTGAGTTTTTTCAACAAATAAAAAGGTTTTTTTATTTTTAAAAAAAATCGATTTTCAAAAGTCCACCAAACAATTCCAAATTGATTGTAGGAGGTCCCCCATAGGCTAAAACACCAATTCGCCAGGTTTTTAGATGCAAACAGTCATACATGATAAATTTCAAAATTCTAATTTCTAATTATTATTTTTTTTAACTCAAATCGAATTCGGACTATTCCCTAGTCGAATTACACTAAAATAAAAATTCAATAAATTCAGATTTTCAATTCGACTCTTGATAAATCTGGCCCTTATAAATAAGTTGCTTTTATTTCTCACCCTATAAAACTGATTATATTTAAAGTAAAAATGTTGCATGGCTGATGGCAAAGATTTATTTCTCCCAGTGGATAAGGAACTTTTGTGGTCTATGAATTAAACAAAGGTTCATGTTCAGGAGTCCAAGCCAGCACTAATGGTAGAGGGTTACAGTTGCATGGATAGGATATATTATTAAAAAAACTGTGTTAAGGCTTTTTAAGGATCTGAAAGGCATTTTCCCCATGAGCCAGAATAGTTCAAAGGGTACAAAAGAAAAAGACAAACACCACGGAATACTGTAAATGGCACATTCCCAGGAGCTCAGTTATACAGCGGGCATCAAAGCTCCACACTCGATCAATAGTAAGATCTGAGGCACTGATGTTGCTAACCATTTTCTGTCATCTCTGTTCCTTTGAGGTTGGATATAAAAGTTTAAGAATCGCAGATAAAGTAGGTGCCAGCACAGTAATGTCTGCCCTTCTGTGGAGAACAACTGAGAGAAGGGAAACAAATGGGCACAAAATTAGACCAGAACAAGCCACTGGGGCTTCCACTTTGTCATATCTGGCTCCAGTAATAAAAGCAAAAGTCAGAGGGAAATATTAGCCAGTCGTATCCTCCACCATATGGCCTTGTGTTCTAGGTGTTTTTAGTAAAGTTTAGTAGTACCTACAGACCCAACACAGGGAAAGCCTAGTGACCCAACACTAGGATACTGTGAAAACTGAGATGTATCGGATCCCTACACTTTATAAATATATTGAATTTATCCATTAGTATGCTGAATGCTGTGGTCTCCAGACAGCTCTGCTTGCTACTAGTGATGGGCGAATCTGTACCGGCAAATTAGCAAAATGGTGAAAAATTCACGAAATGCATTGAATTCAGTGGGCGTAAAAATAATTATGATGCGAGCAGCATTTTTATACGAGCGACTATTTAGTCCTGACAAAACTTATGGGAGCCCTACACTTCATTCCTCTGATCACTAGGTGGCAGTGCCTGACAAAAATTAGAGATATACAGACACATTACGATTGTAATAGTTATCTGTGATGTATTATTATCCACCACTTGCAGAGAAAGCTGATTATTCTATGTAGCATATATCTGACTCAGGGTGTGAAAAGTTTGCTTTGGACAAATAACAGAAAGTACCAAATAAATGCTAGACTGGGGATTGTCGGTCCTAATGGAGAATTTCTGCAGCTCCTCTTCAATAGCTGCTGTCTTATCATCCAAGCAACTCTTCCAAATAGTACAAAGTTGACACCTCATATCATATACTTCATTTGGCTCATGGGCCAATCGGTTGCCATATGGATTGGAACAAGTACCTAAGCAAATACTCTAGGGTAGGCAGACACTGAAAAACCTTCTTCTAGTTTGAGGATAGGTGGCACTAGAGCACTTCAAGCCCTCTATTTAAGGTCCAATATTGGCTCAGCAATGTTCCTGTGACATATGTAGCTGCAGTACTCGTGTAAATGCACCTCGCTCACCTTGTGAGGCTCACTTTATCAATAAATTATTATTTTATCTCACCAGAGATGCCCCTTAAATAGACATCAAAATATATATATTTATCCACAAGGGATGTTTGCTTCCTCAGCGAATGTCCCACCAATATGCAAGTAAATGATTTTACCAGTATTAATACCCATTAACTTTAATACAAAGGCATTTGAAGTGTTTTATTCCCTTGCACAGCAACAACCCTTAGGGGCCCATTTACTTAGCTCGAGTGAAGGAGTAGAATAAAAAAAACTTTGAATTTCGAATGTTTTTTTTTGGCTACTTCGACCATTGAATTGGCTACTTCGACCTTCGACTACGACTTCCACTTCAAATAGAACGATTCAAACTAAAAATTGTTTGAATATTCAACCATTCAATAGTCGAAGTACTGTCTCTTTAAAAAAACTTCGACCCCCCTACTTCGCCACCTAAAACCTACAGAACATCAATGTTAGCCTATGGGGAAGGTCCCCATAAGCTTTCTAAGGTTTTTTTGGTCGTAGAAAAATTGTTTGATTTTTCGTTTGATCGAACTAATTGCTGAAAATCCTTCGACTTATTCGAATTCGAAGGATTTACATTCGGTAGTCGAATATCGAGGGTTAATTAACCCTCGATATTCGACCCTATGTAAATCTGCCCCTTAATGTGAGCGACAACCAATGACTGGAGAGGGCAGGAAGTCACTTTATAATAAATTCATCCCATTGAATCTATGACTTGCAGCCTATAGACCAAGCTACGCAAAGTCACTCTCTTGTGATCATTGGTCTTGCTAGGGGGCGCCACCTGGCAGGTATTATAAGTGGCTGATGCCAATGTTATTAATGGGGCAGAATGATATAAGCAAAAATATAGCAGTGAGTCATTAATTTCTTCTTTATGTCTCTCCGCAAACAATTACAATAACTTAACCAAAACAACATCTCCTCCACTGTTCTCTGACTACATTTGTGATTAAAGGAGCACTAAACTATAACTGTAAATTTTAATCAACAGGCCTCTTGTCCAGCCAAGCAGGAACGTGCACACTGGACTGGTCCAGGTTTTAGACTTGCTTTTGGTTGGCAATTACTTCCAGAGTGTCAGACAATAATGTAACACATCCAAATATGCCATCCACCAATCCTGCATTTAGAGAAGGTACAGGGGGGGCACTCTATGGATTAAAAATGGAGGTAGTGGATTTATTTAGCCTTTAATAGCAAAAGAAATATTGTAGTCACCCTATAGTTATCCATTTTCAGGCTAGTCTGATTCATTAAAGCGGGTGTTCACCTTCCAAACACTTTTTTTTTCCAGTTCGGTTGTTTTCAGATTGTTCACCATAAACAACGATTTTCTAATTGCTTTCTATCTTTTATTTTTTTTTTACAGTTTTCCCCAAAACTGAATTTTAAAGTTTAGTGTTCGTGTCTCTGGGGTTTCTGTCTGGCAGCTCGGTTACAATTTGCTACATTTAGTTGCTACATTTCTCAGTAGTATCTGTGGAATAGTAGCAATTCTAACAGCTGCCTTTAATGAAACTCAGGGATTCTGCTCAGCAGGGACAAAGATAACAAATGTATCATTTTAGAACAGTAAGGGCTCTTACACATGAGCATTCTGACCTGCGCTCCCCTGCGTTCAGTTTTTTGGCGTTCAGCCGCAGGGGAGCGCAGGAATAGACGCAAGTCATTATTTGAAATGGGGCTGTACTCACTCAGGCGCGTGTAGGCGCCGAACGCAGGAAAAATGCAGCATGTTGCGTCTGAACCTGCGTTCGGCGCCTACACGCGCCTGAGTGAGTACAGCCCCATTTCAAATAATGACTTGCGTCTATTCCTGCGCTCCCCTGCGGCTGAACGCCAAAAAACGGAACGCAGGGGAGCGTAGGTCAGAATGCTCATGTGTAAGAGCCCTTAAAGAGTCGGCGACCCCCCCCCCCCCAGAGCTTCTTTAGAAGGTAAAAAAGTGAAACTTTACACTTCAGTGTTAGGAAAACGGCCACAAATAGAAAAGTAATTGGAAAAAGTCTTTATTTCTAGTGAACAATCTGATAACCATCTGAACTGAAAAAAGCGTTTGAAGGTGAACAACCCCTTTAAACACAGAAAGAAAATTGACAGCGCTCAGTTTAACCCATGCTGTGTTGTTGACCAGCTGCTAGAAGCACTCTTGTGCCAGTGCTCTGTCTAACCCACAAACTGGAGTTGACCAGCTGCTATTAACAACAAAAAGCCAATATTTGTACAAAAAGAGAAAGAGAAAAATTGCCAGCCCACAATTTGCCTTTAAAAATAATTATTACAAAAAATGAGGTGTTAGTACCACAGTTTGGCCAAAATATGCTCACATGCAACGTCAGAGCCCCTCATTGTACGTGAGTCCTACACTATCCATTAGCATTCTAAGTTTGTAGTGCATTTAAAATCAAGTCCCCCAGCAACCAATGATGTAATTGAGTAGTAAGACCAACAGTGCTCTTACCCTTAAATCTGAAGCTCTAATGAGAAAGCAGGGAGCTTTTAAGCCCCGGCTCATTAACATACACCTGTAAATCATTCCCTGTTTCCAAGGCTGAATGGCAGCTATAGGCAATATTTGGCTACAATTTGCACACTAATTTGATTCATGAAATATTCCAAAGGAGCATTGTTTTTGAAGGTAAGTTTTACCTGGCATTTGCTGCTTCTCTCCAGGTATATCACTGCTACATGCAACTCTCGCTCTCAGCTGGACCCTCAAAGGCATAGTGGAGTTGATGGGCATTCAAGATGAACTGTTACTCTCACACACACACTTTCAAATGAACTCTCTGGTGCCAGTGGTTCTTGTACAGGACACTTACTGAAGCAGAAAAATAAGGATTAGATGTTGCAGCACTGATGGCTCTTCAATATACATCACAGGCAACCACACAACTTATTCACTCTCAGCCGATACACAAGATAGCTCTATAGCAGTTCCTACACAGGTTAATCTCACCACAGGTACCAGCCAGATGGTACCGGATACTTTAGTGAGACTTCAAACTCCCTAGGTTCCTATTCTCTTGGGTGTGCCTGAGGAACTAACCCCACACTCTACATACTCAGTGGACCACAACCTCCTCACTATACCCCCTGTTCAGAACTTCCACAAAGGTCTTTTTTAGGCCCAGACTAGCAACCTTTAGATTCTTGTAAATGAGGGGCTACTGTAAGATCACTATTTAGTGGGCCTATGGGGGCAGTTTATGCCTTTGAAATGCCATGGCATATTATGAATCTCAATCCAAACATGTCTCAGGCCTACCTTGGGGTTCTGGCTTCTCTTCCTGCCTCTGCACATCCATCCCCTGCCAAAGAGGAAGAAATGTGGGAACCCTTTCCTAGATTAGCATACGTCCAAACTGTTCCACTTTCTACGGGCAAATCGCGGCATTCGCTCATTATGCGCATGCGTGTGTCCCAACAGGGCTGCTCAAACCAGGAGCTCCCTCCCGGTGTGGGTGACCTAGACCTAGCTACTGTTACCCCCAACTGGAGTGTGGGCTCTATTAAAATGTTTTTTGGCAACAGGTGCCCTTTAAAGGGCAATTTCAGCTTCATTATCAAAACTGTTATACCACCTAAAACATGGACCTAAAACTCCAAGAAATGTGTTCAAACTTTCATAACCTGTCATACTTTGTAAAGTGGACAGGGTAATTAGGGGGTGTGGTGATAAAATGGGCATGGTCAGGTTTTTTGCCACGCATCAGATGTTTTTGTCCCTCTTTACATTTTTGAAATGTTTAGGGGTATGGACTAGGGATTTCCCATAACACACTGGGCCGATAGGAATGTACGATGCTTTGTAGAGGGCACAGATCATACTACAGCGGAGGTTCCAGGGGATATCCTTCACATTGTTTTCCTAAAAATGCAAAATGTGAAACTTGGGAAGCTCCAAAAAAACCATATGTTCGAATCGACATTATAAATGTACAAGACCACGCAATCATTATCTGCCCCTTTAGCTGAAAAAAGCACTTCATGCCCCAAACCTGCCAGTACCAAATAGATAATTACCAACCTAGATCTGTTGAATTGTGTTGGTCATGCATGCAATACCCATGGCCACACCCCTGTTCCACCCAGACCACACCCCCTTGTCATGTTTCTGAGGATTGTGAGTGCATTTTTTTATGCCTTTTAATGAAGTTGATGAGTAAAATTCAGGTGTAAGTTACATGCAGAGGGTGGCTGGTGAGGATGGGGGCAAGCATGGGTGATTCCTGTGTAAGTTCCCAGGCAAACCTTTGCATTAACTTCAGATATGCTAGTGAGACTGTACAAACTGAATCATCACCTTTGTGTTACTCCCAGCCCAGACATGACTTCCCTTTAAGAGCAATTAACCCCTTGAGTCCACTACAGTTCCCATAGGTTTCAGAATATTCAAATGTTTTCCCACACCTGGGGTCAGTTTTAGGGTCACAGAATAAAATCAAAGGTTGTGCTGAGCCTTTTGCTATTTCCAGTCCAAATTTAATCTAAGGTCTTTAAGGAGGAACAAACCAATATATTTTTGGGGGTGGGAAATAGAAGATATCATGATTTCTCCCAGTCTTCTGTTTTGTATTTGTGGTTGTGGCGCTGAAGGCATAATAAATTATGTATTGAGTCAATCCTCTCAATAAGTGCTTTCCCTCCCAAAAGACTGGCCTGGCCCCTGCATGTGTCATGTAATGCTCCACATCTCCAGATTCACATATTGATGGGAACCCTGCATATGAATCTGCTCTTTAATAACAAATATACACAAAGTTAATTAGAGACCAGTGACAAATATGCTTAGATTGCGTTCATCTGGAACATAGTATCCATTTATATAAAGAATAACATCCCCTTTAATTTGTAAATTTGCTTCACATTGTACAATGGAGCTTTAGAAATAGATCTTTCATTGGGCATAGAGGGTAATACTTACATAAATGTCCCCAAATAATACAGGCCGTGCAAGGGAGCTTGCAATCAAGGATCATGAAGCCCAAGAAAACAAAGGCTGATATTGATACAAAAGGTAATTATATAACAGAGACCATGAAATAAGCTCCAAATCTCTCTATTTACAACCTTTAATCTTCTTTAAAATAAAATCCAGAGTTCAGCCCTGTAGAAAAGATTGCGTCAAATTAACCCTCTCTTTGGCACTGCAACTGGCTAGTGATGATTGGTTACAGCACCAACTCTCACAAGTTTTATCCAAAAGCCCCCAGTGAATGCTCAGCAGGGGAAAGGATGTGAATGATAAAGCAATGGGTGATATAACTTCAAGATTTATGCTGGGGTCACAGTGTCATTTTTTTACAGGCTTGATGGTGGTTGGATGTTGGTCCCTTCACGATTAAAGGGTTACAGTGTAATTGTTTAATAAGCATCATTCTTGCCTTGCTTTATGGCTGAGATTCTAGCTATCTGTATAACAAAGCATTTTGTCATAGTGGCACAGATCCTATATGATACCCATTGTAAGTAGTCCTATCCTGCATTATAGCTGAGATTCTAGCTTTCTGTAAAACAGAGCATTCTTTTACAGATTCAATCTCAGTGATGCGCCTTGTAAACAGCAATCCTGCCTTACTTTATGACTGAGATTCTAGTTATCTTTATAACAGAGCATTCTTTCACAGTGGCACATATTCTGATACCCATTGTAAGCAGCAGTCCTGTCCTGCTTTATGACTGAGAGCCAAAAAGATCCAATGCCATTCTTTTAATAAATAATATGCTTGCTTGGAGCACTATTGCATGGGTTTATATGAACATGATATAATCAGTGGAATAGGAAGACAATGTACAACTGTTGTTTTTTGTGTCATTTTTGCTCTTTAGATCAGCAATGTATCTGTTCCCACTCTCTGTTCCCTTTAAGGCATAATCTTAAATGGAGGCAGAAAAACATAAGCTGAAATGGCATTAATTTTCTGGTACATGTTCCCATGTCCATCAATGTCCAGCTCGTTGCTAACCATGATCATCATCATCATTATCAGTTATTTATTTATTTATATAGTGCCAACAAGTCAAGCAGCACTGATTTTATCAATCTGGCATTATAGAATAAAAATAGTATCAGAGGACCAATAACTCCCACAACTTGATTATTAAAGAGGAAAAAGAGGGGCAGTTTTATGCCATATCCTCAACACCCAGATCTACTAAAACTTCACCCAAATGATAGTAAGCCCTGCCCCTTTTGGTGCTATATTGTACTGCCACTAATAACAGAAGAACTCCAGTGAACCTCTAGGTGCTATTCCTTCCACTGGAAGAGAAGCAAATGGGTTGAAAAAGCAGAACAAGTATTGCACCGGTGCCAGAGCAAAATATGTCTCTCTGCCAGGTGCACAGCATACACAGTATATTTATGTAAATACATTTGCTCCAGCAAATAATGATTCTTCCTGCTGACAATGGTAGGAGTTGAAGGGAAAAGGCAAAATGTTCAAAATATTTAAATTTCCCTGTTAATTAATTAGAAGTTACCCTTATGTGTCCCAGCTGTCCCTCTGCAGAAGGGGAGCAGGGTACAAGCAAGCAATAATGGTGAGTAAAAGACTGAAGTGCAATAAGTAGTACTGCAACCGTATGCAAAGAAATCAGAGCCAGATTTGTTAGGTCTTTAGTTTCCCCTTAAAAGGCATTATCAACTCTATTAGCAGAGGGGGTGAGAAGACTGCCTGGAAATGTTGTCAATATACCTTTGCATTCGAACTGAATATTGATTTTTCTCGTGGTTAATACAGGCCATTTACATTCCATCTAGCAACACATTCCCATGTCCTGTCCTGCCCTTGCAAAGAGTGCAATAAACTTTCCCCAAAGCCTTTAAAGCGCAGGAGAGCCCAGGGGACACATCCGTTTGTTAGAGGTTGGTAGTGTAGCAGCAGTACAGGAAGGAAATTGGTTGCTGGATAGACGTGGTGCATTGTGTAACAGAGAGAAAGAGCCTGTTACTGCTCCCCGGGATTCCCTGCTCCCTCTATCAAGTAGAAATCTATGAAGCTTGGTGCCTCCTTGTTGGCTTTTTACATTTTAACAATCACTGATTCAAGTGAAAACACACCTATTGGCTTGTGGCTATCTGTTACACTCTCAGTGATTTATGTGTGTTTGTGTGTGTGTGGGGTAACTCAGAGAAACTCAAGGCATGTTACAGCCAGAAAGTATGAGGGTATAACCTTTAGTGTGCCCAGAACATTGCTTCTCTGTATAATTGTTTTTGTACATATGGATTGGAGGTATCATATTGTTTCCCCTATACAGTACAGTATGAGGGTATAGTTTACTGTGTGATCAGAATATTACTTCTTTGTGTATTTGTATGTATATGCTTTGGAGGTGTCATAGTGTTTCCCTTAGACAGTACATTATGAGAGTATAACCTATTGTGTACCCAGAACATTCCATCTCTGTATATTTGTATTTATACAAATGGGTGTGCGGTTCCATATTGTTTCACTTAAACAGTACAGTATCAGGGTATTACTTAATGTGTGTCAGAACATTTCTTTCCAGTATGTTTGTAGTTATCCATGTTGTTTCACTTATATAGTACAGCATGAGGGTATAACTTCCATTATTTAGTGGTTGTAATGGTACTACATAAGGACCAATCATGATTTATGTCTTACTTATAATGGAGCAGCAGGGGTATCACTATATCCCCACTTTAGCACAGTGCACTGCTTAATATGAAAGAGGGTCACATGTTAGCCTAAATGAGTTCCTTTGGCCAAGCCCTTACAGGTGAGACACGAGGTAAATAATTATGATTAAATCATTTAGGTTCTGTCAGCCTGATGGGTTCAAATACAAAAGGGATATCTGGGAGTTGTACCCAAGCATGAAAGATAGGGTTGCTGGGTGTTTATCTTGGGCCCTTAAGGAATACATGTTGCAGTGCAGGCCTGCTGGGGTAGTTGGGGCATTATTACAAATTACAGTAAGTGATGACCAATCATGCATCACAGTGAATGAGTCAGGAGCCCTGGGCACTGAGTGTATAAGGGTATCTGATGGAGCCAGCTGGGTGTCACATGACATGGCACAGCAAGTAGACCAATCATACGTTACGTGATACCATAAGGGCAGCCCCACAGTCACACTGACAGATGGAACGCTCTCTAAAAGGAGTGGTTTTATTAAGGTGGCCATTATATACAGACACAACTGGCTACATGCGGCGAATATAAGTCTGCCATTTAGATAGTGTGAGATATCTGTATAAGAGGACCATCTCTGTCGGTGCAATCACATAGTCTGTGAGCGTGTATCAGCACTGGCTTCTGTCACATCTCCGTTCCACCTTAACAGTGACCTACTACTGGTACAGCCTGTGGAATAATCCATTGTGTGCTGGAGGGGGGGCGCGTAGTCAGGGGAATAAAATAGAAGCTTTATAGGACCCTCAGCAGGGACATAGCGGCAAATGAGGAGTTTATTAATTTTGGAGTGGACATAGGGGTTCATTTCGGTGGGTATTTTTAAGAGGTACGGCCGAGAAATGCAGCAGGGAGGAAAAGGCTCCCCCGCGAGTGATCTATTTTTAGCAGCAGCTGTTGCAATATAAAGAATGGGAAGAGGACGAGAGGCGGCATTGCTCTGTGGAGGTTTTTGCTTTGCAGTTCACCGAGTGCCTGAAATGCGACAGTTCCCTGCCTAGTCCGGCTCCGAGGCTCCTGCTCAGGTATTTCTATAGGGTCGTCCAAACTGGGGATGGGGGAGGGTTGGAGGTTGGTGTGAGCCAGGGGGCAACTTCACTGAACCCAAAGGAGCTGCTACATCTGCTCATGCCAATTGGATAGATTAGTCACTGTATCCCTAAGCTCCAAGCCCACTGCACGTACCACACAAGTACATCACTAGCCCACTCTGGCTGTGCAATACTTGCTTTATGTGCCCCCAATTCTTCTGTATGTACCACACAGGGATGGGATTTACACTGAAGAAACTGTATGTACCTTAGATACACTTTATGTGCCTTTCAGGGACTGTGTCAGTTTATACCCTATGGCCATGTACTGTACCCCCTGCATTGATATCTGTAGTGTTAGTCATCGGGGCTAAAGCTTTGGGCCTGGAGGTGCCTTTATTATTGCCCGAGTTCCTCAGTGGCATTTATTGGCCAGCAATGTTCCCTACACATTATCAATGGTACCACAACATGCTTGTAGTATGGGAGTCGAAGTTTGTGTAACGTGTGTGTATAGTAAGGCAAGGCTGCATTGTACTGTATATTACACCTCTCTAGTGACAAGGGTAGTTCCTGATGAACTGTACTTCTTAAAGGTACAATAGGGTTTTAGTGCTTTTCTCTAATGGCTAATGCAAGGCACATTTAAAAGTGGTGGCTGTACAGAATGCAGTGCAGTCTTCAACATAAAGTACAGACTGAATGCTCTGGATGAAGGGGGGGGGGGCTGTGTCCCAGAGTTGTTCTTAGTAAATGAAGTCCATCAGTGTATGACCTCATGAGGATTTGACATGACCTCACTATGATGCAACTAGCTGCCACTAATGGTACACACTGGGTCAACAAACTGTCAGGTGATTTCCTTCAAGTTTTTTGTTGGGCTGTTTTGGGTATTTTAGTGCTGGATTTTATGTTCCCTTTTCAGGAGAAGACAATTTACCTACCAATTGTTTTCAGACTCTAATAGGAAACCTAGGTAAACTGCTTGTAACCAAGCCCATGTCCCTAGCGCCCCTGGTATTAAACTGCTAATATGAAAATGTAAAATGAAGGTTAGTTGCTAAGTAGAATCATCACACTTTAATATATATGTTTGGGTTTGTATCTCCTTTGAAGCGTGGACCCTCCCCTTTGCTCATGTAGTTCAGTAATATCACTATGATAACCCTATGCATTTGTGATGCCATCAGAGCAGGTCAGGTTAAAAAGAAGGTGTTTCTGCACTCATAGGGTCTCTCACTAATCCGTGTTTCACACACATATTTGTGGATATTGGGTAAAGTCATTGTGCAAGCCCCTCAGTTCTAGTTCTCACCAGTTTAGCAATAGGAACCTGCACTTCCTGATCCTGTTACTGTGTCTCACCCTGACTCTTTACTTCATATTCCAGCCATCTGTACTGGGGCCCAGGCTCTTCCCTCCTGCACATCATCAGGCCCAGACTGGCAAAATTTGCTGCTGTAAGTGACAGCCACAATTTATTGGCCCTGTGGAGGGCTGTTTGGGCCTTTGTGTACTTGAAATGCCAGGGCCTATATTGAATCTCTGTCCGGGTATGTGCATCATCTATAGACCAACATTCTGACTCCTTTCTAGGTGTGCGCAGCAGCTCCCCAACTGTGGAACTGCCCCCTCTGGGGGACCTGGTGCATTCTATTATTATATATTATTAGGGGGGGCTCAGCCTGAAGGCCAGTTAGGATGAGATTTGGGCTGAGTGCTTATTTGTGTCCTGGGTACCCCTGGAACAATAGCAGGGTGACTGTTACCCTGTTTCTATATATCTGTAACCTTGTTATGAGCTGGGGGTAAATAAATGTTGGACCTCCAAGGACTTAAATGAAAAAGCCCAGCAATCAGGGAAATGGTGCAGTGTGTTATGAGCTGACAGACAGTGATGTATAGTAACTTGCACAGTGCTTTTATTTTTGCATGTTAAACTAGCTCTTGTACCTCGGTGCCATTGTAAAAACAGACTACTGATCCTGTTGATGTGAAATTCGAAGAAAGTACAAAAGTGACACATTCTTTTTCCATTGCAACACGGAGAGTTATAGACGCGTCACCTGCCTTTCCTGTGTTACTGTAGATCTGTGCCATAAACAGACACCTCCCAACTCTCTCATAATAATCTTCCCTGCAGCCTTTAACCTCTGCTGTGTGACTGACCTGCCTCTCCCAACATCCTCCAGGTCCTTAAAGTAGTTGTTTACCTTTAAATTAACTTTTTTGTATGATGTACAGAGTGATATTCTGAGACAATTTGCAATTGGTTTTAATTTTTTATTTGTGGTTTTTGAATTATTTCGCTTTTTATTCGGCAGTTTGCAATTTCAGCTATCTGGTTGCTAGGATCCAAATTACCTTAGCAACCCTGCACTGATTTGAATAAGCGACTGGGATATGAATAGGAGAGGCCTGAACAGAAAGATGAGTAATAAAAATTAGCATCAACAATAAATTTGTAGCCTTTCAGAGCATTTGTTTTTTAAATGGGGTCCGTGGCCCCCATTTCAAAGCTGGAGAGAGTCATAGGAACAAGGCAATTAATGCAAAAAGTATAAAAAATGAATAAATAATGAAGACCAATTGAAGTTGCTTAGAATAGACCATTCTATACCATACTAAAAGTTAACTTGAAGGTGAACCACCCCTTTAAATGTGGCACCCAGGAAAGCATCTAGGGTTGCCACCTGGCCGGTATTTTACCGGCCTGGCCGGTAAATATGATGGTTGATCCCAATGTTATTAATAGGGAAAAAAGATAAATATATAGGAAGGCCGGTATCTTTTTCTAGAAAAGGTGGCAACCCTAAATGCATCCATGAACTAGTCCCAGTTTTAAGAAGAGCCCCACAGTTTACTGCATCACCATTTACCCATACAACAAACATTTTTGGGCCCTGTCCACCACCACAGTCCCGCCCTAGACCCCACACACCACAGTAAAAAAGCCACACAAACATGGGCCCTAAAAACCCATTGGGGGTCAGATCCCCCCCTCCATAGAAGTTAAAAAAAACTTCACTGGTTCATGTCCCCCGTCCCCACAATTTAAAAAGCCTGTTGGTGGCCAGGGTTAAAATAAAATTGGTGGTCAGAAGCCCCCTACAAGTTAGGAAAACCCATTGGTTGCCAGGGTGACCCCCCCCCACAAGGTAAAAAAAAAAGACATTGGTGACCAGCTCCCCCCTTACAAGTTAAAACAACCATTGGTGGTCAGGAGCCCCATAGAAATTAAAAGTTTAAAAAAAATTGCTAAAATTGACATTACAGAAAACTCTTCAATAGGTAGGCCAATACACAAACCGTAACAATCTGAAATTCAAATTACAACATTCAAATTCTAGCAAGCGAAGCTAAGAACCCCAAATAGATCTCAAAAGGTTTTAATAAATGTATATTGGTAGTAAGTTTCTTTTATATTTTTAAAATGAGAACCATTAGGGCCCCTGCCGACGTGCTTTTGTTCTACAGGCCCCTGTGATTTCTGATGGCCGCCCTGAAGACAGTAATAGAGAAACACATTGGCACAAGAAACTTGTAGTTGCAGGGCAAGTCCTTGCAAAAGTGTTTACTGCGGAAGTAAAATCTTTTGCAAGGGCTTGCCCTGCAACTACAAGTTTCGTGTGCCAATGTGTTTCTCTATTACTAGTATTTGGAGGTTGCCGTATCCTCTAAACACTGGGCACCAAACTCCTCTTTATTATCTGCATAAAGGGTGTGCAATTGTTTTTTCTATTAGAAGTCCTTTGTGACAGGAACCACTCAATGCAGATATTCACTCTAAGTTCATTACTCTTCCACAGCAGTTGGACTGGTCCCTTTGTCCTAAAACTTTTAATAGCAGGAATCTTGTATTTTCTCCCAACCCTTCCTTGTCCCTATTTAATGTATTTGCCAGTACAGATACAAAGTCCCAGCTCACAATTTAACAACACTTTTTTCTCCTTAAAGAGGTGGTTCACCTTCAAACAACTAGTTGTTTTCAGATAGATCACCAGAAATAACGACTTTTTTCCAATGACTTTTTATTTTCTTTGTGTGACTGTTTTTCTAATATTGAAGTGTAATTTTTCACCTTCTGAAGCAGCTCTGGGAGGGGGGGTCGTCGACCCTGTAAACTGTTCTAAATGGATCAAATCTAAGGAGATTTGCATCCTATAAATGAAATGAAATGCCAAGAGTCCTGTCTTATGATCCCTATACAGGTAACTAAAAATATAGTCTTGGCATTGGCTGGACTTTCTCTTTTAAGACACGGGGATGCAAGTTCTTTCTATTTTGCACTGATCTATTGCATGGGGTGGGGGGAGTGTGATTTCTCCCTTGCACTTTAGGTGGTGAATCCGTTAACATCCCACGTTTCAGCACAGACAGCAATTAGCACAATTCCACTGGCATCATCCAGCTCTCACATCTAATTAACATTCATGCCAGGCGTTTATTGAAAGGATCTGAGTGCTCAGGAGAAGGGGGTCCGACTGCCACGTTGCTGGGAACCAGTAGATGCGGATTCAGCTCAGAAGAATAAATTATGGTTTCTTGGCTATTGCAGCCATTTAAATTATATCATTATCAGCAGGCTTTAGTCTCAAGATTGTATAGCTCTTTGTTTGCCCAGAACTTGCTTTCTCTGTATATTTGTATTTATACATATGGGAAGAAGTTGCCATAGATTTTTGTGTGACCAGAAAGCATTCCTTCTCTGTACATTTATACATAGGGGTAGGCGCTGTTATATTGTTTCCATTAGACAGTACAGTATGAGAGTATAGTTTATTATGTGCCCAGAATATTTATTCTCTGTATATTTGTATTTATACATATGGGTAGATTTTCACTTAGATAGTACACTATTTTTAAATTTCGCCGAATGGATCCCAAACATGTGATCAAAAAATGTAGATTCTGTGCTTCCAGTAGACCATTAACCTGACAATGGAGACTGTACATTGCAAACTGCAAGTATTTCATGCTAAAAGTGTATCTTCCCCTTTAATTAAAATATCACGCCTCCTGGGTATGATACAGAACGTCCTACAGGTCAAACTAAACAATGTATTCTTTTTTTCTTTTTGGTAATATTGTTACTTTTTATTGCCGCATCATATTCCACAGGGCTGTACACAGCATCCCATTAGTGGTTGTCCCAGTGGAGCTTAGTGTTTGTTCCTTTAAATGGGCAGTTTACTTATATTTAGCATGCTATAAACTATTCATGCAGTTGGTCTTTTTCGAAATCATGCCTGGTAGGGAAAGGTTACGGGATAAGGTGGTGACTTTATGTGCATACCTGTAACTGTTAGACAACAAATCCCAGATGGTTAGAGTTGCAGTTTAATCCTGTGCACCCCCAGCATGTTGTAATATAAGGGAAGGCAGTTACCCCATCGGGTGGCAAAACAAGTAAGCAGAGGGGCGAGAAATCAAAGGAGGAGAGGGAGGGGTACGATATCACACATAAGAGATGTGCCCACATGTCCTGAGCAATTCCTGGAAACCAGCAGATTTCTGCTCAGAAAATCTGTTTAACCCTCTCCCTTCTGCTGCACCTTTATAGGAAAATTGTCATAGCGACAGAGGTGCATCCAGATTGCAGTGCAGAGTTAAAGACAAGTCCATTGTATGAGAATATTCTTACAATTTGTTATTAGAGATCTCCCGCAGGCTAACCTTTCCTGTTGCAAGAAGCGAGTAGTAGGGATGGGCGGATTTTTTCACCTTGTTTCGCCACGGAAATGACGCCCATAGACTTGCATGGCATCTCAAATCAAAAAATAAATTACGCACGTCCAAAAGATTTTGCCGCTAATGGGCGTCGGCGACATTTAGTTGGCAGCAAATTAACGAAACAGGTCAAATTTGCCCAAGCCTAGCGAGTAGTAGAAATGCTAGAATCACATGTTCAGGTAGAACTTACCTACGATGGCTTCCGTTCCGATGCGCTGGGATGAATCACAAAGTATTAAGTGCATTCAACACGACTGTCGGATGCGAACGATGCATGTTGCGTCATGCAACGACAACGTCCGAAATTGCTATTACCTTGGATTCTGCGCATCCGACGTGATGCCTGCGATTCATCTGAGTGCATTGAATGGATGCTATCGCAGGTAAAATCGCTCGTGTAGTTCTACCCTGATAGCCTGATATCTCTCACCTCAATGTGGGCATATCGGGGAGAGATCCGCTCGTTTGGCAACCTTTATGGCCACCTTTAGAGCAGGAAAATTTCTGATACCTGCCCCATCACCCTGGTACAAACAGTTGCTCCTGCTAATAGTCTGGGACACAGTCAGATGTTTCCAGCAGGGGCAATTATTCATGTTACCATTCAGCATAAAAAGGAATTTAGGCTTAATAAAATCCGGGATTATTATCTCCCTCATAACATAACATGGGGTTGGCTGGCTTCATAGAATGCCCTATTCTTAGCAGCTTTTCTATTGGTCTTAATTTTCTTTATAGATTTGTAATTATCTAATTATCATTAGGAATGCATCAAACCCAATATTTGTTTGTGGGACGAAAAGTCAAGTAAATTTAAGGACTGTGATTCGATTCAGCCCGGTGCTTGATTTTGGTGAAATCCTGCTGAAAAGGTCAAGACCTGGATTTGATGCATCTCTATTTGCCTACCTCTTCTGCCTCTTTCCAGTATTCAAATGGGGGCCACTGTCAACCAAAAACTATTTCTATTGTTTTTTTTTTTTGTTACTATTTATTCCTTATCTTTCTATTCAGTCCCCTTTTATTTTCCCTTCCTGCCTCTCATTCAAGGCACTGCCTGGTTGCTAGGGTAAACTGGATTCTAGCAACCAGGTTGCTGCTGAAATTCCTAGCTGGAGAGCTGCTGAACAAAACCCTTAATTCAAATCCATAAGAAATGAAGGCAGGTTGCAGTTTATCTACATCATACTAGCATCTAATTTAATGGTGAATAAAATGACGGCAGCTTACAGTGGCTGAGTATCTCTGACAGACTGTGTGGAACTATAACACTCTGATGGAAGCTTACAGGGGGAGGAGCAGGGAGTCTGTGGAGTAGGGACTAAAACACTGATGGAAGCTTACAGGGGCAGTGTTAGAGGAGCTCATTTATAAACACTGGGCAAATTTGCACCTGGGCACTTACCCATAGCAACCAATAAGTGATTAGCTTTTTCAGCTAGCTGCATGTTGAACACTGAAAGCACTCATCTGATTGGTTGCCATGGGTTACTGCCCATTGTTTATAAATGACCCCCAGGGTTTGCGGGACAGTGAGTATTGAGAGAGAGCATGATACAACAATACAATCCGGTACTGGAGTAATATAAATGTTATAGAATGAGCTGCACTTTCCCAGCTTGACGGTGTAAATAGGTTGGTGATCGGCACTTGGCTATACTTTTTAAAATTGATATAGTTATTTGGCCTATTTCCCATGTAACAGGCTCAGCATCCGCTGGTCTGAACCTGTGCTCGGCCACAGCGCTGAAATAATTGTAAAGAGCTTTAAATGTGTAATGTGCCGTGCAAATTGGTATCAATAATCCACTCAGGCAGAAAAGCCAATTGCTCCAATAAAGATTAAATCTGCGGAGTATGGATAAGGGGGACATTCAGTCCCATGGGGCCAGGAATCTGTGATGATTAATCTGTATATGTGCTGAGGGGGCCTCTCTGCTCTTGGAAGGGGGTTTGGTTGGTAATGGAATAGTGGGATTTAGAGATCACATAGATACCAGAAGACTGCTCTAAGAATGAGAGACTCCTGGGGAACTGTGCCAGGCACAGCAGTGATGCTGCTATCCCTTCCTTCAGTATAACAGGGGCTGTAAGGGCAGCAAGGAAATCTACTAACCACATCTTTAATCAGGTTGGTTTTAAAAAGCAAAGTTAGACGTAGCCAGAAGCGAATAGTTGGGCAGGCACTGCCTCGGAAATTAGGGACTACAGTAGGATTTGTATCTTGTCTTTTTACCTTACATTTTGTGTGGTTGCCAAGTGAGCCAGGTTTGCGTGGGTGCCCGCACAATGATTTATTCACATAAATTAAAAACTCAAAGCAACAAAAATGAGGACAAGCGTTGGCTGAAAACCACACTGATTCCCCACGCATGTGACTGGAGTCAGAAGGGATTAAGTGGCGTCTGAATACCCAGCTCATTCCTTACAGTTGTTTCTCAGCTCAAAAGCTCTTAAAATGCGGTTGTGCACAATAATAATCTTGTTACAAATGTGCAGTATAGTTTTCATACTCTAGCTCCCAGGGTTTCTCCTTGTTATTGGGCAGGTTCTTAGTCTATATCCAGTGACATCCTTTGTCCCTATTATTGATACTCCCTCTGCTGGTTCTAATTTTACTATAATATCTCTCTACCATTGCAGGTACAGAAGGGGACATTATGGCGACCAGTGCTGTTCTGAGTGACAACCTCCCAACTTACAAACTGGTAGTGGTGGGAGATGGGGGTGTGGGGAAGAGCGCTCTCACCATCCAGTTTTTCCAGAAGATTTTTGTGCCTGATTATGACCCAACCATAGAAGATTCCTACTTAAAGCACACAGAAATAGATGGACAATGGGCTATACTGGATGGTAAGGAACATAACACTATTGTGAGGCTGTAGGCTGAGTTATACAGGGAGCTCAGATTAGCACTCTTGTATTATAAGAGATAATGTACCCCCTACTGTGTAATTGAATCATTAATTGAGGCTTGTTCAAAATAATAACAGTGTGGAGTTCAATTAATGAGGTCATTCATTCTGTGAAAAAAAACAGGTGTCCTTTACAGCCCTTATAAATGGAATGAAGGCAGCAAATGTTGGGTTACAGTGCATTTCTTGCAGAAAATCTGAGTAAAATAGGTTGTTCCAGACATTGTTCAAAAGAAAAGCATAATTTGAATAAAAAGTTGATTGGAGAGGGGAAAACATGCAAAGAAGTGCAGAAAATGATAGGCTGTGTAGCTAAAATTATCCCAGTTGCTTTAAAATGGCAACCAAATTCTCGAAGATGTGGATGAATATGAAAAACAACCATTCAAATGGATAGAGGAATAGCAAAAATTGCAGACTCTAAAGAAGGTCTAAAATTACCTGTGAGTAATGATACAATTAGAAGACGTCTATGTGAAGCCAAGCTATCGGCAAGAAGCCCCTGCAAAGTCCTATTGTTGAAAAGAATGTGCTGAAGAGGTTACAGTTTGCTAAAGAACACATTGACTGGCCTAAAGAGAAATGGCACAACATTTTGTGGACTGATGAAAACAAGATTGTTCTTTTTGGGTCTAGGGGCAGCAGACAGTTTGTCAGACGACCCCCAAACACTGAATTCAAGTCACAGTACAGTGTGAAGACTGAAACATGGTGGCACAAGCATCATGATATGGGGATGTTTCTCATACTATTGTGTTGGGTCTATTTATCACATACCAGGGATCATGGATCTGTTTCAATGCAAAATACTTGAAGAGGTCATGTTGCCTTATGCTGAAGAGCCTTGAAATGGATGTTTCGACAAGACAATGACCCCAAACACACCAGTAAATGAACAACATCTTGGTTCCAGAACAACACGATTGACGTTATGGAGTAGCCAGCCCAATCCCTGGAACTTAATCCAATAAAAAAAACTTGTTGGGTGGCATCAAAATTCTGTTTCTGAGGCAAAACCAAGAAATGCAGAAGAGAAAATGCACATGAGTTGTGGTGCCAGTTGGTCGACTCCATGTAACACAGATGTGCAGCAGTTCTCAGAAATATATTAGTTCATTGATTCAAAGGAAAGCAAGATTTTGAAATATTCCATTTATACAGTGAATGTTTGAGTTTGTAAAGAAGAATGAAGACACTGCTAACAGCCTAATATTCCCTTTTCTTCACTTTCTGTAAAGGAATAATACAAATTTGATATATTTTTCTTCGTGTTTTGATTTGGAATAGAATGTGCAGTGTTCCCAATGCATTTGTGTGTATGGAAATAAAAGCTATCATAAGGATTTTATTCACTTTTTTAAACACACTGCTATTATTCTGAACACAACTGTAAAGGCACAAGGCTGCAGGCTGAGTTATACAGAGAACTCTCAGTTTCATGCATGTATTTTCAAAGATAATCTATATTATGTATATGTGTACAATGTATAAAGTCTGCAAGAGATGGATGGTTTAATAAATGGAGTGACTAAGCAGACTAGTGAGCGTCTGATGATGCACAGTTAGTACCTTCCTGCCCCTGTACTTACCTCATTCAATCCACTGCTCATTTTATTCTGAAACCCCTAGGATTCTGATCTGGCAGCTGTAGTTTATTTATCGTATTGCTACCAGTGTGACCTGCAGTAAGGCCACTGAAGGGTTAATCTGCATTTTGTTTGTTTGTTGGGTAATTTCATGAGTGAATCAGTGGAATTTGACGTAAATGATTCTCTCTTGCTGTGCCTCTTTAAAAGGGCTGTGATGTGCCTGACACATTAATTATACATGGCAGCGAAATGCAGCGTGTGCCATACAAGAGATTAAATGCTGATTACTTCTGAATCCAAAACAAACCCTACATTTTTATAGTCTCTATTTCTGGGCCTTGTCTCTTTTCCTGTCACTAGCATTAAAGGGATATTTTTATCAAACTAAAAATGTTTATTAGTGGCAGAAAATAATGCATAATGTGTAGATTTGGACAAACTGATATTTGATAGAAAAACTTTTCCTGTGCCCAACAGCAGCCTTGTCTTACATTTTGGCAGCAACTCCAGATATATTCTCCGGATTAGAGCAGTAGTCCCTCAAGGCAGTGAGCAGGCACACATACTCGCTATCTAAAAAGCTTATTTTCTAAACTCCAAACCAGGGGTACCTAGGGCACAAATAAGCACTCACCCCAAATTTCGCCCTAACAAGGCTGGGCCCCTTTTTATCACATAAAAATTTTACCGATATTTAGAAAGATTGGGGTAAAAATCACCCTGCTATAATTCCAGGGGTACCCAGGGCACAAATAAGTACTCACCCCAAATCTCACCCTAACTGACCTTCAGGCTGGGCCCCCTTAGCTCATAACAAGGTTACAGATCTATAGAAACATTGGGGTAACAGTCACCCTGCTATAGTTCCAGGGGTACCCAGGACACAAATAAGCACTCACCCCAAATCTCATCCTAACTGACCTTCAGGCTGAGCCCCTTTAGTTCTTAACAAGGTTTTTGATCTATAGAAACATTGGGGGTAACAGTCACCCTGCTATAAATCCAGGGGTACCCAGGAAGAAGCAGATACTCTCTGAGCAGCATGAAACACATTCCCCCTATGTAACATGTAAAACTGAATAAAAAATGCTTTGTTCTCAATATAAACTTTGTATTTTTTTAAGATTCCCTCGAGTGAGGATTCCTCCTTGCCGAGACCATTGCTCTGCAAAGTTCCTGTGCAGTGAAGGGTTAAATAGCCGGCAATGCTCTGTTACTGTAGCTGAAACGAGCCAAATCCTTGCTTTACACTCTCACTAATCTGCACCCCTCCCTAAAATAACGTCACTTTGAGCTGAGCCGCACCCAGCTCTCACCTGTAACCGGTACAGACAAGCTGTAAACACGCGATGCCCACCTGGCAGTGAAAGGTTACCACTGAATAGTTATTAAAGGCAACGTCATTATTGCTCTGTATAACCTCATCTGCCTGACTCAGCCTTAAAGGGGTAGTTCACCTTCAAACAAATAGTTGTTTTCAGATAGATCACCAGAAATAATGACTTTTTCCAACTACTTTCTATTTTCTATGTGTGACCGTTTTTTTAATATTGAAGTGTAAAGTGTAATTTTTCACCTTCTGAAGCGGCTCTGGGAGGGGGGGTCGCCGACCCTGTAAACTGTTCTAAATTGATACATTTAGTTGATACATTTCTTATCTCTGTCCCTGATGAGTAGAATCTCTGGGTTTCATTACAGGCAGCTGATAGAATTGATACAATAGTTACTAAAACTCCACAGATGCTGCTGAGAAATGTATCAACTAAATGTTGCAAAATTGTAAGTTTATCTGCACCTGAATTACTGAGCTGCCAGACACAACATTCAACTTTCAACTTACGGTAGATTTTGAAAAAACAGTAAAAATGGAAAGTAATTGGGAAAAAAGTCTTTATTTCTGGGGAACAATCTGAAAACAACTGAATTGAAAAAAGTGTTTGGGAGGTGAACAATCCCTTTAAAGGGATTATGTCATTCTGTCTGTGATTTTTATGATGTTTTTATTTCTAAATTACACTGTTTACTGTTTTTTTTTTAGTTGTAATATTGGTGTGTAGGCAGCCATCTCAGGTCATATTGCCTGGTCATGTGCTTTTAGAAAGAGCCAGCACGTTAGGATGAAACTGCTTTCTAGAAGGCTGTTGTTTCTCCTACTCAATGTAACTGAATGTGTCGCAGTGGGACCTGGATTTTACTATTGAATGATGTTCTTAGATCTACCAGGCAGCTATTATCTTGTGTTAGGGAGCTGCTATCTGGTTACCTTCCAATTATTCTGTTGTCAGGCTGCTGGGGAGGGGGTGATATCACTCCAACTTGCAGTAAAGAGTGACTGAAGTTTATCAGAGCACAAGTCATATGACTGGGGGCAGCTGAGAAATTGACAGTCGTTCTAGCCCCATGTCAGACTTCAAAAAATATGTTTGCTCTTTTGAGAAATTGATTTCAGTGCAGAAATCTGCTGGAGCAGCACTATTAACATTTTTAACTGTTAGCGTTTTGAAAAAAATATTTTTTTCTAAGACAGTATCCCTTAAGCAAGCAGCAGCTGTAATATTGTTGATTTATGAAACGTTTTTTTATATTTGGGAACATAAAATAATGCACTATTCCTTCACATAATTTCATTATCCTTTCCCTTTACTCATGGTAACATAATCAGAAAATTTAAAGGGAAAGTAAATCTCTGAGTGAAGAAGAATGCCACCATTTTAGGGAGTCACACACTTTTATAAATCACTATATTTCATTATATTGGTGCTTTGACTGCAGCTATCTGTTTCTGCCTATGGAAGGATTTGTTTCTGGCAGTAGGTTGAAAGCAGTACTGCAAGTCACTTAGGGATTTAGGTTGGATTCTCTGTTTTAGATTTCTAATCTTTCGGGTGTGTTAAACATGCTTTATGTTTGGGCTGACTGGACACATCAAAATCATAGAATAAAGATGGTCATAGACATACAGATTTCATCCTTGTATCGGATGTCCTAATCTTCTGACCTGCCACTAACCATTCAGATTAAATAAAGTAGTAAAAGAACAAATCAGACAAATTTCTGGCCATGACAGCTATTGGACGAAATTGTATGATGTGGGCTTAATAAATTTTGGTACACTTTTTGCAACTTGAACACAGTGTGCTGCTGGTTCCTTTCTACAAGCTATTGGACGAAAGTCATATTTTACAAATAGTAGTAACAGTCACCCATTGTCAGATAGGCAATACATGCAGAGAAATTATTTCTGGCCGAAAGAAATCTTTTAACCTGTCTGATCAACTAATAAAACCAATCGTCATGTTATAAAAAATGTTGGGATAATCCACACATGGTCCGAAAAAATCATACAAAACTTCGACTATATCTTTGCATCTATGGCCAACTTTACTACTTGGTTCCAATTTTGAAGTCAAAGGCCATGAGTCCTGCTGTAGTGATTTGAGCCTTCCATATTCATGATACAGGTTTGGAATACAAGGTCCTTTAGTGTCAGATTCTGATCAGTTTTCATTTCTACTTTAATTCAGTTAGGATAAACATGATTGGTAATATTAGTGGTAAAGGTAACACCCAGGAATGAATGAATGTCTTTATGCCCCAGATCAGTTACACTGTTTCTTGTGTCCCCTCAGTGCTGGATACGGCAGGCCAGGAGGAATTCAGCGCCATGAGGGAGCAGTACATGAGGACGGGGGATGGCTTCCTAATCGTTTACTCCGTGACGGACAAAGCCAGCTTCGAGCATGTGGACCGATTTCACCAGCTTATCCTCAGGGTGAAAGACAGGTGAGTACCTTTGTGCCAAGCTGGATTCCAAAAATCCCTGGACCAGCATTGTGTCATAGGTAGTCTAGCCACCTGTCTGGTGTTTTACCATCCTGAACATTTTTACAAAAATGTAATCCCAAACACTGTGTGTCCCCAGTCCAGAAATTTCTCAGGCTCTCTTCCACCTCCAAAATGATATATTTCAAAATAAATCGCTGTATACCTCAAAAAAGATATTTTTGAGGGGGAAAAAACAAAGTGATATAGTGTAGTATTCTTATTTAGTTTACCACCAAACAAGTGTTCAGCAAACGCTTAACTCAGTGCGCCCCAATAGTAACCTTTTACCAAGGTGATTACATTCGGGTTGAAAAAATACATCAAGTTCAACCCCTCCAAATGAAAACCCAGCATCCATACACACTCCCCTCCATACTTAATTAGTGAGAGTGAAAAATAAATTGTGATTAGATGAGAGAGACTAGGGTATAATTAATACCCACACTAATAGCCGTGGTGGTTCTGGTGGTATATTATACTCACAGGCAACAAATGAATAATATCAAGTATGGATATTACCATCCCTCAGTGTCAGAATATATAGAGGTAGGGGTCTCCAGTATAGAGTGCAGAGCTGGTAGTGAGCACTAGGCACTGGCGGCACACAAATTATATTATGGTGTCTGTTTCAGAGAATCGTTCCCTATGATACTGGTGGCAAATAAGGTGGATCTGATTCATTTAAGGAAAGTCTCAAGTGAACAAGGAAAGGAGATGGCTACAAAACACAATGTAAGTACAATGCATGGGATCATTTTGCCAAGGGAAACTATACGGCAGCTTCCACCAGACATTCACTGGCAATCTGCAGGTTTTGGCATCTGTCTGAAAGATTCCTTAGACAGTGACTATTTAATGGGCTGATGGGGCGTCTGTTTATTTGAAATGCCAGGGCCTATTTTGAATTAAGGTGCCAGCCATATGTATAAATACAAATATACAGAGAATAAATGTTCTGCAAACATTTCTGGTTCAATAGAAATTTTTTTTGTGATTTATTAAACCCCACAGCTGCTAAAAGTCTCAAACCTGCCGAGATCATGTAGAAGTCAATGGCAGATGTCCCGTTTACAATTGGAAAATATCATGATTTGCTCTGGGTTTTGTACAGTAATCCAAATAATTTGTGTTTTTCTGGCGATAATCTGAAAAATCGCAAGATTCTGATTTTTTTTCATGATTTTATAGAGTCTTTTTCATGCACCAGATTTTTTCAAGTTAATTTATTGATAAATAAGGGGAAAATGGTGATGGGAGTTTGGTCAAAGTGGTTTTAATAAAATAATGAGATTTCTTTGGATTTTAGTAAATAACCATACCCCTCATACTTCACTTGTGTTAAAAATACTATATAGCAGTCCCTCACTCATTATTATTTTTATTTTTTTCAGATTACTTACATTGAGACAAGTGCCAAGGATCCACCTCAAAATGTGGACAAGGCCTTCTATGAATTAGTAAGAGTCATTCGGTAAGTCATCCAGGGGTACAGCCCTCGAGTTGCAGGGGAGGGGACTATAGCGGAAAAAGACCTTCCTTTTGAGCTGTACATGAATATACCTTCATCTTAGACAATACAATAATGTTTGCACAAATTTACTAGCTTAATTGCCCTTCTTCAGTAATATCCCTTTTGAGCACTGGAGACCAAAACTGCACAGTATTTTCTAGATGGGGCATTACCAATAAATTTGAAAATTACACTCTCCTTCCTGCAAATATATTACCCTTTAAATACAGCTCAAAACCTTGTTTGCCTTTGCAGCTGCTGACTGGCATTGCATGCTACAGCCAAGTCTATTATCCATAATGACTCCAAACAAACCTTCCCTTGCCCACCACACTTCAAACCTACTGACCTATAATTTCCATCACTATAATTAATTTACATTAACTTTTCCTTTCCTCCAATCCATTAAAGGAGAATTCAACCCTTAAGTAAAAAAAAAAAAAACCCTACCCTACATAGACCCTCCTCCTTCAAGCCTAGCTGCTAACTTTGGGAAATGCCCCATTTTTTTTAGTTACCCCTCGGTGCAGATTCAAGGATCGCAGTTCATGGCAGCGATCTACCAGGTCTTCTGTAATCTGAGACCATCGAAGAGGCGAATGCGCAGTTGGAGCAATTTCCGAAGCAGATGGCTGCCGTGAACATGCGATTCCTGAAT
Organism: Xenopus laevis; assembly: GCF_017654675.1. Taxonomy (NCBI): domain Eukaryota; kingdom Metazoa; phylum Chordata; class Amphibia; order Anura; family Pipidae; genus Xenopus; species Xenopus laevis. Next base: position 49,646,826 of record NC_054388.1, on the reverse strand, counting down.
CTGCACCGAGGGATAAGTAAAAAGTTCCCCGGGGTAGTAGCTAGACTGGTGAGGAGGAGGGAGGGTCTACGTAGGGTAGGGGGGTTAGGATTTTTTTTAGTTAAGGGTTGAATAATTAAAACGAGCAATAACAATACATTTGTAGTCTTACAGAGCATTTGTTTTTAAAATGGGATCAGTGACCCCCATTTGAAAGGGTCAAAAGAAGAAAGCGAATAATTCAAAAACTATAAAAAATGAAAGCTAATGGAAAGGCTGCTTAGCATTAACCATTCTATAATTAAATTTGTCGGTGCCTGGCAGGTAGGCACCCCATTTAAATGAGCAGTGTAAGATAGGGGAAAGCACTTTAAAAGGGCAAAAGCTCCACCTAGTGGCCAAAGCTTATTGAACTATATTACATTGCCTTCCCTGGCCCACACTGCAATTGCACCAAGCCCTATCCCCAACCTTGACTAAAGGAAAAAGAGCAGCATATAAGCAGAATTATATACAGTCAGTGCTCTGTACCTGATCAGTTTGTGTAGCTGATTTAGTCCCCTTTCCTATACATCTTCCAGTCTCCATGAGGTTTGCCAGGATAAGCAACTGTAAAACTTTAAATGCGGAACAAACATTTATAAAAAAACAATAACCTATCACCTCTGACCAGCACTGTCCACCTCATACTAGAAATGTAATTTTCCCTTTCATTTCCAAAAGAAGTGTCAGCCCCTATTGACACTGAGTGTTACTCTGTTAACAGGCAGCAAGTCCCAGACAAAAGCCAAAAGAGAAAGAGAAACACCAAGTGGAGAGCCGACAGAGGGACCGGGGTTCACAGGTTGCAGTGTGTCGTATTGTGACCTCAGCACTGACTAATGCAAACTAGTGACATTGTGCACTGTATCAGAACTGTATCACAGGCCAGGCACTGAAGCGGCAATACTTGAAGTGAGGCCAAGCTGCAGAGATCTGTGTGGGTCACCAAGCCAGTTCCAAGAAAGTGGGCACAACCCTTCCAAACCTCAGGATTTCCCACATGGCGACAGCATTCCCAATTCAGGAGCTCACTGCCCGCACATTGATACTTTCCTGAGATACGGAAGTGTCACTTCTTCTTTCATTTATATATGGGTGGCTTTATCGACTGGGGTTGTGTCTCTTTCTTGTGCGTAGAACAAATCAACGTTATGTTTTTCACTATGGAAAAGCTGATGAAATTGGGCTGGTTTTTCGAGGTGACGAATACATTTTCAATGTTATTAAGCCAAGAGCAGAACCATGAACCAGTCCTAAACTGGAGCAAGAGCAGCTTCTCAATGAAACTTCTATCTCCAATATTATTAGACTGAGAGCACCAATTATATGCTGGAGATTGTATGCTGTAACTTCTATATTTCTCCAACATTATCTGGGAGAGTAGAACCCATTAACCAGTCCTTCACTGCAAAGAAAGAATTACATCTTCTAATTCTCATGCACTGCCAACAACAAACCTGTAACCAAGTCTCAGTGGAAGATATCAGCTTTCCAGATAAGGGATTTTTTGGATCCAGCTGTTCCCTCTCAGGGATTTCAATGCCACTTTTTGTAAATCCTGCAAAAAAAAGACAAAACAAACAAAAGTCATGTATGGGTCCACATCTATAAGACATTTGCTACATGGTTCTCTGACTGTTGAGCTCCTGTAGGTGTACTTGCACTTTTCTTTACTCTGTGAAATGAGTGGTTTATTAATATGAGATGCAGAGTAACTGCACTGAAACATTAGCGGTACCATTCCCTCAGCCAATGAACTGCAGGACACATAACCCTTTTTCTTACTCGGCAAATGATTGGATTCTACCCCCAGACATATTTGTACTGGGCCCAGAGATTGCAAGAACCACTGCCTTTAACAATATTATAATATATATAGCTAGTTCTTGTGAAAGTAAAGGTTTACTGGTGTGCTGATGGTGCCCTATTCCGGGTTACCAGACTAATTCCCTTTTGGTAATATCTTTTGGAGCTGAGACATCCTGCCAGTTAGCACATATGGAGTCTTGCAGGTTACTTATCTGTTTTAAAGGGATTTTGTCATCATAAACTTCCCCTTTTAAGAAGCTTTTTTCATGAATTTATATATACTTAAAAAGTTCTGTATGATTCTCTGACCCAGTATGTATGAACACTTCCATGTATTTTTAAATTGCCATGGTTTCGTTTACTCTGCCTTTGATTGTGTTATCTTTATCACTCGTCAAGATAATTTTATGAAGGCCCATGTCACATCGAGATACATAATTTCAATGGCAAGAATAAAACCGTTACAAAATAAAGGTGGCCATAGATGCATGGATCATACCATAATCGGTACGTGTGTGGTGGGAGACAAGGTGACCGATATTGGTAAAAAGCCTGGGATATCGGTTGTCCGCTGGGCCGCGGACATACCTGAACCTCTGACGCGTATGCACCAAATTTTACGAGGATGTCACAAATTTGATGCCGCACGCGCTCGAATTTGTCTAGGTACGCGCATTGATGCCCCCACCCCACTGTCCTTGCAAAAAATTCAGGTTTTACACCGGTCCCTGGAGCAAAAAAGGTTGGGGACCGCTGGTCTAGTTGATGGGGCAGGACTTAAAATTTTGATCATGCACCTTTGAAGGTGCCCAAACCAGGGCCGGATTTCAAGATTCCCACACCCCTAGGCCCTTCACCACTCACATCTCACCTCCCCCTGCTCGCATCCGCCGTCGCACCAACACTCCCGTTCTCACACTCTCACCAACATCCCCCTGCCACTTGAACCTCTGCCTGCTGCTCCTCCTCTCAACCCAACCTGCTTCCCCCAACAGTACTTGCACTTTGAGCACTCTTCCCCCTTTCTTATCCCACCAGACTACCCAGAGCTCGCAACCTTCCCACCTTTGCTGCTTAAACCTCCCCCCCCCCGTGCGTATACGCACATGTGCACACACTTTCCCTGTCGGCACTGAGGTCATCGAGCACAGTCCTCGGTGCCTTAGCACAGTTATGCTGCTTGGTTTCAGGACCGGCTGCATCTTCCACGCTTGCCCCCTCCTCCCAAGGACGCATGGTCCTAGCACCAGCTCCATAGCGCATGAACCCTCCCCATGCACGTGCGCTCTGGAGCACTGGGGAACTCTTGAGTCCTCCGTGCTCCTTAGGGATTCGGCTGGGCGGCATGCCCTAGGCCCGGGCCTTTGTGGCCTCGACACAAATCCGGGCCTGGCCCAAACATTGTAACGTTAATGCTGGATCATCTGATAGAGCTAAATATTTCTTTTTGTTTTTAACTGCATATCTGACAATTCAGCTCTTAACGTTGGTAGAGAGGATGAAAGATCCGTCATTACAGCATGTGTGGCCACCTTTACTGCTAAACTTAAAGCCCTATGTCCCTGTGTGACATGCCTCACAGCAAATGATCTGCTTTGTGTGCCCTTGACAGAAGAAAAGAAGAACTAAACCCTAAAAAATTAATATGGTTAAAAATGCCCTATTTAACATACTTACATATTTTACAACTTATTGTACCAGCCTAAAGTTTCAGCTTCTCAATAGCAGCAATGATCCAGAACTTCAAACTTGTCACAGGGGGTCACCATCTTGGAAAGTGTCTGCGACACTCACATGCTCAGTGGGCTCTGAGCAGCTGTTGAGAAGCTAAGCTTAGGGGTTGTCACTAATTATCCAGCAGAAAATAAGGTTGTCCTGTAATATAAGCTGATGCTATAAGGCTATGCTATGATGATAATTGTACTAGTTGCTGAGCTGACATGTAGTAACTAACTGTATTATGTACTAATCCGCCTTATATAGTATATTGTGAATGGGTTCCTAAGCTCAGTAACTGACAGCAGCACAGAGCATGTCCAGTGAAGAAGATGGGGAGCTACTGGGACATCTTCAGAGGCACAGAGCTTTACTGCTAAAGGGCTGTGGTTGCCTTGGGCTGGTACAAAAAACCCAAAACATTCTAGCTACTTCTTTAAGTACAGGCTTTAGTTCTCCTTTAAGGCCTGTAAAGTTTTAAGTTGTAAGGCACATCCTAATGCCATAGCTATGACTCTTGTGATACTATATAAAGACAGTTAAACTCTAAGCCATAAAGCATTGCATCATGGTGCCACTGTGACAGAATACTCTGTTATACAGATAGCCAGAATCTCAGCCATAAAACAGGGCAGGACTGCTCTACTACTACCACTATAAGGGACTAAACAAAGAGTAAACTGTAACAGCTAAGTAATAAATAGAAACATTTTACTTGGATCATAATACCCTTTTAAATCAGCAGTGGTTGACAAGGGTGATGGAAGTTATAGTTTACTAGCACTCTGCTATCTTTGATTTTTAGCAGTGAATAAAGTTGGCTGCAGTGTGCATGAAAGCTGATACTGGGGTGGGGTATGTCAGATATTTTATTATAAAACAGCATTCAGTGGCTGGGCTGTGGTGCTAGTAGGGTTAATGCAGCCATATGAAATGAATAAGTGCTTGGGGTAGATAATAAAGTGCAGCTGGCATGGAGCGCCATACAATTGTGTCAAACCTTGGAAAGGCTCCAGCTGAAGAAAAGCTCCTTTTTTCCTTGTGTATTTTATCAGGAACTTGTCAAACAGAGTTTTAAAGGAGAAAACGCCAGAGACTTTAATAACAGAGTGGGGGTAGGGAGGGGGGTACAAGAGGACGGAGACGGGGATTCTAGAAATATAATTTCACTGATTTTTTTTTTGTGAATGTATTAACTTATTTCTAGGGGATAATAAACAATAGAATATTTTGCTTGAAATGAGGGGGAAAAAGCTTCCTGTGATGTGTCCTTTATTTGGAGCACTTAGATATGATAGAGATATATCATTTATATTTTTTGTGTGTTGTACCCAAAAAAAGATAATACAATTCTACACAGCTTTCCAGTGTACAGTCATGCAGTGGCTTTAATGTGATTTGTAAATACGGGTATCGGATCCCTTATCCGGAAAACCGATATCCAGAAAACTCAGAATTACAGAATGACCATAGACTCCATTTTATCCAAATAATCCAAATTTTTGAAAAATGATTTCCTTTTTCTCTGTAATAATAAAACAGTAGCTTGTACTTGATCCCAACTAAGATATAATTAATCCTTATTGGAAGCAAAACCAGCCTATTGGGTTTATTTAATGTTTAAATGAATTTCTAGTAGACATAAGGCATGAAGACCCAAATTACAGAAAGATCTGTTATCTGGAAAACCTCAGGTCCCGAACATTCTGGATAGCAGGTCCCATACCTGTATAATTGCAATTTTGATGTTTTGCACTGCTGGTTCTAGCTCTTGTAACAATGTAGTTAAATCCAGCTCTCTTATAGCCAAGACTACAATTTTAAAAGTATATTGGATAGTTTGTTTAAAATTGCATTTTTCTTTCTCCTTTAAAATGTATTCCTCTTGCTGAATGAGCCCCCTGGTAGGATGGTGGGAAACTGGAAACCACATCCCGTATAGTATTTTCACTCCTGGTCTCCCAGTGTATGCCAGAATTATATAATTACCCCCTTCATTCCTTAACAGGGGAAGCTGTGTCTTATAGAAACCGATACATCTGCAACCAGTGGTTTCTACAGTTACAGAAATCTGCCAGAGAAAGGTGAGCTATTAAAAGACACATCATTTTAGTGTTTCCCATAAGGCAGCAGTGCCACTATCTGTTATGTTTTAAACTCAAGCAGCACAAGTTAATGGTGAGACTAACTTCTCCTTTAATTTGCTGCGGTGATGTTTGTAAGGCTGTGTGGGGCCCCACATTCCGTCTGCAGTCTGCTTTTTCCCACGCTCCATGCAGCAGGATTGATCAGTCTGTTCACTGCAGGACCACTCAGCTGGTCTGGGAAATGAGACTTGTGGCCACTGACAATTTTACGGCGTTTCTATTCCTGCTGACTGACTACTGACCCCCAGCCCACTTCTGAAGCAAAATAGATGTACTGAATCTGTTTATTTTTGTGATAGTTCCCCTTTAAGATGGGTAAAACCATTTGACACCTGCCATCATGATGTCATCGCAGTGACACAGACACAACAACTGTAGGACAAGTTTCTTTGCCAGTCAGGGTCGGCTGCAGAACAAGTAATCTGTGGGTTCTGGCAAACTCCAGAGGTGCTCCTGTAAGTTGCCATAGACCAGGGGTCAGCAACCTTTACTATCAAAAGAGCCATTTTGCCCCCTCTTCCACAAAAGAAAAATTGCTTTTAATTGGCCATTCTATAACATACTAAAAGTTAATTCAAAGGTGAACTACCCGTTTAAGTGCTAAACCTGTATTCCAAACATCCTAACTATTATCTGCTGTTTAAACTGGGGTCTAATTGCATAGGGTCTTGCATGACAGCCCCTGCTCCTTTATTTATAACATGTGAAGAACTGTAACCTGAACAAAATATTTGTCTGAAGCTAAAACCTCATTTGCATATTCAAATTTGAGAACATTTTAAAAAGTAATCAGCTGTGAACAAAAACAATTATGCTGTTGTGAAGAATTTGTGGTTCGCCCAAATTTTTGGGATTCTGCAAAAAGGGCTACGATTCAGCCAAATACCAAAACAGAATCCTGCATTCAGATCCCTAACACAAATAAAAATCTAGCCTCTGTGTGCCAGCTGCAACACAATCAGCCAGAATTAATATTCCAAATAAAATAAAACATTTAAAGGAAAACTATACCCCCCAAACAATGTAGGTCTCTATAAAAAGATATTGCATAAAACAGCTCATACGTAAAACCCTGCTTCATGTAAATAAGCCATTTTCATAATAATATACTTTTCTAGCAGTATGTACCATTGGGTGATCATAAATAGAAAATTGCTATTTTAAAAAATAAGGGCCGCCCCCTGGGATCGTAGGATTCACTGTACTCACAAGCATACCAACAAACCATACATGTTAGGTCACATGAGCCAATTAACAGACGGAGTTGTGTCTTTTGCTTCCTCACTTCTTCCTGTTACAGTTAGTGTTGTAGTATTTCTGGTCAGGTGATCTCTGAGGCAGCACACAGACCATCACAAAATGGTGGTTAAAGGCAAGAGATTTAAAAGGGCAATATTTACTTAAATATATATTCCAGTTTGGTAAGATTCTTTAATATGCCACTTAATATGATATAAACTATCTGTTTCTTAAGTGTTCATTTTGGGGGTATAGTTTTCCTTTAAGGAAGGGAATCTGCATCTGTAGGAAGAACTCAAATTAGATTTAGTAGTGTGCTCTCTCTGTCTGCCATTTTCTTTGTTTAGTCAATAGCTGAATTTGTGAAATCAGCCTGCATATATAGCACCAACTCTTATCTGAGCGTCAGAAAAGGGCCAAACAATCAAATCAGCCCATTTCCATTCAAGGTGGGCATATATGTGAAAGAGCCACTTGCCAAGTGATCAGACCTTATAATATATGGCCATCAAGGGCAGAGACACACGCTGCTATTTCGGGAGATTAGTTGGCCAGTGAAAATTGCTTCTTCTTCGGGCAACTAATCTCCCCGAACTGCCTTCCCGCCGGCTAGAATTTAAATCGCCAGCAGGATGGCACTCGGAACCAGGGTCGGACTGGGGGGCCCGGGGCCCACCGGGGCTGCTGCCCCAGGGACCCCCTGCAGTGCTGGCGTGTGTGTGCTCGCCACTGTCTGTGCGCATGCATGCGTATGAGATTTTTTTTCCGCAACCTCCGACAAAGGGGTTTGCGGCACTAAGAGCCACATGTGGGTCCGTACCCACCGTTTTTTTCCCTTTACCAGGCCAGTCCGACCCCGCTCAGAACGCTTTGTTTTCAAAAGTCGCCGGAAGTTGCCTCACAAGGAACTTCAGGAGACTTCAGAAATCCGAAGCGATCCAAGTGCCATCCCATCACATTCTAGCCGGCCGGAAAGAGATTAGTCGCCTGAAGAAGAGGTGATTTGTTGCACGGCGACTATCCCAGAATCTTTGTTTGTGTCTCTGCCGTAAACGCTTCCTGAAGGGACACGTGACCATATGTTTGATTCTCTGAAACGCAACATCCAATGCTTCAAGCTTCTGTGTGACATGCACGTGCACAGTGTCGGACTGGCCCACCCAGATTCCAGGAAAACTTCCGGTGGGCCCAGGTGTCAGTGGGCCTCTTGCTTCTAACCATTTGGCCTATTTCATGGTCATTCCCTATTTCTTTATGGGAACAAAGAGGCTTAATAATGGAAAAATAGAGTATAGTGTGTGGAAAAAAGAGACTATGAGAATAAAAAGGTTGAGTGAGTAGAGGAGGTATAATAGTTTGGAAAGTGGGCCCTCATCCTAAGGTTTTCTGGTGGACTCCTGGCACCCCAGCCCAAGACTGCATGTGCGCCAGTTCTGCAGGTCAGTGAGGAGGTGAGGAAATAAGTGGGGTTACCATACCTCCCAACTGTCCATTTTTCACGGGACAGTCCAGATTTTGACAGCTCAACCTGCAGTCCCGGATTTGTTACTGAAATGTCCCGAGTTTCTCTTTGATCTCCTGCACTGAACAGCCAGAAAAAGTTTCTCCTGCACTGAACAGCCAGAAAAAGTTTCTAACTTAATTGGCTTTTTGGCAGAGAGCCCAGTATAGATACTTAGATACCTTTGTAATTATTTAAGATAAGCAGGTCTGACTTGCAGCTTAAAGGGCAATTCATCTTCATTAGCAACACTGTAATAACACATAAAACTACAGAAATGTGTTCAAGCTTTCATAACCTGCCAAATTTTGTAAAATGAACATGGTAATTAGGGAGTGTGGCCACAAAAATGGGCTTGTCCCTCTTTCTATTTCCAAAAATATGGGTTAGTGACTAAGGAGGAGAGAGATAAGTCCTTGGGGGAGGACAGTATGGATGTGATTGATTGAGTGAGTATCTGACCGGGGATGGGGTTTGGGTCACTACCTCACTAAGCGCCACATAAAGAACTACCTGTGTATTATGAATAGATGAGAAGGTCATGGGGCATGGGTGCAGTTTGTTAGTGTGTGTCTGTGAGAGGAATCAAGTTCAGTACTAGTCTTTTATAGATATCAGTGTTTTTATTACATGCAATGATTTGTATTGTATTAGCATTAATATGTGATACAACTGAGTTACTCCTATAGTTCCATTTCCCTCCAGTGTCACACTGTATATGTACTACTTTATGATATAACTGGGAGGATAATAGCACCACAGGTAATGACTACTCTCTATACCAGTGATCCCCAACCAGTAGCTCGCGAGCAACATGTTGCTCTCCAACCCCTTGGATGTTGCTCCCAGTGGCCTCAAAGCAGGAGCTTATTTTTGAATTCCAGGCTTGGAGGCAAGTTTTAGTTGCATGAAAACCAGTTGTACTGCAAAACAGAGCCTCAATGTAGGGTGACAATCCACATACGGGCTACTAAATGGCCAATCACAGCATTTATTTGGCACCCCAAGAACATTTTTCATGCTAGTGTTGCTCCCCAACTCCTTTTACTTCTGAATGTTGCTCACGGGTTCTAAAGGTTGGGGATCCCTGCTCTATACAAACAGATTTACCCAGATGTATTGTTTGGGTGATACATGAATTACAGCAGTAACTGTACTATTATCTCCAGATGCATTGGATTATATTATTACACTATCCCCCACCATCTTTCATTATTACGTGATGCCTGATTTCATTTATGTTGTTACTCAACAGTCTGCCATTATATAGATTATCTGAATTGCAGAGACAGCGTATAGATTTATAGAATGACGGATCATTATGTTATTACAGTGCTACGCAATATATTGGCGCTATATAAATACATGTTAATAATAATAATAATAATATTGCCATTCTGTTTAAATATCTGCTGTAATGACTAAATGGCACCAATGTTTAATTCCCTCTATAGTGCATTACTGCTCTGCCTCACAGTTCTAAAAGCCAGTGTGTATATTGCAATAATAATTTGTCTGGTTATCAGGTGCCAAAATATGGCGAGTCCTTTCTTGTGGCGCTTCCTGACCATTGCCATTTACGCAGACACTGCTCGCTATTTCTTCTGCTGGCCTCTTTGCTGTCAATGTCTCGTGCCATGTTTCCCAGGAGCAGACCTTCAGAAAACTCTTATCAGGGCTGGTCCAAAGGAGAACCTGCCCAGCTCACCACCAAACTAAAGGGCTAACTTCAAATTATGTTCTATTTTCAGCCTTTGGCTTTCACCCTGTGAGTGCTGGTATCCCCTGGCTTCTCAGTGGCCTGTAGGGTTGCCACCTTTTCTGGAAAAAAATACAGGCCTTCCTATATATTAATCTTTTTTCACTATTAATAACATTTGGATCAACCATCATTTTTACCAGCCAGGCTGGTAAAATACCGGCCAGGTGGCAACCCTAGTGGCTGGTTAATTTGCATCCCTCCTAATTATAATGACACATAACAGAATGGGGTTGGAATTGTGGACTGGGTACTTTTGATTAATGTGAAGGAGGTGGAGTGGAGCAATGATGCCGACTCCCATCTGAGACATGCCTTGACCTTATCCATTGATGCGCAGAAGTTTTCTCTGGCTCGAGAAGTATTTTATGCACAAGGTAACTGTCTTTCTGGAATCTGCCTCTCAAGTGTGGCAATTAAACAGTTGCTTGGCCTGTATTCCGGACCTATGTTACTGAGAGGGGTATACAACAAAACTGTTAGGATTTGCTGGTTATATCCTGTGCTCTAATGCAGTCAGTCAGTGCTTGGATTAGCGGTCTGACCGCAAGGTGGCTGCTGTATCCAAATCATATGTCATGAGAGGGATAGAATTTTAGAAAATACTGCCACGAAATAGGATTCTGCGGACACTCATGGAAAAACAGGGGGAGACCATTTATTCTCCGAGTGGCAATTTATTTCCAAAATATTACATATGCCTGAAACATGCCCCATACACATCCAGGAGAGACCTCAGAAAGCATGCTTTACTACAGATGGAATGAAGTGTTTGGCAGGGTACAGCTAATGTATTGGACTGGAGACTATGCTATAATTTCACTCTCTATGTAACTACTGTGCATAACTCAGGAAACACACACATCTGCAAAAACAACAATCTGATGCTACCAAGCCCACCATTGGTATTGTTTATTTAATGTCAAAAAAAGACATTTGTCTCTTGGCTGTTTTGGTAGTTAAAGAGAAAATATTTCCTTTTAATAAAAGATGTCTGTATTCCATTTATATTTAATTTGGGAAACTATATCTGTTTTAGATTACACTGATTATTTCTCTTTATATTTGTGTAAATTTATATGACTGTGAGCTTCCATAATATTTCTTGCTTGAGCAGCCAGTTAAATCTCAACCGTAGACTGTTCTCAAATCACCAGATTGCCACGAGGACCATCAGAATGCTTGCAAGAATGGCCTTTACAAAATACTCAAGGAAACCAGATATTTAGGGGCAGATTTATCAAGGGTCGAATTTCAAAGTGCAAAAAACTTCCAAATTCGACCATCGAATAGGCTAGTTTGACATTCGAAGTCGAATTCGTAGGTTTTTTAAGATCGTACTTCACTTCGACTTCTAAAAACTCAGCCAAATGTTGGCTATATGTTCTAGGAGGTCCCCATAAGCTAACATAGCAATTCGGCAGGTTTAAGGTGGCGAACTGTCAAAGTCAACGTTTTTTAAAGAGACAGTACTTCGATTATCAAAGTCGAATTTGGCCTATTCGATGGTCGAAGTACCCAAAAATTCAAAGATTTTCAATTCGAATATTCACTTTGAATTCACTTCGACACTTAGTAAATGTGCCCCTTAAACTTGTATTTTTTTGGAATTGAGCCAGTCAGGCAATTAATTTTAATCAGTTTGATAAATATTGACATTTATTGTTGCCCGAGCCTTTGGGATTCATTATCTTAGACAAAATCGCAACTGGTTTGGGATGCTAAACCCCAGGAGGGCTACAGACCGTGAATATTTTATTTTTTAAAGTGTTTTGTCTTGGGTGTTTAAAGGACAAGGAAAGTAAACAGGCAAATACATTGATAATGCATCAGATAACTTCCTGTGTTCATCAGGTTTGCTGCTATTCTCCTGATATCTACTTGATTGTCTGCTGTGCTTTTATGCCTAGGTGAAGTCACAGCACCCTCTCACTCTCTACCTAATTTCTGGTCATAGAGCCTGTGCTGTACTCCATTTCACAGGACTACACATGCTCATACCATAGACTCTCACTCTCAGTCGTTGCAAAAATGAGGCGATTAGTCGCCAGGCGACCAAATCTCCCCAAAACGCTCAGTGTGGCCTGACCTTTAGATGGTGAGCGTTTTGCTTGATATCTATGCATGTTGACTGGGAAGTTCAGCAGATACAGAAAGAAACATCAGGCAACCTAAGCAGGTACAATATACTGGGATATCAGGGGTCCTATTTAGAAATAAATGTCACATATTTCTGGAATAAGTCCGTTTTGTTTGTAGATAAGCCAACTCCCTATGCAGGTATGCGGCGATATTTTAGCTGGGTTTATCACACTCTAGATCCAATAAATGTGTAAGATTAGTGATATATGTGTGACAGTACAGAGTTAGGGTGGTGGCAGACGGGACATGGACAAATCTTCTCTACTTCGGGCGACTAATCTCCCCAAAATGCTTTCCCGCAGGCAAGAATATGAATCGCTGGTGGGATAGCAAAAGAAGCGCTTCAGATTTCCGAAGTCACCTGAAGTTGCCTCACGAGGAAACTTTGGGCGAATTCGGAAATCCGAGCCGTTTTGTACTCTTGCCTGCGTAAAGCATTTTTGGGGAGATTAGTCGCCTGAAGTAAAGAAGATTTGTCGCTGGTGATTAATCTTCCCATCTGCCACCATCCTTAGGTTCCAATGCCCTACCTGTCAGTAGCTTTTTTTGATTATGTGGCAGCTGTAATTGCAGTAGGTAAAAAGCAGAGGGAATATTCAAGCAATGCCGCAAGCTGCTGTGTCTGGGCTGTAGTGAGCAGTCTTGCAATTTTGTTTATAGTTGGGGAGTTATTTCCTATATACGTGTCTTGGTATTCAATGGTAACAGTATTATAAGCAAAAAGTCTGTACAGAGCTCTAAACAGAGAGTAGTGGTGTCGCGTTTGAGATAGGGTTCTGTTCATGCAGTTAACATAGATGTGATCCCCAGGCTTACGATCACAATTTCCAAGTCAATAATGCTCATTAGTGTAGATAATCAAGGGTTGTGAATAGGGTTGCCACCTGGCCGGTCGCAACCCTAGTTGTGAATAGTCCCTGCCACTGTATTATATAAGTACGTTTTTAAATGCTTTTAAATTCTTACCACTCCAACGTTGGTCTTATTTAAATTGATTGCTTTCCTTAGATAGATCGCTGTTCAGGCCGTTTCTAGAGAAGAATTGTGTCAGAAGATGCAACAATACCTAGTGGTGTAGGCAAGATGGCGCCTGCCACGTCGTTCACTGTTGGAGCGGCTATGTCAGTGACAAGTCCAGCTTCCGGGCCTAGAGTTATGTGCCCATCACTCTGAGGATGTCTGGTGTGTCCAAATCACCCAGCGTGGGGCTTCGTTTTTCACCACATCAGGTCGCTGACTCTTTAACTGTTTCTAATTGATACATTTAGTTGATACATTTGTTATCTTTGTCCCTGCTGAGCAGAATCCCAGAGTTTCATTAAAGGCAGCTGTTAGAATTGCTACAATAGTTGCTAATATTCCACAGATACTGCTGAGAAATGTATGAATTAAACGTAGCAAATGGCAACAGATGCACCTGGATCACTGAGCTGCCAGACTGAGGCACTAGAGACATGAACAAAAAAAAAAAGATGGAAAGCAATTGAAAAATGTCTTTGTTTATGGTGAACAATCTGAAAACAACTTAACTGAAAAAGTGTTTGGAAGGTGAACAAACCCTTTAAGAAGTGAAGCTAGGAAGCAGACTTATATTTAAGATTCAGGGTATGCAACAAAGTGTATTTTATAGATGAGGATATTACAAAATGTACAGTTTACTTAAACGGATCTTGAGATCTTTATGATTCATTTCTTACTCCTTTATGTTTTTTGCCAATCAGTCTGATGTTTTTCTTAAACCTCTTAATTGTCAGGAGAGCCATGTGCCTATGTTATACCAGTGGCATGCTGCAGGGAGAGAAGATGAGAAAATATAATGGCACCGATATGTGCCAAGTGACGTTAGCACTGCAAGCTTCTCCCCCTAGTAGGGTTATAGGGCATGTTCAGAACTGTTACAGTGCTCTCTTATTGTGAGGTGTGAAACTGGTACAAAATGTATTTATTATAGTAACTCTTTAATATTCCTGCCCACAGTCTAAATGGCCATCTGTTCTGAAACAACTTGGGTGGGTTACATTTCTTCAACTAGAAGGTATCCAACAGCAGGGATGCACTGAATCCACTATTTTGGATTCGGCCGAACCCCAGAATCTTTCGCGAAAGATTTGGCAGAATACCGAACCGAATTCAAATCCTAATTTGCATATGCAAATCAGGGCTAGGAAGGGGAAAACATTTTTTACTTCCTTGTTTTGTGACAAAAAGTCATGTAATTTTCCTCCCTCCCCTTAATTTGCATATGCAAATCAGGATTCGGATTCAGTTCAGTCAGGCAGAAGGATTCGGCCGAATCTGAATCCTGCTGAAAAAGGAATCCTGGCCAAATCCTGAGCCGAATCCTGGATTCGGTGCATCCCTAGTCTAAAGGCATAGGTATGATTAGAATTAGTGTACTGTGCCTTTATTATTATTAAATATCCCACAACATGAGGCAAAGATCCACCCTTGCATTCTAGCCAAGCAAGCAGATCTTCTGTACATGACTAGCTTTATGAACATAAAAGCACATTATGTTTGTATTTACCACTAAGAGGTCCCCTGTGAACACTAAAGTGCACCATTTAGATCAAGTCCCAACCCCCCTTCTTATTTTTTGAATTAGAGGATAACCATAGAAGATCTGTTTCACTTAATGTGAGGGGCATCTCAGAATTAGGTGTAGTCATATTTTCTCACAGTAGTTGGTCTTGTATTTACTAAAGCATTTCCCAGTTTCATTATATACATTCTTAAAGTCAGTAATGGTGATGTGATGATGAGAGAAAAAAATAATAGTAAATTGTTTGAAAAGCAAATGTTTATTTATTACCTCCAGGGAAAATAAAAGTTGGTGTGTTTATTCCCCCACTATTAAAAAAACTGATACTTGGGGGCACATTTCGAATTTCAAAGTATTTTTTTGGCTACTTCGACCATCGACACCGACTTCGACTTTGAATCGAACGATTCAAACTAAAAATCGTTTGACTATTCGACCATTCGATAGTCTAAGTACTGTCTCTTTAAAAAAAACTTCGACCACCTACTTCGCCACCTAAAACCTACCGAGCACCAATGGGGAAGGTCCCCATAGGCTTTCTAAGCAATTTGGGATCGAAGGAAAATCATTCGATCGATGGATTAAAATCCTTCGAATCGTTCGATTCAAAAGATTTAATCGATTATTCCTTCGATCCCAAATTGCTTAGAAAGCAACGAATTGCGCTAAATCCTTCGACTTCGATATTCGAAGTCGAAGGGTTTAACTTCGAGGGTCGAATGTCGAGGGTTAATTAACCCTCGATATTCGACCAATAGTAAATGTGCCTCTAAGTCTATGAGTGTCAAAACACGGTTGTTATTAGGCTTAGCAAGTTTTAGCCATGAGCACACTGTGTGAGATGTGTGCTAGGATGTACACCCGTCAGAGTAAACATCAGTGGAGCAGGGGAATGGGGCAAACCAGTCCTTGCTAGACTTTCTAGCTAGACTAGATTTTCTCACTGTGGCCCATCAGCTGTTGTTATGCTTCTCCCAGAAACTTTAAAAGCCTTAGACACAGCATAACTAAAGGACTGCAAGTTGGGCATCACTGATATAAAGTGCCACTGTCTCTATTTTGCCTGCTGTATCCATCTTATTTTATTGTGTTTGTTTTGCCCTACTGTCTCCATCTTCTTTCACTGTGACCATCTTGCCTTACAGCCATCTTACCCCGCCATCTCCATATTGCCCTACTGTCTT
This sequence comes from Xenopus laevis, assembly GCF_017654675.1. Lineage (NCBI taxonomy): Eukaryota > Metazoa > Chordata > Amphibia > Anura > Pipidae > Xenopus > Xenopus laevis. The sequence continues at coordinate 49,630,766 of NC_054388.1, read as the reverse complement.
CACCTTGTGTTATTGCCTCAATCTTGCTCTACTGTCTCCTCCCCTTCCACTAGGCCAGCTTGCCCCACAGTTAACATTTTCTCTACTGTCTCTATCTTTCCCAACTCTCTCCATTTCCCCTGTTATCTCCATTTTGATCTACTGTCTCTATCTTTCCCTACTCTCTCTATTTCCCCCATTGTATCCATCTTGCTGTACTGTCTCCATCTCAACCTACTTTTCCACCAGGTTGTCTCCATCTTGCCTTACTTAACCTGCTATACTTCTTTTCTTCTATGTGCAACTACTGCTCCCACATTGTGTCCTCACAATGTACAAGGCTCAGTTGCATTCTTCCAGTTACACTTTGACTGGGGGATATCATGGACAAAATATACTGGTAAAGGTTGATAGACAAACCAGCTGTTGTTGTGTTATTAAATAAGAATAAACAGATTTCAGTCAAATATATACTTAATGTTTCAATTGGAAATCTCTCCATGACCATAACCTTATCTATATAGGGTTTGGGAGGATTTCTGTGTGTGAATGGGGCACCTTCCTTGGAGTAAACTGCATTGTTGCTAAAATAAGGCAAGTGCCTGACCCCATTGCCAGCGCTTACTGGTGCTCATTGCTAATTCCAAATTGAGCCTTTGAGGACACCATGTGGATATAAATATATAAGCAGAAAGAACCATGAACTGCTTAAGGAAAGGAAAAAAAACATCACACAGGTTAATATTGCAGATTTATTGGATATGGTTAATTTAAGTGGTTGGTTAAGTGGTGGTTGATACCAATCAATACATGACTTTATTTAACATACAATATTTTAGTGCATAAAGGGTTGCATACTGAAAACAAGATTGACGGCAAATGGATTTTTTAAACCCAAAATATAAATAAAATATTGGAATTAATGGCAAATTAAATTATTAGTGGCCCAATTTATCTGTCTTTCTTTTAAATTCAATGTCAGCATGAAGTGAAAGCCAACAACATGGTTTTATGCAGAAATGTTTCCTTAATAGAAGACTACATTGTGTAGAAGACTACATCATGGTCCCAATGCAGACTGATAAGGTCTCTGATAAAATAACTCCTGTATATTGGGGTCCCTGTCGGACTGGCCCACTGGGATACCAGGAAAATGAATATCTGAGGACCCCACGTGGACTGGGATGGCCCCTAACTCTTTTCATGAACTGGAATGTGGTCACCAGGCCCTGGAAGTGGAGTAGGAGAGCAGTTCTTTTTACTGGGTTTAATCATAATAATAGAAGAGGAGCAGGGATTGGATTTATCACACAAACCTCTCCAGTATGTAAAGTGATCATTGTTGAGCAGAGCAGAACCACAGCTATCAAACCACCAGCCTCTCCCTTTCTCATCTGCACGGTTATTTTTCCATTGATCATTGTCTTTTTCATATGTGGAAAACATCATATTGTCATGCATGCCTGTCTCATTCATGGCTGTCAGTATTCCTGCATCCCTGGAATAGTCACCCAGTCTCAGTGGATAGTTATTAGCCTCACTGTCCAGCCTGGGACTGGAATAGTCTGCGTGGTGCTTATTCTTATGTCCATCAACAACACTGAACCTGACTGTAAACGTGTTCTGCCTTGTGAGGAGGTAAATCATTTCATTGCCCAACCAGTGATCTGACATCAAATTACCAAACCCCTGCTTGTACATGCTCCATGTAGGAGGTCCAAAGAGGATCTTATCCTTGTGCAAAGTGTTCTTCTGCAGGACTGTCCAGCCTTCAACTCCAGTGCTGATGTCACAATATACCGCCACTGGGGGTGAATTTTTAAGGTGGATCACATACAGCCAACTCTGCCTCCTGTTGTTCAAGAAAGCATACTGGCAGTCCTTTGCCAAAAGTTCTGGGGAAAAGTTAATGCCATGGGAATTAGAAGGTTAATGGTTGTAATAGAACAACTAAAATTGGGATTTGAGACTCATGCCAAGCATTTTTTTCCAAATTATTTCGACACCCACTGACTTTAATTCATTTGGACAAAAAAGTTGCGCATGTAAAAATTGTTGCACGTCAAAATAATTTTGAAGCCCATTGACTTCAAAGAGTTTCACAGATTTTCCTCTGTTCAACATATTTTTTCAGACAGAATCGCCCATCACTACTGTCCCCTTCCTAGATTTAACACCTCAGTAGGGTGTAAATACAGCAGGAATAGCCTGAGGCACAGGAGATTCTAATGGAAAAGGGATTGGCTTCCTCAAAATGTAAAAACCCTTTAAATAAATCTGTTAAGAATAAGTGAGTAGCTACTGACGTAGCCCCAGGCAGGGCAGCCATCAGGGGGGGACAGGGTGGACAGTTGTAGGGGGCCCCGAGGGTAAGGGGGCCCTGCCATGCCACACTTACTTGATTAGCTGGGCCCCCATCTTTCTGAGAGCTGCTGACTTCGGGAAGGTATGGACGTTTAAGGGGCCCTGGCCACCAATTTTCTTATAATGTGGGGGTGGGGGCCTGGCCACCAATTTTTTTTCTCATGTGGGGTCCTAGCCACCAATGTTTTTTATGGGGGGCCCTGACCACCCCCATGTGGGAACCCTAGCCACCAATATTTTTTTTGCTTTTTTACTGTGTGGTGGGGGGCGAACCTGTGGGGGGGCGGAGGGCGGACCTGTAGGTGGGGCTTGCGGTGGGTGCAGCCCAGGGGGCCCAGGAAATTTTGTCGTATGGGGCCCTGTGATTTCTGATGGCGGTCCTGGTCCCAGGCTTTCAGATGTAACAGGCAAATATGAAATCAGCCAAGATATAGGGAATTATTATTACTTTGCTCTCTCTTACACAAGTATCCATGGGACTGAACCTGTGCCCTTGTATTTGTATCAGCTACACACACTGCTATCTCTATGGCTGGGGAAGCAGTGCAATGATAGTCAGCTCTTGCAATACCAGGTGCACACTGTATTTCAACACTGGTAGGGTAATATGGCAAGACATGATGAAGGTACAGGCACAAACAATGTAAGTGGCAGGTAAAGCACAGCAGGGATTAATAAGGTACCAAAGTCTATGCAACATGTCTACAGACAGTCTACAGAGTATACTCAAGAGTAACAGGAGCACCTACCAGTGGCAGAGTGATGAGCAATAAGGTAGACCAAACTGGCAAGGTACTACTGGTTGCAGTGGGCCTTTAAAGATGAATTTGGAACCATGTGGTGTGACATTGAGTGACACATACAGAATCGAGTGTCTAGTCAGCCTGACTCAGTTCTCAGCACAATGGCATTGTACACTTTGCACCTGGATATGTGCTAGCGGATATTGTATTTACCTGCACAGGGATTGCTCCTGCCTAACCATGGGGAAGAGGGCAGCACAAGAGCAGGGAGTACATAGAATTAGACCTCTGTACCTGGGTAAGTACTCCAGAAGAATGGATTTACTGACCCAAGAAGAAGTTCCTGGCTGACCATGGGAAGAGAACAACCCAGGAATAGGAAGTACAGAAAAAATTTATTTGGGAGGTTTCAAGTTGGTAAAAAATAAAAGAAGCAAAAACATTGGCAGCCCGGTATTTCCATATCCCATGTACCTTACAGAGCAGAGAGAATAAAGTTGACCCTTAATGCCCCTTGTTATGAAACGTTTGTAAATATTTGGGATTTGTTATTCTTTAAGTTTTGATTTCTGCAATGCTTTTTTCCCCCCCTGTGTATAAATAAGGTCTAAATGACCTGTATCATTTCTCCATTAAAGGGGTGTAAACACAAAAATAAACTTTAGCCTAATAAAATGTCATTGTAAACAACTTCCCAATATCCATTAGTTCTCACTGAGTTTTACAGTGATGTATAAATGGCATTGCTATTTACAGCAGTATCTGTCTGAACTTTTCTACACTGTTGGCTCGGACTTCGGAAACAAAGGACAGACACTGCTGTCCATAGCAATGTCATTTACACATAACTATAAATCCAATGAGAATGAGGAATGAATGGATATTGAGAAACTGCATAGAATTAAATTGTCTTTCATTGGGCATAATTATTTCTGGGTTTACATCCCCAGTAACTTATATAAGTTTTTCTTGTCACTAGGTGGCCCCGGTGAGCTATGTCTCTGTCAGAGAATCTGATGTCCTAGTGCCAACTTCACACTAATGAATTGGATTTAGGGGAGGCAAGTGCACAAATCATATCCCTTTGTAGAAGCCATGCAACAATACAATAAAGGGCAATGTCAGCTGTAAATGATTTTATTTGTCGTTGGTATTCTTAAATATATACCTTAAGATAATGAGTGATGTTCTTGTTTCCTCTGGAATGATCTACTAGTGAATACATTATCAGAGACTTTATTGTATGGGCCTATTATAAATGAAAATATATAAAATTATCATATCCTTAACTGCCCCTTCTCCAGTGTAACCAACCCCAGCTTGGCCAGCCTTTCCTCACAACTGCGCCCTTCCGTAACCGTTATCAGCTTAGTTGCTCCTCTCTGTACTTTATTTCATTACTGTATATATGGTGACAATTTCCTTAACTGCCTCTTCTCCAGTTTAACCAATCCCAGCCTTTCCCCACAACTGAGCCCTTTGTTCTCTTTATCAGCTTATTTGCTCTTCTATGTACTTTCTATATTTCATTACTGTCCTTTATTTAAGTAAATGGCACTTTTAACCACTGTCCTTAAAGGAGAACTAAACCCTAAAAATGAATATGGCTAAAAATGCCATATTTTATATACTGAACTTATTGCACCATCCTAAAGTTTCAGCTTCTCAATAGCAGCAATGATCCAGGACTTCAAACTTGTCACAGGGGGGCACCATCTTGGAAAGTGTCTGCGACGCTCACATACTCAGTGGGCTCTGAGCAGCTGTTGAGAAGCTGAGCTTAGGGGTCATCACTAATTATCAAGCAGAAAATGAGGTTGGCCTATAATATAAACTGATGCTACAGGTCGTATTATTCAATTCTGATGCTAATTGCACTGGTTTCTGTGCTGCAATGTAGTAATTATTTGTATTAATTACTAATCAGCTTTATATTGTGACATTTATATTCTATGTGTACTGTATATTGTGAGTGGTCCCTAAGCTCAGTAAGAGACAGCAGCACAGAGCATGTGCAGTGAATCAGCAGAAAAGAAGATGGGGAGCTACTGGGGCATCTTTGGAGACACAGATCTTTACTGCTAAAGGGATGTGGTTGCCTTGGGCTGGTACAGGAGTCCAAAACATAATTTACAACATTTCTAGCTACTTCTTTAGTTAAGCTTTAGTTATCCTTTAAAGAAAAGGTCCCAATGTAAAAACCTTAAAAGGTTTTTGTCTCACCAGTAATAAGTGCTCATGCCCTAGACCTACAGCTAGAGGTGGAGGTATCCAACCAAAAGAGAACATGTCAGGCACTCACAGATCCTACAAACAGGCTTGTAAAGGACTGAGAACTTTATTTAGGCCACAAAGTAGATCTACACACCAGTGGTGTAACTACATATTACTGGGCCCCACAGCAAATTACTTTTCAGGCCCCCTGAAAAGTTTGACCTGTTTTACCACTATTTATTGAAATTTTATACGAATTAGGTCCCCTATAGCCCTTTGGCCCCCCCTGCAGCCGCAGGGTCTGCTTTCTCGGTACTTCCAACCCTGCCTTACGCGTTTTGTGCCAATAGGCACTTAATCACAGCCCATTGGCATGAAACGCATAAGGCGATGTGTTGATCGATTTTGTGGCCTAGTTGTCAGTTCTTTTACAAGCCTGTTTGTGGGATCTGTGAGTGCCTGCCATTTTTAACCACTGCCCAGGTTCTATGGCGCTGACAAGTTCTGGGGTTCTCTTTGCGCTATTTTACAGGATGACACTGTTGGAGGGGGTGTTTCACAATGTATCTATACATTTAATGACAGTAAAGCTTTCACCAAGCCAGTGTAACTGGACTACAACTCTCCAAATCCCCTGACACTTGCAGTGCATAAAGGGTCGTTCAGTAGGGATGGACTGCACCAAGGGACAAAACAGGAGCAGTCTCACTTGCCTCAGGATAAAAGATTACGTCAGTGTTTGAGGAGCAGTCTCGCGGGATTTTTGGGTGGAAGACTCGCGGTATTAGCGCAGGTTGCTAGGCTGCGGAGAGGAATGCGGAAGTCTCGTGGGATAAATATTTGCGAAATTCTCGCGAGTGTGGGTTGGGCTGCGCCTGGCTGGGTTGCTAGGCTGCGGGGTGGCAGGCGGACCTCTGTGACACAGATGGGCGGGAATTTAGCAATTCTTGCACCCCCTCCCTACACTCCTCCTCAACCCGAGGCCGGAGGCGACTCATACCCCCCGGGCTGGGGTCCCGGACCCTTCGTACGGATTAGTGGATCGGTTTCTTACTTCACGGACAGCCTCAACATTATCGCCGGAGAGCCCTGTGCTCTCCGCTGAGCTTTCACCATACGGACTGATCCTCTCGCTGGAACAGCTGCAGCGCACGGTACCCAGTGGATCCCTCTGTGTATCCTGCAGCCTCTCCTTCCTTCTCATTGCCCTCTGCTTCCATTCAACTCCCTGCAGCTTACAGGAAACCCCCATAACCCTATAGCGAAATCCCTGCGTTATATGTTTATAAGGAGCCCAAGAGGGATCTGCAAGTGTTTGACGGCCACCCGCCCCCCATAGCCCATAGGAACCTCCTGCAACCATAAAGGAATCATTTGCCTGTGCCAACTGCATTATCTCTGCGTCTCTGCTCTGCTTTCCTATGGTGCCAGCTATAGCCCCCCCACTTGTGCCAGCTATAGCCCCCCACTTGTGTCAGCTGTAGCCCCCCACTTGTGTCAGCTGTAGCCCCCCACTTGTGCCAGCTGTAGCCCCCCACTTGTGCCAGCTGTAGCCCCCACTTGTGCCAGCTGTAGCCCCCCACTTGTGCCAGCAGTAGCCCCCCACTTGTGCCAGCTGTAGCCCCCCACTTGTGCCAGCTGTAGCCCCCACTTGTGCCAGCTGTAGCCCCCCACTTGTGCCAGCTGTAGCCCCCCCACTTGTGCCAGCTGTAGCCCCCCCACTTGTGCCAGCTGTAGCCCCCCACTTGTGCCAGCTGTAGCCCCCCACTTGTGCCAGCTGTAGCCCCCCACTTGTGCCAGCAGTAGCCCCCCACTTGTGCCAGCTGTAGCCCCCCACTTGTGCCAGCTGTAGCCCCCCACTTGTGCCAGCTGTAGCCCCCCACTTGTGCCAGCTGTAGCCCCCCCACTTGTGTCAGCTGTAGCCCCCCACTTGTGTCAGCTGTAGCCCCCCACTTGTGCCAGCTGTAGCCCCCCACTTGTGCCAGCTGTAGCCCCCCACTTGTGCCAGCTGTAGCCCCCCACTTGTGCCAGCTGTAGCCCCTTTACTTCCCTGTATATACAACAATATATCCTCTACCCAAATGTGTGATGTAAACCCTGTTTGTTCTAATTATTGCATTACCTGTACACTAATGTATGATCTGCCCCACAGTAGCCATTACCCTGTCCCTTGCTAGTGCCTGTGCTCTTCCTATTAAATTTACTCTGCATATTTCTATTATATGTATATTCCCCCCAGTCCTGTCTCTTGCTTGCACCCCTTTTATTATAATAAAGAGCTCTTTGTTATTTGTAGCCTCCCGCTGACATATACTCGCTTCCCATGATGTATGTTGTCAGAGACCCCTCTGTAATGTGCAGTGTCTGTGCCACTACATAAGAGATCACAGTGCTTTGATTTCTCCCCCCTCCTACCCCATTCTGTGTCATCTCCAGTTGTCAGGTGTACCCCAGCATCCATATCTCCCAGTCACCCACTCCCTAGTTTAGTTCCCTATTCCTATTGGCTCTCACAGCTTATTGCCCTAGTGCTTCCTTGTGTGTTATGGAGCCTTGCACCTTCCTCTCTAAACCCCAAGCTCCCCTCAGGCCCCTCTACCTTCCAATGGGTCCTCGCCCTTTGTAAGTTTCAGAACCTATGGGTTCTTCTTTTTTCTCTCTTGTACCCCATACCAGATTCTTTCTTTTCTGTGTCTGATATAATTTCTGCACCCCCCATCTCATTCTCTGCATTTATTTCATTTAATTCATAATATGCTCTTTTGCACCAACCCCCTTCCCATTCTTTAGTGTTGCAACCTTTCCTGCAGGTAACCCTCTCTTACCTGCACCCTCTTATGTATCTGCACCCCAGCCCCCCAGTTTAACTCCATTCACTCCCTCCCTGCACAGGCTCCAGTCAGTATGAGGCTCCCTTTATTAGAGCTGGGGTTGCTTCGTTGGACGATCCATGGGAACTAAAGGATCATTTTGGAACCAGAACCCCTTCTGTGTCACCTGATCTAGAACCCAGTTCCTCCCAGCTTACTGCAGAACTCGGCCCTTATATGAAGGTAAAAGGTGTGTAGTTGCTTCTTTTTGTTTTTATTTCTGGTCCCCTTCACCCCTCTTATGTTTGCTGCACCCACATATGTAGCTTTGCAGGAGACCAATCATTTTATAGAAGAGTGTGTACATTAAGTACCATTTGGTGTGTGCAGTTCTGTTTTTTGTCTAGTTACTTGTTTAGGGTAGAATTATCCAAACTGTGGCCTTTCTGCTGTCACCCTGCCCTGTTAGAGCCACGCTGTACCCTCTCCCAGGAATATTTCTATCAATTCTTGGGGGGCCTTGGGAAGTTGTCCCAGCAGTTGGCTAGAAATAGGTTGCAATCGGTTTTCTATGGGCAAAATAGGTGATTTCTACAAAAACTTGTTTAAAGGCAGTTACACGTAGCAGCAACTAATCCCGCCCTGTGATATCAGCTTGATAGCATCCAGGGATGCGCATCCAGCTACCCTTCAGGTGTTCTTGAACTACTATTCCCAGTAGCCCCAGAGAGCCCATTCCTGGGATTTATAATTCATCGACAGGACCAACTCTTCATGTGCTTTTCATTTGGGTGGAAAAGCATGTTTTCTGTCTTCATATCTAAACGCCTGTGTGATGTTGCTATATTTGATCCTTTGATGCCACTATACTCTGTACGTACATGAATCTGCATCTGTGAGTTCTGCCCAGTAATTGATTTAGTGCTGTGCTAATTAATTCTTTATCTTTCTCACACATTTCAATATCCTTGTTATCTGGGAGATCCAACAAGGCGCCTGCTCTTGATTTATTTCTGCTGAGCACAGAGCTGAATTCTACAGCAGGGTGTGCAAGGCCCAGCTCTCATTAAACTCCAACTCCCTGCAGCTCCCTGGGGGTGTCCATGAACAACAGATGGAGCACTGCAGTATGTGTGTATCCTAATAATAGATAAAATACAAGTCTCTAGGCCCCATTCCCATGAGTGGAGACTCAATTGGATCAGATTGCTCCCCTCATTTATCTTTATGGCATTGTATGAATATCATGCTACACCTAAACGGGGTGTGTGTGTTTATATAGATAGAGAGATAGATATAGATACAAATAGAGAGATATATAGAGAACAAAAAACCAGCACCAAGGGTCTTGACATGAAAATAATTGTATTGTTACATGGTATGTAAAACCGACGTTTCAGTCCCTATTGGGTCCCTATATATAGATAGATAGATAGATAGATACACTTATATTGCTTTATATGAGCAGTGCAGATAAAAGGAAGAATCCAGTGCTACCTGAGCTTTGTTAATGCCAAACACTCCGGAGGATTCCCGGCAGCTCAGGGGAATAACAGGCTGTTTCTCTTTGAACGTAGGTCGATCTGAGTTACTGATTTGTTACATGAGAATAGTTAGAGTCCTAGCAGAACAGCGGGTGTTATTCAAGCTAAAATATTTACTACAATGCACCATTTACAGGCAGGATCAGATACAATGTTGCATTAAAGGGGCGTTACTCCCTATTTGGCAGTAGCTTTTACAGCCCCCCTTTGGGAGGGGTTATTCCTCCCAGGGGATCCCTAGTTACCACCACAATTCTTCTCATTCACATCAGCAGGAGCGTCTGCGCTTACTCAGGCTAGTCATTCTTCACAGCCCTGTTATGTGGCAGCCTTTAGCTTTGCTTTACCAAGCAAAGACCTTGTTTTTACTTTGGAAGAAAAGCTGTATATAGCATGTGTCATAATTGGTTAGTATACTGTTCCTTTAAAGAACTACATTTCCCAGCATCCCCTTTCAGTGAGGTTTGGAGTTCTGACACAGCCCAGGCTAATGGGTGTGTTACTTTTTCACCTGTGTTTTTTTTTCCTTTTAACATAATATCCAGCTGAAGGGTCTCCCACTGGAAATCCCTTTAGTACAGCAGCTTGCCTGTGGGTTGGAGGAAGACAACATTTTTCCCCTATCAGGTTAACTTCCCCCAAAAACTGTTTTATTCTGTAATGTAAGAAAATACTTGTTTAAGCAACTATGCAATATAGATTTTTTTTCATTCACATAAAACACTTTTTGGGTTAAGTTCCCCTTTACTGTACAAGATCTTGGACAGAACAGGGGGTCATGCTGCAGAGATGTCTTGGAGGGTAGAGTTGAGGCTTCCCAGCAAGTGCTGAGCCAGGCAGGTTCCAAGCTATGAATATCTGCTCATTTATAGCGCTTAAACATCTTGTGTCCTGCTCTCCTCCTCCAGGGTCACTGGATACTCTTACACCAACACCCTACAAACAATCACTGCTCCATTTGCTTCCATAAGGTAACACACACATAGGAACATTGAAGGGAAACTTCACCCACAATTAAAATCTGATATTCTGTACTGATGTTGTTGGAAAAACTAGCTAGCTATGGTTGATGTTGGACAGCTAAGCTTCAATACTTATTGGGTTCATATGATTTTGGATGACTGAGCTTTAGCAGTGATTGAGTTTGGATGACATTGTACGACTGAGTTTCAGTACCAACTTGGTTTGGATGACTGAGGTTCTGTACTGATTGGGTTTGGATGACTGAGGTTCTGTACTGATTGGGTTTGGATGACTGAGGTTCTGTACTGATTGGGTTTGGATGACTGAGCTTCAGTACTAATTGGATTTAGATGGCTGAATTTCAGTACTAATTGGGTTTGGATGACTGAGCTTCACTGCTGATTGGGGTTGGATGACTTTTTATGATTGAGCTTCTGTACCAATTGGGTTTGGACGACTTTGTATGACTGAGCTTCTTTACCGATTGGTTTGGATGACTGAGCATCAGTAATATTGATGGTCAGATAAATGAGCTTCAATAATAGTCTGGTTTGAGTGCTTGGTGTGAGCTTCAGTACCAGTTGTTTTAGCATCACAATAGGTGGCCGAGATTCAGAACCAGTGATCGTGTTTTTGCATCACAAGGGCTGGGCTTTAAAACAGAACTAGTTCTCTTTGGTTGACATTTATTTGTTGCAGATTTTGTTGTCCTTGCCTGGGGTTCTGGGTGAATTAAGTTTGGAAGCAGCCTGTACTGAATCACCCCCCCCCCCAGACAAACTGTGCGCCAGGATGAATTGAGGCGGAATTATACAGCATGTCCAATAGAAACACGTATGATGTAATAATAATGTCCTTTATGGGTACCGGGATTTTTTTGTCTTTTTGTCGTTTTCTCCTGAGCCTCAGCCTTTCAAGTAACCAGCTTCTTTCTATAATGTGACTAGTACAGCGAATTACATATAATAAATTACCATTCTCTATATGAACTGGATATAAAGGTAAATGTCTGCACCCTTGCACTGTTCCCCAGGCAAGTAAATGGCTCTTCTCATAGTGCAGCTACTGTATCATCCAGGGAGTCTGCTCACCCCTGCAAGCAACAGATTGGCAACATTGGGGTAAAAAGGGCAAATTTAAAAATGAAAGCAGAATTTTAACATAAAAGTTTAAATTGATGTTTTTTGCCTTCTGAGTCTGAGCTCCGTAGCATTCTAGAGTCAGTTAAACTCACCCTTTTTTTTAAGGAATGCACCAGGTTTTCTAAACATCTCTTGCTGCACTAGAATCAAGGTGTTCTGGGTATGAAATGGACACACTCACTTTGAGTTGACAAAATTATTGCTGATGTGTTTGGGTATCACGGGACCAAGGTAGGTGTAAATATAATCTCTATTGGAAATTGTGCCTCTCTGTTCCTTTTTAGTCTCTAATTCTGATCCTTGAAACAATGTAATAGGAGTCACTCCCCTCCAGCACTGTTAATCAGTGGCTTCTGGTGCATTGTTACAGGACTCTGCTCTAGCACTGCTATTCGGCTGGGTTCTGCTACATTGTTACAGGGCTTTCCACAAGGCACAGCTTTCATTCTCAATTACATTTACACTAGTGATGTGCAAGTCAGGAAAAACTCAACCTGCACCTGACCCCTCAACCGCAAAACCTTAATCTGCACCCAACACTAAAGCTCACCATAGTCGTTAAGATATTTATTTCCTTAACGACCGATTTTAGTGCACTCCGTCAAATTATTGTGAGGTTAGTAGGAACCAAACAATCGCGTATCTAATGATTTCTCGTCTGACATTGGTCAGAAAATCAATCGGGCAGGTCAGAAGATTTTCATCGTTTACATAGAAATCCATCCGTTGTTTGCAGGGCCAATCAGCCCTGCTACCCACAATTTTCCTGGCTTCAACTAGACAACGTCGCTTGAAATGGTCTTTTTAGTTGATGGCTAAATCGTACATTGAAACTATCATTTCAAGATCTTACGATAAAGAAAAGATATTTTAAAAATCTTACCACCGTAACCCGCAAAATGTTACATAGTAAGTTAGATTGAAGAAAGACACACGTTCAACCTTTTAAGTCTATATATAACTTGCCTAACTGCTAATTGATCCAGAGGAAGACAAAATAAAAACCCCCAAAGCCTTTCTAATTTGCCTTTCTCAGTCCAGTCCATGGATCAACTGTTACTATGAGCTAAAAAGCCATCCAACCCCATCTTAAAGCAATTTTGCCATTGTAGGACCCATACCCATATCTTCTCACTCTGTATGCTATTTCTATGCATGCCTCTGGTTCCAAGACAGGGAAACTTCTGGGGGAGTGTACTTTCCCAATCTGCACCCAACCCTAACCCACAATGGTTGGCCAAAATTCAACCCAAACCCGCCCAACCTGCGGTTCACCCTGCACATTACGAATATACATTTAACTATAAAGGCAGTGAAACTGTGGAATGAAAGATGGAGTTCCCCTTTAACCCATTACAGAAACATTATTGAGTGTTGTGCAGATTCCCATTCCAGTGAGAGCGTGGTGCTTCCAGATTGGGAAAGCCTCCGTTTGGCGGTGTGTAAACATCCGGAGGAACAGAATCGCTGTGCTGTTTGCTAAACATTCCAGGCTCTGTGTGGGAGACCTGGAGGATTTCCATGTAGGTCTGACTGTGTACACTTTGTATCGCAAGCTGGCTTGGGTTTTTTGTAGTATTTACAATTTTTTAAACCTTTTTTTTTTTTTAAATTTTATGTTTACTTGTATATTTTCCATTTTACGATTTTTAATGTAAGAGCCCATTTTTACATGAAAGGGAAGCTGTCTGGAATTTATTGGGAGGTGTTTTCATCTCTGCCACAGGTAGCTGTGATTTATTTGCCATGATTGTCAGCTCACGAACACTATTTGCTAATGCAACGTAACAATAGTGCTAGTGTTTGGCTGAACTGACAGCTCAGAAGTGGGTTAGTGAAATATAAATGGACTGTGTGCGCAGCTTTGTGTGGGGGCCCTGGCCAGGCTGACATCTGTTCTACTGGATTAGGACACAATGCCATTGTCTCCTGCACCGGGTACTTTGTGAATGAAATCTCTCAGGCTGCCATTTGAAAGGAAGAATCTGTCCATTCACCCTGTGAGCCGGCATTATGCTGGCATTGCAGTTGCACAGAGCGTGTACATGCTTTCAAGGAAGGAGTTAAACTCTGTAATTCCACAAATAACATTCTTCATGTCCCTTCCTGCGCTTGATCTAGTATTCAGTGTTGTAAAATTCTGCTCTACCCTTGCAGAGTCAAGTCTATTAATCAGCTTTTTCTGTTACATTGTTTCAGGAGTCAGAACCACCATTGCATAGAACATAAACAAACAGACCCTGGCGGATAAAACCAATGACATTTACACATCACTATAAACCCAGTATGAATGAGGAATGCATGGCTATTGGGAAGTTGCTTAGAATTAGATTGTCTTTAATTAGGTAACCTATATTGGTGGGTTTATATCCCCTTTAAGACTGGATGCCTTAGTTTCATTGAGTTATTTGTGGCATTATGTAGAAAAGGGCCAGGGAAGAGTATGGGAAGCCGATTTAATGGCCATCTCAGGAGAATAGATCTATGGGAGTCCACCTTGTAGTGCCATGGGCAGCTGAAGAGCAGATAGAGATACTTACATGAATGCAAAAACTGACAGTAAAAATACACAATAAGGGAAACATAGACTGGCAATCTGTGGGTTGTGGCAAATGCCAGAGGGGCTGCTATAAGGTCCTATAGACAGTTAGTATTTGTGTGTGTGGGAAGTTATGGCTCTGTAAAGGTGGGGATCTGTGGCTGCGTAGACATAGTCCCTTGGGAGCCACTGATATGACTTTGCAATATGAGCCCTACAGGGGGAGCCATTAAGTAACTCACCGTGTCTGTCCAGGATAGCACTGAGATCTGTCCCTGGGTTCTGCCCTTCATACAAAGTCTATGCAATACTATTAGTGATTTGTGTGCGTATTGCTTTTGTGCTGATGACTAATAATATCCATGTGCTAATCCCCCGCTCTGTGTTAGCCCGTGCCTCTGGCCAAGCAACTGCTGCCAATGCCTAAATACATAAACAAAGCTGTAAATCATCCCCAGCGTGTATGCTCTGCAGTTGGTGAGTATAATGAATTGGTGTTGGTATCAGGTGATTCTGTATGGCTTTTCCACTGCCCTTTTACCACCCACTTTGGCTACACAGTCTCGTAAGTGCTCACAATGTGTCTGCCGATTTCTGTATTGTAGGGAAAAATGAACATCCATGGCATAGCATGTATAGTAAGCTGTGCATATAACTCCCAGCATCCTCTGATAGCTAATGGTAAAGGTCACTGGCCATCAAGCTTTTTCCCCTCTGCCGCCTGGGCTAGGACAGTATTTGTCTTGTTGAAACAAAAGGCCAGTTCATTAGTGCATGTAATTAATGGAGCCTTTATTATAATCCTGTGGATCAGTTCTTATGAAGCCTTCACTGAGAGATAATTAAAGCCTCTGTCTCACCTCATTATTCGCTGATAATAGGATCCTGCTCAGACTCCATTCACTCTTGCAGGGCAAACAAGCTCCTCTCTGTGTAAAGGTGATGGAATTTGTCTAGTGGTTCTGTCTATCATGTTAGCAGTGTAGTACATGGCCTCCAGCTCCTCCGATGTGATATAAAGTGTAAGGTTCCATAGGGGAAGCTTTGCTTAAAGTGGCCATAGACATACAGATAATATCGTACGAAGCGAATTTTCGTGCAATATTCGGTACATGTATGGTCGAAGACAAACTGACCGGTATCGGCAGAAGACTTGGTTATCGGTCAGCTCCTCGATCGGCCCAGGTGGAAAATTTTGTTTGGGTTCCTTTGAAGGTACTTGAACATCGTCCACTGTTAGTACTCCATCATTCTATTGTTTCTTTTGGTATATCTGACGATTCAGCTGTACACATGTGCATTGAAATCTTGCACTCATTCGACAAAAACTTCACACGCTCTGTCCTAAGCTTTTTAGGCGCACTTTTCTCCCATGGGACAGTAGGAGCTCACAACATAGGGGCAGCCATCTTTGGGCACACTAATTATTGCAGAGATACAGTGACTTAAAAGTAGGAATGTACCAAATTCATTATTCGGTTTCGGGATTTGACCTTTTTCAGCAGGATTCGGCCTAATCCTTCTGCCCGGCAGAAATTATTCCAAATCCTAATTTGCATATGCAAATTAGGGGCGGGGAGGGAAAGCACATGACTTTTTGTCATAAAACAAGGAAGTAAAAAAAATTTCTCCTTCACATCCCTAATTTGCATATGCAAATTAGGGGTCAGTATTCGTAAAAGGTTGCGCTCAGCTGAAAGTGGAACATGAACCTGGTTTTGAAGGTCAAATGCAAGTTAATTAAAAGGATACTACACCTTAAAAAAAAAAATATATATATTTTTTATTTTTTTAATAATTATCCTTTTGTTAATGCCAATTTATTCCACAGCACTGTGCATGGATTATACGTCACTCTTGCCCTAGTAAGTTTATAGTCTAAGGTCCCTATCACGCACAAAATAGGATTCATTTATCAGGAGCCAATTGCCCTGCCTGTGTGTTTTTGGAATGTGGGAGGGAACCCATGCATACTCCTTGCAGAATCAGACCCAGTACCCCAGCATTGCAAATATTACACTGTTGCGCCCTTAAGTAATAGAATACGTTTTATAGGAACTTTTCAATATTTCCTCATAGTTTATAATTGTCACTGTCCCTTTCTGTTGTCTCTTTCTGACTCGAGAAAATGTAGCAGAAGCCACTTGATTAACAGACCTGCAAAGAAACATTCAAGGATAACTTTCTTACATTTTTGCAAGAGTCAGATCCATAGACCAGAAAGGGACAGATACATTGACAGGTACACATGAATGAGGAATACATTTTGGTAAGTTTCTTAGAATTGCATTTTCTCCCATTAGGCAAACATTTTGGGTTTACAACCCCATTTTGTACTATGCTCCAGCAAAATATATTATATAAATGTACGCTATATATTTGTTTGTGCTTGCTGGTATTATGTCTGCAGCAAATTATTTTAGGCGTGCAAGTGTTGCACTCTTTTACTCGATTTCTTGCACTTTCCATGTGTTTGGGGGGCGGGGGGAGGAAGGAGCCCAGACAAACACACGCCTCACACTGATAAGGATTCCGTGGGACCATCCTCTGCACGGAAGTAGTTGTGAGACATTTCTCTCTCTGCTGAGCCGAGTGGGGAAATGATCCTGTGCTCTCTGATAAGGCAGGAGGTGTTACAAAATACAGGGCTGTGTCGCACAGTTGTGTTCTATGTATCACCTTATAGGGAGTGTTACATTATTACTCTATATTGATGATGTGCAGCTCCTCCGATGTCCCTGAACTTAACCCGTTACTCACAGTACCCAGCAGTCCTTTCACTCATGACGTCTCTTTGCTTTGTGTCAAAAAGGAAAAGGATCTACGGTTATGTATGTATATTAATCTACTCTGTGTGTTTCCTGAACTAGAGCAGTGTGTAACTTATAAGAGTAATAGAACCCAAATATATCCATTAAATGCATTGAGTTGTTTCCTTCTTTTGTTATAAAGATAGCTAGAATGTCTGCCATAAAGCAGGACAGGACTGCTGCTAACAGTGGGTATCAGGATCTGTGCTCTTTCATACAGATAGCTAGAATCTCGGCCATAAAGCAGGACAGGACTGCTGCTTACAGTTGGCATCAGATAGGATCTGTGCTCTTTCATACATATAGCTAGAATCTCAGCCATAAAGCAGAACATGTCTGCAGCTTACAGTGGGTATGAAATACCAGAGATGCACTGGAATGGCCCAAGTAATACTGTGGGGCAGAAGTCCGTTATTAATAAAAATATATTTGGCTCAAGCAGTTCTTGGGACGGGCAGCTGTGTACATTATTTGTGTGGTGTAAAGTGTTCTCTAATATGGATAAATATGATATAATTTTTCTTCCCAGACCTTGTGTGGACAGTAATGACCGCACGCTTCCGATTGCCTGCCGGCAGAACCTACAATGTGCGCGCGTCGGAGCAGGCACGGGACAGACAGAGCACAGAGGTGGTGTGCAGCGTTCTTCTCCTGGATAACTCTGTTCAAACTTTTCATGTAAATGTGAGTAATGATCGTTTCCTCGCTGAGGAGTGGCCTTGTGACTTGCTGTTCTGAACTGTTTACTGTTTTTATTCCTTGAGGAACCAGAAAGTAAATTAATCCATAGGCTACATTTTAGTAGTTCTTCTAATATGGAGTAATATTAGGGACTATACATCAAGAATATAACTTAAAGGAGAAGAAGAAAAGTGTTGGCTAAATATTTCAGGCATTATGTAAATACTGACAGCTCAGCTCTGTTTTGCACTCCTTAATTTGCCTGGGAAACAACAAAGTACTATAGTAGAATGAAATACTGGTATTCATTTAGAACTGCTTCCTCTTCTCCTGTAAAAGTGATGGCCTGGGGCCAGTGAATGCTCATTTATTGTAAGTCTAGAGCAGTAGTAGAATTTTTCTAGGGATGCACTGAATCCTGTTTTAGGTTTCAGCCGAATTTTTTGTGAAAAATTTGGCTGAGTAATTAACCGATATGTAAATTAGGGAAACATGGGGGAAAGAAAACCGCATGTGTAACACAAGACTAAAAATTTTTTTGACTTTTTTTTTCTTATGTGACGAAAAAAGGTTTTTTTGTTTTTTTAATTCAGATTCGGTTTGGCAAGGCACTTGGATTCAGTTGAATCTGAATTCTGCTGATAAAGGCCGAATCCCGAACCGAATCCTGGATTCTGTGCATCCCTAGATTTTTATTTTTTATGCTCTGTTGGAACACACTTATTCCTGACCCTACAAACTTGGGGCATGAATGTTATGAAGGAGTGGCTGGAGGAAAGGGACACGGGGAAGTCGAAAATGACGACCGAATGCCAAAGATCTTACCGTACTGATTACCTGGTTAAGTGAAAGAAAGAAAAGGGTCACTGTTACTATTCTAAGAAACTTACCAAAATTCATTTCTCATTCTTACTGGGTTTATAGTTATGTCTGTCCCTTTTTGTTCTAGGGATCTGACTCTTGCAACTATGTAAGCAATGTATCCTTGAATGCTTCTTTGCAGGTCTGTTAAGCAAGTGGCTTTTGCTACATTTTCTCAAGCCAAAAAGAGACAACAGAAAGGGACAGACAGTGACAATAGCAAAGAAAGTTACACATAACTTATAAACTATGAGCAATGGAGGAATATTGAAAAGTTGCTATAAATTTTATTCTATTACGTATGGTTGCAGCAGTGTAATATTTGCAGTGCTGGGTCTGATTCTGCAATGTTGACTAAGGGTGAAACACTTGTTACTGTCACTCATTCCACATTCAGTCTGTCCAAGTGTCCTTTTTAAACAAGCTCAGCCCTTCCTTTATACAGGTATAGGACCTGTTATCCAGAACCATCTGGTCCTGGAGTTTTCCGGATAACAGATCTTTCCATTATTTGGATCTTCGTACCTTTAATCTACTAGAAAATCATCGAAACATTAAATAAACCCAATAGGCTGGTTTTGTTTCCAATAAGGATTAATTATATCTTAGCTTGGATCAAGTACACGGTACTGTTTTATTATCACAGAGAAAAAGAAAAACATTTTAAAAAATTCGGATTATTTGGATAAAATGGAGTCTATAGGAGATGGCCATTCCGTAAGTTGGAACTTTCTGTTTCTGTTTTACACTGCCCTCCGTTTATCAATTTTTCACAACAGCTTCTATGCATAAAGGGCCAAGCCAGGCACATTTATTTCTGTCTTTGATAAATCTGGATCTACAAGGAATGTTATTCTCTTTTGCAGAAACACAACCATGGGCAGGTCCTTCTAGATTTGGTCTTCAAGTTCCTTGATCTGACAGAGCAAGATTATTTCGGGTTGCAGCTAGCGGATGATTCCTGTGACAATCCTGTAAGGATGGTTCCACTACAGGGTCTTTCTGGGTTTCCCATTAATTGGCATTTGGGAGTGATAGGTTAAAATGCCTTGAGAAGGGTGGCAGTGTTCTGCCCAAGCAATAAGTCTACTGTTATATAAACAGATATGTATATTCTATTTCACTCTATGACTGTTACACTACAACATTCAGTTTCCTTTGTTGGCTTGTTTGAGGTTAATGGCATGCTGGCAGTCGAGTAGCACTTTGGAGGTACTGGTACAATAGTATGTAGTCAGGCCCAGACCTCCAATCTGTAATTTCTGGCAAATGCCAGAGGGGCTTCTGTAAATGCCATAGACAGTCACTTTTTATTGGGCTGGTGGGGGTGTTTGGGCCTCTGTGTACTTTAAATACCAGGGCACTTTTGAATCCCAGTCCAGACCTGTGTGTAGTGTCACCATGGAGCTGCCATGCTGTTTGTGATGGGTGTGTGCAGTGCCACACACAGAACAATGGCCATGCACTCATCAGTTTCACTTCTATATCTTCCTTTGTCTTTGTTATTTTGCAGAGGTGGCTGGATCTGAACAAACCCATCAGGAAGCAGCTAAAAAGTCAGTAAACATATTTTGTTTTTCTGAGCTCATGTTTCCCTATTGTTACAGCATGTGTCAGAAACAGAATGTGCTTAATGTTATGCTCATCTCTTCCTGCAGGGGGTTCCCCTCACAACCTCAACTTCAGAGTCAAATTCTTTGTGTCTGACCCCAGCAAACTGCAGGAGGAGTACACAAGGTGAGACTTGGTACTTTTTAGCACAATACCCGTTCTTACATGATCGGTATCCCGATTATGGTAAATTCCTTCTTAAATTATGCAATGCATGTTGGGAACAGTCATTCAGATTTGTCCGTATTTGAGTACTGCTTGTTCGGGGTCCTAATTGGGGACTCCAGACTTGGGGTTTATTTTGCCACCCCAACCCTGTCATGTTGCTGTGTTTTAGCACTTCCCTATACAACTCACTGGCCTTACTGTGCCGGATCCGTTCTTCTGCTGCTGACAGACTCTGATAAAGTTCCTGTGTGTGGGCAGTAGGAGGAAGCAGGGTGCTTAAAAGATTAGAAAAAGTTACTGTCCTGGCCTGGCGCTTACAGACATGGATAAAGGACAATCACATGGAAGAAAGATCACAATTCCTGCATTAGATCTGCAAGCCTTCAGGAGACCATTTATTCACTGACTTTTGCTTGATGTAGAATAAACTCAGGAAGTGTATCCAGAGTAATGTAGGAAACATTTCAATGTTTGCACCTGATTTAATAATGCATATGTGGGATAGTGAGCAGAAGGGTTTTCTATGTAAATATTGTCATTGCTCCTTTTCTTTTGACCCGACTGCCAGGAGATTGCTAGTTAATGTTGCCTTTTTTTTTTTTTTAACATCATAACCTTTATTGCAAAGATTGAACATGACATACAGTTGTACATACCAACATTGTATTTATGGTATTACACATTTTGTAAGGTACCTTCAGTTTGCGAAACTAATTTAGCCTGTTGTCAATCGCATGTCACACTGATATCATTGTTCATATAACGTGTGAAACAGATACAACAAAATAAAACATCATCAATCAAATAAAATGGGAGTCTGTGATACGTAACCTCTCACATTGGGGGTTTTAGAGGGTAAAGAGCCTCTTCTTGTCTACATATCTACTAGGAAGAGGGAGTTAATGTTGCCTTTATTGAAAGAGAGAGATCTGCTCCCTCAGAATGTTCG
This sequence comes from Xenopus laevis, assembly GCF_017654675.1. Lineage (NCBI taxonomy): Eukaryota > Metazoa > Chordata > Amphibia > Anura > Pipidae > Xenopus > Xenopus laevis. The sequence continues at coordinate 49,609,388 of NC_054388.1, read as the reverse complement.
GGGGCAACGATCTTGCCTTCGGCTGGCACAGAAGCAAAAAAACACAAGGTGCAGCATTTTTAGCCTATATTAAGCTTTAGTTCTCCTTTAATTTAAAGTGATACTGTTGCCACAAAATTAATCTGGTGGCTTTGTTTTCTTCTTGTTTTGCACATCTCTCAACTCATTGGCCCACAAATTCTACCACAGACCTCCTCCAGCCAGCTGTGCTGTCAATTTTAAAAATTAAGTGAAGCTATTTTGTAAGCATAAGGCCGCCAAACCGACTCCCAAATATGGCATTGCTCCTATTCCAAAAAATGCCTTTACTGTATTAGTATCTCCTACTCCTAAAACCCAATGCACTGCTGAGATCAGTAGACCCTGAAGCAGATCATGCTGCCACTGGTGAGACAATAACTCTTTAACTGTCCTGCTGACTGCTGTCTCTTTCTCTGTGCCCCTTAAGGTACCAATATTTTCTACAGATAAAACAAGACGTTCTAACTGGAAGGTAAGTAGATTTGTGGATAAGCAATTATTTTATGCTATTAATAGAGTAACATCTTCATCTTGCTGCTTTCTCGTGGCACTGGCACCACAGGGTTATTATATTGCAGTACTAATTACTAGTTTGTAGTAACAGCATAGTAAAGTAAAAACTCTGGGGTGACCACACCATCGGATCTGACATTTGGGGGGTTATGTACTAAACTCCGAATGCAAAAATCACAGAATTTTTTTTTTTAATAAAATTGGACTTTTTAAAAATATAATTTCCCGCAGAGCAAATATTCGGGAAAATGTTATAATAAATAAGCGGGAAAAAACCCGAGCGGGTTTGATTGGAGTTTGTAGCAGAAAATATTAAGATAAATTCAGACTTTGATAAATAACCCCCTTCTGTCTGCATATGGAGCCATAGTGTTTTGTTAAGCCAGACTGCTGACATTTCAGAAAATGTAGAGTGCAGGTAAAGGATCCGTTATTCTGGAAACCCGCTATCCAGAAAGTTCCAAATTACGAAAAGGCTGTCTCCCATAGACTCCATTATAATCAAATAATCCAAAAATGTTTAAATGATTTCCTTTTTCTCTATAATAATAATAATAATACAGTAGCTTGACCTTGATCCAAACTAAGAAATAATTAATACTTATTGGAAGCAAAACCAGCCTATTGGGCTTATTTAATGTTTACATGATTTTCTAGTAGACTTAGTAGACACGAACATCCAAATTACGGAAAGATCCGTTATCTGGAAACCCCCCCCCGGGTCCCGAGCATTCTGGATAACAGATCCCATATCTGTACTAACATTGCAGGTATTGACTTCTCTGTGACATTTATATACAAATATATATGCTTTATAGGAGAAGGAAAGCTACGGAGGCATTTTATTGCCAATAGATTAGCTGCAATAGTGCAAGCTAGAATGCTATATTTATTCTGTAGAATGTTTTACCATACCTGAGTAAAAAGCTCTAGAAATTCTCTGTTTGTTTAGGATAGGAGCTGCAGTATTAACATGGTTTGACATCACTTCCTGCCTGAGTCTTTCCCTGCTCTGGGCTCAGATTACAGTAGAAAAGGGAGGGGGCGGGGGAAGAGGCGCAAACTGAGCATGCTCTTGCCCAGGGCAATAAGGTTTATGCTGAAGGCAGGAAGTCTGAGTCAGAAACCCATGTGTACACAATAGAAGGAAAGAAATTCAGTGTTTCTTTTGACAGGGGACTCAGAGCAGCACTACTTTGGGGGTTCACTGGTATATTTAGATGGACCTTTCTGATAAGGCTTACTTAGTTTTAACCTTTCCTTCTCCTTTAATCAAATCAACAATGGCTGGAGGAGAATATTGATAGCTTTGTCCTTTGCAGTTATATGCAGTACAGGTACGGGACCTGTCATCCAGAATGCTCGGGATAAGGGGTCTTTTCGTAACTCGTATGTCCATACCCTAAGTCTACTAAAAAATAATCTAAACATTAAATAAACCCAATGCAATTGTTTTACGTCCAATAAGGAATAATTATATCTTAGCTGGGAACAAGTAGAAGGTACTGTTTTACTGTTACAGAGAAAATAAATAATTTTTTTAATTATTTGACTATTGGAGATGGCCTTCCCGTAATTCGGAGCTTTCTGGATAGCACGTTTCCGGATGAAGGATTCCATACCTTTTGGATAACAGGTTTCAGGATGAAGGATCTTATACCTGTACCAATTCTCTTCAGTTTCAGAGTGGAGTGTATTCTTTTATATGTTATCATATAAGAAAATATGGATTTCCACTACTATCTAATGATGTCTCCTTCTGTCTGACTAACTTGATAAAGAGTGGAGTGCCACTCGAAACGTTGCATGTTGCTGTCCTAAGAAAAATAAAGACGGTTTTATGGAAAAAGGAGTGCTGTCCATTGGATGGAATTTGACTAACTTTTCATGCAGGCAATGCTTACTATGTCCGTTTTCTTCATCAGGTTACCCTGTCCCTATAACACAGCAGCACTGCTTGCTTCCTACACTGCTCAGTGTAAGTATTTTAAGGCCGCTGTACCATAAGTAACCTATAAAATGTTTATCATTGGTGCATAGTGATGCCCTTTGAATTACATCCTTATGAATAACCGCTCATTTATAATATACGTGATAATCTGAGTTCCCTGTTTAATTCAGCCTTTTACAAGTACATTATTTCCTGTGCATTAATTGGAGGAAGTGTGTTTGGGAATATGCTTCAGTGTGTGCAAACAAATAAGAATTACAATTATTATTATTTTATCCTTGTGTTTGTAGCTGAACTAGGTGACTACAGTCATTCAGAGCACTTGCCTGGGTACCTTGCTGACTACTCCTACATCCCTGAGCAACCTCTGGACTTTGAGAAAGAAATAGCAAAGTTGCACCAGCAGCACAGGTAATGAATGATCCACAAGTCATCGAGAGACATTGGGGCAAAATTTCGGATATAATAAATCACAAAAAAAATTGCGGTTTTTTTTCCACAAAGAATTCAAATTTTATAGTAAAAAAAAAAAAGTTTTTTGGCATTCGGACTTTAAAGGGGAACTCCGGCTTCCAAAACAAAATTTGATAAAGAGTCCCACATAACACAGAAACCCCTAATATACCCATCACAGTTACCTGTTTCTTCAAAAAGTATGAATAAATGCCATTTTCTATGCTGAATCCAGCTGTTTAACAGTTCTTCTCTTTCTGCATCATTTGAAATCCTGGCAGGGAAGAAGGGACTAAACACTGTTACAAATTGTAACAACTTCTCCACAGCTTACAGACAGCATGCAGGCACTACATAACCCACAATGCATTGCACTGGGATGTTCTGTTCCTTATTGAAATCACATGTGCAGGGAATTGTGGGGTTTGGAGGATGCAGGCTGAGGACAGATGGCTGTTGATACAAAGTAACAGTAGTCAGCCAGCTCAGCAAAGTAGTCAGACAGATCCGCAGAAGAGCAGGGGGCTAGGATTAGGGAACTGTGCCAAACCATTGAAAATCATGAAAAGTCTGCATATTTTTTAAAATAGCTGGTATCTAGAACCTAATGAATATCTTTATTGCTCTTGCTGCTCTTTTAATACATTTCCTACACGAACAGCCTGGGTCCAGCAATAAAACATGGGGGTGTACAGCTTTCTCCTAACTGTATATTTACTGTAAATAATTAAAATGCACTCCTTGTTTTGTCATGAAACCTAAACCTGCAGACGTCTTCATGGTTCCAACACCCAGTAAAAAGCTTATGCACTCGGGTGACTGTTTATTTTTGGCCAAGATTGTGGGATGTTAATCCTTATAAATAGGAAATCCTGGATTATATTTGTAGTTGGTTAGGTACATGCTGCTCAGTGCCCACTTTTCTTTATGTGGAGTTGTATCATTTAATCAAATGGAATTTGCCTTTTTGTGATAAAATACACCATATTCCTCTGTAGTAAGCACAATTCATGCTGTGTTTGTATTACAGAGGCCTGTCCCCAGCAGAGGCAGAATTCAGTTATTTGAACACTGCTCGTACATTGGAACTGTATGGTGTTGAACTGCACTACGCACGGGTAAGCAAGAATCATACCTGCATATGTAATGCATCTTTTTCTGACAGAAATTCCCTGAATTTTGTGATACAGCTTTGTCTGCCCCCATTGTTCTGCTTTCATTAATCCGCATCATGTCACAGCCATGCTGCCTGCTGCTGAGTGTAGAGCTTTCATACCGGGGGAACAAGGAATTCTCAGAAGCGCAAAACATATGGTTCAGCACAGATCCAGACTAAGATATAATATAGGCCCTGGCATTTCAAGTACACAGAGTCCCAAACAGCTTTTTTTACCAGCCTACTAAAACAGCAGCCCCTCTGCTCTGGCTTTTGCCATAACCCACAGATTGCCAGTCCATGGCTGGTTCAGCATTTCTAGTCTGATTCTATGTTGAGCTTGAGTTCCACTTAAAGTTGGTGAATACTGAGCTTAGAGAGGGGGAGATATAAAGCGGAGCTATATCCTGCAGAGCTTATTGTAGTTGCGTGCCATACAGTGGCTGTTGTGTACATAGTGGGGTGAAGGAAGGAATGAGTAAAAACTGGTTATGTGGTTATTGTTACACTAACCAATGTCGGTCTAATTGGTGGGCATTTCCCATGTGAGATGTTCCCTCCCAGCATCTCCCACTTCAAAGCACAAGCTCTCAACATATTGTTTCCGAGTGTTTCCTTCCTCTATATCTTATTTCTGCCCCAGCAAGTAAAGGTCTTGGGCTTATCCGGCTGCCTGGAACTTTCTCCGTGGCTGTGAGGAGAGGCAATAGGAAGTATTTGAAATTCCTCTCTCCATCCCATCTCCCAACCCCCCCCCCAAAGGCCACAGGGAACATATTTAGACAAGTCCTTCCCCTGAGCCTGACAGCTATGAGCTGCTGTTTGTCTGTTCTGCCTAGATTGTGCCCTCCAGGTTCCTGGTGCTCATTTGTAGTCCGCATGTTGGATTTGGGTCTGTAGATTGGGGTTTATTGTGCTGGCATACATACATACATACATACATAAATACATACATACATACATATAAGTCCATCAAGTTCAACCCCTCCAAATGAAAACCCAGCATCCATACACGCACCCCTCCCTACTTTTAATTAAAATTCTATATACCCATACCTATACTAACTATAGAGTTTACACATACATACATATTCATACACATACACACACATACATACATACACACACATACATACATACATACATACACACACATATATATATGTTGTGCATCACTAACATTGTATTGTGTAATGGGTGTTCTGGGTGGTATTTGGTCCCCGGGTTCCTATCAGATAATGTTAATATGTAATAATTTAAAAAGTCTCAGAATAAAATGTATTTTTCCATGAGTAACCATAAGGAAAGTCCTGTAGATCTTAGTTTCACTCCACCTATTGATACCTAATTATAAATGTTATTCTTATGGAATTCTGGGTCTGTGTTTCCTGGATGATGTATGCAATTAGGCAATCTGTTTGATATTAATTAAATCGTGTAGCAGTTTCTGTGTGGGTGTCCCGAGGAGGCAGTTTTGTTAGTCTGTGATGGAGTGACCCCCATTTCCTTATGTTGTGGGGCTCATTGATTAAATTGGAAGAGTCAAATTTTTAATAGGTCCTTGGGATTTGATTTTGTTATGTAGTGACTGGGGCAGGTGGGCAGAACAGTTCAGATTGTCCATCTGTGTATGTGGCTACATCTTAGACAATCAACTTTTTTGTTCCTGCAATATGTGGCTTCACCAAGGGATTCTGACATGATTTTTATGATGTATTTTTCATTTCTAAATTACACTTATTACACTGCAAATAATTCACTCTACAATATAAAATTTCATTCTTGGACCAGCAAGTGAATTTTTTTAGTGGTTATATTGGTGTGTAGGCAGCCATCTCAGGTCATTTTGCCTGGTCATGTGATTTCAGATAGAGTCAGCATTTTAGGATGAAACTGCTTTCTGGGAGGCTGTTGTTTCTCCTACTCAATGTAACTGAATGTGTTGCAGTGGGACCTGGATTTTACTATTCAGTGCTTAGATCTACCAGGCAGCTTAATAGCTGGGTGATGGGTGAATTTTTTCACCTTGTTTCGCCACTGAAATGACGGCCATAGACTTGTATGACGGCGTGCATCAAAAAAAAAAAAGATCCGTGTCAAAAATATTATTTTGCCGCCCATTGACTTTAATGGGCGTCAGTGGCATTTCGACAGCGGCGACATTTTGGCAAAAAGGAAACGGTCAAATTCGATCATCCCTAATTATCTTGTGTTAGGGAGCTGCTATCTAGTTACCTTCCCATTGTTCTGTTGTTAGGCTGCTGGGGGGGGGGGATATCACTCCAACGTGCAGTAAAGCACAAGTCACATGACTGGGGGCAGCTGGGAAACTGACAATATATCTAGCCCCATGTCAGATTTCAAAATAAAAAAAAATAAAAAAAATCTGTTTGCTCTTTTGAGAAAGGGATTTCAGTGCAGAATTCTGCTGGAGCAGCACTATTAACTGATGCCTTTTGAAAACACATTTTTCATAAAATGAAAGTTGAACTTTTGCCCAACACTGTGTGATATTGTAAAGAGTAGGGAAGTTTATTTCACCCCTGAAAAGCTTATAGGGTTCATTCACACTGATGTAACACCATACACAAAGCACTTGCACTACTAGGGTTGCCACCTTTTCTGGAAAAAAATACCGGCCTTCCTATATATTTATCTATTTTCCCTATTAATAACATTGGGATCAGCCATCATTTTTATCATTTGGCAACCCTATGCATTACAATTACATGAAAAAAATGTTTCCCTGTTGCTTGAAAGTATGGTTGCACCAATATTTTGCAGTTTGCACTACTGTGGTATCTGAGCTGGCAGCTGAGCCCTGAAGTAATTTTTGGGGCGAATATTTTTTACACTGTGGTCAGTTGCCCTTTATCGCAAATTGATTGCGTGCATGGAATCTGACCGATATTCTTGCTCTTGTTACTTTTCACTTAATATAAAGGGTGAGTGGAAAGTATGCTGTGCAAGAAGGGAACTCCGGGACACCCAGCATATGCTGCATTGTTAAACAGGCTGATGCTGTCTGTGTAACTCTTCCTTTTAAAGAACGGAAAGTTACCTTTTATTGACCTATATGAAGTTCCAAATATTCTGTATACTGTATCTTTGTTTTTGCTTTATTTTTTTTGTCAGTCAGAATTTTATACTATATCTTGTTCCAAGGTCTGACCCTAGTAGCTTAATAGTATTTGAAAGGCAGGAAGCAATTTAAATTGCATGCAAGAGAGACAGAGGCTAAACCGCACGGCAACATTAGTTGCCATATAACGTGTGGATAAATAGAAGATGTAGGGCTTTTGTGCATAATTTCTCATCTTAACGGCTTCCCCTTGTCATTGCAGGATCAAAGTTACAATGAAATCCTGATTGGTGTGATGTCTGGTGGAATATTGATATATAAAAACAGGGTACGCATTAACACCTTTCCATGGTAAGCACTCCCACCCTCAATTTGTACTTTATCTGAAGGGGTAAATGATCATGGTTATCAGTGTGTTCTGAGGGCACACAGGAAAGTGCCTAAATCAACCCATCCTGCTTTTTATATGCCTCCGTTACATCTGTCCCACATGGTTCCCAGCATTTTAAGGTTTCAGGCAGGCAGTACTGATGGATTCAGATGAGGTTTGTGTTGCACTTTGTCCTGGCTAAAAAAACTTGCCAAAAAATTAGCAATGTAAGCTGTGCCATGCAATATAGGCCTGTTTGTTTTTCTGCCCAAATCCTCCTTCTCAGGCCCCTGATAATAACATGGTGTATTTGTATATATATATACTATATAAGGGGCAGCAAAGAAGGGGTGCAATGCCCTTGGCAGCCTCACCCCCTTTAAATATTTGGAGTGGTCACTCTAGGGCAACTGTGCAAAATCTACATTAATAGAGAATGAATGAACAAAACCTTTTGCTTGGAATAAATAAACAATGAAGCATTAGGTGGGGGGAGGTCAGGCATGTCCTAGAGGGGTCTTGGCTCTGAAGAATTAGGTCAAGGGCCTCATCTGTGCCATGAAAGGGGATATGGATGGAATGGAGTGTGAAGCTACTCCTGCTTGTATCCTTAGGGCAGGGACACACGGTCAGATTTGTCCCCCGGCCTTCCTGCTGGCTAGAATGAAAATCACTAGTGGGATCGCAGTTGGAGCACTTCATTTTCCGAAATTGCCTCACGAGGTCTTTCTAGCCGACAGGAAGGCAGTTCGGGAAGATAAGTCTCCCAGAAGAAGAACAGATTTGTCACCGGGTGACTGATCTCCCCAAATCTGCCCGTGTGTTTCTGCCGTTATGGGGAAGGCAATGTTTATTAGCATTATGTTAAGCTGCAGTAGATGTACGCAAAGGATTGGACCACTAGCATGCCTTAATAGTTGTAAAAATGTATAGGTCCCAGCATGCTATCTTAGCACAAGACGTTTAAAGTTTAATTACCTAGATCACTGTTTTACAAGTTACTAGTGTTATCCTGCAGTCACAAGCTTACTATTCATTTGTATAGATGGTGGGTCAGGGCCAGTTCCCTTTTTGGTTCAGTTTTGCTGTAGACTTGGTTTATTGGGCAGGAAAGAAAGTTCAGGGATTTTGTACATTCAACTCCTTTATGAAAACCTTGATAATGTTGCTGACTCTGCCACTTGGCATGGGCCTTCTAACTCATCTACCCTTAACTGAGCTCAAGTGGCCCTAAGGTGATTTTACACAGGCATAAATCACACTCGCATCATTTGAACACAAACAATTTAGACCAGGGGTGTCCAAAAGGTAGATGGGGATCTACCAGTAGACCTTTAGCTGGTGATCAGTAGATCTCAAGACACTGTCAACAAACAGCTTGTCTAAACCACCCTCCTGTTTCATGCTTTTATTCAGTTATTTATTGTTCAGGTTACATAAGAAGTAGTTGTTTGTAAAAAATAACAATATACATTTTCTCATAAATTAATATTTAAGCAATGTTTCCATGCAACAGAATGCTAACAAAGTTTTATGGATGTTGATCATAACGTGACATTAGTAAAGTATGGACCATCCTGATTTAGACCCTGCTACCAATATGCCTTGGTCCTGCCTGGTCCCGTGGTCTGCCAAAAACTCCATCCACTTTCAACCATGTTACACTTTTTGGATATTGAGAAAACACATAAGATATAATAAGTAACTGCATTGGATTTTCTATACATGCATCCAGATATATTGTGCATGGCTCTGGGGGTTCTCGTGGGAGATTGTGCATTCCTATCTCCTTTCTAATTTCAAATTTTCTCTTCTTTTTTAGGTTGAAGATTGTAAAAATTTCATTTAAGTGCAAGCAATTCTTTATTCAGCAACGCAAAGAGTTGGTGAGTATGGAGGGGGTGCAGGGGCATATTTAGCATACAAATATTATCATTCATTTCTACAGCATGTAAGCTTGGGCCTTACAATGAGTTACCACAAGTGCTACATAAGCTGTGCTTATAAGAGCTTGCAATCTAATGGATTTCCTTATAAATCATAATGGTGTTAGGTTTCTGCCTTTGTCATACACCACTATCTCTTATTAATGTTCAATAGCCCTGCAATACATTATGTATTTGGTACTGAGAGAAAAAATAGTGTCCCCCCATCCTCGGAGGAGCATGTGAAATCTATTTCTCTGTACAGCACAGATAGTACCTTTATATACAGGGATTGGCTCAGCCGCCCCCCCCCCCCCCCCCTTTGCTGCATCTCTCTGTTTACCTGGCTTATACACTTACTCCCATCCCCAAAATTTACAGTAACACACATGATGTGCTCTCAGAAATTGCTGCAAAGATGCACCAGAAACATTAATGATATTTATCTCTCTTTGCTTGGTAAGAGCCATTAATGCTTGTCCTGCAACTCTTGGTATCCATGTTGTGTTACAGCCATGCTGCACATGAAATTTTAAAGGGCAGTGCATCACATGAAATTGCCATTCCTATTGCCTTCAGAGAGAGTTAATTTTGGGGAGGTTGTGTCAAAATGCCCTCTTTATGTACTAACAGCATTTGAGGGTTCCCCACTCCCAGAATTTATTTGGAAGTTGTGAATAAAGGACAATTCTCTGCCTCCTGTGTTTCAAATTTCTCTTGATGATTCCATGTCCCCCTTTTCCAGCACGAATATAGGGAGACGGTACTTGGGTTCAATATGGTCAATTATCGCGCATGTAAGAACTTGTGGAAAGCTTGTGTGGAACATCATACCTTCTTCCGCCTCGACTCACCACTCCCCCTGCAAAAGAACTTCTTTGCACACTACTTTACGTTGGGTTCCAGGTTCCGATACTGGTACGTGTTTGGTTCCCAATTACTTGGACTGTATACATGTGCTCAGATACCCCACAGTCTGCACAGTAGTATACCCCACAGTTAGCATTAAAGGAATTAAATGTGCACTGCAGTTATCTCAAGTAGGCAATCCTTAGCTTTGATCCCAGAGGTAAATATGCTCAGTCTTAAGGGCTTTAGCACACGGGCAGATTCGGGGAGATTTAGTTGCCTGGCGACCAGGGGCGATTCTTGCTATAATGCCGCCTGAGGCGGCCTTCTTTCGCCGCCCCCTTCCCTCCTCCCGGCACTAACCTTTATAGCGCCGGAGAGGGCAGGGGCGGTCCGCGACGATTCGTGCAGAGAGCTCAATAGCGCTCTCTGCGCTAGAAGAGCCGAATTTCCGGTTTGAAAACCGGAAATTCGGCTCTTAGTTACCAGGAGCGGCATTTTTGCCGCCCCTGGAAACCAGGGGGGCGCTGCCGTCTGAGGCGAGTGTCTCAACTCGCCTCATTGGTGGAGCGCCCCTGCTGGCGACTAATCGCCTCTTCGGATTCTTCTCAAAATTTAAGTTTAACGTTCGTCTCTAGTGTTTCAGTCTGGCAGCTCAGTGAGCATTTTGAACTGTTACAATTGGATACATTTAGGTGATACATTTAGTTGATAGATTTCTCAGCAGCATCTGTGGAACATTTAGCAACTATTGTATAAATTCTAATAGCTTCATGTAAGAATTGATACAATTATTGGTCGTACTAAAGATCTTCCGTCCACTCTACTAACATGAATTGTCAGATATGCAGGAAAAACAAACAGAATTCTTTAGCTCTTTGATATGATCCAGCATTAAAGGAAGACTTGCCCTTTTACATCTCTTGTCTCTGTGCTGCCTCAGAGATCACCTGACCAGAAATACTACAACTCTAACTGTAACAGGAAGAAGTGTGGAAGCAAAAGACAAAACTGTGTCTGTTAATTGGCTCATGTGACCTAACAAGTATAGTTTATTTGGTATGTTTATGTGCACCGAGAATCCTACAATCCCAGGGGGCTGTCCTTATTTTTAAATGGCAGTTTTATATGTAGCATTACCCAATGGCACATACTACTAAAAAAGTATATTATTATGAAAATAGCTTATTTACATGAAGCAGGGTTTTACATATGAGCTGCTTTATACAATATATTTTTATAGAGACCTACATTGTTTGAGGGGTATAGCTTTCCTTTAACAGCGATGTTCGGGCACCTTCAAAGGTGCATGATCAAAATTTTCAGTTCTGGCTGATTGACAAGACGACCGATATTCAAGGCTTTTTACAGATATAAGTCACCTTGTCTTCCACCATACATGCACCCATTATCGTACTAAATATCTTTCGAATGATAATATTGGTACCTCTATGGTCACCTTAATGTATGTGAACCCCAGATCTTTTATCTCAACAGCCAGTTTTTTTTGTACATTTTGTTCTTTTTCAGTTGGAATAATAAAGAGCAGGGGTCCCCAACCTTTTTTTTTTTTAACCAGTGAGCCACATTTAAATGTGAAAACGGTAGGGGAGTGACAGAAGCATGAAAAATGTCCCAGTGGATGCCAAATAGGGATGGTAATTGGCTATTTGGTAGCCCATATGTGGACTGGTAGGCTACAGGAGGTTCTGTTTGGCAGCACACCTGGTTTTATGTAACTAAAACTTGCCTCCAAGCCAGGAATTCAAAAATAAGCACCTGCTTTGAGGCCACTGGGAGCAAATATATACATGGTTGCTGACCAACATGTTGCTCATGAGCCACTGGGTTGGGGATCACTGATAAAAGGGGCCAAGAGAATGGGCAGTAAGCGGCTCTATATTTAGCTTCAGGCTGGAGACTCCCTGGGCCCTGTGACCATTAGTCATCTGCGCTGTGATGGGCCCATTCCCTTTCCATGGCTGCCGCCTTCTGTCCATTCATAACTCCATCTAATATTTCACACTTAGCTGACAGGCCCGAGTGTGTTGGCAAACGCTCCATTTCTAAAAATTGTCTAAGGCGGATCTTGGCTCCCAATCTTAGTGTGGGATTCAGCTGGATCATGCACAGGCTTGGTACTTAGAAAGCAGACTATTTTCTGAGTCTGTCTTAACCCCTCCATCTCCACACAGGGTTCCAAAAGTAGCAGACGGCAGCCCACCCCTCCATTAAAGGACGGGTAACATCAAGAAATAACCTGCCATCCATTCAACCTCAGGTGCATTGTTTCAAACTGAGCCTTTTATAATTTTTATAACTTGGCCAGAAGAGCCCTGCAAAGTGTGGATAAAGATATATTAAAATGTAAACTTTTTTGTGAGCTTGTTGCATAGATAATAAAAAAAGGCTTTCCATTTTTATTACAGTGGCAGGACAGAAGTCCAGTCTGTGCAATATGGGAAGGAGAAGGCCAATAAAGACCGTGTGTTTGCCAGGTACATACATAGCTGATTGCACCATTAGGGAAAGAATTGCACATGATGGGTTATAATGTCTCTGTGTTTGGGAAGATGACAGACTGCTGGTTTTATTTCTTTCCGTCTTCTCTATTAATGTTCTATAAAAAGGATCACAGCACTACAACCCGGTACTTATGGTTAAACAAATGGCAGTCTGTACGAGATCTTTAGTTGCCCATGTCACAGAACACTATGTAATGCAATACAACATGTGGGCAGGCTGGGTAATTGCTGCTTGGCACTCTGGTTTATACACACAGCATGTTACACAAACAGTCCCTGGCACATGGTATTAGTCAGTCGGCATGTGACATTAACGAAAGATGTTTTGCTGATATCACCAAGCAGAACTCACGCTATGGGTAACTGATCTTAATCCTGCAAATTTAAACATTTTGTTTGGTGGGGTGGAACTATTGTGAATAAAATAATTATTATAATAGGAAGTATAGTAGTGCAGATCATGAGATATACAAGAGTCGGGTCTGCACTGATGTTGTGGGACTCACAATTTCCTTGCTGGATAAATCTCAGGGCACCATATATTTGTGATGTTGCTGTCAGATGGTGTCACACAGACCTTTTTTGTTTTACAAACACATCCGTCTGTCAGTGCACACAGGCAAGATGCTTAAAGAGATACTAACACCAGAAATTATACATCTATCATAATATTGCCTTTGAAAGCTACTTATAACTTTGCCATAAACTTTTGCGCAATGCTTTTAAATTACCATTAAATTGCCATATTTCTGCAGCAGGAGTCCGTTAGCATTTGAAACTCTAACTGACAGGCTGAGATGGGACAGTCAGGTTGGCAAAACAGTCAGGTTTAGAAACTTCAACTAACAATTACAAAAACACACCTCTCCGCAAAAAATCATCAACGTGACCTATAGGTAACTTTTAATGTACATTCATATTTTAAAATGTAGTTTTTTAGTGTCAGTATCACTTTAACTGTGAAGGTTCTGATATTTTGCTACAGCTTGGTTCTAAGGGTAGAACTACACAAACGTTTTTGGCGCGATCCGCTGCGCAAAAACGCATGGTCAAATCGCATGCAACGAAAATAAGGTAAGTGAATGCATTGTCGGATGGTGTCGCAGCGACTTCATCCGACATTTCTATCTCTTACCTTATTTCTGTCAAATCCAATTTGACACCGGCATTTTGTCGCAGGGCGTCAGATCACGCCGAAAACGTTTGTGTAGTTCTACCTTAACTCTCTGAATGTTCTAATGCTCTGATTGGCTACAGGTTGTTCTAGTAAATTTCATGTGAAGGTACTGATGCTTTGATTGGCTACAGATTGGTTCTAATCCTTTGAATGTTCTAATCTTACAAATTGGTTTAGTAAAGATTCTAGTGCTCTGATTGGCTACAGGCCAGATTTCTGGCTGAACATTTAATGCTCTTATTCTCTGTACTTTCTGCCCAATGCATCAAATTAAAGCAATTTTATGTACATTTTCACACACCAGTGAATCAGACCTATTTCAAGCTCTAATGTATTACTCCTACGCATGAAAGGTTCTTTCCATGCACACAATCTATATGACAAAGCACTAGAACAACTATAGGAGCACATTAATGAGTGCAACCACATAAGGCCCATGAGGCATAGCATTGCTGCAGAAAGATTGATGTACTAATGAGTGCTGCTTCACAGGCCCTCTGAGACACCTCAAATTGCTACACACATAGGGATTTGCTAAGGAGTGCTGACCCATAGGACCAGAATTATAGATAGGTTATAGCTTAACCAGATAGGTTAAGGCAGGGGTGTTCAAAAGGTAGATTGGTATCTACCAGTAGACCTTTAGCTGGTGATCAGTAACTCTGAAGACACTGTCGCCAAACAGCTTGTCTAAATCACCCTACTATTTCATTCTTTTCATTCAGATATTTATTATGTTAAGTATACATAAGAAATATAACAATATACATTTACTCAAAAATCAATATTTAAGCAATATTTTCCATGGAACAGAATGCTAACAATGTTTTATGGATGTTGATCATAACGTAACATCATCCCTTAAAGTAGACTTTGCATTAGTGAAGTATGGGCACTCCTGGACTTCTTGGTGTATAATTTGTATCCAACCGATATCCCCAGAAACCACATATATTAATTGATTATACATCTCTCCTTCTGAAACTGTAAATAACCCAATCTGTTATTTAGATCAAGTTGTTAAAGTCCATTTAGCTTAATTTAAGTTAAACTGGAATAGCAGCTCTAAGCATGAATGTCAGTGCTCTGAACTCTCAGTGGCGACAGCTGCAACCTTTCTGGGAGGAGAAAGTTTCCCTCTGGCTCTGAAAGGATTCACCAGTGAACTTGCCGCTCTGCTGACTCTCTGACCTTGATGGGTGCTATGCATAACAGAGAAATTAATAAATATTTCGTTACATTATTTGAAACGTGAGCAAAACCTTGGGCTTTGTTTTATCTCTCAGTCCTGAGCCCTTACAATAGGGCATTAGTTATTGTAAGAAGAAAGTGGGATTACAAAAGCCATATAGAATGTTTGAAAGCAGAGCAATCTCGTGTGTACGTCTGCTCTGCTACCTGTCATTGTGGTTGGAATGCTTCGAGATGTCTGTAGATCTGCTGCTCAGCTACTAGTATTTGTTGCATTGCAGAGATTCATCAGTCTTTACTTTTTCCCTCTAGGTCCCCAAGCAAACCATTAACCAGGAAGCTGGTCAGTGAGATGGACTGGGAGATTGTGAGCAGAAATTCTCTGTCTAACAGTAGACTGGAGACCCAGAGCCTGCCCTCTCGTTCCCCCCCAGGGACACCAAATCAGTAAGAAATATGACAGTTATGTGTCCATGCCACATAGACTGCTCCTAAAGTGTTGGTCAAAACAGAGGAGCGTTCCTTTATTTGGTTTACAGTAGTAAATATATATTTTGCTCATGTTCCGCCAAAGTAATCCATCATTTCCCAGAAATACATACACAGGGAAATATACTGAAATATTTATATCTATTGCAAGGCCCATGACGCATTATATTTTTTTCTGCCAGTGGAAAATTACCAGAATGTGTCCATGATACCTGCTCCGAACACTAGCAGTGATAGGCAGAAGTGAATCAAACATTGGGGTTACAGTCACCCCAAATCCCACCCTAACTGACCTTCGGACTGGGTCCCTTAGCTCATAACTAGGTCACAGAGCTATAGAAACATCTGGGTAACAGTCACTCTGTTATATTTCCAGGGGTACCCTAGCCACTAATCAGCACTCACCCCAAATAACTTTAGGGCTGCCCCCCCTCCTCTTAGCTCATACCAAGGTTACAGATCTACAGAAACATTGGGGTATTGGCCACCCTGCTATAATTCCAGGGCTACTGAAGTACTGTAAATATGCAATCATCTTGTATAGCCCCACTAGGGCTGCCCAAACTGGTGATTGGGGAGCCAGCCTGAAGGTGTGATTTTGAGAGGGCAATCATTTGCTAGATACTTCCAAAGGAAAGGTTTATAAGGTCACTTATTTGCAGACTTTGTGGCCCAATTAATGGGTAAAGGGGTCCTTGAACAAATGTTGGACCACAAACCCAAAGAGTCACTGCACTGAAAAAGAGAGGAAGGGTGGCTATTTTAAAGGAACAGTTCAGTGTAAAAATAAAAACAGGGTAAATAGATAGTATGTGCAAAATAAAAAATGTTTCTAATATAGTTAGTTAGGCACAAATGTAATGTATAAAGGCTGGAGTGCCTGGATGTTTCACATAACAGAACACAACACAACTTCCTGCTTTTCAGCTCTCTAACGCTAAAGCTCCCCATAGACGGGACGATTCTTCTTGCCGAACAACCGATTTTAGGGAAGACCAATCCTTCGAAATTATCGTGCGGTTAGTGGGATTCGAACGATCGTGCATCTTACGATTTTTCAGCCGACATCTGTCAGGAAATTGATCGGGCAGGTCCAAAAATCTTTGTCGGTCCCAGTGCTATCTATCTATGTTTGCAGGGCCAAGCGGGCAGCTAACCTTTGTTTTCCTGGCAAATTGGTCTTTATAGTTGATGGTCAATTCGTACAATCGTACGATCGTTCTGAGAAGATCGTGGTCTCACGATCAGGATCTGATCTTTTAAAAATCTCAACATATATGGCCAGCTTAAGTCATTCAGTGACTTGAAGGGGGGCCAAATGGGACATAACTGTTCAGTGAGTTTACAATTGATACTTAGAATGCAGCTCAGATTCAAAAGCAACAGTTATGGCCCATGTGCCCCCCTCAAGTCACTGATTGGTTACTGCCTGGTAACAGTGGAAACCAAGAGAGCTGCAAAGCAAGAAGTAGTGTTCTGGCTATTTTGTTACACATAAAGTCACTCCAGCCTTTATACATTACAATTTTGGCTGATTAACTATATTAGATTTTTTTTTTATTTTGCACAGCATATCTATTTACCCAGTTGTTATTTTTATACTGAACAATTCCTTTAAAGGGAGGTGGGAACATTTGGCTCTAGAGTTGAACATTTTGTCTTACTATTTTTTGTCATTTTATGTAGTCGGAATTTCACGTTCATTCAGGAACAAAGTCGCATGCGCCCCTCTTCAGTGGGACACCTAGTTGACCGTATGATTCACACCTCACCCAGGGAGGTTTTCACTAACCATCAATCCTCATCCTCCACCCAAGCCAACAGCATCGTCCTGGACTCACCACCGTAAGCCTTTTCTGTCTTTCTTCAGCGCTGTGCCTTTAAAGGGTTTCACAGACTGCTGAGCACACTGCCTTGATTTTATGGGTTGCACAGAGCACTCTCATGAGACCCCTCAGTTTAGGGTAGAATTAAGCCTGTGACTGTTAAATCTATTACCCTTCACCCCACTCTGTACTTTGGGGACTTGGCTAAAAATGAACTCTGTTGGTGTTTGGCCCTGTGCACTGACGCTTCTCTTTATAGTGGAACTTGCTGAGTACTTAAATAAGAGCCATGGGATACTTGGGCTGTTGTTTTCAAATTCTGTTTTGCCATTTACTTGTATTGAATGAACTCTGTTGCACTTGCATGTACATGTGGGTTTCATAATGTCACACTAGCTGTTTGTTTAAAGGGCTGATGTAAATCTTCCTCATAAAGGGCTGATAGGACTCAAACATACTTTATTTTCATCTGAAGCTTATATCCATTTACTATAGTTGTCAGTGAGAAATATGCATGACGTGACAGGGTACAGAGACCTGCATCTATGTGCATAATGCGATACACTGTGGACAAAGTGCAAAAATGACTGATTGCAGCCTTTTTTGTTTTTTTAAACACACTTAGAACACCAATTGGGGCATTGTAAATCAGCCCTATAGGGTTGTAAAATCACCAGAGCTCTGACTACTGGACATATTATATTATTGCTACCCTGAACTGTTGAGGTTAAACAACAAAATGTGCAGCTGGCCATTTGTAGTACAGGTATGGGACCTGTTATCCCGAATGCTTGGGACCTGGGGTTTTTCCGGATAACGGATCTTTCTGTAATTTGGATCTTCATACCGTAAGTCTACTAGAAAATAATATAAACATTAAATAAAATTGGTTGGTTTTGCTTCCTATAAGGATTAATTATATCTGTGGATCAAGTGCAATGTACTGTTTTATTATTTCAGAGAAAAAGGAAATCATTTTTATAAAATTAGATTATTTGGATAAAATGGAGTTTATGCCAACTTCCTGCACCATGTGCTACAATCCAGCCTCGTCTTGGGCCCTCGTTTAGTCACAGGGTCTGTTCTGTTCTAATTCAGTTATTTAATGAAAATTCAGGGCCTCTGAAAAATCTTTTTGCACCAAACCAGAAACCATAGTGTAAGATCAGTCCTTTATATTTTGGATTACTTACTTTGGGGTGGGGAACTCCTGATTAGGTTAATTCCCCTCTCATGGATCTGGGTCGGACTGGGGGGCCTGGGTCCCACAGGAACTACTGTCCAGGGCCCACCACCGACCCCCCTACTGTGATGCCCCGAGTGTGCACACATGAAGGAACTCCTGGGTGTTTGGTGCCAAGCACATGCGCAGATGACTCTGCACAGCGCCTAAAAAAACCCTTTTTTCTGTAGATTGGGAGAGTAGTCTGGCCCAGCGGGGGCCCATCGGGTTTTTTCCCGGTGTCCTGCCGGGCCAGTCCGACACTGTCATGGATGCAACTTTAGGGTAATAGCACAAAGGTGTTCTTTAAGGTTCTATGTCCATTTTCATGCTGCTAAGCACTGATATGAGAGGGTTGTTCTATGATGCACATCTAAGGGCAGAGACACACGGCAGATTCGGGGAGATTAGTCTTCTGGAGACAAATCTCCTCTTCTTTGGGGCGACTAATCTCCCGAACTGCCTTCCCTTGCCTTCCCGCTGGTTAGAATAAAATCAACGGTGGGATGGCTCGGAGGGCTTTGTTTTCTGAAGTTGGAAATTTGCCGCCGGGCGACTAATCTCCCCAAATCGCCCATTTGTCTCTGCCCTAAAGGTGCATCCATGAGAGGTAATTTAACCTAATCAAGAGTTCCCCACCCACCAGAGTAAGTAAATACAAAGGACTATATGATGCCATTTAAGTTTATAGGGCAGTGTTTTGGGTGAATTAATCCTATGTCTGGGCAACTAAAGGAGGTATCACTTGAAGTGCCCTTAAGAGCTTGTGAGCCATTACCTGCCTCACTCAGACCTTAAAGATATTGCATTTATTTTAATCTGCAGTAGCCCTCGGGACCCATTGGGGAGCCAGAGCAAGTTTTAAGTAAAAGTGGCCATACACTATAAGATCCGCTCGTTTGGCGACATCGCCAAACGAGCAGATCTTTTCCCCGATATGTCACTAAGGCAGGGCTATATCGGGGGTAATCTGAACGTTCAGCCCTACATACAAGGGCAGATTAGCTGTCAAATTGGTCTAAACGATCGATATCGGCAGCATAATCTGCCTGTGTATGGCCACCTTAAAGCTTTGTTGCCTGGGACATTGATCACCAAACATAAAGGGGAACATTCAGCTAAATCAAATGACTGATCGTTATATTGTGTTTGCATGTGGGTTTTTTCCTTTAATTAGTGAGGTCGTTAGTATGCTCATTGCTTTACAGGGTTTCAAAGCAGCCTCATTACAGAAAGGAATATATGTCCTGCACACACGCCAGGTCTCTAGGCCAAATAGAGAAATGGGACAAAGGGCGACTGTCTAGTCTCTGCACACAGAAATGTATTATCATGTTAATTGGCCAAGGCGAGGGGGCCGGGCCGCTTTGCCTGCAAAGTTAAGCTACTCGGGGCCAGTGTGTGCAAGGGGAAATTGCCAGCTTGCTGAGCAAACATAAAGCGCTGATGTTCTGAGGTGACATCCCCTGCGTGCTTCCACCATACATTATGCAGAGGTTATGCTAGCGCCAGGACTTTGTACTGTATGTACCGGTGCTTGGAAACCTTCTCCGAATCAGCGGGTGCAGCCCCAAAACTCTCAGCTTGAACCACTTTTTGTGCTTCACTTGTTTACCTTACTGTTTGGAGTCCCAGTAAACAAAGTTGATACCATTAATTACACCAACCAGTGCTGCATGTCTTATTGGCTCTTTAATTATTAATGGGTTTCTATATAATAAGGTGAGCCTTGTTTTCTCTGAGGAGGAACAGTATGGCAGCTCCTCCTGCCTGTGGAGATAAACACAAATATGTAGATGGATTTACTGGGTGGAATAATGCGTGACAGTAATCATATAACAGTAAGGTGAATCAGGGTTCATGTGTCTAATCATTGACAGTACCGTATATTGTTCTATACAGGGCCCAGGATATTACTATGGATACTCCTCCCCCGGCACTGCCACCCAAGCAGTCCAAGAAGAACAGTATGAACCAGATTCACCTGTCTCACTCCCAGCAGGACCTGGACAACCACATCGATGAACCATTCGAAGCTCCTTGTTCTCCAGAGAAATCTACGGTGAGCTGGGTTTATCCAGTCAGGGCGCACGTCTGATATTGTCTTGACTATTAAAGGAAACCTGTACCCCCAAAATGAATACTTAAGCAACAGATTAAAATTGAGTGACATATTAAAGAATCTTACCAAACTGGTATATATATATATATTTAAGTAAATGTTGCCCTTTTACATCTCTTGCCTTGAACCACCATTTCATGATAATCTCTGTGCTGCCTCAGAGATCACCTGACCAGAAATACTACAACTCTAACTGTAACAGGAAGAAGTGTGGAAGCAAAAGACACAACTCTGTCTGTTAATTGGCTCATGTGACCTAACGTGTGGTTTGTTTGGGTTGTTTGTGTGCAACGTGAATCATATGATCCCCGGGGGCAGCACTTATTTTTTAAAATGGCAGTTTTCTATTTATGATTAATTGCACATACTACTAAAAAAGTATATAATTATGAAAATGGATTATTTACTTGAAGCCGGTTTTTACCTATGAGCTGTTTTATGCAGTATATTTTTATAGAGCCCTACATTGTTTGAGGGGTATTGTTTTCCTTTAAGGGGTGGTGATTGAATATGAATAACTTTCGCTGAATAATCAATCCAATGGCACTGGCACACGTCTGATGCAAGAATTTTGCCCTCATCTTGACAATTCTAGATCTCATTGGACCTCCATATTTGTTGACCACAGATCTAGCTGTTTGCATTTGCTGTGGGGCAGGCAGTGCCACTTACTATTCTTTCCCATCTCTTGCAGCCAAATGGGCTTGTGCCTCACGACAATCTGGTGCTGATTAAGATGCGACCAGATGAAAATGGCCGATTTGGCTTTAATGTGAAGGTGAGTGCTACCAGTTAAACCTCACTGCTCTTAGTTAACCCCACCATTTTCTTACTGGTATTAGTTCCACCACTTCCAGGAAACGGATCCTATACCTGTACTTCCTTATGTTCCCTTTCAGCCAACCCCCTCCAATTTACAGTCATATGAAAAAGTTTGGGAACCCCTATTAATTCTTTGGAATTTTTTTTTTTTATAATTTTTTATCATTGGCTGAGCTTTGAGTAGCAGCTTCCTTTTAATATAAAACAGGCCTTATGGAAACAGTAGTATTTCAGCAGTGACATAAAGTTTATTGGATTAACAAAATATATGCAATATGCATCATAACAAAATTATACAGGTGCATATATTTGGGCACCCCAACAGAGACATTACATCAATACTTAGTTGAGCCTCCTTTTGCAAATGTAACAGCCTCTAGATGCCTCCTATAGCCTTTGATGAGTGTCTGGATTCTGGATGGCGGTATTTTTGACCATCAGTCCATACAACATCTCTCCAGTTCAGTTAAATTTGATGGCTGCCGAGCATGGACAGCCTGCTTCAAATCATCCCATAGCTTTCCATGATATTCAAGTCGGGGGACTGTGACGGCCATTCCAGAATATTCTACTTCTCCCTCTGCATAAATGCCTTTGTAGATTTTGAAGTGTGTTTATGGTCATTGTCTTGTTGGAATATCCAACCCCTGTGTAACGTCAACTTTTTGACTGATGCTTGAACATTATCCTGAAGAATTTGTTGATATTGGGTTGAATTTATCCGACCCTCGACTTTAACAAGGGCCACAGTCCCTGAACTAGTCACACAGCCCCACAGCATGATGGAAACTGCACCAAAATTTGATAGTAGGTAGCAGATGTTTTTGTTGGAATGTGGTGTTCTTCTTCCCTCATGCAAAGCGCTTTTTGTTATGACCAAATAACTCAATTTTTGTCTCATCAGTCCAAAGCACTTTGTTCCAAAATGACTGTGGCTTGTCTAAATGAGCTTTTGCATACAACAAATGACTCTGTTTGTGGCGTAAGTGCAGAAAGGGCTTCTTTCTCATCACCCTGCCATACAGACGTTCTTTGTGCAAATTGCACTGAATTGTAGAACGATGTACAGATACACCATCTGCAGCAAGATGTTCTTGCAGGTCTTTGGAGGAGACCTTTGGGTTGTCTGTAACCATTCTCATAATCCTCCGCATATGCCACTTCTGTATTTTTCTTGGCCTGCCAGACCTGGGTTTTACAGCAACTGTGCCTGTGGCCTTCCATTTCCTGATTACATTCCTTACAGTTGAACCTGACAGTTTAAACCTCTGAGATAGCTTTTTGTAGCCTTCCCCTAAACCATGATACTGACCAATCTTTGTTTTCAGATCTTTTGAGAGTTGCTTTGAGGATCCCATGCTGTCACTCTTCAGAGGAGAGTCAAATAGAAGCACAACTTGCAATTGTCCGCCTTAAATACATTTTCTCATGATTGGACACACCTGCCTATGAAGTTCAAGGCTTAATAAGCTAATTCAACCAATTTGGTGTTGCCAGTAATCAGTATTGTATTGCAGTTACATGCATTCAAATTAGCAAAGGTTACCCAAATTTTTGCACAGACAGTTTTTCACATTTGATTTAATCTCATACAACTGAATACTGCTTCACTAATAATCTTTGTTCAGAAAACACCCCAGCACTCAGATGTTCCTGGGAAATGAAAGACATACCACTGTTATATTTTTTGTTGAAAGTGGAGTGGAGTGAGAGGGGTTCCCAAACTTTTTCATATGACTGTATTTACTCTTTTAGTCCCACCACACCATATCTACTACTCTATTTGTTGCTCTATATAGTGTTTGCTTCCTCCCTCCAGTTTTACATTCTGGCTTTAAGTTGCAGTGACGGCTTGTCAGGGTTTGTCTCATAATTCTTTAATAATTTATTAAACCTTTATGCCCCCAAAGGGTGGTTTAGACCAGAAGATGCCAGTGATTGTGTCCAGGGTGGCACCAGGAACTCCGGTGAGTAGTCGCATAAAAGCACAACTTTCATAAGAAAGCAGCACATGATACTGGGAGTTGTTTAGAATAAGACTATTTGGCTGGATATAAACACATAAATGGGGGCTGCATGTAGCGGGGAATGTAGGACCCTCTACAAATACCATATTCCAGTTTTAGAGTGTAGCCCCCCCCCCCCGGCTGTATCCTGGCTGCAGTTACTGCCTGTGTTGGAAGCACTTGCTTTACTTTTCATTCTTCCTTTCTTGATTGTCTGTATTACTTCCCCTTCTCATCAAGCCCCTTTAAAAAAATTTCCAAGTAGCCATTTGGCGGTCAAGGGGATCTTAGCAACCAAATTTATTTTATTCCAACGTGGAGAGATACTAACAAACTGCCAATGTCCTATCCAACTGACCACACTGTGCCCTTTCATGTGGTGACCCCATATGAGTAGACAGCATAGCATCTCCTTTTAATGAACAAAACAGTATAAATTCCCTGAGCATGACAACCGTATTACTGCAGTGTTTAACAACTTGTTACATCCAGTGTATCCAAACACCTATATATACTCGTTATAATGAATTCTCAGGCCAATTAAAAGGGCTGTACAACTTTAAATGAACTTTTAGTATGATGCAGACATCGGTATTCTAAAACAATTTGCAATTGGTCTTCATATTTTATCTTGTGTGTTTTTTTTCAGTTAACTTTATGTTCAGCAGCTCTCCAGTTTGGTATTTCAGCAGCTATCTGGTTGCTAGGGTTTTGTTTATCCTAGCAAGCAGCCAGTGGTTTGCATATAATATGAGTAAGTGAGAGACTGAATGGGAAGTTAATAAATAAAAATTAAGAATGACTATAACATTGTAGCCTCATAGAGCAATATTTTTTGGGCTGCCAGTGTCAGCAACCCCCATTTAAAAACTGGAAAGAGATTGAAGACGAAAGCAAATGATTCAGAAACTGTAAAAAATAAACAATGCAGAGTTGCTAGAAATAGGACGTTCTAGAACATTCCAAAAGTTATCTTAAAGGTCAACCATCCCTTTAATATGTAAAACAAGAGAGTTTCCATGTCTGAGTAATGCTGCATGTAAATGTGATCACTACATGCTACTTTTATATGATTGTCTTTCTTTTTAACTGGGTGCTGAACCCTACACACTGCCCATTATCCTTGTATCTCAGTGTTTCTTTTATATTCATTTCTGTAACTTCTCTCTCCTTGTCACAGGCTGATCTCTGTGTCCCACGTCTCAATGAGGGGGATCAGGTTGTACTGATCAATGGTAGAGACATCTCTGAGCACACTCACGACCAAGTGGTGATGTTCATTAAGGCGAGCTGCGAGATGCACTCCCAGGAGCTTGTACTGCTTGTGCGCCCCAATGGTGAGAAGCCTTTATTTAATGGCGCACACTGAATTTCTCTTATAGCAATATCTGCACAATTTGTGCTTAGTACAGGGGAATACCTTCAGTGGCATAGTTTGTGCTATCTTTATGTACAGACTATGAACTAACTTAGGGGACTGTTCTAGTGAATTGTGCTTAGTACAGGGGAATATCCTTGCTATTGTGCTTTTAGTTGATCTATTTGTATGCAATTAAAAAACCCTAAAAAAGTTCTCCTATACAAGATGCCATTTATGGCCAGGTATATGCTAGCCACTTAAAGGTCAAGGAATGGTTTATATAGAGTTAATCTTCATTCACAGGCATACCTCCAGCGGTATCATGTGTCCATTTAAGTCTAAATGTCTAGCTCAAGCCCTTTTCCAGATCATAAGGTAATAATATAAGTAATAAGTTGAATTAGGAGGGTAGATTATCAAGGTTAGAGTTGTTCTCTCTGGAGAAAAGACGGTTACAATGGGGCATGATTACACTTCATAACTACATCAGAGGGCATTATAAACGGCTAGCGGTAGATTATTCTTCCAAAAAAGAGGATCACCGCACCAGAGGCCACCCCTTTAGACTAGAAGAAAGAACTTTTCTTCACAGTATAAGTGGTTCTTCACAATGAGGACAGTGAGGTTGTGGAATGCACTGCCGGGTGATATTGTGATGGCTGATTCTGTTAATGCTTTTAAGAGGGGTTTGGATGATTTCTTGGACAAGCATAATATTGAAGGCTATCATCATGCTAAAATCTATAGTTTTTATAGATATTGGTACAGTATATGTAGTTTCAATGGGTGTGTGTAAGTATGTATGTTGGGTGGTGTAATTTTGGTGCATGCACACATCATTCTGAGTGGCCATGTTGATGACGCCACACTCTGGAACATGGCCGCCCCAACCGAAGATGAATGGGAAAATTATCAGAGTACGCTGGACGACTACTGTGCACACTCTCGCAAACAGAACTTAGTGATCAGTTACACCAAGGGAGGTGCTATAACATAATAAAGATGTGGGATAAAGCCTTTTCTTGTCCTTTAAAATGGGGCATATCCCAGTGTTGCAGATTTATTTGCTCACTGTTAGCACGGTGTAAAGGATTTATATAAAATATTTGGGGGGAGGGGGATTGGTCTGCTATGACTAAGCAGCCTGGGGATAAAGTAGGGTAATGCAAGTCTGTGGCTCTGTAGGAGAGATGAAGCAAGTGGGTATTTAAATTTCAATGAGATGCAAATACCAAGGGAAGAATAAAGCAGAAGGTACTGTGGCCTTTAATGCTAGGTAGTTGATCATTAACACTGTGTTGCCCCCTCAGCTGTTTACGATATAGTGGAGGAGAGGCTGGAGAGTGAACCGGACTTTCAGTACATCCCAGAGAAGACTGCCATGGATGGGATTCATTCAGATGATGATGCTCTGAGGGAATCCATGATCCAACTGGCGGAAGGACTTTACAATGGGACGGTGCTGGCTCAGTTTGATGTAAGTTCTGGTGCCGAATGATTGTTATGGAACAAAATACTTGCATAGGCATTTAGCTATAGTAAGAATCTACTAGGTATGGGATCAGTTATCCGGAAACCCGTTATCCATA
This sequence comes from Xenopus laevis, assembly GCF_017654675.1. Classification (NCBI taxonomy): domain Eukaryota; kingdom Metazoa; phylum Chordata; class Amphibia; order Anura; family Pipidae; genus Xenopus; species Xenopus laevis. Next base: position 49,582,739 of record NC_054388.1, on the reverse strand, counting down.
AAGTTCCAAATTATGGAATGAACATCTCCCATAGACTCCATTATAATCAAATAATCCACATTTTTAAAAAGGATTCCCTTTTTCTCTATAATAATAAAACAGTAGCTTGTACTTGATCCAAACTAAGATATAAGGTATAAGGAGTTACGGTATGGAGATCTAAATTACGGAAAGATCTGTTATCCGGAACACCCCAGGTCCCGAGCATTCTGGATAACAGGTCCCATACCTGTAGTAGGTTGGTAGGTTTTTGTGGTACATGGTGTTTATTCCTTTGTCTCTTTCTCATTTAGCAACTGTACCGCAAGAAGCCCGGAATGACCATGTCTTGTGCCAAATTACCTCAAAATATTTCCAAAAACCGATACCGAGACATTTCGCCTTGTAAGTTCTGCTCTGCTTCTTAGGCTGAAGGGGAAATCCCGTGCCCTGCCACACACTTACCTGCCACTTGCACTTTTTTTTCTTTGATGTTAATGTTGCTTGTTTGGTACCATTAACACTAATGAGCTCCATTTTATTTTTTGCCTTTTAGATGATGCCACTCGGGTGATTTTAGCAGATGGCGAAGATTACATCAATGCCAACTATATCAATGTGAGTGTAGAGCTGTGGGTCTGGGCACTAGCCAAAATGACTTTTAGTATAAAGTTGTCATGTTACCTTATGCAGCATCATTCCCTGTTTCAGTGGTTGATCTGACAATGTACAGGATGAGGCAGTAGATATTAGGATTGGACATTGTTGGTTGTAAGCCGTCGGTGTATGTGAAGTCCACTTCACCCCTATCCACCGTGTCAACGCCTCACTGGGAGAAATTGGCCACTACATAATGTGATTCTCTGCTTTCTCATAAATATTCCCAGACTTGCTTTGTTCTCAGGGATGCGTGTCAGGGGCTGATCCACTGCCACTTCTTAAAGAGAAACTACAGTGCATCATGGATCCAGAGTTTCGCAAAATAAAGTGCCTCCAGCTGCACCTGGGAAAGGAGAATGATTTAGTCACAGTCTCCCTCCCTTTTCAGTAAGGGGTAATTTGCTTATTCTGCCCATTTATACTTAGGCTGGGAGGCAAGCCCAGACTGGCAATCTGTGGGTTCTGGCAAATGCCAGAAGGACTGCAATAAGGTGCCATAGAAAGTCACTATTTAGTGGGCTGGTCAGGAGCTGATTGGGCCTCTCTGTGCTTGTAATGCCTGGTAATATTTTGACACCCAGTCCAGACCTGGGAGGGAAGTCAAACTTTTTTTTTTTTCTTCCCTTTTCCAGATGCCAAAGAATGGAATTTAGTCCATTCTTTGTGTTATTAATTCTGATAGAAACCATCTCCAGCTGGAGAATACATTGCACCATTACTCCTTTTAACTGGCTTTACTTCACATAAGGGATGTATTGTTTCTCTTATTTACATGGGTCAGATTATTGGTCAATTTGTCATTGTGTTTCCTTTATATTGGTGATTTTTTTCTTTATGGTTCTTGCATGTAATGGCTGCAGATGGAGATCTCTTCTTCCAGCATCATCAACCGTTACATTGCGTGCCAAGGGCCTCTGCCCAGCACCTGCCCTGACTTCTGGCAAATGACCTGGGAACAAGGCTCCTCTATGGTTGTAATGCTCACTACCCAGGTGGAACGGGGAAGGGTACGTTTCTTTAGTCTTTGGATATACAATAATCGGACCTGTTATCCAGAATGCTCAGAATCTGAGGTTTTCCAGATAAGGAGTCCTGTAAATTGGATCACCATACTTTGCTAAACAAAATCATTCAAACATTAAATAAGCCCAATAGTATTATTTTGCCTCTAATTGGGATTTAATCATAATTAATCCTTATTGGAAGCAAAACCATCCTGTTGGGTGTATTTCATGTTTAAATTATTTTAGTAAACTTAATGTATGGAGATCCAAATTATGGAAAGATCCCTTATCCTGAAAACCCCAGATCCAGAGCATTCTGAATAACAGGTCCCATACCTGTACTTGATTAAAATGAAGTCTATGGGACATGGCCTTCCTGTAATTTGCAACTTTTTGGATAATGGGTTTTTGGATAACCGATACTTTACACGCCCTCCTGATCTGTAACCCTGCACCTCAGCAATGCATACAGATTAGGAATGTTATGGACTCAGAATAAGCTATAGCCTCATACTATACATTCTAAGGGAAACTATAAAGCACCCCTTATTCATATGCATAAATACAAATTTACAGAGGAGATATGTTCTAGCCAGTCACAGTAAGAAAGCAAATGGAAGAGAAACCTTTCTAATAAATCTTGTTCCTCTAGGTAAAGTGCCACCAGTACTGGCCAGAGACCACAGGAAGTTCTGAATTTGGAAAGTTCCAGATATCTTGCCATTCTGAGGAAGGAAATCCTGCTTATGTTTTTCGGGAGATGACACTCACTAACGTGGAGGTAAAACGTTGTATTAATATTTTGGATTAAACATGGACTGATTTTGTAACAAGATGTCTGTATTTATTTGTTCTTTTGTGACAAACCAATGTGGTTTGTGTGTTAATGTGTTGGTTTGCATTCCTCCCCATTACAAAACTGGGTAAGTAAATCCAACCTATCCCAAGTACTCACCCAGGTACAGATCTATGCAGATCTGGAATGGGAGTCCAATAACATTGGACATTCCAATAATAGAGATGCCAAATCAGCTCCCCACCAGCCCACTAAATACTGACTTTCTATGGAATCTTATGGCAGCCCCTCTGACATTTGCCGGGCCTGGATCTATGATTCTCTGTTTTTCCTGCCCCTGGGCTGCTCTCTTCCCTATAGCCAAACAGGACCCCCACCCCCTGGAAATGTGAATACAGAATTCAAGTACAGGATTTTGATTCTCTGTACTGCTCATCGGCTGCTCTCAGTCCAAAAGTTGGGCAGCACAGTTGAAAGAATCAGAATTCAGTACTAGGTGAGTTTGAGGAGGTTTAGTATTTAAAGGGGACCCGTCACCCAAAAAAAATATTCAAAATCCTACTTTATCACATTAGTGAAGCATAATTAACTTTAATTACACTATATAAATTATTTGGATCTTGTTTCCTTCAGTTTGGGAATTTATAATAATAGCAAGCAGGCAGCAGCCATTTTGTAGACACTGTTATTAAGGCAAGCCTTGCATCATCTCAGAATCTTCTTTGTGCACCAGAATGGGGGACCTGATGTCCATCCCATGCCCTGGCTACACAATTAAATGGTAAAGAGAACGGGGGAATGTGTGGAGAGCAGTGACATCTAGGAAGTGCTGAATGGAAAGTAATTGTCTGCCCTGCCTCTATGTATAGGCATACTTACATTTATTGTCTCTATTTACTGTAGAAAAACGAAAGCCGCCCCCTGACCCAAATCCAATACACGGCATGGCCCGACCACGGGGTTCCCGATGATTCAAGTGACTTCTTGGACTTCGTGTCCCTGGTGCGCCAGAGGAGAAGTCATCATGATGAGCCGGCGGTGGTGCACTGCAGGTACTGCCCACTGATTTATAGACTAAGTAGTTTGGGACTACATTTCCCAGCACTACCTGACGTTCTTTTCTAAAACACTGAATAAATGCAGTGTGTTTGCATGGAGAGAGGTGTAATAGTAGCACAAAAACCATAAAGAAAAATGAAGACCAACTGAGGAGGTTAGCCTTGCCCTGATTTATTTCCCCCAGTTTAATCCTATTATTGAGACCCTTAGTGCTGGATGAAAGTGTCGCCGCCAGCCGCAAGGTAAATGGCCATGGGCAAGTAGGTAGTAGTAGGTAGTAGGAATTTATGTAGCAGAAAATGAGTGCCCTCTGGTGACTAAACATGAAAATGTTAAATGCTGCCAGTAACGAGTTACATTATCAGTGCATATACTCATCATTCTTTCACAGTGCAGTAGGTATTGTGTGTTCTCTCCGTGTTTTGGTAAGGTACTTTCTGTCCTTACTGGGCTAGTGTTAATAGAAGTTAGCTTTTATTGCCAGATGTAACTCCTTGGCTCTTGCTTTGTAGTGCTGGCATTGGCCGGACTGGAGTGTTGATCACCATGGAGACCGCAATGTGCCTGATGGAGTGCAGTCAGGCCGTGTACCCCTTGGACATTGTAAGAACGATGAGAGATCAGAGAGCAATGATGATACAGACACCGGTAAGTGACTGTTATTGGCAGTGCAGGCAGCTAGGGGGCCTTGGGGTTGCTGGGCATATACCTCTTCTCACTGCCGTCGCAGAGACAAGACCTGGGGGCAGGCGGACTGCCATCTTTTATTGGGTGTGAGGCAATGGGTGTGGCTAGGGAATCTTACAAATATCTGGATGTTATTAAAGTACAATTGGCACCCTATTATGTTACCCTTTATTAATGACTGACTCAATCTCTCTCTCTCTCTGCCCCCTCCCAGAGTCAGTACAGATTTGTGTGTGAAGCAATCCTGAAGGTGTATAGAGAAGGCTTGGTACAACCTGCATTGGCACCATTTCCTAAATAGATGGGTACGTAGCCATCTGGATACAAGCAGCATAGCCTTGCGCCCCGAAAGGGATCAGAATGGCATCTCTCAGGGTCTCGGAGCACCGACCCGCTCGACAGCACACGACCAGGTTTGGATGATCCGGCCCGGGAGGACTTGGAGGATTTAGCACTGTTGCACTTTATGTTCAAATGAAGAGAATTAAAAAAAACAAAAAAAACTTGACATTTTTCACGCCTTGGTAACATTTTTGTTTTTGTAACTTTTTGCTCTTGTGCTTTCGCTTTGGAGAAAGAGAATGAATTTATTTATGTGACTGCTTTCACTGCACCGACACTCCCCCACTTATCCCCTGTCAGAAAGGGAGGATATACATTTCACATGGGATAATCGCCGGCTTTTCTATGTATTCAATCATTGTTAAGACTTGAAACCCCTACTCTGCTTTATCCTGGGGCAGCAGTGAAACATTTGTGTCTCTTGGCCTATATTTATTTCAAGTGATATCTGGGTAACAAGTTCTGCGGGCTGTTTACTTGTGAGCAATTTGGGGGTTCATTTTTTGGGGTTGTGTCTCAAACCTGCCTCCTTTTTGACGATTGCTTGTAGCCAGATGCAGATCTGAGACCTAGCCGGTAGAGTACATGCATTAATTATCGACATAGTCTTAATGATCTTCCATCTGGCTAATTAACATAGTAGGATCTTAAATGGAACCTCCATCTAGTCTAGCGCAATGATAGAGAATTTCATTACAGTAGCAGTACCTAGAACTTGCCCCACAGTAGTTAATCTAGTCAGTGTGGCTCTGTAGAGGATCCAGCGGAGACTTCAGTAATGATAGCAGAAGGTTTGGCTGTGTCCTTTGTCTATGTCTGAAAAAGTACTTAGTGTCTGACTAGTCCATACTCTCAGAAACCCACAGGGTTTGCCTCTTTGTTCCATTGCCTTGGGCCCAGAATCGGAATTGCATCCCTCAGGGCCCTGGAGCACCGACCCAGTTGGTGGCACACAACAAACTCTAGACTGCTGATCCAAGTGACTATGTTTTGCGTGCGTCAATCTTATTGTTAAGCATGGCCGTGTAAGGTGAGTTCTCCCCCCCCCCCCGGCCCAGCCCAGACACCTCTGTTACTGTTCTTGTGCTGTATGTGTTATTCTTGCAGTTGCGTCGTGAACAGAATTTCCACTTGGTAAAGAAACCAACAGTCTCCCACCAAGAGTCCAACTGCCTGCGTCTTGGGACGGACAAAACCCATCCTGGAACCCTCAGCAGAACTGAACGTTTCATTAGCCGGAACCGGTCCAACCACTGATGGGCACCAAATTAATTTCTTGATATGCAACTGATTTCCTACTCTTATCAGCAAACAAAACTCTAAATTTCTGATGTTTACAATTGGTCAAATATAGTGTACCAGCCTGGTGTTCCGTCCCGGTAAACATCCAGTTTTGCTCTGGGGTACAACACATACTAACACTGCCTTTCTCTCTTCTATGGTCCAGTAAACCAGGTACTTCACGGCTTGAAAATGTGAATTTTATCATGAAAAAAATAATGTTTTATATGCACAGCTACTAATAAGATGAGATGTGGATATATTTCTGATTAAAAAGAAAGTTTAAAGTGTGTGAATGAGTATTTGTGCATTCTGACTGCTCAGAGCATTCCCTCCCACTATTTCTTCTTTGTATATCTGATCCCTCCCATAAACATATAACTCATGACCCAGGTGTTCATACCCCAGGTCCGACGTTTAAAGAGGAAATGCAGTTACTATTTGGCAATTCCAAATGAGACGACAAAAGCACCTTAAAGGAGAATTTAACCCGTAATAAAAAAAAAAATGTGCCGAAAGTCAGTAAAATTTTCTGAAAAATTTTTCGAAAATTTACTCCAACTGTGCATGTGTCAATACAAGAAGATTACTGGAGGAGAAGAAGATGGCTGCCGTGAACGCTGAGACCAGAATCTGCACCGAGGGGTGAGTAAAAAAATGAGCGTCATTTGCCTGGTAGGCTAAGAGGGAGGGGGGGTCTACCCAGGGTAGGGGGGAGGGTTTTTTTAAACTACTGGTTCAATTCTCCTTTAAAAGAGAATGAAAGGTTAAAACTAAGTAAGCTTCATCAAAAAGGTCTATATAAATACACCAGTAAACCCTCAAAGTAACACTGATCTGTCAAAAGAAACATAATTTCTTCCCTCCTATTGTGAATACATGGACTTCTGTATAAGACTTCCTTCTTTCAGCTTAAACCTCCAGGGCAGGACTTGAGCATGCTCAGTTTGCTCCACTCCTTCCTCCCCTCCCTGCTCTAATCTGAGACCAGAGCTATGCGTGAGCATGGAAAGACAGGCAGGAAGTGATGTCACACCAAGCTAATATGGCAACTGATATCCTAAACAAACAGAGAGCATCTAGAGCTTAAAGCTGGCCATAGATGTACAGATTTTCAACAGATCCAATCCACATCGTGAGACCAAGATCTTCTGAGAACCATCGTACGAACGTTCGAACTGTCCATCAACTAAAACGACCAATTTACCAGGAAAACAAAGGGGAGCTGCCTGCTTGGCCCTGCAAACATCCATAGATTGTACTGGGACCGACAAAGATTTTTTAACCTGGCCGATCAATTTCCTGGCAGATGTCGGACGAAAAATCGTAAGATGTTCGATAGTTTGAATCCCACTAACCGCACGATAATTTGACGAATCGGTCGGGCTGCGCTGAAATCGGTCGTTTCGCAAAGAAGAATCGTCGCGTCTATGGGGGCCTTTACTCAGATATGCTAAAGCATTCTACAGAATAAATATAGTTATAGTTTGCACCATTGTTTCTAATCTATTGACAATAACCTCTGTAGTTTTCCTTCTTCTTTAAACACACTTGACATTGTGAGAACCCAACTTAGTATTGAGAGCACTCTAGAAACCCACCTTCAAGCCTTTAGCCTCCACCCCCTTCCAGCACCAGTCTGATTTCCAGGACCAGTCATAGTAGGCATCTGAGTCACAAGATAACTGGTTCTGCTGGAGGTAAATTACATATTGGGAGATTCATTCTCTGAGGAGTCACAGGCTGATTCTAAAGCTGGCCATTCGATGTTACAAATCCGGTTAGAAGATTTTGGTCGGCTAACGATAATTTCTCTGCATGTATGGTAGTTTTTGTTTATTTCGTACAATTGCTGTCAGGGGCAGAACATTGTCTAATCTGTCCTTTTACTACTTTATTTGATCTGAATGGTTAGTGGTAGGTCGGGATATTGCATCGCACAACCGTTCGTCTGATATTGAAGGTATTTGCACATCTTAACTTTGCCCACGGCACCTGTGAAGCTGGTCCCTCCTTACATGGGGCCTTTTGTTTGTTTGAATTGTACTCATTTAATAGATGGGCCCATGCAGGCCTAACCGGAACGGTCCCCACCACTCCATCAGTTTTGCCCCCATACACAAGGCAATTTCTATAAAACTGGACTGTCCAACAGTGACCTCAGAACAGTTTTTGTACAGGGTAGGTTCCCTTAGTGTGTGTGACCCAAACCTTTTATCTACCTATAACCTCAACTGAGGGGCCTAAATAAATACTGGACACGGGGGGTTTAAATCCAAAAAGCCAACACAATATTGCTCTGAAGACTTTATAGTGAATGTTTGTGAGTGTCCTGTGCAAACTCTGATCTCACGCTTGTGAATGAGCCTCAGTTGTGAGTTTGTTGTGAAGTTTATGGCAACTGGGGCAAATAAATCACACATTAACAGTAACACAATTAGCAGGGGGCAGGGCAAACAAAGGAACCTGCTTACTAAATCCCAGGGGGGACAATGGGCTACTGTCTGGCGCTTTGTATGGGAACAAGGGAGTTGCCAATGAAGAGGAGGGATGGGGTTAAAGTTTGTTTCCCCAAATATACAGTAATCCATCACTCTTCCCATCTGTGTTATACAGGTTCTGCTTTCTGTATGATTACACTTCTACTGTGTGATTTAAGGTGGGGGTTAGATATAGGTAAGAAAAAAAAAACATGTGCTCCTTCAGCATTAGGGTGCTTTATATACAGAGTGATACATTGCACATGTCCCTTGTTGTGCGTGCTGAGACACAGCAATTTCCTGAAACGCTCAGAAACTCCTGTATTCCCATGCCTATAGGTGCAGACTCCCCACAGATGGAGTCCAGAGTAGAACTGAAGCCAATATGAATGCTTCATGGAGTTTTAATTCCCCTTTAATCGGCAGTTTACCCCTTTGTTTGACAGGAGTTCATTCAATAGGGCTTGTACTGTAACTGCTTAACAACAGTCCCTGGGGGGATTGCGGCAGATGTAGTTTAACTGCAGCTTCATTCAGATACAACAGATCTCATTTATAAAGACAAAGGGGTATAGCAAGGAGGGGGTCCCACTGCACAGAGCTGAGTAGGCATGATTCAGGGTTCTTACAGTTGTCTTTTCTCAATGTTCCAAAATAGGAATGAAGGTGGCATTGCCCCTTTAAATCAGGGATGCTCACTTAGAGGCTCACCTCCCACTCCTGAGAAGCTGAGGGAAAGGCCCAGGCAAGGTGGGTCCTTCTAATACTTAGTGCTTCCAACCCCACCTTGCCATATTGAGATTGATACAGACTCCTGACTGTTAGCCCACGAGCCAAATTATTGTATCAGCTCCATTTGCCCCACTATCTTGGTGCTCACATGGGGCAATACAAATGTGCAAGAGCTGGGGCCCAGGGGTGTAACTACAGAGGAAGCAGACCCTGCGGCTGCAGGGGGGCCCAGGTGGTATAGGGGCCCCATGAGGCCCTAAGTCATATACAATTTCAATAAATAATTGTAAACAAGTCAACCTCTAGACATTTTGGGGGGCCTGAAAAACAATTTGCTGTGGTGCCCAGTAATATCTAGCTACACCACTGCTGGGGCCCCAGCTACACTAAAGGAGCGCAATAGGGGTGCCTGCCCTGCTGTGGCCTTTCACCTACTCCTCAATGACAACTCCCAGCACCCCCTATTAGCAATAGCTGATGGACTGCGAATTGAAGACAGATAGAATATCTATTAGATAAGATACTTGGTCCTATCTCACATATTGGTGAAACCCAATATTTACAGGCACAGTCACACTTGCCCCCAGGTCCAGACTGAGAATTAACATAGGCCCTGGCATTTCAGGTACACAGAGGCTGAATCAGCCCACACAGAGGCCCAAAAAGCCCCCACCAGCCAGAGCCGGGCCAAGCTGGGCAGGCGCCCTAGGCAGCCTGCCCGGCTGCTGCGTCGGCTGGTTGAATGCTTCTGCACATGCGCGAAAAAACGCTTCTGCACATGCGCAAAAAAACGCTTCTGCGCATGCGTGGAAAAGGATTCTGCGCATGCGGGAATTGACGCATGCGTACTCGCATGCATACACAGATGGGACAGTGGGCGGCCGGCAGAGAAGTGACCGGACTAGGGGTAGGAGTAAGTACTTGCCTTGCGCCCCTCCACCATCGCGCCCTAGGCACGTGCCTACTCTGCCTACCCCTAGTTCCGGCCCTGCTACCAGCCCACTAAATAGTGACTTTCTATGGCACCTTATAGCAGCCCCTCTGGCCCACAGATTGCCAGTCCGGGCCTGCTTGCCCCCACCAACTTCAACGTTGTCTAGATTGTCCATATGTCAGAGTCAGTGGCTTGAGAGCAAATGGAAGCCAAACCTGGGATGGGAGATTCTTGGTTGTCCCAGTCTCTGAGATACGGAGGGGGGGGCCTAAAGGGAACTGTAAGAGTATAGGCATATGTGACATTTTGTCGCCTGCTACAAATCACTACCGTGGGTGACTTAGAAGCCGTTGTTTCCTTTCCACTGGCTAGGCTAGTGGTACACAAGGAGATTAGTTGCCATGCGAAAAACTTCCTCTTCTGCGACTAGTCTCCTGAACAAGCTTTGCTACTGGCGATAATGTAAAACGTTGGTGGGAAAAGACATTTTGAGATGTTTTTCAAAGTTGCCAGAAGTTGAGGAAACTTTAGGTGATTTAAAAAAATGAAAAAAAAAACCCCAAAACACTTGTGTGCCATAGCCACTAACATTCAAATTGCCGCTGAGGATTGAAACGTGGTTCTTTGCCTTTCCCGAAGTTTCCTTGCAGGGAGACTTTGGCCAACTTTGCATTGTGTATGTTTCACCACTGGCGATTTTAATGTTAGCTTGCGGGAAGGAAACAAGGAACATTTGGTCCCCTGAGGTAGCAAAGATATCGAGAGGCAACTTTGGGAAAACAAAACTACCAGAGAATCATTTTATTGCCAGTGGAAAAAGCATTTGGAGGAGATTAGTTGCCCACAGAAGAGTGGCCTTCTCGCAGGCGATTAATCTCCTCATGTGACATTGCTCTAAAGCTGCCCATATACGGGCTGATAAAAGCTGCCAACAGACTGAGTCGGGAGCTTATTGGCCCATGTGTAGGGCCCTCCGACGGGCTTTCCCAATCGTTATGTGGCCGAAAGTTGGGCAGATGTCGAAAGGGCAGGGTTAAAAATCCTGTCGGGTCTCAGCCCATCTGTTCATTGATGCGATCCAGCGATCCGACCGCCCGTATTGGCTACATTATGATGATTGGCCCTAGGGCCTATGATCGGATCAGCCCCATATCACCCACCTCAATGTGGGCATATAGGGGAGAGATCCGCTCTTAAGGTTGCCACCTTTTCTGGAAAAAAAATACCACCCTTCCTATATATTTATCTTTTTTCCCTATTAATAACATGGGGATCAACCATCATTTTTACCGGTTAGGTGGCAACCCTATCCGCTTGATTGGCGAAATTGAGCGGATCTCTTCGTGTATGGCCACCTTTAGGGTGATGGCTAGATAGGGTTGCCACCTGCTCGGTAGAAATGATGGTTGATCCAAATGTTATTAATAGGGAGAAAAGATAAATATATAGGAAGGCCGGTATTTTTTTTCCAGAAAAGGTGGTAACCCTATGACTAGAGCTGCTCCTTCCACAAGACAAAGGGAGAACCTTGCCTCAGATGGCAGTGAGTGAGCGGCCAGTTACCAGGGGCAAAAAGCTGCCTCTAATTCCCAATTTTAAAATGAAAATTGGGCTCCACTAGTGCAGAGAGCGCAGCATTAGCGATACAGAGGGAGAGAGAGGGAGGGAGGCAGGGGGTGCTGCTGCCTCAGTGGTACATCCCTAGGATCGCCCTGCCCTGGTGAAAGTAGCAGGTGGGGAGATGTGCCAGGGTTAATGAGGCTTCATATCTTCTAAAGATGCTTTCCCACTGTCACGTATCACTGCTGAGGAAACACACCAAGCCCTGCGTTTTCCAAGGTCCTGGAATCCTGGGCTGAATCTGAATGAGGCACAACGCTGGGCGCACGCTCGCACATTTATCCCCAAATCACACCCCGCCCCTCCTTCTTCTGCGGCCACGCGCATCCGGCGCACCCGTCGGACTCCGGAGCGGCCTGTGGTGTTGTTGCCGCTTTAAGAGCAGGATCAGCCTCTGAGACGCCACATCCGGGCACTGTCCGCTGGGTTCTGGGGAGGGGGAACCGGGGAAAGAATCGGGAAGAGACACCGGCGACCAGGTAACTGTTCCCACAGGGGCCTTTGCGCACACTCACAAATACACTACTACTTACTCTCTCTGCCCCTCCCCCTGCTACTACTCTCACCTCTGCCCTGTCACTGGCATCACTCACTGCTCTGCAGCCCTCTCTTCCCCACACTAGTGCACTACTATTCACTACTACTCACTACTGTTCACTACTATTTCTGTTACATACACTGTCACTCCCCTCACTCTTCTCATAGCAGCGCTCACCTGTTGATCTCACAGTACTCCTCCTGCCCACCTTGCACTGATGGGGACACACTACTTGTAATTGGGCACTGAGGGGACTTTGATTGAGAGTCGCTTGATAGTGATGCCATGTTTATGTCTTTGTGCTGAATAATAACTTTGTTTTTTTTTAGTAAGATGTTTTATTTCAAACCTAATGCAAATAGCAAAACTCATAATTATTGTTTTTGGGCGGGCGAGACAAAATACTAGTGCCTTCCTATCGCACTTGCCTTTAAAGTGTGAATCTAGAACTCCCCACTCACTTTCTAATCATTCCTGTGGGATTTTTAAAAGCGCATTTATCAAATGGTGAACTCTGTTGATAAATATGACTCTAAAAACTGCACTGGAATGAATAGAACAGACATGTCCAAAGTTGAGGCCAAATGCGGCCCGTTTTCAAATTTACACCAGCCCTTAGCCTCTATCATGAAATTAATAATATTGTGGCCCGCTAGCACAGTGCGATCAGGAATCGCGTAGCCGTAATATTTGGGCACATTAGTGAAATGATCTGCCACTTGGTCTATACTTCTGCCTGTGTGCTGAAGGTGTTAGTAATAGAAACGTACTGGCACAGAGTGACGCACCGCTCTCACATACTTCTTTAGGGCTGAAGGTGTCAATAGACGTAATAAAATATGTGAGAGCAATTCGTCACTACGTGCCAGTACGTGTCTATTGCCAACACCTTCAGCACACAGGCAGCAGTATAGACCAAGTGGCAGATCATTTCACTAATCATATGCCCAAATATTACTGCTATGTGATTCCTTGTTTAAATGAGTTAAATGATGTTAATTGTTCAAAGAATGTCCGGCTGAATGGTCAGCCCCCACACTGGCCCTCATTGCAAAAAGTTTGGACACCCCTTAATTTACATATGCAAATTAAGATTCGGATTTGGTTTGGCCAGGCACAAGGATTCGGCTGAATCCAAATCAGGCTGTTTCCTGCCTGAATCCCGAACCGAAGACTGGATTCGGTGCATCCTTACTTTGTACTGTGCTGTCTGTATTACGTTGACAATTATGTTTGTACAGTGCTGCACGTTACACAGTCATTCATAATTAGTCTGTGTATGTTTTAGTGCAGAGTTCCCAGTTCTTGTGTTTTCCTTGCATTCATGCAGTACTGCCCGTGTGTCACTGTTATTTGCAGGGCAGAGAGTGTTGCGCTATCACACACAATTCTATTAATGATTATCTGGGTATTGCACATTTAGCGTTGCACTGACCCCTAACACTATTGCGTTAGAGACTTGTTTAACTTGCTCTAGACTAACTGGTTTAACATTCTACTCACCCTCAGCAAGGAGTTGATGGTGAAACTGTTTGTGCACGAGGGATTGTTTACATATTAGCCCATTATCTGTTCCAGTAACCTTAGAAGTCTATGGGTTGGGGGTCACTAACTACAGGATTTTGGGACACTACTGTTACATATATAAAGGCACAGGACATGTTTTATAGGAAGCATAGAATTGTTAGTGGCAGTTTATTTACTATTACTCAAGTTGTTCATACCTTTGCACCAGCCTGTGACAAAGCAGTTTAGTGATATTGTAGTCCCTTGGTTTCAGTAGGTGGGTGTTGTGCACTGTTGACTCGCTAACCAGAGTGGGGCTGACTGTGCAACACTTTCAATCTCATACTGACATACGTTATTATATTGTAGCACTAGGCTGTTACACTTCCCATGAACTGAACTGCCCTTGTGAGCACCAGGTTTAGTACACGTGCCGTTCTTCATATAAGGTAAAAGGCCAGCGGATTGTTATGGTGAATATACCTTTAATGTTCTCACCCCAGTCACCACTATAGTTCTGCTGACCAGGATTGTTCTGGGGGCAGATAATTTAGCGGTGCTCCCCTACAGCTCACGGCAAACGTGGTGCAAGTAAAGCAACAATTTACAGAATAGAGATAACGAATAGGCCAAGTTCTGTAAATATTGTTGGTGTTACTTGTCCTTTAAGCTCGAGGCCAACAACCTGTGTGACCATGGCATTGAACAGTGAGATCCCATGGCTATTTGATGATGGGTTCATTCTGGGATTGTTTATGTTTGAGTGTAGCTGTAGGTTCCTAATCAGTTAGCCCCTCCTCCTGTGGGACCCCTGTTTCACACGGCTAAGTATTAGTGAGGGCTGGATCCTCTTTGGTTTTGGGGCACCACATTGTAGCAGAATAAAAGAGGGAGGATTCATGGTCCTGCTACTGTGGCTGCTAAGGAACAGTTTTACAGTTACTGAAGATTCCTGTGAGTGCCAGTGACCTGGCTTGCCTTTTGGCTGATTTATCACCCATCACCATCACATAAATGGGAGTCACATGCCTGGATCTCATGTCCCAACACTTTTTCCTTTCACTTTGAATTTGGCTTTTTTGGTTCACATATTCCTGCCTCATCAGATTGTTGGCCATGCCCCAAACTTGGATTTTTCATTGGCCGAACTCTTCTTTTTTTTTAATATGTTTGGCAGCTTTTCCATTTGAGAATTAAAATCACTGGTTGCTGGGGTACAGTGCTGAGTATACCCTGGTCGTTCCTCTATGAAGGTGTTTTGGGGTGCATCGGTGGGGAGGATATTTTGAGATGCACAGAAGCAAGGAATGTCATGTATTGGCTAATCCCGCCCATAAGCACTGCAGACAAGCAGGGACGTGCAACTGGCTGAGAATCGGGAAGAATCACTTTTGATTGAACTGGCAGTTTTTTGGGGTTTAACCCTTATCTGCTGCTTCCAGAACTGCCCTGGCTGTGTATGTTGTAAGAGCAATTTCCTGCTGGGAGTTACAGTAGCCTTACAGTATCTGCTGTTTGCTGTATTCGAGTAATACCCTGCTGGGAGTTACAGTATCCGCTGCTAACTATATGCTGTATTAGAGCAATACCTTAGCTGAGACAATTCTCAGTCTATGGCAGAATATTTTCCGGCATTTTGTAGCCACAATAAAATAGCATGGAGTGTCATTGCCCTTCGAATAGTGCCCTACTGGGAGTTACAGTGGCCTTACGGTATCAACTGCTGACTGTATGTTTTATTAGACTACAGCAATACCCTACTGGGAGTTACAGTATCAGCTGCTGACTGTATGCTGTATGAGACCATCCTTGTTGGGAGTTGCAGTAACCTTATAGTATCCACTGCTGTCTGTATGTTCTCTTAGAGCATGTCCTGCTGGGAGTTACAGTAGGAAGGCAGAAGCTGTTTCTTAGTGCCACTAACAGTATTATTAATGCCTGACGGTGCTGGGAGTAGAGAGAGCAGTAGGTTGGACATCACTGGATACTGGTGTAATGCTCCGAGTTTTCTCTGTTCCCAAATATTAAATGTTCTGTGATTTGTAGTACAAGAGTACAGAGTTTTTGCCTATTGCATTTGGCGCCTCTTGAACCCACTGGGCACCTCAGGCAGTACACCATTGCCAACTAGAGAAGTACAAAAGTAAAAGGAGAACTTTTTGCTGCTCAGAGTCTCCCCCAGACATATGCACCCTGTTTCTTGCATTGTGGCAGAACTCCAGCTCCCAGAATAATTCAAGCAGCCTTTTGGCTGAAGTTATTCATGCTGCTACGGCCAGGGCCACAGGTTAAAGGCAGAGATATGCAGAGTGGGTGCTGACAGACAGGATTGCAGCTCTACCAGTTTAAAAACCTTGGGGAGGGGGAGAGTGTTCTCAGACTGTTTATATGAACCTGAGGTTTTTTGGCACAGTTTAGATTTGCCTGTTAAAGGGCAAGTTCTCCTTTTAATATGTAGTAGGCAATGACACAATCAGACAGTGGGGTGACTACCCACAGGGCACTTACACCCCCCCCCACCCACATACACATTTACACACACACACCACACATACACACACACACACCCAGCCACAGGGGATGTATGCAGGGGTGGGGGCAACCAACTCATGGGCCAAATAAACTTTATCTTAATGTGCAATTTATCTTGGTTGTTTGGTGACTGGGCCCTGGGGCAGAGAGTTATCAATTTCCTGACCTTCCTTCATTCTTTGTCCGCTGACAAGTGATATCTGACTATAGAGAGGAATTAGAGGTCTGGATCTGTTCTGCTTGGTACCCGTTTCTCTCTCTAATGCAGGGGTGCCCAAAAGGTGATAGATGATAGATGATGATGATGATCAGTAGATCTCAAGACACTGTCAACAGATTGTCTAAATCAACCTCCTATTTCATCCTTTTCATTCAGATATTTATTATAGTAAGGTTACATACAAATAGTTGTTAAATATAGCAATATAAATTCTCTCATACATCAATATAATATTTAAGTAATATTTTCAATGGAACAGCATGCTTACAATGCTTTTATGGATGTAGATCATAATGCGACAACATCACTAAAAGTAGACCTCGCATTAGTAAATTATGGGCACTCCTGCTCTAATGTATAAGGAATCTGGAGGGTTCTTGGCCCTCAGAAATTTGGGGTCACTAATTCACCCAATGTCCTTTGCTCCAGTTCATTATGAACTGCAGGGTGGAAAACCATAGAACCAATCTCTCCACTCCATGTTCATCCCATGGACTGGACATTCTAAAGATACTTGCCTTATTTATTGACTGCTTTATATAGGGGCCACCTTTTTCTTACCCCAGTTACCTTTGTTTTGATGATGTCATAGGAATCATTGCCAAAGCATGTTTTTTTTTCTCTTCACTTCTCCAGTTTAAAATTGAAACTAAGTTCTGACAGTCCGTATGATGAATATATAGGGCAGGGCCTGCATATAAAAAGAGAAGCGATAAAAAAAAAATATTAAAGTGGTTGTTAACCTTCAAACACTTTTTCCAGTTAGTTGGTTTCAGATAGATCACCAGAAATAAAAAAAATTCCAATCACTTTCTATTTGTGACCATTTCTCTAATATTGAAGTGTAAAGTTTCTTTTTTCACCTTTTAAAGCAGCTCTGGGATGGGGAGGGGGTCGCCGACTCTTTAACTGTTGATACATTTACTTAATACTTAATACATTTGCAATCTTTGTCCATGCTGAGCAGAATCCCTGAGTTTCATTAAAGGCAGCTGTTAAAATTGATACAATAGTTGCTAATATTCCACAGATACTACTGAGAAATGTATCAACTAATTGTATCAATTAAATGTAGCAAATTGTAACAGTTCAGATGCTCCTGGGAAAACAGTAAAAAATAAAAGATGGAAAGCAATTTGAAAAAAAGTCTTTGTTTATAGTGAACAATCGGAGAACAACTCAACTGAAAAAACGTGTTTGGAAGGTGCACAACCCATTTAAGAATTAAAATGTAGCCTCTCTATAAACTTGCTTTTTTGTTGCCAGGGACACAAACCCTAGCAAACAGTTCACGTTTAATGTTCTGTTTTTGTGAGACACAGTCTGATGCTTTCCCTTTCTGTTTCCCTCAGTTAAAAGATGTTCAGCTTTTTTCGGCGCACGCTGGGGCGCCGTTCCATGCATCGGCATGCTGAAAAGGAACGACTACGGGAAGCCCAGAAGGCAACGACTCACATTCCAGCAGCTGGAGATGCACGGTCCATAATCACATGCAGAGTGTCCTTGCTGGATGGGAGTGACGTCAGTGTGGATTTACCAGTAAGTGATCATCTGTACCTTACCAAGCACTGGGGGTTTCACTTGTACTTACTGTGACCAGGACATTCCTTCACCCTATAACTGGATTTATAAATATAGGTGGGAGCTGCCAAACTACTGTTTTTTTAGCTCTGCTGTGTTCAGCCATCTTTAATGTGTGTCTAATGAAAGCCCTGTCCAGTTTGATGTTCTACAGAACTTGGATAATGTATATTCATGACCTGGCCTCAATATTCTGAAAAAAATACATATGGGCCCACTTTATAAAGACGGCGCTCGCTCTACTGGCCAGAAAAGATTATGCATAAATGTGCAACATGGCTGCGTCTGTGACAAGAGAGTGATTAAGTGTAATTGTCATGTGCGGGTCCACATAAAGTCAACTCAACCTTCACCCTCCCTCTGCCAACGCAGATTCAGCCCGACCCAACAAGCTGTTAATATTTTTGTACCTGTGTCCGACCCCCTCACCTTTGAATGCCTCAGAGGGGTAAGACAGATGTAGTTATGCATTGGCTGAGCATCAGCATGTTGACGTCACCGAAGGAGAGGGCTGTTGGGTGAATTTCTGACTGCCACCCACCTGCAGCCCACTAAAGCATTGATTTGATGGCCTGACAGGATAAGTGACTACATTGTACCCAAAGTCAGACTCCGAGAACAGAAACGGACAGACAAACACTATGACCGTTACACATAACTAGAAACGCAGTGAGACTGAGAAATGAATAGATATTGGGTAGTTTGCTTATTTCAGGTTTAGAAAATGAATTCAATGCCGATTTCAGGTTTAGCAAATTAAATGAAAATAAGTCCTACTCAGTTATTGGATCTCGGTTCTGATGCTGTCACTAAGACTTCTTCTATAATACTTTCTGTGCAGCGCCTGTGTTCTGCTAGATGAGCCGATCAAGAACTGGGTTTGGGTGACATATTTTTGCACGTTTGAGTGCTGCTGACCTGGAACTAAACAGCAGATCAGGGGGTGACCAGCTGCACTCAGCGAAGAGACACCCCCAGGAGCAAGGTGACCTTTATGCGTTGGGTAATGAGCGCCCTTTCAGCATTTTGGCACAAATCTGAATACCAGGGAGAATGTCTGTGTGAGGGGCTAAATGTGCCTGTGGGTTAATTGTGGCTTCAGTTATAGTATATTCTAACAAAACTTGATGCACAGAACAAGCCCTCTAACCCAACCCAAACATGCAGCATATAAATTCCTACTGCCATTGTTACTTCAGTAATATGTGTATCCCCCATTATTATTGTCTAATATTTATATGTTTTTTAACCAGAATATGATCAAGCTTGGCAGGGGCTATTCCCTGGGCAAACTGCTACCTGCCAACATTCTGCCAGTCAGGATATGGTGCTTTATGCAAATGTTATTATTAACAGGGAAGAAATGCATAAGGCTGCAGACTGAGGGACTATTGCTTCCAGCTGATAGAATCCATAGAATATTTGCTTTGAAGCAGATGTCCAAACACTAGAAATATCGTAACAATTATTGTCTTTGGTGCAGTTGGGGAGGGGTGCATGTACAGGGCCCTATGATTCAAGTATGGCTTACCCTTTCCTCTAAATTTTATTAGATTAAGTTTATTTTATAGGGAATTCTGTATCCCCTACTGTAAATTATAAGAATATTTAAAAGTCACTGAGAGGTTCTGTGACCATATAAAGACTTCAGGCTGTAGGTGGGGTTAACACCTGTTGATGGCCAATATACTAATGGTGCTGCTGCTGCAGGTAAATCCATGTGCAGAAGTTTGGCAAGTCCCTTCTGTAGGGCCCCAGTTCCCTTTTGCCTGTGCCTCTGGCCAGTAGTGCTGAGTAAATATTTATCTTGCTCATTTGTGCTTGGGTGGCAGAGAAAGGAATTTCTGAGCAGCCAAAGTCTCCCCACAGAGAACAATGCACATTTCATGGCTCCGCTCATTAGGGAGCACAAAGAGGCTTTTCAACGTTGTGCTTGGAACTGGCCGAGAAGTGCAATGGGGAGAGATTTGTCCATTATTTGTCTTCTGTCATTTGCCTTCCTAACTCTGGCCCAGGGGCCTGATGCATCACTCGCCATTGTATACACTTCTGTAGCTGTGACAGAACCATATGTTTGGTAAACAGTGTTACACATAGGTGTATGGTGGAGGATGCTGGGACTTCTAGTTCTGTAAGCAGACTCCCTTCTGTAGGATGTGGTTGTAATGCAAACCTGTACTGTACACCTGCAAGCTCCACTGGGGGAATGGACTAATGTCTCTGTAAACAGCAATGGAACAGGCCTGGACTGAGAATTAAAATAGGCCCTGGCATTTCAGGTACATAGAGGCCCAAACAGCCCCCACCAGCCCACTAAATACTGACTTTCTATGGGACGTTATAGCAGCCCCTCAGAACCCACAGATTGCCAGTCTGGGCCTGCCATGGAATATGTAGAATATGCAGAGAAGGAATGTAGTGTCCAAGGGACACGATATGGCAGCTCCTACCCTATAAATTAGGAATGCAGCTGAGCCTACTTTTCTGGATTCTGCTAAATCTCGAATACTTCACTCAGGATTCGGCCAAATATCTAACTGTTTTTGAATCCTTTCCTTGGGGTCGCATACAGTTCGGTGGCAAAGAATTGATACACATACCCAAACAGAAGTGCATGTGGCACTTTGTAGTGTTAGAATTTGCTTCGACCAGGCTCTTTGTTTTGGCAGAATCCTACTGAAAAAGGCTTACATTCAGCCGATTTCTGGATTCGGTGTATAAATACCTAGATACTGCTGCATGTGAATGATTAAGTGAATGACCCCCCCCCGGGTTTATCTGTCTCTGCAGAAGAAAGCCGAGGGCCAGGAGCTGTTTGAACAGATCATGTACCATCTGGATCTGATAGAGAAGGATTACTTTGGGCTGCAGTTCATGGATTCAGCACAAGTGCCTGTAAGTAGCGCCATTACATGTCCGAGCTATGCTCGAGATATTGTTGCTCTTGTTTAATGTCAGATATTGTCATTCCTGATTTTCCTTTTTGGACCAAATCCGCTCTTGCTGAACTACAACACTCAGCCTTTAGCTGTAAGGGGATGCTGGGAGTTGTAGTATGAGCTGAACGGCTGCAGGACTAAAATCCATGTTTATATGAACTGTGTTAGCCATTTCTGCCCAGCGGGGTCTGTGCAATTGTTTTATGGAAACATTTCTATGATTAGTGTTCATTGCTCCTCCACTCACTAGCCTTAAAGTGGAGCCTCAAACTAATGTATGTCTTTTGGGCACAGGGAAATGAGCTGTTGTGGGGTTGCTGTGAGTATAGTGAGGGAGCTGGGGGTGGAAATGAAACTGTGTTTTGCTTCATCTCGTCTGTTTTCTCTTTATCTCCTCCGCATTCCTGGGCTGAGAGCTGAGCGTTTGGAGACAGGCACAGCTAGGTGTGGGACCCACCCTTACCCCAGCCCCAGGCACCCACTATGAGGCTTCTGGGAAACAGGAATATATAGTGAATAAAGGACCCCCTCTTGTAAAATATAAGGATATTATAAGTTATCGAGGAGTTTCATGACCATATAAAAACACGAGGCCGAAGGCCGAGTTGTTTTTATACAGGTCATGGAACTCCTCGGTAACTTCTAATGTCCTCATATTTTGCAACATTGGGGAATTTATTTATTATAATACACAAGTTTCAGTGAGTCATGTGACAGAAATGACATCAGAACTCACTGTTTATAAGGATATAATTTTGGCTTTTGTGTATTATAACATTATTACCCAATGTTATCATCATCCCCATAGGAAGGGTTTCTTTACTGTAGGGGCAGTCAGGTTATTGGGATTCCCTACCAAGAGATGTAGAATGAGTGATTTATTGGTGTGGAGATTTCATCCATTCAGGGGCCACAATTGTTAGGGCTCCGTGTGGACCAGAGTGGCTGCAGAGACACATTGTTACACTGTGTTTAACCCATTGCTTGGTACTGACAACTCTGATCTCTCTCTCCCTCCCTCTTTTGTAGCACTGGCTCGATAACACTAAAAGTATTAAAAAACAAGTAAAGAGTAAGTACAGCCCTTTTTTTCTCCCTGCTATGTGTTTTGTGTTGTATTATCATTATCATGTATTTATATTGTATAAGCTTGTTGGAAAGGGTAAGTGAAACTCAGTAAAGATACAGACTTGTGGAATATGGCAACAGTGATGTACCCATGGCTAGCAGTTTTGTGGTGGCAGGCAAAATTAACTTTATATGCCCTTTAACCATCACTGGTTGTTTTACGAGATGAGCCCCCTGTTGCCTATTAGGGGGTTTCAAATCTAAAATGTTTTCCTGAAAATGTCCTCAGTTGTTTGAGGGATTGGGGGGGGGAGGGATAGTGCTGTGGACTGCGCTGGGAAGGGTGGGAGGTGCTGACATCCAAATACACCAATGTCCACTGCCTTTAGTTCTATTCTTGACAAACCCCACCACTAACATCATGGGAATCGAGGTTCTGCAGGTTGACATGAGTGGCCCCTTGTAACAGTAATGCCCCCCATATAATTAGTTCTGTATTGCCAGATATTGGTTACCTTCTAATGAAGCCAGATGTGTAGAACAATGTAACTAACAAGCTCTCCATTCATTCTCTTCTGTTCCTCTTGCAGTTGGGCCACCCTACTGCCTACATTTGCGGGTGAAGTTCTACTCTTCAGAACCCAATAATCTTAGAGAGGAGCTGACCCGGTGAGTCCAATATCCAAAATCTACAGGGGACTCCACCCCCAGCCCCTACTTCAGGAACTTTAGGAGTGACCATTTTTATTAAGCTACAATGGGATGGGAACACCATGGCATGCTGGGAGTTGTATTTTCGAAGATTCTGTAAAGTAACAGGTTGGGCACCATGAGAACTTTAGAGACTGAGGTGTCAGGAATAATTCTTTCTACACCCAACCCTAAAACCAAGTTTTCAGCTATAAAATCTGGGCCTCAGAACCTGTTATTGCTGTGGCCCTGGGCCCTTATGATTCCAGCTGAGTATTAATTTGGGTTAAAGAGCAAGGAAACAAATATTCCAAGTATGCAACACTAAGTATTTACCTTACACTTCACTATTTTTATCTCCACTCTCCTGCCCCCAGTCATCCTTGTGCTCCATACGATTGCACCAATGTGCCAGACATGGAATGACATTTGTTCTGTTTTTATTTACTTTTGATAAATTCCAGGGATTTTTAATAGAAGAGGGTGGGTTCTGTTGTGGTGGTTACAACTTAAAAGCAAACTCATCGCAACACTTGCTCCAGTGTCCGGGCTTGCATTTAAAAACTCCAGAGGGCAGATTAGTTTCTCCTGCCATTGGACTCTGTTCCAGGTGTGTTTGTGTAAGGGCAAGTGTGTAAGCTAAAATCACACACTATTTCCACTAAACGTTGTGTCCTCTTGCAGGTATCTCTTTGTGCTGCAACTGAAACAGGACATTCTCAGTGGCAAGTAAGTGTCTCATAATGACCAGCACCAGGTTCTGCTGCCTCCTTCTAATCTAGCTAATTTCTAAAGGGAAACTAACACTACATTTAGCATTATCCTTATATAGTGTTGACAAGTTCTGCAGCACTGTTCAATGATTATACATTATTACTATTGCAATCCTGCCCCAGTGGTTCTCACAATCTGTTAACATTCACACACACGAGGGACAGTTAGAAGCCAGTTCTGATGAGGGGCAAGCAGAAGCCAGTTAGCCGTGTCCCTGCTAAATTGTGTTTAGTACAGGGGAGTACTTCTGCTGGCATAGTTTTGTGGTATTTCTCTGTACCGGTTATGAACAAACTTAAGGGGCTGTTCCTGTTGAATTTTGTTTATTACAAGGGTTTACCTATGATGTGGAAGTTTTATATCTCTCTATACATACAATGAGCAAACAAGACTTTTCTTGCCTGGAGTTGATGTGACTCAGTACTAAGCACAATGCAGCAGGAACAGTTCCTACGTTTGTTTTTAGCCTGTACAGCGAGATCCCTTAAGACTATGCCAGCATAAGTATTCCTCTATACTAAGCACAATTCAGCAGAAACAGTCCCCTAAGGCTAGTGCAACACGAGGGCTGAAATCAGCATGTTTAAATAGACTTTCCTATTTCAGCCTCTACTTGGGCAGTAGCCTCCTCTTCTTTTTACAATTACAATTCTTTATACTATTGTGTTGGCTCTGATGCAAAATCTTGTGTTTCTTTGCCAAAATCAGCCTAGTGTATTCGCACTGGAACCGACACAATGGTTCCTAATGGGAAAAGAAGCGTAACATAGGGGCTGAAAATCGGCCTGTGTATTTTAGCAGGCTGATTTCAGCCCTTGTGTGGCACTAGCCATAGGGGACTTTTTCTGCTGAATTGTGCTTAGTACCGAGGAATACTTATGCCAGCATAGTTTTATGGGATCACTCTGTACAGGCTAAAAACAAACTTAGGAACTGTTCCTGCTGCTATTGTGCTTAGTACAAAGCCACATCAACTCCAATCAAGAAAAGTCTGTTTGTCTCACACTGAGAACTTGTTAGATCAGATTCCTGTGGCTGTGATAAGATCTGAAAGATGTCCTTTATTATAAATCTGAAAGATTCCCTCTTATTATATGGATGTTTTGCTCACTGTCAACTCTCTGCCCCTGTTAGACTGGAGTGCACCTTTGATACAGCTGTGCAGTTGGCAGCTTATGCTTTGCAAGGTAAGTATCATGTCTCCTGTATTTCTGCTGTGGGTCACACAAAGTGCCATCCCTTGGTTCTGGTTGCACCCCGTGCCCTATGTTCTATTTGCAGTGTAAATAAAATACTTTTATTAAGTAGTAGAGTTACCAGTTGGAATGAGTAAGAGAAAACCACCCAAAATTCCAGAAATATGTGAGTTGTGAAACCAAAGCGTTTCTGTTTCATACATAGCCAGACAGCCCTGCAGAATGAATTTTATATACAGGAATAGCATGCTTCATGGAAAAGTGCAATGGTATAGGTACCCTTGGCAAACTACCAGCTTCCCCTGCCAGCCAAGAATGTGTTATTCCAGTACTAATATGTATTTGCATTAAAGGGGTTGTTCACCATAAAACACTTTTTTTTAGTTCTGTTGGTTTCAGATAGATCACCAGAAATAAAGACTTTTTCCAATTACTTTCCATTTTCTATTTGTGACCGTTTTTCTTATATTGAAGTGTAAAGTTTCATTTTTCACCTTCTACACCAGCTCTGAGGGGGGTCGCCGACTTAACTTCTAAATTGTTACATTTAGTTGATACATTTGTTAACTTTGACCCTGCTGAAAATCCCTGAACTTCATTCAGCTGTTAGAATTGACGCAACAGTTGCTAATATTCCAGAGAAATACAATTAAAATGTATCTATTAAATGTAGCAAATTGTAACCGTTCAGATGCCGCTGGATCACTGAGCTGCCAAAAATTACTGAAAACCCAGAAACAGGAACATTAAACTTTATTTTTGGGAAAACAGTAAAAAATAAAAGATGGAAAGTCTTTGTTTATGTTGAACAATATGAAACCAACTGAACTGAAAACAAAGTTTGGAAGGTGAACAACCCTTTTAAAAGAGAACTAAACCCAAAAAATCAATATGGTTAAAAATGCCATATTTTACATACTGAACTTATTGCACCTGCCTAAAGTTTCAGCATCTCAATAGCAGCAATGATCCAGGACTTCAAACTTGTCACAGGGGGTCACCATCTTGCAAAGTGTCTGTCACGCTCAGTGGGCTCTGAGCAGCTGTTGAGAAGCTAAGCTTTGGGGTCATCGCAAATTTACAAGCAGAAAATGTGGTTTGTCTGTAATATAAGCTGATGCTACAAGGCTTATTATTGAATTATGATGCACTGGTTTTTGTACTGCAATGTAGTAATTATCTGTACTAAGTACTAATTAGCCTTATATTGTGACATATTGAATAAACAGTATATTGTGAGTCAGTCCCTAAGCTCAGTAAGTGACAGCAGCACAGAGCATGTGCTGTGAATCAGCGGAAAAGAAGATGGGGAGCATCTCTGGAGACGCATATCTTCCCTGCTAATGGGCTGTGGTTGCCTTGGGCTGATACATTAGCTCAAAACATAATTTGCACCATTTATAGACTATATCTTTAGTTAGACTTTAGTTCTCCTGTAAGAGCAGAGAGAAAGAGAACACATGCTAGTCTGGTGCCTCCTAGTCCTGTATTTAGCTTAGGGTGCCCCCTGTCTAGCCAGGGAATTAATTGCTCACCTGTGTTTGTAATAAAGTTCTTATGCTTGCGAGCAGTGACCTAACAATCTGTTAGCTACAATGAAGTCTCTGGGCAGTGCAAGTGTGTCTGTATATATGAGTGTGTTTTTAGCCTGTAGTGCTATCTCTTTGTGATAACATTAAAAAAATGGGTTTGAGGTGCCCAATGTGAGACACCTCTGTTCTGAGGGGCTTGTGGTCCTAACTATGGATGCACCGAATCTACTATTTTGCATTCGGCTGAACCCCCCCGAATCCTTCTCGAAAGATTCAGCCAAATAATTATCAGAATCCTAATTTGCATATGTAAATTAAGGGTGTGAAGGGGGAATCATTTTTACTTCCTTGTTTTGTTACGGGATTTCCTTCCCCCACCATAATTTGCATATGCAAATTAGGATTTGGTACGGCTGAGCAGAAGGATTTGGCTAAATCCTGCTGAATCCCGAACCGAATCCTGGATTCGGTGCATCCCTTGTCCTAACAAACACTATGTTCACTTGAATGACAGGTATGTATGGGCTGCTGCTCACTGGCCATTGGTGACATAA
Organism: Xenopus laevis; assembly: GCF_017654675.1. NCBI lineage: Eukaryota > Metazoa > Chordata > Amphibia > Anura > Pipidae > Xenopus > Xenopus laevis. The sequence goes on along the minus strand of NC_054388.1, from coordinate 49,556,035 downwards.
GCAGATGCTGCCCTTACATGAGAAGGGAGATAAGCAGGTTTAAGCAGATTGTCTCCCAGTCACAGACAGACGTAACCAGGAAGGAACCATAAACCTTTCTCCTATATACCCACATCTTAAAGGGACATGCTGCATATTCTAAAACAGGAGGGCACTTTTACAGCCTTGCCTAGTAAAATAAGGCTTCTCCTATATCTGTAAAGACCCAACTTGCACAGAAACATGTCCTGTGTTTAATATTATAATTTGCCCTTTACACTCAATATATAGTGATGACTCACAGGGCCATGTATTCTACTTTACCCAGCAGGGTTTATTTCGGAAGGTGGTTAAATACATATAGTAATGTGTTGCGTAACTCCCTCAAGATTAAAGGGGGTTGTTCACCTTTGAAATAACTATTAGTATGATGTAGAGAGTGATATTCTGAGATAAATTGCCATTTGTTTTAATTTTTTATCATTGAAAGTTTTTGAGTTATTTAGCTTTTTATTCAGCATCTCTTTGATTTGCATTTTAAGCAATCTGGTAACTAGGGTCCAAATTACCAGAGCAACCATGCATTTATTTGAATAAGAGGCTAGAATAGGAGAGAGTTTGAATAGAAGTAGCAATAACCGTACATTAGTAGCCTTACAGAGCATTCACTTTTTAGAACGGGTCAGCGATGCCCATTTGAAAGTTGCAAAGAGTCAGAAGAAAAAGGCAAATATAAAACTATAAAAAATAATGATAACAAATCGAAAAGTTGCTTAGAATTGGCCGTTCTATAACATAATAAAAGTTACCTTAAAGGTGAACCACCCTTTTAAAAGCAGTGTTAAAGGGGTGCGCAGTGATGTTGGGCTTCTGTATGTAATTGTATCTTTTCCCCCACTACACTTTCTGTACAACCAGGGGAGCTGGGAGACTATGACCCTTCAGAACACACCCCAGACCTGGTGTCGGAGTTCCGATTTACACCCACCCAGTCAGAGGAATTTGAATTTGCTGTGTTGGGAAAGTGGAAGGATTTCAGGTAAAAAAATTATTTTTTCAAAAATCAAATGTGAATATTAAGCATGTGATCCAAGTGACCTAATTTTCTCCTGCAAATAAGTGGGACCAGTTGCGTCATTTTCAAATCATGGTGCCACTTTTAAAAGCATTAACTGAATCAGCATCACAACATCACCCGGCAGTGCATTCCACAACCTGACTGTCCTAACTGTGAAGAACCACCTACGTTGCTTCAAATGAAAGTTCTTTTCTTCTAGTCTAAAGGGGTGGCCTCTGGTACGGTGATCCACTTTATGGGTAAAAAGGTCCCCTGCTATTTGTCTATAATGTCTTCTTATGTAATCATGTCCTCTTGCAAGTGTCTTCTTTTTTTTTTTCCCAGAGAAAACAACCTCGATTGTCTACCCTCATAATTTGTCTTCCATCCCTGTTACCAGTTTAGTTGCACGTCTCTGCACTCTCTCCAGCTCATTTATATCCCTCTTAAGGACTGTTGTCCAAACTGAACTCCATACGCCAGATGAGGCCTTACCAGGGACCTATAATGAGGCAATATTATCTTTTCAACCCTTGAGTTAAAGGACATGTCAACCGAAAAAAAAAACTTTTTGCCTAATAAAAGAAAACACAATTATAAGTATATTTCCAATATGAATCTTATTAAAAATGATTAGTGCTTTAAAAGTTATTTGTAAATGTAATTGCTATTGAAAGTGGCATTTGCTTAATTCCTGGTTGTTACTTTTTAAACAATGTTGCAAAAGCCAGTCTCCTCCAGCAAGTCAGGTCTGTGAATTCCTTGGCTTTTGTAACAGAGCAACAAGGGCAGAGAATAGAAAAGGACAAACACTGCTTTCAATAGCAATACATATACAAATAACTTACAAAAAAAGACCATACAAATATTTGTAATGAATGTATATTGTGCTTAGTATTATATTGTCTTTTGTGGGTTGAAATGTCCTTTTATACCCATTTTTTTTAAACAAGACAGAAGTTTATTTGCTTTAGTAGCCACAGAATGACACTGCCTGGAATTAGACAACGTAATATCTACAAAAGAAACTAGAATCTTCTCCGTTAAAGTGGACCTGACACCTACGCATAAAAAGTTGTATAATGAAAGTCCTTTGCAACTTAAACATGGAACACAGATTAATTTTTTTCATTAAAAAAATTATTTTCATTATAAAAATATAATTGTGTGGACACTGCGCAAGGGCATTAGGTCCCCCATTTTAGTGCTTTCACAAGATTTTGGGGTGGTACACAATTTGTCTTAATAACAGTGTCCACAAAATGGCTCCTGCCTGCATTCTGTGATTGTGTAATTCCACAACTGAATGAAATAACATTTAAATAATAAATGTAGTGTAAGTAAAGTTTATTTTGCTCAACTAACATGATAGAAAAGAATTTGGAATTATTTTGTAGGGTGACAGATCCCCTTTTAGGAAACCCCCCAACACACTGCCATTTAGTGTATACTCTTGCATTAATATATTAAACCTCATTTTCCAGTTTGCTGTCTAGTTTTCTAAACTAGTCAAATCACTCTGCAAAGTGGCAGCATGGAACTTCTAGTTCTGCACGGTTTAATATCATCGGCAAAAATAGAAACCATACTTTCAGTGCCCACCTCCAGGTCATTATATAAGTTGAAAAGCAAAGGACCAAGTACAGACCCCTGGGGTACTCCACTAAAAACACAAGTCCAATTAGAAAATGTTCCATTTACCACCAATCTTTGTCTTTTAGCCAGTTCTCTAACCATTTACAAATACTATGTTCCAGACCAATATTCCATAATTTAACCGGTAACCTTCTGTGTGTACTGCATCAAATGATTTAGCAAAGTCTAAGAAGATTACATCCATTGCCATCCCATAGTCCCTGCTCACCCTACATCCACTGCCATCCCAGGTCCCTGCTCACCTTCTCATAAAAATAAATTAAATTAGTCTGGTAAGATCTATTACACATTAAACCACGCTGCCACAAACTCATAGTATTATTATTTGTAATGAAGTCCAGTATATTATCCCTTAATACCCCTTCGAAAAGCTTTCCTACCACTGATGTCAAACTAACCTTCCTATAGTTCTGAGGCTAAGAATGGGATCCCTTTTTGAAAAGCTGCTCCACAGCAATTCACCAGTCTCTTTTCACCATTTGAGACCTCTATGAATCCCGAAACATTGAGTAAAAAGGTTTGGCTCGTTTAGTATCCTGGGATTAATATCCTTTGGTACCGGACCATTGTTTATCTTTAGAGGTTCTAGTCTCTTTTGAATTACCCTTTTTCTCTAACCATACATAATTTGTTGTATTATTAGAATTGGGACTATTAACAAGCCTGTTCCTCATTCGTGCAGACAGACAAAATGTATCAGTTGAGAATCTTTGCTTTTTCTTTGTTCTCATCAACCTGCTGACCCCTGATATTAAAGGCTCACACCCTTCCTAGTTGGTTGCAAGAAAGGTTTAGAGTCAAATAAATGATATGGGGAGGCAGTTGTCGATTTTATTCCAATAGAGCAGGAAAGACGGAGAATCAGAACTCTGTACCTGGGTAAATACAGTGTGTGTGTGTGTGGGGGGGGGGGGTTGGATTCAGCACATTTTGATGCTTGACCGCAGAAGAGAAAGCCGCTCAGGAGCACAGAGTACAGAAAATCAGAGCTCTATATGGGTGAGGACCGTGGATTTTTAAATGAAATCAGATTCCCTCCCCCCCAGAATAAACCTACTGCTTCTTTTTCCATCTAGGGGACAGACTCCTGCTGAGGCTGAGACCAACTACCTGAACAAAGCCAAGTGGCTGGAGATGTATGGGGTCGATATGCACATGGTGAAGGTAAGCGATGCCCTTATGTTTTCCTTGTTGTTTTACATATTTTGACATACTGGGAGGGATCCTCTGAAGAGTCTTAAAGTCTTCCTCCATTAACAAAGCCCCACCTTGGCTAAAGTCTGCCCATCCTTTTCTCTGTGTGATTGAAACTCGGATACTTTATGTAACAGAAAGTGACACATCACTATTTAGTCTGTGTAGAAAATTAAATTGTAAGTGAGGAAGTGCTTAATGGGAAATAAGCAAAAATCCTTTATGGAGCTCCCAGGGGCTGTGCTCCGTTGTCTGATAGAAATGTGAGTGTTGCCCCCATTTCTCCATAACAGGGTCGTGATGGCAACGACTATCAGCTCGGCCTCACTCCAACGGGTGTCCTGGTATTTGAAGGGGAAACAAAGATTGGCTTGTTCTTTTGGTAAGTCTCAATATCCAATCAAATCCTCTGCATTAGGCCAGGGCTGTGTGTGCCCAGAGCATTCCTTCTCTGTATATCTCTATTTATGCACATGGGTGGGAGCTGTTGCTTTATCAAATTCTATCTTGTGCATAACATTTTTTTTCTGCAGGGCTGTTCTTGTTGAATTGGGCTTAGTACAGGGGATTACCTATCCTGCTATAGTTTTATGGTATCTCACTGTACAGGCTATGATAAAATTCAGGGGACTTTTCCTGCTGAATTGTGCTTGGTACAGAGGAATACCTGTGCTGCCATGGTTTTTATTCAACAGTAATAATACAATTCTCCCCTCCACAGGCCCAAAATCACCCGACTTGATTTCAAGAAGAGCAAGCTGATGTTGGTGGTAGTAGAAGATGATGAGCAGGTGGGCCATGTGTGACATATAATCCTGTTATTGCACTTTCCTTTCTCCAGTCCCATGAAGGAGGGATTTTCTTGATCCCAGTGGGTTTGGTGCTCTTTTTGTCAGGGGTCCACAAGTTGAAAAAGAACTCCTAGAAGGCAGTCAAGGGACACAGGGAGTTTAATTTTAGCAGTAATTTAATAGATATTCCTTCTCTACACATATATAAGTAGAGGAGCTATTGACCTTTTTCAAAAAAGCAAGTGGGGTTTTCTCCCAATAACAAACATATTATGCTGTCTGTTGTGTATTATAGTATTACTGTCCTGGGATATATGCAGTTACGGCATTGGTGGATGGCTACTCCAATAGGAAGTGCTTAGAAATTATGTTGGGGTCTTCTGTTTTATAACATCTAATGTACCTTTATCCCCCAATGTAACTGAAAGGTGAATGGTCCATTATTGATCTGGTTTAAGCCACTAGCAGCATTAAGCATTCATAGAGGCTACCAATCAGACGGCTTCTTAGCAAACCCATAGCCAAAAATTTTGAAAATTCCCTTCATGTGTCATATGTTTAAAGAAGAACATACAGCAGCCCCTTCACTGCATTGTGCCCTATGCTTTTTTTCTTAATCATCAGTAGATGATTACACATGGCCATACACAAGCCAATACAAGCTGCCGACTCTGCCTATTCAGCCAGCTAATTGGCCTATGTATGGGGCCGGTCCTATTGATTCAAATAATTATATAAAGAATGATGCGATCCGCATCGGAGCTCACCCAGTAGCGCTGTGCTTTCCTGGTGCCGTGTCCTGGATCAGCGCCGATAGTGACGAGAATACTGTCTACCCGGTCCTATTGATTGACAAGAAGACGAGAACTGTATTGATGCTCTTACAGATCTCTGAAGACTTGCGATCGGATCAGCCTAATGTGGCTCAATGTGTGTGGGACCATTTGCTTTTTTTAGTGAAGGTGGGTATCTGGCAAATGGCTGGACTGAACTTTCCCTTTGCCTGCAGGGCAAGGAGCAGGAACACACTTTTGTATTTAAAATGGATCACCCCAAAGCGTGCAAGCACCTGTGGAAATGCGCAGTGGAACACCACGCCTTCTTCCGGCTTCGCTCCCCCACCCATAAAAGCTCCAGTCGCTCTGGGTTTATACGGCTGGGATCGCGCTTCAGATACAGGTAAGAGGAATTGGGTGCAGTGCTCCTTGTGCCTACTGAAGCAGGTGATTTAAAGGTGTTGGGAATGAACTGTACTCTCTCCCCCCCCCCCCGCCCTCATTATCACTGCATGTAGATTAGTATCTGCAGTAGGAGAGATTATTCCTGTTTTGGCCAATACCTACTTCAGTGCAAGAGTGCTTAAAGGCAATTTCCCCAGCAGTTTGTGTTTCTGTTATTGTGAGGATTTAATCTGTTGCACTGAAGCAACGTGTTGCAAATTTTCTCACACGTTCGCGGGGAGTATATTTATCTTGCATACCACGAAACAAAAAGGAATTTCTGAGTCTTCTGCAAAAAAAAATTTAGTTTTTCTGTGTTTCTTGCTCTCAGGAGAGTTTCTGTCGATCAGAACATATGGGGATCGGGGTATTGGACATCTGGTTGTTGGGGTTGCTCAGCGCTGGTATTGACTCTGTGTTTGTGGTTAGACCTGAGGGTTTTTTAAAATTAAATTTAGAGTTTTTGTACATATAAATGATGGGTTTTGTTATTATTTCTTAAAATAATTAGTCAATGGGGTAAAGACTGCGCTCTGTCCAAAACGGTGGGGAAGAAAGCTGCACCAAAGTTCAATCTATGGATCCACTTGTCCACATACAATTCAAAGGAAAATAGGGAATGGAAGGTGCGCTGGGGGTACCTGTAGGGAAAGGGAGACAAGCCTATCTAGTGTAGTATCCTTTGTACACTTTAGCGGATATTAAATAATCAGATCTACTCACATTCGTGGAATGATCATATCGCAAAAGAGAGATCTGGTCGCATATGTCTTCAGTGTGGGGTTGGTTTGTAGTTGGCGTGTCTGGTCGATTCTTTCGCCAGCACTGTAGTAGGAGCCAAGCAGATCAAATCTTCCCTGGATGCTGGATTGCACTGGCAGAGGAGAAAATGAGAAGGCAGCAGTATCAGACCACCAGCAGCCCAACTTGACCAGCGTCAAGTTGGGCTGCTGGTGGTCTGATACTGCTGCCTTCTCATTTTCTCCTCTGCCAGTGCAATCCAGCATCCAGGGAAGATTTGATCTGCTTGGCTCCTACTACAGTGCTGGCGAAAGAATCGACCAGACACGCCAACTACAAACCAACCCCACACTGAAGACATATGCGACCAGATCTCTCTTTTGCGATATGATCATTCCACGAATGTGAGTAGATCTGATTATTTAATATCCGCTAAAGTGTACAAAGGATACTACACTAGATAGGCTTGTCTCCCTTTCCCTGCAGGTACCCCCAGCGCACCTTCCATTCCCTATTTTCCATTTCTTAAAATAAACCACTAAATCTCCGACTTGCACTGAATTTACTCAAGACTTCAAATTTTATTGTTGCACTGATTCCTCTGTCAACCCCATTCAATGCCCTGTGGTTTCTCCTTTCAGTGGCAAGACAGAATATCAAACCACGAAGAGCAGTAAGCCGCGGCGATCATCCTCATTTGAGCGTAGACCTAGTAAACGTTATTCCCGTCGCACAATGCAGATGAGAGGTACAGTTATTACTTATCTGGCTACATCCAAGCTGCGGCTGCATTTACTTTGTCCTTGGGAGCGTGCTCCTGTCCCGTTACACTGCTTATCTACTTTAGTTGCATTAAAGCAAAAAGTGTAAATTTAGACCTTTAATGAAGCAGAACCACAATTACCCTGTTTAATGTACTGTATTCATCTTACTGGTCTTCCTGCTTTATTAACAGGTCAAGCCCAGAGGCCAGAATTTACACGGTGAGTTACGCCGGACATTCGTTCTGTGACCATATAAAGGCAAAAGGCTACAGGCTGAGTTATACAGGGAACTCAGAGTGGTCTAGCAGTACAAGGGGGTGTGGTGTGATACTGGGGCATGGCCAGCTAAAAAATGTAGAACTCCCTAGATGTTTTCATAACCTGTAATTGTGTATTACCCTGTACTACACACAGTTCTGCTGGAAAATGTAAGGGTACAGTTGCCCTTTTCATTGTTTACGTTTGATAACTTTTTATTGCTCCCATATTTTAATTCTTTGCAGGTTTCAGAGGGAACAACCAGGCCAGACCAATGGATCACAGCAGGTAATGGACTCGTGAGTTTTAACACTGATAACACTATGGTCACACATTGTATCCTTAGGGCATTCAAAAGGCTGACATTGCACCCATTTTGTCCCTGTGGCCTTGTGGCTAATTATCCATATGGTTGGCACCCAGTGTGTCCCTAAGGGATTGTGGGTAATAGCCTGTAAGGCAGGGATTGCTCTCAATACAATACTAATGCAATATGTCTCAATTTTCCTCAGGTTCGGCCATCCAACCCTAGTGTCTCACCCTCGGGAGCTGCCCTACTAGAGATACAGAACCTCACCCGAAGCCCAGGAGCAGGACAGGGAGATCGATGGTTTGTTCTTTGCCTCTTCACACTGACAATTGTTAGCAAGTTAATCATTGGCTGTGTCAGTTTTACTCTCATGCAGAAAGGGCATTAGTCAGGATCAGCCAGGCCCTAAGGGGATAAGAGAACCTAATTTGAAAATACAAAGGGTGACACTAGCAACAGATGGACATTTCATGTTTATTTTGCTGAATATTGTTGTCTTTATACTAAGTATAATGGGTAATATGTAATGGCTGAACAATTGTTCATATTCTGTGAATGTTGCGTGTGCCAGTACCCTGCTGATTCTGTGCCAACTTTGCCATCTTTGTGCTGCGATATTTCCATTCTCTCCGGATCACAATCTTTTTTCTTTTCTGTAAAGTCTCTTGGTGATTCTGGTCCTTGTGGTCCAAACATGGTGGTGGGAGCTTGGTGGTGGGTCCTAATTGGCTGATGTTGGCTTCTATCACATGGGCATTGTGCTGAGAATAAGACTGCCTGTGCCTTGGGGGATTGCTCTGCTGTTGCTTTTGGGAGAAATCTGGGGCAATGCTTAGGGCTGCGCCGTATCCATGATCATCTCTCTTGAATTCTGATTCCTGAATCCTTGCTTCTGTGGTTCTGGAAATGTGATTGTTCCAGGATCTCTTTGCTGTCATCCCATTCTGGCTCTTGCTGGACTCAATAATGAACTGTCTTATCTGGAATCCTGGGCAGAACCTCTCATAATTCAGTTTTGGGCTTCTCGTCTCCTATTCTGAGCAATCGGATCCATGGTTCTTTGTTCATTTCTCCCTGAAGCTTTTCACGCAATATGAATCACGTTTTGGTGATGACTTTGGGACCAGGCTGAATACCCCAATTCAGCATCATTGCTGAGTTTAGTTGTCACTCCCTGTATCTTTACACTGCAGGCTGCCAGGGGCATCCGGTGTGATAGAAGATACCAGAAGTGGATGGAGGCCACCGGCTGCAGCATTAATGGCAGACAGAAGCTACAGCCATTTTGTCCATGAACAGAACGCTAAGAATGCTGGGAAAGCTATGGAGCTTAGGGCCCTTTCTGCTGGACTTACCTTGACTGAGCTTTAACCCCTTTTTTGGGATCCTGGATATTCATGGAACACTAAAAGGCGGTTGTGGGGGCTGCAGTGCTGACTTCCTCCGTGAAAGTCCCATTGAGGAAAAGTGAATTCGACTGTTGATTTAAAAAAACAAATGCTGCAATGTGTGTGATGGGAGGGGCTAACAAACATAGTAGGAGGTTTCTCATGGCTACAGAAGGGAACAGAGCATGTTTATAGGCACAAAAGGATATTGTTAATAACCTTATTCTGGGGCTTTTCCAAGGGACTTTTATAATGAAAGTTCTAATATTCTTCATTAATGTGTCACATGAAAAAATGTTCTGGCCCTTCAGCAGGGCCGCAAATAATAGTTACACAGGTACCTGAACAGGTATGTCCAGAAATGCTGCGAGTAATGTGAATCTGGAAACTAGGGCTTATCTTTTAATTTATTTTCTCTAACTAAACTAAACAACTGGAGCGTCACATAGAACATTCCTTCTCTGTATATTTGTATTTAGATATTTTGGAGGAGGTGCCATATTGTTTTCCTTAGACAGTACAGCTTTATTGTGTGCCCAGAACATTCCTTCTCTGTATACTTGTATTTATACACGTGAGATGGAACTGCCATATTGTTTCAGTTATACAGTAAGTAAAAGATATTTGTTAAAGTCCTGGTATAGGAATCCACTAACAGAACTGAAAATACGCTTTTAGGACCAATTTTACAGCTTGACCAAGTTAGTAATTAATAAAAATGGCACAAAACTTGCAGATCAAACCATCTTTCTTTTTATACGTATCATAAGCTATCCTAAACCTTATTTGAGTTAAGTGTGTCAAAGGTAGAACTACAGGCTCATGATTAGACACTCTCTTGCCTTACTATGCAAACTATCCCAAAGACCTGATGGGCACAGAATATTAATGTATCATACCCCATTAGATAAAACTGTTTCTCTCCCGAGAAATGGCCACTACTTTTACTCACTGAATATAGTTTTATGCACCACTACAAAACTAACTTGGTACTGGAGCATATGGCTATGGCCACACCAGGCTGAATCTTGGCCTGTGGATAAAAACAGCCCGAGTACCTGCAGGCACACGGAGCATATGTTGGGGTCAAGATGCATACTAACACATTTTAGTGCCGAAATCTACTCCATGTGCCTGCACCAGGCTGACACACTGCATCCGGGTACAGGCACAGGGGTTGGCTGATCAGAGCGTACTGCTGTGGCTGTAATTTATCGATGCTGTTTGCATCTCTGTCAACTATTTGTTTGTTGGGTGGGAGAGCAACTGGTTTTGCTGCACCTCTTCCCTTCTCATCTCTGTTCATCATCATGTGATGTCTCCCTCTCTGTAAACCGTGTATATTTGTCAGGCTAATAACATCCACTTTCCAGTGAGATATTTGGATCCAGTGTCCAAAGCTCATAATTATCCACAGAAAATAGTTATGTTCAGAATAATAGCAGTGTGTTTAAAAAAAGTGACTAAAGCGCAAAATCCTTATAAATCCTTTGCTTTTCAATTAAATCTGAATGAACTAATATTTAGTTGTATAATCAGTGTTTCTGAGAACTGCTGCACATCTGTGTTGCATGGAGTTGACCAACTTCTGGCACCTGTTACATTCCACAATTCTTCTGCATTTCTTGGTTTTGCCTCAGAAACAGCATTTTTGATGTCACCCCACAAGATTTCTATTGCATTAAGGTCCAGGGATTGGGCTGGCCACTCCATAACGTCAATCTTGTTGTTCTGGAAGCAAGATGTTGCTCATTTACTGGTGTGTTTGGGGTCGTTGTCTTGTTGAAACCCATTTGAAAGGCATTTCCTCTTCGGCACAAGGCAATATGACCTCTTCAAGTATTTTAATGTATTGAAACAAATCCATAATCCCTGGTACGTGATAAATAGGCCCAACACCATAGTATGAGAAACATCCCCATATCATGATGCTTGTGCCACCATGTCTTAACACTGTACTGTGACTTGAATTCAGTGCTTGGAGGGGATCGTCTGACAAACTGTCTGTGGCCCCTAAACTAAACCCAGCCCGGCCGCATTCCGGTTAACACTGGGGAGCAGTAGCTCCCCAGAGATTAGCCGTATTCGCTCACGCAGTATAAGTAAGGAAATTCGGCCCTGCTTTCATGGTGCACTGATGTTCCTTCTCATTTTTCATTATGCACCAAAGCACCCTGCTCTACTGACTTGCTCCCAAAATTATGTATTGATGGAACGGAACACCGGAACTATCAGCTGCTTGACCTGCAGGTAATTCCAGGGCTCCACAACTTACTTGCAACAAGCTGATAAGACACTAGCACCTTGCCATGCTGGAAATGACGCCACTCTAACACAAATTCTGGCAGAAAATAATATGCTTAATGTTAAGTAGGGCCCATCTGCAGGGGTGCATGAAAGGAGCCGGCTCTAGGACCTGGCAGCCTAGGGCGCCAAGTATGGAAATCCGGCCCTGCCAAAATAAACACTTGCTTTCATCAGTCCGAAAAATGTGGCACCATTTCTCTTTAGGCCAGTCAGTGTTTTCTTTGGCAAATTGTAACCTCTTCAGCATGTCTTTTTTTTTTTTTTTTTTTCAACAATGAAACTTTGCGGGGGCTTCTTGCCGATAGCTTGGCTTCACATAGGCGTCTTCCAATTGTCACATTACTCACCGATAACTTTAGATCTTCTTTGAGCTTCCTGAAATTTCTATCCATTTGAACAGTAGTTTTCCAGTTTTCTTCGACATCTTTCAGGTTTTGGTTGCCATCTTAAAGCATTGGAGATCATTTTAGCTGAGCAGCCTATCATCTGCACTTCTTTATATGTTTTCCGCTCTGCAGTCAACTTTTTAATCAAACTATGCTGTTCTTCTGAACAATGTCTGGAACAACCCATTTTACTCAGATTATCAGAGAGAAATACACTATAACCAGCCTGCCCAACATTTGCTGCCTTCCTTCAATTACGGTCAAGGAACATAATTTACACCATTTTTTTCACAGAATAAATGACCTCACTAATTAAACTCCACACTGCTATTATTTGGAACAAGCTATTATTATTTTGAACACTGCTATTATTTGGAAGAAGCCTTGATTAATAATTCAATTACACAGAATCAGCATCATGCATGTTGTGACTGTTGGGTCTGTTGGTTTTCTATTACTCTACTACACCTACTAGTAAATAATTTGCTATGTAGAAATATAATTTCTACCTAAAACAGTGATTGATCAGGTAAGTGATGTTGGACTGCTATTATTCTGAACACAACTGTAATTCTTGGGAAAAGGGGTTTTTAGAGGGCTTGCCAAGAAACAACATAAAGTACTTCAGGCTACAAGGAACTTTGTGGAATGTGATGATCAGGGCCTTCAGTCGGGTCCCCCTGGAAATTCTGAGGGAATATAGGCCTGCAAACTACACTGTGACAGAATGGCTCGGCCATAAAGCAGGGCAGGGCTGCTGCTTATAATTGGTATCTATGGGTATCTATGCCCCTTTGAAAGAATGTTCTGTTATAAATATAGCCAAAGGCCTCAATAGTGGGGGCAAGGGGGCCACTTGCCACCAACTCCCCCGCCGATGCTGTGTGACTGGTTCTGCTTCAGTGTGTGGGTGAGTGTGTATGCATTGTTATTGTAGTAAGTGGGGATGATTGCTACCTGCAGCTGCAGCACCAAGGGAAATCACCAACTCCCAGTCTGGGCTACTCTATTTATTTATTCTGTTAGGAGAAGGAAGAGGTTATTATAAGAGGTTGTATGTATATCAATCCCCATAATGTCACTTATGTTTGGACTCAAGCCTCGTCTAATCTTTTCATGATACTTCTAAACCTAAACTATCCCAAAGCATATCTAGTCCTCCTGAATAATGGTCTCCTGCTAACAAAACAGTCACAACAAAGGGGGAAGGTGGGATTATAAATTGGTAATATAAATATGTACAGCTCCAAGAAGCGAGCTGATCATTGGGTTCCCTACTCCATGGGACTCTGCAGCCTCTGATAACATCTGTTCCTACACCCACAGCTTTGTTGGATTAGCCAACCGCAAGGACTTGCTGGAGAGTAGTCTGGATGATGTCATGACTGTGTCTCAGGGCCCTGCCCCTCTGCCTGATGCTGTTACCATGACCTTCACCAATCTGGAAGAGACTGTGTTGGAAACAGACAAACTGGCTCCAGGTATCAGAAATAGAATCTACTCATTGTACCTTGGGTTTGAAGTATGAATTCTCGGTCATTACTGATAAACAGGGCCCTCTGGGGGGCCAATATGATAAAGATTTAGCAAATTGAATGCATTCATAAACTCATACCCCCATATGTAATAGGAGGCGCTAAGTTTGCCAAGGAGCAGTAACCCATAGCAACCAATTAGATGTTAGAATTAGACCAGTACTTTCTACCTGCTGATTGGTTGTTATTGGTTACTGCGCCTGGGCAAACTTAGTGCCTTTTATTATATAACCCCAATAGAGTCATACTCTACTGGCTTAATTTTGCTCTACTGGCTTCATCTTGACCTATCACAGATTTGTTGTTCTTCTGTGCTGCACTGTGTATGTGGGGCATGAGGCCTGTGGTCCTTGCTGACACCCTCTGTTGCTTTTTCTTATATGTTGCAGGGACTGAGGATGTGACTGTGAAACGGAATAATCCAGAAACTGATGCCATGACCACACATCCTGTCTGGCCCAACATGAATATCAATATGAATAAACAGGTAATGTCCCTCAAACTTCTTCTCCTGCCTCCTAGAGACAAGGAATGGGAAGAAGTATAGAGTACTGTACATAGGGGAAGTTCATTAACTTACCCGGGGGGTAAAGGGAGCAGGGAATCCAATGATTTCCTTGACTATTAAGATTAAATAACCCTTATGATAATGACTTTCTTTTCTCTTTACAGGATGAGACTGTGAAGCTGCCAGAGAAGTTGCTGAATAACTCTGTAGAAAGTGCAGGGGGCCCCCCGGTCTGGCTTACAACAGATATTAAGAGCAATATCTTAAAGGCACAGGGGGAGGCTGAAAACAAGGTGAGACCTATTGGGTGATGTTAAGAATTCAGTGAGGTTGTTTGAAACCCAGAGTATTCTACCAGATTCCAATCTGACCTGCCTGCAGGGTTAATGTAATGTAGCTGTCGTCATCCAAACAAAAGCAACTATATTGTACATCAGTAAACCGCATAAACTACAACTACCAGCATCGTGAGCAAGAACTGAACAAGAGACTGTTATCTGTCATTGACTCACTTGGTTGTGTTTTATTGCAGTTCACAAGGGAAGATCTAGAAGTGGATGACAAGAATAAAACATCTGACGAATCATCTGCCAGGTAAAGTATCATTGTCCTTTTACAAAGATAATCTACTACTCCAGTAAAGGGCAATAATACCAAGGGAGAATTGTGTGGGGGATGCTCAGGCTGAACAGATAACTATTCATTAATTGATAAAATCTGTTATGAATACAGATATGTTGAAAAAGATATAATAGGGTAATTTATAAAGTTTGTGCAGCGCATATTTATTAGCAAATGGTTGTATTGCCCATGTTTTTTTCCTGAATGCTAAAATATTGCACTGCTGTACCCCTCCATTTTTTTGTGAATTCACATAGTGCACACATTTATGAAAATAACTTGTGAATATTTTCTCTGCTACTAAAGTCGTGGCTTAACTCAAAAGTAGAGTGTGCATGCAAATATTCACAATTTACGATTTAAAAAGCTCTTATGGACATTGTCAGTGTGAAAAAAAGGTCTATTGGATTTTGGCCACTAGGGGGACCTCTCATTTCATGTAACTGTCATACATTACTTTCTCTGGCTAACTTAAACATTGCAGAGTTCTTTTTTTCCCTTTAATTATTCATTGACTCATAATTATCAACTGTACAAGTAATTAACATATAATATACTGTTATCATGCACTGGTAAGGGCACACGGGCAGATTCGGGGAGATAAGTTGGCCCGGCGACAAATCGCCTCTTCTTCAGGGCGACAATCTACCTGAACTGCCTTCCCCTACCTTCCTGCCGACTATAATGAAAAATCACCAGCAGGATGGCACTAGCGGCACTTCGTTTCCCGGAGTCGTCCGCATTTTCCTCCCGCTGGTGATTTTTCATTATAGCCGGCAGGAAGGTAGTGGAAGACAGTTAGGGGAGATTGTTGCCCCGAAGAAGAGGCGATAAGTCGATGGGGCGACTAATCTTCCCGAATCTGCCCATGTGCCCTTACCCTAAAAGCTGTCTGTTTGCTTCAGAAACACAACTTTTGTTTATATAAATAAGTTGCTGTGTAGCCATTGGGCAGCCATTCAAAAAAAAAAGAGAGCCACAGGCTACATAACAGATAAGCCTTGTAGAATACAATGGTGTTTTATCTGTTATCTTCTATTTAACCTGTGCAAATCATGCCTGCATACCCTCAAGGATAATTATAATTATCTGTACTTTCCCTTACCTTTATAGGAACATCACTGTGAAAGTTAATAACAACCTGTCAACTCCACTGAGCCAGGAACTGCCACTCTTCCAGGACTCCCAGGACCCCACAGCCAATGTCTTCATTAGGTGAGTGACCAGCAGGGGCTTCTACGGGCTTGTACCCTATTTCCACCCTCTGATCACTAAGCTCCAATTATAATTCTCTTCTGTGGGAAAGGATTAACACTTTATTATGGTGCACGTGGCGAGGAATAACCTCCTCAAAGCAAGGGAGGGAGCACTTTATATTCATGCTGTGTGCATTATGATTTACAGAGAGCCTGGAGGTGGGGAGGACAGGTGAAACATACGCAGTTTCATTAGCCAGACAGTTTGCCATGCAATAGGGCTCCTGCCCCCCCCCTTCTGCTTAATCTAAAATAAATTGCAAGCTGCAGGGCTAATTGTTGGCCATTTATTGTAGAAATGTTCTGATTGGCGAGAGAAAAACATCCAGAAGCGAATTCCCAGAGGTTCCCCCAATCCTTACCCCTCCAGAGGAGGTGCCTGACATTAAGGTACAGTTTCTCATTTTCTGTGCAGTGTATTAGTTTCACCGTTTTTACTTTCTTTTAAGAATATATATAACCCCTCAAAACAAGTGAATATAACATTCCTATTGGTTAATATTTTGAACACTTTTGCAATGGACATTTTTTTCTGTTCTAATTCTCAAGTCATTCTAAAGCTAATATAATAAAACTGAAACAACGGCTCCAGCTGGTGATCAGTTCTGCCAAATGACAGGTGTCAATTTCAGAAGAGATGAAATGTCAGATGGCAGATAAACATCAGATCAGCTTATGAAAATTTTTCCTGATGTCATGCCCAGTCGGCAGAACTGACCAGCAGGGGGCACTACTCTTTTAATGCCCCTAACAAGTAACACATTTTCCTCTAAATTGTGTACAGTTTATATTTACAAAACAAATTCCTGAGGATTCCCCCTGGGGCACTTGTGTGTAATTACACTAAACAAAAATATTGCAGCAATGCAGAATGTGAATGAGGGGTTTATTTATTCATTTGTATTTGTTCTCATTTCTTTTTCCATCACTGTGCAACTTGCTGCAGAGTGCGACCGAAGATCTAGACAACCTCATTGCGTCTCTGACCGAAAATCTTATTGACCTCACAGACATCCCCCTGAAGGTACCAGACTCTTCCTCGGTTCTTGAACAGGAAACTGTAACATTTCAAATCAAGCTGCAATACAGCTCCCAGCATGCTAGGTGGTGATTGGCTGCAGTGCTTGGGCCTCAGTAGTTGTTTAACCAGGCCCTTAACTATATTCAACACCATCACTTGTGAATAGGGTTGCCACCTTTTCTGGAAAAAGATACATTTTTTTTCCCTATTAATAACAATTGCATCAACCATAATTTTTACCAGCCAGGTGGCTACCCTACTTGTGAAATTGGTCTAATGTCTGGTTCCTTTACCCCAAACAGGTGCCTTCTTATGCAACAGTCACTCCCCGGTGGTTAGTACCAGTAAGTATCTCAGAATGCATCATGGTGAAACTTAAGAATAGAAGGTCTCATTTTGTGTAATAAAACTTTTTATTGTAGAGGCACAATTTACATTTTGCAAGGAATATTGAACCTAAGCACAAGGACATTGCATTTTTGCCTTCCAAACCCCCCCAAACCCATTAACATGTGACTTAAAGGAGTGGTTCACCTCTGAGAGAACTTTTAGTATGATGTAGAGCAGGGATCCCCAATGTTTTGAACCCGTGAGCAACATTCAGAAGTAAAAGGAATTGGGGAGCAACACTAGCATGAAAAATGTTCTTGGGGTGCCAAATAAGTGCTGTGATTGGCCATTTAGTAGCCCCTATGTGGATTATCAACCTACATTGAGGCTCTGTTTGACAGTACACTGGTTTTTATACAACCAAAACTTTGCCTCCAAGCCTGGAAATCAAAAATAAGCACCTGCTTTGCGGCCACTGGGAGCAACATCCAAGGGGTTGGAGAGTAACATGTTGCTCACAAGCTGGTTGGGGATCACTGATGTAGAGAGTGACATTCTGAGACAATTTGCAATTTGTTTTCATTTTTTATTATTGAAGGTTTTTGAGTTAATTAGCTTTTTATCCAACAGCTCTTCAATTTGCATTTTAAGTAATATGGTTGCTGGATTGCAAATTCCCCTAGCAACCATGCATTGATTTGAATAAGAGACTGGAATATGAACAGGAGAGGCCTAAATAGAAAGATGAGTAATAAAAAGTAGCAACAACAGTACATTTGTAGCCTTACAGAATATATTTTTTTTAGAGTATTATATACATGTATCCTTTGTTGCATTCACCTAGCAGTTACCCATATATATGATATTTCATTGAATCCTTCCTAATCTTGGGCTGCTTTCTTTCCAGTGTTCAGGCAGGGGGTGGGGAGAGCAAAGATAATGTTATGATAGATATTAAAAAAGTTTATTTTCTGGTGTCAGTATCTCTTTAATGTTTATTCAGTGTGTTCTTAGTGCTGCTACTACAGACTCTAATCTGGTGCCCCTGCCTGTTTGTGCTTCCTCAGCAGAGCTCTGTTGTATCAAATGGACTTCTGGGTGATGAGATGGCAACAAGCAATGTCCCAGAGAGGCTTCCTGCTCTCACCCACTCACTGGACTCAACAGCGACTCCAGGCAGTGTGAGGTAATGAGCTGTTCCACTTCAACCCTATCCTCTAATGTACTTGTAAAGTGTAATCATGTCCCCTCGCAAGCGCCTTTTTTCCAGAGAAAACAACCCCAACCTTGACAGTCTCCCCTCATAATTTAAGTCTTCAATCCCTCTAACCAATTTAGTTGCACGTCTCTGCACTCTCTCCAGCTCATTTATATCCCTCTTAAGGACTGGAGTCCAAAACTGCACTGCATACTCCAGATGAGGCCTCTAAGTACATTAGAGGACATTATAGACAAATAGCAGGGGACCTTTTTACCCATAAAGTGGATCACCGTACCAGAGGCCACCTCTTAGAAGACTAGAAGAAAAGAACTTTCATTTGAAGCAACGTACTTCTTTAATCTTTCTGGAGCTTATCATTGGCCGAGTCTTTGCCATTTTGGCTATTCTTCTATGGTAGTTTTCCATTTTTTCCCTTGTCTTTCAGGTTTTGGTTGCCATTTTAAAGCATTTGAGATCATTTTAGCTGAGCAGCCTATCCTTTTCGGTGGTACTTTATATGTTTTCCCCTCTCCAACCAACTTTTTAATCAAAGTACCCTGTTCTTCTGAACAATATCTGTAATGATCCATTTTACTCAGATTTTCAGAGAGAAATACACTATAACCAGCCTGCACAACATTTGCTGCCTTCCTTCCTTAAGGGCCGTCCATAATTGACACCTGTTTTTTCACATAATGAATGACCTCACTAATTGAACTCCACACTGCTATTATTTGGAACAAGTTATTATTTTGAACACTGCTATTATTTGGAACAAGCCTCAATTAATGATTCAGTTACACAGAATCAGCATCATGCATGTCATGACTGTTGGGTCTGTTGGTTTTCTATTACTCTACTACACCTACTAGTAAATTATTTGCCATGTAGAAATATAATTTCTACCAAAAACAGTGATTGATCAGGTTAGTGATGTTGGACTGCTATTATTCTGAACACAACTGTAGTTTCCTCTGTGAAGGCCCCTCTGTCCTCACCTTATATTGATGGTATCACTGGAAGTGCTTATGGCGCAGTAAGAATTTCTCTTTTCTAGCACTGGGGATCCTGGGGGGCTTCCAAAGCCTAAATGTCTGCTGACAACTGAGCTGTGAGTCCCACAGCAAGACCTTGATACACACTGGAAATCCAACGAACCCTAGAAAGAGACCTCTGGACTCATGGGCTGCTGATCCTGCTTGAAGGAGACCAACAGAGGTTCCATGTGCAATGGGCAAGAGGATCAAGGCAAAGTTGTACTTTTTTTTACACTGGAGTATTTTTATTACCAGACCTTGTCGTACATTTCCAAAGATCTCGTCACATTCCACTGAAGAATCTGAACTGCCTTATAGCAAGAATTTATAGGGCGTCATTGTATGTAATGTTTAATGTCTGCAGGCGGGTTGAGAATTCCACTCTACGCAACATTCCAGCAACTAGATGGGTAAATATTGTATTGGAAATATGTCTTTCATGCAGTGTCTGGCCCTTTTATGTTCATCAGAAAAAGAATATTGCAGGTTGGGATCAGGGAAAAACCAATTTGTGTGAACTAGGACTCTCCAAGGTATGGCCCTTCAGCACCCCCAGATAGCCAATGGTTTGTACTGATATAAAGTGGTACTGTCCTGTCACCATGCTTCCCTACTGACTCCATCTTGATGTTTGGTTACTAATTGTTATTCTGCACAGAGAGCCTTATTTATATACATATCTGTACTGTGAGCGGCTGCCCCCATGCTCTTTCCTCCATGGTAGTGCACAAAGTGGAAGCTGGCACCATATTACTGTGAAGAATGTTTACTTGGTGCTACAGAGCAGTAGCTTTTGAACCTAGTGGGGCTGATTTACCAATGTAAGTGCAAAACTGCACCAGTGTTGTTACCCATAGCAACCCTTCTGCTGTTTGCTTTGATCATTCAGCTGAAAGCCAACGCCCCTTGTCCTATATGGCAGTTTTCTGCCTGTGTTGGTAAATCAGCCCCTGTGAGTGTCAGATGTGGGAATGACGGGATGTGACTGTTTTACACCTGAAACTCTGTGTCCTGTGTAAGTGGTTGGTGTGTTGGAAGGCACCGGGTCCCTCAGTTCATTGTAATAGAGCACAGCACAGACTCTAGTAGGGGTTTCTTTTCTTTTACAACTAACCAGATAACTGTCTGGTGACTGAATTTAGCAGCCTCTCTGCTAGGGACCGCACCTTCTCTTACCCCACGTGTAACTATTTTCTAAATGTGACAAGGGCATTAATTAATGGGGGTATTCAGTTCATCTTTATTAAGGTGAAATAGGATAAGTGTAGCAACACTCACTTGGGTAAAATATCTCATTTTTGTGGTACAGGTGGTACTGCATTCATAGACTGACATGGCCACTTCACTTTATTATTGGTGGCTTTATCACTTGCAGTACCACTTCCTGACAGTTTGGGTGGGAAGTAGAATTCTCCTACTGAGCTGTAACAGAACAGCATATTTTGAAATAAAATCACTTTTTTTACTGACCAGTACCAGATGTAGCATGGCCCTTGTTTTAATCGTAGAGAGATCCCAAACACGTCTTTCTCAGATCGGGCAGCAGATCTCTCTACGAGGGAGACAGGGCCCCAGATAAGGACCAGGAATGTACCAATACTGTTTTTGTTTTTTTGCAGCTTGAATGGCTTCCCTTCATGTTGTTTAAACAAAAAAATCAAGTTCTCTCTATAAACTAGGGATGCACTGAATCCGAATCCTTAAAATCATGAAACTTTTTTGTCACAAAACAAGGAAGTAAAAAAAAAGTTTAACCGCGAGCTGCATGTGGAAATTAGGGTTCAGATTCAATTCGGTGTTCGGCCGAATCTTTCACAAAGGATTCAGGGGTTCAGCCAAGTACAAAATACGGGATTTGATGCATCCCTGCTATAAACTGCAGCATTTCTATGTAAAAGGGGAATGTTCAGTGGTTTCCATTAGCTTTAGGTTTCCCCACCTTTTGCAATGATTGGAGGGGGAAAGCTCTGCCCTTATATCATGGCTGCATCTGCTTCTGAATTGGTGGCTACCAGTTTGCGGTGCCACAGCTTTAAAGGAACAGTAACACCAAAAACCAAAAGTGTCTTAAAGGAATGACAATATCATGTACTGTACTGGTAAAACTGGTGTGTTTGCTTCAAAAAACACAACTATAGTTTATATTACAAGCCATGGAGGCAGCCATTCAAGCACAGGGTAGTACACAATGGATAACATAAGTTCTGAAGAATCCTATTGTATGCTACAGAGTTTCTGTTCTCTGCTGTGTATCCTTTGCC
This sequence comes from Xenopus laevis, assembly GCF_017654675.1. Classification (NCBI taxonomy): domain Eukaryota; kingdom Metazoa; phylum Chordata; class Amphibia; order Anura; family Pipidae; genus Xenopus; species Xenopus laevis. The sequence continues at coordinate 49,534,214 of NC_054388.1, read as the reverse complement.
GCTTCTCCTTTTTCATCTTTGAATGGCTGCCCCCATGGCTACACAGCAGCTTGTTTATAAAAACTATTGTAGAGTTTTTGAAGCGAACGTTGGTTTTAACAGTGCAGCACAACACTACATTATATTTTCATTCCTTTAAATAAATTTTATTTTTCGGGTGTTACTGTTCCTTTATTTGGAAGCTCAGAGATTCCCATTGGCCAAGCAATTAACCACCTGTGTCCCAGAGGGGCTGGAGGCTTTTCTATACAGTTTCTTAGAAACTCTGTGGCCCCTCCTTGTAACGGGATCTGTTCCTTCTCACCCATACGAGGTCTGTTCTTGTGTATGGGAACTGAACAGCTTCTTCTATAAATCCATAGCAGCAAGCAACTAATTAGTATACGGGGATCGTTATCAATAGATTCCTATGAACCTCTGTATATAAATCAGAATTGCCTCCATGGTATACAGTATGATCATCTGGGAATAAGTCTTTATACACCACCTGAAATCTGTGCAACCAGTGCCAGGCAGTTCTGTGCTGTATTTAGAGGGAAGAGCTGACAGAATAGTCCGTTCCCATCCCAGTTAACTACTACATAACCCCTGAAGTACTCCAGCCAGTACCATAATTGGGATCTCCATCTCTGCTGGGTGGAGTCCTGTTGTCAGGCTTGTGGGAGTACAACGACTACTATCCAATCAGTGTGACCTACACAACTTCTTATGATGTGATAAGAATTTCTTTTTGGTGATGTTTTTACCTTTAACACTAAATCTGCGCGGTTTTTACTCTTTTTATATGGAATCTTTACTGTAGAGGAAAGAAAAGTAATTTATTTGAGTGCTGGATTTTATCACTACTTTTATAGAAACTGGATTATTTTATTAGTTGCACTGGAATTTGCCCCCCCCCCCAGTCTGTCACAGATGAACTGTTCCATGGAAATTATGTATTCTCTGATTGTGTTATTAAATCTTTATTTTACTCACTAAACATTCTCCTTTTTTTTTTTTTAAATAATAAAAATATTCAGTTTGAGTCCCCTTTATTTTGAGCTGTCAACACCCCCTGCTCCCCAAATACTTACCCAGAGCATAGAGCTGATTCTCTGTACTTGCTGCTCACTTTCTCACGGTCAAATAAGGGGGAAATAAGGGATATCCCCCAGTAATCTTAATAAATTAAGAGCCGGAAGCACAAAAAATTGGCACTTTGATTTACTAGAGGGAATTGGTTTCCTGACTGACCATGGGAAAGAGAGCAGCCCAGGAGCAGGAGGTACAGTGAATTAGAGCTTGGTACTTGGGAGAGGCTGGATTTTCTGAGGGGGAATGGGAGTAACTATGGGAAAGAGTGCAGCCCAGGTGCAGGAAAAAGAAAATCAGAGCTTTGTACCTAGGTAAGTACTAAGGAAGATTGGATTCACTTATCATGGGGGAGGTTCCTGGCAGACCATGGGAAAGAGAACAGTACAGAGAAAGTACAGAGAATCCGAGCCCCGCCACTCAGTATGTTGAGGGGAAGATGAGCAGTTCCTGGCAGGGAGTAGTCAGAACCAGTGCTCTGTAGTTTGGGAAGTACATGGGTGGTTTGAGGAGCTCACTTTTCCAGGGGGAGTTGTGTAATGTAAATGGCCTTAGGTTTCAACCCAGCCGGGCCTATAGCTTATAAGTGGAGAGCAGAATAAAGGGCACCTATCACAGCCAAAATCAAACACACATTAACAATCTGACCAGTACAAGCTAAACACGTTTACTCAAACTACATATATGGTTTTTTGAAAAAAACTGCAGGTTTTAAAAAATCCCTTACTTTGTCAAATGGGTTCTTTCACTGAGACTATAACATGCAAATTTCAGGAGCATGCTCAGATTGTAACACTGCTTTGAGTATTCTACCCAGAATGCCTTGTTTAAGTAAACTCCTCCACTAGAAGTATCAGGAGATTTCCCTATCTTGTCCCCTGCTGTGATGTTATTATGCAAATGAAGGGCACACACTAACTTCCAGCAGGTGGCAGCACTACTGAACAGCAGCTAACGCAGACGTTTGGCTGATTTGAAAATAGTTTAGAAGGGTTGATAAGCAACCAAGGCATTTCAACTGAGCATGTGCGAGATTTCAGAGCTGCAGTTGGCTGGGAAGATGTAGGTAGGAGGAGCCAGTGAAATCCAAGATGCCTGCCTCAGCTAGAACTGCAGTGGAAATTAAAGGGGTTGTTCCTGGGCAATTTCAACCAAACATGTTTTGCTGCTGCAGAGAAATCGATCATGCTGTTCTGCAGTTGGAATCAGACTGAGCTAGTCAATCACTGTGGTGAGTAAATAAGGGAGCTCTCCAGTCCACACTGTCTATATGGCACACAGATAGGGTTGCTACCGGGTAAAATACCTGCCAAGTATTACAAATTTACCGGCAATGTAGCTGCCGGTAAATTTGTAATATGCTTAAAAAGACACCTTGGCCTACCCCTAATCCCCTGGAACTTAACTTTTCTTTTGCTTCTTGGAAGTGTCTGTGGTGCGGCCCCGCCCCTTTTGACATCACGGCCCGCCCATTTTGACATCATGGTCCGCCCCTTTGTGGCCCCGCCCCCACCAGCCGGTAAAGAATTTTTAGAAAAGGTGGCAATCCTACACACAGGTAGTGCAGTGCGAAAATAAAAAATTTATTTGACACCTACATTAGCTCCTGACCTTATGAGGATCTCAGATTCAACAATTTAAATCTTCATTGGCTGCTTCGTGGCTACAGGACAGACAAGATGGAAAAGGAGAGCAAAATGATGACTGTAGGCAAGATGGAGACAGTAGGGCAAGATGGTGACAGTAGGACAGAATGGAGACAGTAGGGCAAGATGGTGACAGTAGGATAGGATAGTAACAGTAGGATAGGATAGTAACAGTAGGACAAGATAGAAGAAGATGGGCAAGATGGAGACAATAAAACTTTAGGTCTTTCACTTACTGAGGCGCAGTGAGCAAAGTGCAATCTTAAGCACAATCACCATGTTTATTTCCATTCTACATCAGTTATTCTCACAACTCCGGCGTCATTGCAGATGCAAACAGTGATTCTCTAGACACAATTGTATTGTGTCTACTGCAGTTGTGTCTTATTAGCCAAAATGGATGCAACTGTGTGTACACTTCATGGCCAACTATGTTCAAAGTCTACCTGACGTAATTTCTAGTGTTCACTTTGCTAGTGACATCTGCCACCCAATTCTTTAGGCGCAAGTGTGCTGTACCTATTGATGCAGGACGCAAAGGCACCCTGGAGTTATTGCCTGGTCAGAAGGTGGTTGTCGGTAGACACATCAGCGCCTGATTTGGAAAAGAAGGCAGAAAGGACTGACCGCCGGTAAGTGAACTGTATGCAGTGCAAGGAGCTCATTTGAGCACAAGTGCCTTTAGTGAAAGTGGTTTTAGGTGCAACTCACTGCAGGGAAAATAACAAGTTGCCGGCTGAGCTTGCAGACATTGATGAGCCCTTTTATGTCATTGTTGTTTAACCTACAACTTCTGACTTTATACCGGTATGACAATAGCTAAAGGGACAATTCTACTTTACATGGGGCTCTGTAAAATGTGTTTGGCCCACAGCATGTCTTTTAATGACAGTAGCTCCCCCTGGGGTGAAAGTTTGATATTATTCCCAGGCCCCAATGGATAATATACGACAAGAAACACAGAGGGTCTGCTAACAGCTTGAACACTTTATTGGTGCTGTACATTTATCTAGGGTTCCCCAGATAGAAATACCGTCAGGGTGTGATTATATTACATATTTGTGTACAACTTACACTCTGTGCCTTTCACAATGTTATTTCCCAAACCTCTGTTCTCTGACAATTGTGCATTGAATTTATACCTGTTGAACAGGAGGCTGAGCGAACACCCTGCACCTACCCCGGACATGTGGCCCTTTATCTTACTCCTTCCTATCTATGATTCTTTACCTTTATTGGTTGCTTCTCAAGGCTTTTTCCTCTTCCCATTTAGGCAGAGGGGACTAACATTCCCTGTTACTTCGAGGGCAATTGACTTGGAGCTCTGGGTTACAATGGAAATATTTCATATATGACCCATGGTGACACTTTAAGGGCAAACAATTTGCCACTTGTAAGATGTACTGATGCTTGTGTCTAGAAATATTAAGTAAAACATATTGGTGGAGCTAAATCTATGCAGAAAGTGCTCATCATCTGCAATTTTGGTGGGACTGGAAGTGGCCATACAGTTTTTCTCTTCTGGGGTTAAAGGGCAGCACCTGAAAAATGCAACATCAAAACCTCTTAACACTCTGTGCCCTTATTTAACTCTGAAAGAAGCTCCCTACGAATACTGGTTGTTTGCAGATTCCACAACCAATTGGAATAAATCCCCCATACCGTCACCTTTTTTTGTGCCTGACACAAGGAATTTCAATAACCTCTCCATCCTAGAACCACAGAGAGAAGGACTTGTGCCAGAGACATATTTGCACCAACAGAGAAGTCACTTTTCATTGGCACCATGGGTGCCTTAGTCAGGGGCCCAGAGTACAGAGAATGGCCCCTTGTAGCACTTAATGGTCCAATCACAGTGAGGTTGGAACAAGTCCGTTGGAGACTGGGGAACAATTATTTTTAAGGCTCCATGGGTGTTGTATGGCCACTCAGTCCAGTGTTGTGTGACCCATTCATTGGTAGCCACACTAAAGCAGAAGGGCAAAGGGGCACAGGGAAGGTAGGGTCACACTGTAAATGAAACACTATGGTATCGACAGTGAGCAGAAAAAAAAAAACTGGCAATAACATCTGTATATAATGTGCAATTACAGCCACAGTCATGGGCCTAAACTCAATTCCTACCAACAGCGGCTAATCAAATGTAGGGACCGTTACATTTCTTCTGTTCTTTGATTGGATTAGAAAGACCTTTCCTTTTGTTACTGGCCAATCACATTCCAGAAATGTGTTTTTTTTTTTTCCTCCATGATATTCGTAAACATGATTTTTTTACCAATGGACGCAGCATAACATCATGGCCATTACCAACAATTGTGCAAACACTTTAGTGAATGACAGAATGTCCACAAAATAAATCAAATATTATAAATACAGAAAACAAAGCACAGTGAGTGGTAAAAATGGAAAAAAGGAGACCCTTTAGTGTCCATACTAGCAGCAAAATGGTTAAACCCCACTCCAGGACCTCGGCCTACAGAATTAGATCATGTTCCAGAAAGACACAGCACCAGGTCTGTCATTACTGTCTTTACTGTGAGATCTGCTTTCTAAGAGGGTTCATTAGAATGGTTGGCAGGGAGGCAGCTGGATATGGTCCATTGTAATTTAGCACCATAACCCCACTTGAAAACCTGTATACAGTAAATAAATAGCACCCCCTACAAGCTCAGGCTCTCCTGTACTGATCAGCATAATTTAGGACTTCATCTCTGTTAAATCATGTTTCCACCATGGTCCTGCTAATTATGAGCCTCTTGGTACTGGCCAATGGCTGAGCATCGTTTTGATGACTCCGCCTCTCAATGAAGCCTGCCAGACGGGAGGTGTCCAAAGGTAACTTAGAATAAGTGTTGTTATGAGGCTGCAGCCATGGATGCTGGAGACAGGTGGCAATGGTGGGTCTCCAGCGAGAGTCTCCTTGCAGTGTGGCCTTGATGAAGTCCTGGGCAGCCTGACTTACCCCAGAGAAATACTCTTGGGGGAAACTGAAGTCCACCCTGCAGATGTTGGCACAGGTCTCCTCGCTGCTCTCATCCAGAAATGGGGAGACCCCACTAAGCATGACATAGGTTAGTACCCCCAAGCTCCAGATGTCTGTGCCAAGAGAGACAGGGCTTCCTTGGATAAGCTCAGGGGCAGCAAACTCTGGGTTCCCCAAAAGCTGGTGAATATAATAGTGTCCCGTTATCTGCACGGCATCTTCCATATCAATGATCTTCACTCTGGGCACTGGGATACGCAGGTCTATAAGGAGATTCTCCGGCTGGGACAGAAACAAAAAACGAAAATATTCACTGTAGTGTCCTGAGGTCACAAGACACAGAACATAGACTACCAGCAGGGATACAGTGGCCCACCCCATTCCCACACATGCCCAATTATGCCAAAATTGATCTGCTGAAAAACCTGCCTGTGTTCTGTAAGCCCCACCATTTCTTTGTGTTGATATGGTACTGACCCAAGAAAATCTTGACCATTGGGAAGTATGATCAGATATAATAATATATATATTATTATTATTATTATTATATCTGATCATACTTCCCAATGGTCAAGATTTTCTTGGGTCAGTACCATATCAACACAACGAAATGGTGGGGCTTATATATATATATCTATATATATATAATTCACCAGCAACGGCTTCGCTCACATCGCAACACTTAGCTAGGCGTAGATTCGCCAGGACAACGCTAATTTACTAAAATCCGAAGTTGCGTCCAGGGCGCCAAATGCTGGCGAAGTTGTTACTAGTGTTACTGTACCAAGCAAAACGAAGTTGCGCTCGCTTTGGCTAAATTGCATATGGCGGGAAGTTGACTGGACGTATATGTTGCAGCCAATACATTACACTACACAAGCCCGGGAAAAAAAACCTTAATAAAATAAAATAGAGTTGTTATATTGCCCTACATATGAGCCCACTGTATAGTTTATGTGCCATATGTTAGGAAATATAGGGGGAAAGCCGGTTACCCCCCAAAAAATGACGATCTTTTGCAGCCTATCACCCTGAAAAAGGAAAAGTCGCCAGCGTTTTTGGGATGCCGGGCGTTAGGGATCGAAGTACTGCTAGAGTCTATCTCCTTCACTAGCGAAGTAACGCCAGCGACCGTTAGTAAATCTGCGAAGTACCGAAATGACCAATTTTCGCCCGCTTTAGTCACTTCACCCTTTAGTAAATTTGCCCCTAGAGAGAGAGAGAGCCCAATTTATACTCCCATAATGCCCTTGGCTAGGTATAGTACTGGCTATGACTAAAAGGCCCATTTCAACTAAACTGAGTACAAGCTGTTTGACTGTGCCACCAACATCTTACCTTAATATCTAAATGTGCCACCCGGCAGCTGTGCAAGTACTGAAGCGCCTCCATGATGTCTCGCATGTAGAAAGCCACTCTCTCTTCCATCAGCTCATCATGTTTCATGAGATAATCCAGCAGCCGGCCATCCTCCATTCTGCAGCAAGCCACAAAATGGTACAATTAGAATGTGAGTGGGAAAAGATAATTGTATCCTTTGGAACACACACTAGTCAATGTAACGCAATGAAACAAACCAAGGAATAGCACTTGCCATTTTTGGTACTGGTTAAACATAGGCAGGTGCACTGCACTGGATTTATCTGTGTAGGACCCTTGCTAGTATATTGTTAGGGATATCTGGGATATTTTCTCATTTATTGTGGATAAACCTCTGGCTGACACTCACAAGTCGAGGATGAGGATGTAGGCGCTCTCTGACTCAAAGGTGTCATGGATGGTAATGTACTGTGGGTGCTGCAGGTGCTGTAGAAGTGTTGCCTCGTGCGCCGCCTGCTCTCTCTTCTTTAGCTTTTTGCTGACGAATTTGGCTGCCACGTCCTTCCTGGTCATTTTCTTGGTACATTTCTTCACTATGGAGAACCTGCCCCTGTTTGAAGAATTGGGTGGCATCAGTAAATTAAGGAGGGGATACGATGGAGCAGTTACAAGCGGGGCTGCTGTTAATGGTGGAGGGTTGGGGGGCAAATCCCCTCTTTGCGAACTCTTTATTTTTAATGCAACCTTTTAAGCTGTTAAAGGAACAATAACGCCAAAAAATTAAAAGTGTTTTAATGAAATGACAACATAATGTATTGTTGCCCTGCACCAGAAAAAAACTGGCGTGTTTGCTTCAGAAACACATTTTAAATAAACAAGCTGATGTCTAGCCATGGGGGCAGCCATTCAAGCACAAGACAAATAGTAGATAACAGATAAACTATATGGAATCCCATTGTATACTAAAGAGCTTATTTGTTATCTACTGTGTATCCTGTGCCTTTTCAGCTTTAAATGGCTGCCCCCATGGTTACAGAGCTTGTTTATATAAACTATAGTAAAGTTTCTGAAGTAAACACACCAGTTGTACCAGAGCAGCACATCATCGTGTTTTTATTACTTTAAAACACTTTAATTTTTTGATGTTAATGTTCCTTTAACCACATCTCCCACCATCCATAGCAATTAAAGTAGAATAAGAATCTAACCTTCCAATCTCATGTAGCTCCGTGTACATTTGTTCAAAGTTTCCTTTCCATGAAATTGTGGATCCATTGGAATTGTTATCTTAAAAAAGAAAATGTTTTAACAAGGGTTAAAAACAAAATTAAAGGGTAAATCCTTATAGGCATAGGTCCATTGCCATTAGTTATATTAGGTACTGCCCACCCCAAGGAACAGCACTATCTGCTTTTAGGTTGTTCTCGTTCCCATGGTCAAGGAAAAGTAAATGAGGGTTAAACACTTTGAATTAAAGGTTAAAGGGCATGTAAAGGCAATGAAAAAAAACCCTAAAAAAAAAACCCTATCTCCAATATACTTTATTTAAAAAATGTGTACCGTTATTCTAAGAAACCTGACTGTATGCAGTGAAATTCTCCCTTCATTTATTGCTGTGGATAGGAATTGTCAGACGGTCCCTAACTGCTGAGCAGGGAAACAATCATACTTATGAACAGCAGGGGGAGCCCCCGCCTTAGTTCCCAGCCGTGCAGAACTCAAGCAGCTTGCCTATTCTGATTATTAATCAGTCTTGCTGTATCGGCTTATGGCAGATATTATTTGACTTGTGTTGTTTTGATAATTTATGACGACCCCAAAGCAGCCCAGACCACACTGAGCATGTGCACAGTCTTGGTCTTGCAAAGATGTTTCACAAAGTTACAAGATGGTGACCCCTGTGGCCAACTTTGAAAGCATAAATCATTGGTTTGATTAGGCTTGTGGTGCAGTAAGTTCATGTTTATGTTTAGTATACAAAATAAAGCATTTCTAGCCTTATTCTATTTTAGACTTTAAGTACTGTTAGGATGAAACATAGGCCCATTTGCATTAGTCTTACTAGGTACATCTTCCCAGGTAAGTGAATACTTATCCCTGCAGGTACAGAGCTCTGATTCTATATAATATCTGCTCTTGGGTCTCTTTCCCATGATCATTCAGATTCTCATGCTTACAAGCCCTAGAAGTGCCACCAACACTACTTACCAGTTTCTGGAAGTCTCACAGGCTCTGAAGGCTCACTAGGCAGACTTATACCCCAGGGGTTACTGGCGCTCACCCGGAATTGATACTGGGTCCCCGGGCACAGGTCTTCCAGGACAAGGTAAGTATCTAGGGTAGAGGCAACTGACTGCTGCCAGAGCTGGGCACCTGTGGGCACAAAGATGGCTGAAGGAAACTAGAGCCTTGGTTTAATGGATGAACCCATCCAACAACACAAGTACTGACCAAGGAATAGCCATATTCAGTCCTTACCCTCCTCTTTATATTCCACCGTGTAGCCAGATATGGTGCAATTGCCAGTGCTGGTAGGTGGCAGCCAGCGGAGGATGACAGAGGTGCTGCTTCTCTCCTGAGCCAGGGGCTGACTGGGGGCCCCAGGGACACCTGGGAAACAGAGGCAGAAAAGGTGTAAGTGTTGGTGTAAGGGTCTATTTTTTAAAGTGGCAATTTTCTATTTATGATTACCCAATGGCACATACTACTAAAAAGTATATTATTATAAAAATGATTTCTTTACATGAAGCAGGGTTTTACACATGAGCTGTTTTATGCAGTATCTTTTTTTAAAGACCTACATAGTTTGAGGGGTATAGTTTTCCTTTAAAGGGTAAACTAAACCCTTTAATTGGGCAGAAGAAATTTAGAAATCTGTCCCCCTTAGTACTGGTGTTTACCTTGCACTTTGATGGTGGCAGATGATGAAGTTGCCCCCAGCTCATTAGTTGCCACACACGTGTAGATGCCACTGTCCTGGGGCATAACATTGCTGATTTTCAGTTTGATGTCTCCAGACTCACTATGGAAAGAAGAGACAGAAGAGACTCATATACCACAAGGAACTAATAGGAGCACAGGTTTCTGAGGGACTCAACCAGCCAATAGAACTGTGCCATACTGTGGGAATATGGACAAACAGAGAGTATATAGAGGGCAATGAAACACAGGTAGTGCCCCCCCCCATACCTAGTTGACATAGAGTAGGTGTTGCTGCTCCCATCCAAGATGCTTTGGTCAGGTCCCTTCCAGGCAACACTGGGCCTCGGCCGACCGCATACTTTGCACTGTAGGATCACTGTGTCCCCAAGAACACACATGACGTCCACTAGGGGCACAAGGAACTCAGGAGCCACTGTCAAAACAAAAAAAAGTCTCATCATAAAGAGAGGAACTTCTACAAGGCCAAATAATATGGCTTAATGCCTAATAAATTAACCAAGAAACATAAAAACCAACCCCAAGTTCTGTTCTTTAGTTTTTGCTTGTAGAATACAATTGAGAATTTGAGAATTGAGAAACCCCAATGGTCATTTCTGGCCATTGTGTTGGGAGTAGGAATTAAAATTATTTTTTACATTTTTTCAACTTATTATTATGTGATAATAGGGTCCGCATCAGATAACTTACCTTCTTGGATGAAATTTGGATTGATTATCTAGAAAATGAAAAGGAAAAGATGGAGATTATTAACTACAGATCTGGCCATGGTGGTGTCAGCTGTGAAGTGGGAAAGCTCCCAGTCAGCAAATAGCATGAGAGAATGAACGTGTTATCTGTGACTGTAAATTTGATAAATGCTGCATGTTTATAACTCTGACTGGCCAACCATGGTTGCAAAGTCCTGTAACATCTGCTTTTGTCCTCTGTGAGAAGAGAAAGTGGGGGTCAAGCCTGAACTCTAGTGATGGGCGAATTTGCGAAACGGCAAAAAATCCGCAAAACAGCGCCGGCGTCAGTTTTTTGGACTCCAGCGCTCATTCACTGGTGAAAATGCACCGGTGTCCAAAAAACGGATGCCGGCGAATTTTCGCAGGTGTTTCGCGAATGTATTCCCCGGCGGCAAATCATGCAATTCACAGCGAATTTCCGCCTGGCAAATAATTTAGCCCATCACTACTGAACTCTTTCCACTTAAAGCTTGGGTGGTCATAGATATGTAGGAGTGTAAGGTTTTCCTATGCCCCAGGGAATTTAGTTGGCCAGCTAGGCTGGGCCCTTTTTCCCATAGGGGAGGGGGAGTAGTTCCCAAAAGTTATAAAAAAAGGGATACTCCCATGTGTTTGGCATCTCTTTCTGGTTCAGCCACTCTCTGGAGTAGGTGGTGTGTGGCTGGGAGGGCCTGAGGTGGAGGTAGGCCTCAGTATTGGAGCAAGAAAGTGTCAGGTTAGAAACTTTAATAGGTCACTATAGGAAAATTAGTGAGCAGCTAAGGCTCCAACGAGGAGTTTAGTGAAGGGTTAGCACCCTGCAGTGACAAGGCCGCCAGGTTAGGGACTCAAGTGATTAAGCTCAGGAGATCCTTGGACTGTGAGATTCACCTTCAATGGGGATTGTGCAGCAAAGGCAGGCAAGGCGACTCAATTCAGAAAGCTGACTAACAAAAGATCCAGTGTCAGACTGGCCCACAGGGATACCAGGAAAACTCCCGGTGGGCCCAGGTGTCAGTGGGCCCTACTCCTTCTAAACATTTGGCCTATGTCATGTTCATTGCCTATTTCTGTGAGAATAAAGAGGCTAAATGGATGGAATAACAGGTTATACTATGTAAAGAAAAGAGAATAGGAGAATAGAGGTTGAGTCAGGAGAGGAAGAAAATAATACTTAGAGTGGCCCCCTGGTCTGAAGGTTTTTGGGTGGGCCCCTGGTGTCCCCAGGGGTGATCCTGGCCCCTCCACCGCCTGAGGCAGCAGCACTTGTTGCTGCCCCCCCCTCCCCCGGAAATTCGCTCTTAAAGTACCAGGAGCAGCATTTTTGCTGCCCCTGGTACCTAGTGGGGCGCTGCCGCCTGAGGCGATAGCCTCAACTCGCCTCATTGGTGAAGCACCCCTGGGTGTCCCAGTCCAACACTGAAAGGATCATACAGTATCCGTAAGTAATATATTTGTGTAAATGACCTGCTACTTGTTCGTGGAGTGTACCATCTGAGCACGCACCTTGAATATGTGATTGACCATTAGGAAGTGTACCATCAGTTCAATAAATTGTTCTGCTATATATAATATTGCATTTTAGCCATATTCATTTTTAGGGTTTAGTTATCCTTTAAGCAGGGGCCACACCTGAAGATAAAGACTCTAATTATATTGTGCCTACCGGGAGTTGCTGGGAGTTGGACCCCTTGCCCGGGTTTTGGAACAAGTGTATAGTAAACCAAGGAAAGAAAGGGAAACCCTAACCCATCCACCTGTTACGTATATAATCATACTCAGATGTCCTCAAAATAGTGTAGGAGACATTGGACTATGCTTGTAGTGGGTTCACTAAAGATATCTTGCTAATTCATGTCATACCCAGATAGGACCTGCAAGGTATATACACATGTGAGTGTGGCTAGCATCATGCTGCACCTCCTAAACATTAAAGGGATTAATGCTTTGCACTTGTCTGCTGGTATTAGTTCTATAGCACAGAACAGAACTGCTCCTCTTGGCCTATGGAAAAACACAGGCCAAGAATCAGCCCCTGCCATGTTACCAGTTTTCTTCCTTGCCTGTACCCCGGAAACACCGCGCCAGCCTGGGTGCAGGTACATTGCAGACTTTGGTGGTATAATGCATGTGCCTTTTTCCACAGGCTGAGAGTCAGTCCCACGTGGCATTAGTCTAAATCTAAATTGTTACAACATGTGGACCATTCCTCTGTGATATTGTCTATAAACCACAGGATAAAGTATAGTAACTTTTAATTTTAATTATAATTAAATTAAAATGATAATGAAGTGTATGGAACACTTCACCCTCGGGGGGTCAAATCTGGTCTGTGGGCCTCTATTTGGACATCCCTGATCCAGGAGATCTGCAGTTTTCTATTTTACCTACTGGTAAAAGTAAAGGCCTTTTCTTTACTTTAGGTGGCTGTTTGGGCCTCCATGTACTTGGAATGCCAGGGCCCATTTCGACTCCCAGTCCAGACCTGGCTAGGGCCCTGTATCCTTAAGTCTAGATCTTTTGCCCCCAGCTTTGTCCTATCAGGATAAGTAGAAACTTTAGTTGAAAAAAAAAAATGACCATGCAGATTAACTTTGTATGTCTCAATGAAAGCTGCCTAACTAATAAGAAGACATTTTAAACAGCTTTTAAATTGAAATGTATCTTCCTCAGGCCTGACAACTTTCACATTATAACTGTCAAACAGGGCCAACATTAGGGGGTTGAACACAGGTACATGTCAGACACGGCCAGGGGCTGGGGTGTTGTTCTTTGAGTGAACCAACAGGCAGGGTGCCAGTTCATGTAGTATTGCCCAGCACTGCTATGAAGGACATGTTCCCAGGTCTCCTTTTCATCAAAGTACTTTATGACCTTGTATGTTCAACTGCAAACTGAGAAACATATTGGGATTTATTTCCTTGAATCCTAGAAAAGGGTATAAGGGAATTATGCCCATTGGCCTCTGTAATGCTCAAATGATATTCCGGATTTTTACAACAATGTTTTGTAGAATTGGTATGTCTGTATCACCTACACCACTGATGATTAATGTTCTTGTCCAGCCTATGCATGTCTATGAGGGCTTCCCTTCTTCACACTTTCTTTAAATGTATTATCATCCATAAACTCCAACTACACAGCGATACTGGGAGCACAATATTATCAAAGCAGTGTCTCAGAACTGGAGCTGTGGATTTGCATTGGTAAGCCATATGCAAGACTGGAGGTACTAAAGCAGGTGCCCAAAAGGTAGATGGGGATCTACCAGTAGACCTTTAGCTGGTGATCAGTAGATCTCAAGACACTGTCCACAAACAGCTTGTCCAAATCACCTTCATGCTTCTCATTCAGATAATTATTATATTAAGGTCACATAAGAAATAGGTGTTTGTTAAATATAGCAATATACATTTTACATGAATCAGTATTTAAGTAATATGTTCCATGAAATATAATGCTAACAATGCTTTTATGGATGTAGATCATAATGGGACGACATCACTAAAAGTAGTCCTCTCATTCGTAAAGTATGGTCACTCCTTGCAAAAGGAAGGCTGGTAGAAGGGAGCATGTGTGGATCTCCATATGTTATGTGTAAGGAATAATTTTATCTTTGTTGGGATCGAGTTCAAGTTACTGTTTTAAACATTTTAAAAAATTGGAAGTATTTTATTATAATAGAATCTATGGCAGAATCTATGGCAGATGGCCTTCTTGTAATTTGGAGCTTTCTGGTTATTGGGTTTCTGGGGGGGCAGGTCTCATAAGGGGGAGCAGGTTCTGGTACTGTTGCATCCTCTACTCCCAAGGTAACTAAGCTACTGAGCCTGTACTAAAATACACCATATTATGTAAGAGATCCCGGAGAGACAGAAGGCTCCCACATTACAGAATTTGAGTTGCACCTTGTTATGCCAATTCTATTTGCAGAGGTAAAATAAACTGTTTTATGCTGGTATAAGCTTTGAAGGTACAAATAATGGAAGGTAATGGCTTTAGTGGTGGAGCAGTGGGACATTTTGGGATGTTTGCATCACAGCATCAAGGCAATTGTCCCTTGCTGTTCCATTGGGTCAGGTTTACTCTGTATCCTCTTTATTCTTGTGTAACTGGCTGCCTGTAGAATTCCCTTAGCTCAGATATGGGAGGCATTTGAACTGAAAGAATAAACTAAGAGTCTGCTGGCCCTGAATGGACCACATGACCCTACATGTCACATTCCAGCGGAGCCTGAGGAGATCAAACCAGTGCCGGAGTTGGTTACTAGGGCCACATCTGCCATGAGGCTTTTAACTCCGAAATTCGGCTCCACTAGTGCAGAGATCACTATTTGCTCCTTTGACCCACTCCGACACTGATGTTTTTAGAGTGAAGTGGGAGGGAGTGGATCATGAAAGTATGGAGGGGTGCGTGTATGGATGCTGGGTTTTCATTTGGAGGGGTTGAACTTGATGGACTTTTTTCAACCCGATTTAACTATGGTGGTTATTAGAATCAGGATATGCGAGAGGGCACCTAAACTGTAAAGTAGGACATGGATAAGAAGTATTAGATTAGAATCAATTTGGCCATTGCCACTGGTCCTACCCAGCCATGCCCAGTTAGGCCCCTGATCTCATCCAATTTTCTGATAATTCTGACGTAGCTTTTATATTTTCTAAAGGTTTTTATTCTTGAGTTTATTAAAAGCCAATGAGTAAGGGCACGAAAAGTGTCTCTCATGTCCTAATAAATGTTTTTGTATTTTTAACAAATTTTTGTTGATTGTTTTGAAAAACTCACGTTTTGGTTTTGCTTTATATATATGCTCACACGACTGGGGTGAACTGTGAGTTCTTTTTTTTTTCTTTATTTTTGTTACTGAACTATCATATACTCTGTTAGTGCCTATGTCTTAATTGGCATTCTGCACCATCCTCTTATTTTTTATTAAAGGGTCCATTTGCCTAAAAGAATCAGCCAGCTGAGTTCCAGAGAGGATAATTGAACAAAATTTGATGGATATTTGGCGAATAATAGTCCCATACAAATGTATTTCAGTTTTACTGTGGCCCTTAAGAAGCAGTACAATGGGAATCCAGTATTTACAGAACATTGAAATAGTAATATCCTGTATTTTATATTGATTCCATTTGGTTTCTATTAAAGCTGTAAATGCCTGTTTATATTTTCCGTAAAGTCTCCAATAGCAAATAATGCAAGAACTGGAGAACAAATTGCAACAATATTATGGTCAAGTAATAAATCATGCTTTTAAAGAAATGATAGGAGGATGACAGTTCCCTTTAGCAGACTTTATTGATTATAATTGATTATAATTTTTATACTGTCACAAATAAATTGTGCCTTGTCGAATGGCTAAGCAAGAGTACTACAGTTCCCTTGTAAACAATAACAAATCCAACCCACAACACCTGTTTTCTATATTTAATAGTCTTCTCCATCCCTGAACAACAGTATTGGTCAACCTGACAAACTCACCTCAGAACTTTGCTGATCTCTTTAAAGACAAAGTAGAGTCCAATCCGCAATCAGATTCCCACATCTACTAATGTAAACCAGCTCCTCCTTACTAAGCTCCTTCTGTGTGTCCTCCGGTAACAACGTCTGAAGTCTGCAAGCTTCTCTTGTCCTCCCCACTCGCAACTTGTTTGACCTAATGCCTTCTTCTCTTCTGATACACTGTGCTACTGAGCTTACACCAGCACTTACTCACATCTTCACTTCTTCTCTGGCTTCTGGGAACTTCCACACTCCTTTCTAACAGGCCTGTGTAAAGCCTATTCTTAAAAAGACTACACTTGACTTGTCTCTAAACTCATAGAATGAAATGTGTTCTCCTGTATTACTAACTTTCTACACACCCATGCTCTGTTGGACCCTCTGCAATCTGATTTTCGGCCTGCAGTCTACTGACACATCATTGTACAGAGTTACAAATGATCTTCAGGTTGCTAAAGCCAAAGGTCACTTCTCCATAATTATCCTCCTTCACCTATCATCTGCATTTGATACGGTTGACCACTCTCTTCTTATGCAAATTCTGTATTCGATTGGTATCTATAACGAGGCTGCATCTTGGCTCTCTTCTTACTTCTCTAACCGTTCGTTCTTAAGCTAACAGGTCGTCATCTCCAGTCCCACTTAATTTAGGGGGGCTGCAAGGCTCTGTACCTGGTCCATTGTTGGTCTCCCTGTACACTTTGTCTTTGGGAGATTTCATCTGCTAAATTGGCTTTAATTATCATCTGTATGCTGATGACACTGAAATATATTTATCCACCCCTCCATGAACAGCTTAAATCGAGGTTCAAATCAGAGCAGACCACTGACTTCTTGAGCATCAAGATATGTGCATGGCTCCTATCTGTCTCTAGCTCTACTCGGCATTGCACAATTTATCCACAATAACATATATGGTTTGTTGTGTTCTTTCTTTATTGGAACTGTCAAACATCCCTCAATGGATATTAGATGTTGTTTTGGTTATAGGCTGGTCTTGGATGTAAAAGCAGTAAAGGAGTGAGTGGTTGGTCTAACTCTGCAAATTTTTAAATGCTTAAATTGGCTATAGGTTGGACTATCCATGTGAGTGTTCTAATGCTCCCATTGCATAGCCCTGTGATCATTTGAATACTCAACTTCACTGCAGGTTGGTCAAGCCCATTCAATATTCCAATCCTGTCATTGGCTAAATATTCCAATCCTGTCATTGGCTAAATATTCCAATCCTGTCATTGGCTAAATATTCCAATCCTGTCATTGGCTAAATATTCCAATCCTGTCATTGGCTAAATATTCCAATCCTGTCATTGGCTAAATATTCCAATCCTGTCATTGGCTAAATATTCCAATCCTGTCATTGGCTAAATATTCCAATCCTGTCATTGGCTAAATATTCCAATCCTGTCATTGGCTAAATATTCCAATCCTGTCATTGGCTAAAGGTTGGCCGACCCATGTGAATGATTGGGAGCAGACTGATTCTAGCCTCTTTAGCATTATTGACACAAGTCATTCCAATATAAACTCACACCCCAATGAGTATGCCCAGGCCCACCATCAGGGGGTCACAGGGGGGACAGTTGTCCTGGGCCCGCAGGATTTTGTGTCTAAGTGGGGGCCCGGGCCATGTTTCACTTACTTTATTTTTTTACCTGCAGGGGGGCCCCTGATCACCAATAGTTTTTGTAACTTGTGGGGGGGGGCCCAGGCCATCAATTTTTTTTACTTACAGGTGGGCCCTGCCACCAATGTTTTTTTTAAAAAAAAACTTTTAGGGGGCCCTGGCGCCATTGTTTTTTTTAACTTATTGGGGGGCCCTGATCACCAATTATGTTTTTTAACTTGTAGGAGGGCCCTGACCACCAGTTTTTTTAAAAAAAAAAAAATTTATGGGGTGGCCTGGCACCCCAGTTTTTTTTAACTTATAAGGGGGCCTGACCAAAAATAGCTTTTTATAACTTGTGTGTGCGTGTGGGGGGGTTACCTTTATTAGCACTGATGTCTATGTGGTCTTTTAACTGTGGTGTGGAGTGGGCGGGATCTGGGGTGGGGCTTGGGGGCGGGGTCCAGGGGGCCCTGAAAATGTTGTTGTACGGGGCCCCGTGATTTCTAATGGCGGCCCTGAGTATGCCTATTTATCTTTATTACTATATACATTCATTGAGTGTTATAAAGAGATTGCAACCAGGGAACCTAATACCACAAATGTTCTCTTGTCATTAATACTCACTTATCTGTTCATTGTTAAATTCCAACCTTTCTCCTATGCTTTTCCTTTATATATAACAAGAGAAGAGTATCTGTTGTATTTTAAAGAGCACCTATGGTCTACCATTGGAACTTGTGATCATCACACAATCCCCACCTTCCAACGGGGCTTAGCTAGACCAATTAGAGTTTCCTGCCAATAGTATAATGGGATGAGTAAGGATCACAGGCAGAAGAGCTTTAAAAAGAATTTAGCACACAAATCTGTATATGGTGCTCCATATCTGCTCTCATTGTCCTCCTACTGAGACCTTTTTTTTTTACTGTTCCCAGTACAGAATGAATCCCCAACACCAGATATTCTTGTGATCCCCAGGTTTCCCTAATACTTCCTTACCTCCATACTAGCACTGGTGTCAAGGTCATCACATTCAGACTCCTCTGAACTGTTGCCATCCTTGAGGTCAGCAGAATGGAGTGAAAGAAGAAGAATAAATGGTCAATCAGAAAACAGGGATGAATTGTTAGGAAATCTAAAAACTAGATATAGTAAGAAATGTTATATCAAGGGATTTCATAGGTCACCAAGACTGGACCATAGAAAAGCAATAGTTCTGAGCTGTTCCCTATAGGGTAACCTAAGGCTGTAGAATAGGGGTGGATTTTTCCTTTCTATATTGATACTATAGCAGGGTAACTGTTTTTTCAATGTTTATATTTATCTGTAACCTTCTTATGAGCTAAGGGGGCCCAGTCTGAAGGCCAGTTAGGGGGAGATTTGGGGTGAGTGCTTATTTGTGCCCTGAGTACCCCTGGAACTATAGCAGGGTGACTGTTAAACCAATGTTTCTATATATCTGTTACCTTCTATTGCAAAGTGACTGATGCCCAAATTGTACCAATATACAGTATATCTCCTTGTTATGAACTGGAGAAGGAGGTGCTAATCAAATGTCGGATCCAAGCAAGTCTGGAAACCTCTGTGTATCTTCCACTTAGTCGTTTATTGAAAGTGTGTTCACTGACCAGCACCTGCACATTGGCACTAATAGTTTTGGTGGATAAATAAATAAGTCTTTGTTGTGCTTGTGGGACATGTCAGACGTAACATATAACAAAACATATAGGAAGGAACACAAATGACTCCAAATTATATTCATCTGCCCTCAGTAGGATTTTTAAAATTACTTGCACATCAGTGATATTTCCTTAATCACATTAAAGAGTTGAATTTGAAGAATTAGAGAGCCAAGGGATAATTCTAAACCTAAATCAGGGCACATTGTTTTATTAATTTACAAGAACGCGGGCAGGGCAATAGACTTTATTAGAATTCTCATATAGTGCTGGAATCAGTAGATACCGGCATATGGTGGACATATAAATAGTCCTTGTAAGCAGCCTTCTCTGTAAATGAGCTTTGCATTTTCTTACCCTATTAATGGGAAGTAACCATTGAAATACAAGGGGGCAGGATGGGAAAGCTGTGACATGTTCAGGCTCTGCATGCATTGGGGAAGGTAAATGTTCTGATGCAGAAGCTCATGCTCTTGACTGAATGAAATGTGGCCCCCACCCATCTTCCTCACTTTCTGTCATGGAGCAGAATAAGGGCCACTCCTACCACCATACTAGGGACTTAGGCGTCACATTTGCTGTAATCCATTTTGCTTTCATGGAATTGCTCTGTCCTGTTAGGGGATTTTTCCATTGCAATATGACACTCCAGGCCTATAAAACATTCCCACATTTTGATCAGCCTGTGCAATAAAGAGGAAAACACGGACTGTGATGTGACAAGGACACACCCAATGGCACACAGAATATGGCCTCAAAATGGGACACAGAATGGCTGACACACAAAAGACACATTCAGGATTGGGGTAAAGTATTTGATACACTTGCACCTCCATCTCTGAGGCAAATCGGAAAGAGGCTTCAGATGAGTTTTTGCCTTTCTGTGGATGAACTAGCAGTTAGGCAGGTTTTATGTAGACACAAAAGGTTGAACTCAATGGACGTACGCTTTTTTCTCAGCCGTTTAGTTTACCAAAATATATATAGAGTTGATTTGTTGAAGCAAAATGAAGCAATTTGATTTTCCAGAAACATAAAATTCCGGCAACCAATCAGCAGGTACTGTTTGGTAGTTAAATTGTCAGAAGGCCACATTACCCTTGTTTCTGCATATTACATTTTCCATGGCTCCGGAATGTGCAGATACATTTTTGCTCCATATTTATGAAACATACCCAGTGTTCTTGAAACCTTTTTCATGGATATGTAGGCTTTAAAAAACAAAAATCCATGCAGATCCTGCATTTTCAGCCGTGCCTGTGCCAGTGGGAGTGTCCGTGTCCTGGTCCAGAGCCCAAATAGCATGCACAGGAGAGGAAGGATAACTGCTAACAGGTGCAAGGAGTTCAAACAAAACAAGAGTGTTCAATCAGCTGCATGCAACCCTCCCCAATAGAGAACGCCGCCCTACAGGAGAAGCGGGAATGTGGTGAATTGACCCCGGTGGGTCCAACTCCTTTACTCACTTTCACCATGCTGCCCAGGCCCTCCTGCCTCTTACATGGGCTGTTGGTCTCCATCCCGTCCCGTTTTCTCATGCGGAGTGTGTGCCAAGAACATGAAGTCCTGTTGTACCAAAAAATGCAGGAGCTTAAATGAAGGAGATGAAACGGTGGCGGCCATAAAGCTCAGGAGAGCGGTGTCCTATTCAGTACGTTAATTAATTGTGAGTGGGAGGAGAGCAGAATTGCATACGTTAGAAAAATACATAGCCATGTTTCATACATGTTATACATGTTTCTGTGTAATGTTCTGCACTCAGACAAGGCAATAGAGAGATTTAGGGCAACAACCACAGCCCTATGTTTGACCAGGATTTGGGAACAGATCTACCTTGGAAACAATCCAAGCTTACTGACTTTATTCCCATTTGCAAATCCCCGCCTCTGCCCATCACTTAAAAGTTTGTTCTGTCTCTCTCCTCCCAGTACTTACCTAGGTACAGAGCTCATTCTCTGTACTTCCTGCTCCTGGACTGCTCTCTTTCCATTGGTAAGGCAGGAAGCTTCCCTTTGGTAAATGAATGCAGTCTACCCCTGTTCTTTCTGAGCTAAAGAGCTCTGATTTTTGGTAATTGGGAGCAAATTGGCACCCCTAGCATAATTTTTCATTACTTATTCTTTACAGTCATTTGGTCATTCCTTTAAAACACTTTCATTTTTTGGTGTTGCTGTTCCTTTAACTTACTTTTCCCTGGGACATAGAGATCAAAGCATTTGAAACCCCATGCTGAGATGTTTCAGTATGGCCTGAAACATTGGAAAGTAAGTAGAACTGGGTATTTTTTCAGCTTTGTTTTAATCAGGCTTGGCTATGGGAAAGAGAGCAGCCCATGAACAGGAGGTACAGACAGTCAGGCCTTTGTGCCTGGGTAAGTACTTGAGGGAGACTGTATTCACTTACCCACGGTTCTTGTGATGCCACGAGAAAGAGAGCAGCCCAGTATAAAGAAATACAGAGAATCAGAGCTCTGTACCTGAGTCTTTAAGGAGGAGGAGATTCACAGGGGGTGATTCATGTGTGACCATGGTAAAGAGAGCAGTACAGAGATGTACAAAGTAACTGAAGTCTGAATCGGGGGTTTAGTACTGGGGTGAGACTGTATTTAAAACCCCAGGGTGTACCCTAGTGCAGACAGCACCATGTTTTAGTTCAAGTCAGTTTAATAGGAACTAAAGTCAGTCTCTAGTTAGCAGTCTAAAATAATCCTCACATTTTTATCTTGAAAAAGACACTTGATAACATGTTTTTAGACCAATTCCTACCCTGGTTTTTGAAGGGATGTCCCAGAATATCCATATCCCAACTATTTTTGTGAGACACCAACAGGCTAAGATAATGGGTTAAGGAACAGAGCACATCATTTGCAGTTTCCCAATACATGTCCATGGGAAGCAGTGCAGACGGATAGGTGCGATCTGAGCAGCACAGCAACAATCATAACCTGCATTCTATAGGCCTTTTAGTCAGTTCCAAACCTGATTGTGGATAAGAGAGCAGTTCAAAGGTATGTAATGGTGGGGGGGGGGGGGAGAGATTTACTCAAGGGGGGTTCAAAGTAGAACCCAAACTGATTTACCCTTAGATCATTTAAGAATTTACTGTATATAAAACAAAAGCATCCTGTCTCTGTATATGTGTGTTAAGACTCTGCCCTGCCCAATGTTTGGGTAAATATGTGATGACTGGCCTTGAGCAATGACATGTTTGAGAACTGGGAAGAAATATTGGTCAGCTCCAGGCAGATCCAGCTATTGTCAGATCATTTATTGGATCACCATGAGCATTTTTATTGGCAAAACCACAAAACCAGTAACTGGAAAGTGTGATATGACGTCAAATTATTCAACAAACAAACAAATAAATAAACAAATAAATAAATAAGTAAATAGCAAAATCAGATAAAAAAAAAACAAATACTTTCAAAGGCCAATCATTTTAATGGCAAAGTAAAATTATTCAGTGGAAATGCACAACGCCCCTAAACCCCCAATATCTGACACAGCAGATTTTGTAAATGACCATAATATATAATCAATACCCAGTGTTTCTCTTTTAAATGCCCTTTATTCACCCAGACTTCAACAAATACTGCATTGATGGACTCTCCAACATAATATGGGTTAATTCTGATGGATAACAGACCCCAAAACAAGAACATTTCATCCCCGAAACAGGTTTCATGTTTCCTCATCAGTGCTACTTGTGGGCAGATTCAAATGTAACCCTGTGCCCTGTACAGGAAACAATGGCTCTAGTAAACTAGGAAGCTGGACAGCATTATATTAGAAAAACACACATACAACCAAACCTACTACTACTGGCTGACCATTGGCAAGAGAGAAGTCAAGGGAAATTAGCTTAAAGGAACAGTAACACCAACAAATGTAAATGCCTTTAATTAAGTAAACAAAAATATAATGTACTGTTGTACTGCACTGGTAAAACTGGTGTGTTTTCTCTAGAAACACGATTCTAGTTTATATAAACAAGCTGCTGTGTAGCCATGGGGGCAGCTAATCAAACACAGGATACACAGCAGATAACAGATAAGCTCTGTAGTATACAATGGGATTCTTCGGAACGTATCTGTTATCTACTGTGTATCCTGTGTTTGATTGACTGCCCCCATGGCTAAACAGCAACTTGTTTATATTAACTATAGTATTGTTTCTGGAGCAAACACCTTTTTTACCACCAGTTTTACTAGTGCAACACACAGGTCCAGACTGAGAATTAAAATAGGCCCTGGCATTTCAAGTACACAGAGGCCAATCAGCCCACATAGAGGCCCACTAAATAAAGACTTTCTATGGGACCTTATAGCAGCACCTTTGGAATTTGCCAGAACACACAGATTGCCAGTCCGGGCCTGGCAACACAAGAGTATATTATATTGTCATTACTTCAAAAAAACTTTCATTTGTTGGTGTTACTGTTCCTTTAAAATGATCTAATCTCTGTCTTCAAGTAGCTGAGAAAGTCAACTTAATTTAACTAAGGAGAAGCTATAAGTTACCCCTTATATTAATTATATAGGCAACATACAATATGGTCAGAGCAAGCTAAGCATGGCACCAGCACAGTTAACCTTTGCCATGTTAAATAATCAGTAGCTGTCCTTAGGCACTCTCACTGGGTAACCAAGCACCCAGGTAACTGATAGGCTAATAATTTGGCTTCCTACACGATATGCTTAGCCGGAAGTAAAATGTGAAAAACAAAAAAAATTATCCCAAAAACTCAGAAATTGAGTTAAAAAGCTAGTTTAAGTTAAAAGTATAGGCATATAGACCAACTGGTATTCAACCTTACGCGTTTCCTACCCTCTAGTACGTAATCATATGCCATACGCGTCAGGCGGAATACCAGTTAGTCTTTATGCCTATTCTTTTAACTTAATGTTAAATAAAAACTAGCTTTTAAACTTAATATTCCAATTCTTTGGGATTTCTTTTGTTTTTTGTTATATGTGCCCTTGGAACTAGGGGCTATATCTCAGTAACCATGGCCCTTTCGACAGCCTTTCTAAATTGCAGCATTTAATTTTATTTTTCTTTATTTAGAAGTAAAATATGGGCCCAACGTAAAAGTCCCATGCATGGCCATGCCTCTGATCTACCCGCATTATGTAGAAACCCCCATCCAAGATACACTCAAACCCTGCACACTTCTCCTCAAGTCAGCCTATGATTAGGTGCCTAAGTGCACAAAACGCAAAAGGCTTTGTCTGTTATTTGCCTAATAAAGTCTGCAGTTCTTTTATTTAACCTGCCAGTGCCGTTTATTTCCTTGGTATGGCACATCTCCTTAAGCCCAACTGCCTTCTAGATCTGCAACTCACACTTTAGCATCAATTAGGTTTCCAGGGCCCCTGACTGTTGTAACCCCTGTAGCCCCCTGATGTCAGCAACAACCCAGGAATGGTCTAAGGCCTATCATAACAATCAGTGCCACTTGGTGATGGCAGTTAGGGGCTGGCATGGAAAGGGGAACAAGCCAAAAATGAACTTGGTTTGCAGCATATGATATGACCCAACTTCTTTTTCTGGGCCCCCCAAATTACTGCAGTGATTTTAGGGTATAGAATGAAACTCTGTTTAGCTCATGAAACCATGCTCCCGGTGAAAATTTATTTTACATATTTAAAATAGTACATGGAAATGATTCATTACAATACAGGTACAATGCTGCACATTGCGACTAGCATCATATTGCACAATCTGACTCCTTGCATTTCTCTTTTTTTAAAAAAAAAAAAAAAAATCTCTTTTAGGGTTTATATAGTGCAAAATACTTTATACAGGAATGTACTGGTAAGGGGCGGGGCTCGCAAAACCAAAATATTTTTTTTTAACAATTTTAACCGTGAACATATAATTATATATATATATATATATATATTAAAATAACAGAAATAAAGTCAAATTAAAATTATTACAGGCTGTACATAAACATTGCCATAGACAACATGAAAATTCTCCTCTTTGAGGAGCTCAGGCCGAGTCCAACACAATATCATCCCAATATACAGATAAGGTAGCTTGGCGCTATAGTCCAGTCCAAATTGGTTCCGTGTCGGCACAGAACCGGTAAAATTACCATTAAAATCTGTACAACTATAAACACAATGTGTCCCGCACGCTGGCATGGGGCGCTTCCACATTCTACACTAAATAAAAATCCATTTACTGCTTCCCGGCGCCACTTACTTGATGGATCTGTCGCTATTTTCCGAGGAAGGTTTAGAAATATGCCCCAAGACTGATCCCGGAATCCAGCCTTCTGCTGCCGGGGAATGGTTGTTGGACGGTCGGAATACCAGGAACATGTTCTGCTGATTGATGGCTAGAATCTGTACAATCTCCCCATGGTACACACAGATCTCATTCTCCTTTAGTGCATAGTAATCCTGGATAACCACCATGGAATTGGCCCCATTACATCCGCTCAGATCACTCTGCAGGGAACCAGAGATAGGACAGAAGTCAATGCACATGGCAAGTTGGCAAAGGAACTTACACTTGCACTGGAACCCGAGTGATGTGTTATTGGGATATAGATCAGAACATATGCAGAGCAAATGGGGGGTTTGGGAAGGGGGCAAAGAGCTGCAGTTGTAGAAAAGAAGAGTGGAGGACAGCAGCTATAATACAGCAGGATTGAGAAAACAGAGCAAAATGGAGACAGTAAACCATGATAGAGATAGTAGAGGAAGATGGAGGCAATAGAGCAAGGTTGGGGGCCCATGTGCACTGGTGCCACTAGAAAGCAGTTGGAGAAGCTTTGGCTCCAAGTTGGAGTTCTTACTCTACTAATATACTTTTCAAGCATTAACTTAAAAGTGATACTGATACTAAAAAACTACTTTTTAAAATATGACTGTACATTAAAAGTTACCTATAGGTCATGTTGATCGTTTTTTGCTCAGAGGTTTGTTGTGTGTGTAATTGTTAGTTTCTAAACCTGACTGTTTTGCCAACCTGACTGTCCCATCTCAGCCAGTCAGTTTAAGTTTCTAATGCTAACGGACTCCTGCTGCAAAAACATGACAGCCCCCTCATACAGGAACATGGGGCATCAGACAGGTAAAAGCATTGCACAAATAATTTATGGCAATGTTATAAATAGCTTTCAAAGGCAATATTATGCTAGATGTAAAAAAAGAGTTTAATTTCTGGTGTCAGTATTTCATTAACTCCACACTGTTTATGTGCTCCACCCTCCTTGGTACCAAGCGAATTAGATAGCTATCCAAAATCGAGTACAGAGACTGAGAGCTTCATACCTGTGCAGGTAGTATAGATTATTAGGTCCCACCCTCTTGCCTAACCAAGAGGAAGAGAACAGCCCAGCAGTGAGAAACTCACATCAGAAGTGTGAACTCAGCACAACACAAGAAACGCAGCTCAGACTATAGAGATTACCTGATTTGGCTCACATTTCTCTGCATGCGGGTACATTTCATACCCAGTGCTGCCGTTAGAGGTAGGTATTTTCCATGATGGTAGGGACTGTTTACGCATTTGAATGGTGACATCTTTTTCAGACCCTGCAGGTGTGGTGGAGAGAGGCCTGATGGTCGGGGAAGGCCCTCTGCTTATCTGAGGCTTGTTAATGGCTGCGTTGCTCTCCTTCCGCTGGTATTCTATTGGGGATTGGAGAGCTGGTGAAAAGAGCGGAAAATATAAAACATTAAACACTTGCACATTGATAGTCACAGACTCTCTAAAGTCTACACAAGAGGTTGGTATAACACTATGACAACTGATTGTGACTTCTGGCCTTGCACATGGACTGCATGGAACCCAACAAATGTGCAACCACATGGTATGTGTCACCAGTAGGATCCCAGGTGTATCAGCTGTAGCGCTGCCTACTGGAATAGTAACTGGGGGGTTGTGTGTCAGCCCAAATGAAAATTGGCCATTGTAAAATCTGGTTGGGCTATATGTGGTCAGATTCCATCTGGCAGTTAAATTGGGTCAAATCATTTCATTTTAGTGTTTCTGAATCTACTCTTGTTGGAGCTAAGAACTTCAAGCGAGATACTACAGTTGTACTGAGTGGGTGCAGGAATATGTTGTAGCTGAATTGGGCAATTTTCTACCAGCCAACATGCACTGACAGAGATAATGCCTGTGTGCCACCAGCCATACTATTTATAGCTGGCAATACAACTTGTGCCATTGGTACATACTGTAAATTTAGCTATCAATATGGGTGCAGCCATAACATATCTGCAGAGGGTCCCACCCCAGATTCACATGGATCCCAGACCCTTTCCAAATTTAGAGGAATTAAAGAGACTTACTAGGAGGGAGGGAGAAGTGCAGGCATGAAAGGGAGAAAAGCACAAAGTTATAAAGGTGGGAGAGAAAACACAAAGGAGAATACAGGCAAAGTCACTTTATGCCACCCCCCTTAAATGGGAACTGCATCCAAAAAACTTTCTATTATACAATAATGTACTTATTTCTCTGATTCTAGAAGCAATGTAGCTGAACACTCAGGGTTGTTAATTAGCTGGCTTTGCCGAGTTGTTTTAGAAAACCATCAGTGCAGAGAAAATAAACAGCCAGACGGATATTGTTTAAAAGTTCAACATTTACATACTGTATATCTATAACCCCAGTGAGAATGAGGAATACATTGATATTGGGAAGCTGCTTAGAATTATTATTCTCTTTAACTGGGCAACAAATATATATTTTAATGGAGTTCAAATACAGGTATTGGATCCATTATATGGAAACCCATCCAGAAAGCTCCGAATTATGGGCAAGCCATATCGCATGGACTCCATTTTATTCAAATAACAAAATTTAAAGAAAAATATTTTATTTTTTCTCTGCAATAATAAATCAGTACCTAACTAAGATGCAATTTATTCTTACTGGAGGCAAAACAATCCTATTGTAATTATTTCATTATTTTAATTAAGGTAAGTAGATTTAAGGTATAGATGTCAGAATTACAGAAAGATTTGTTCTCTGTCTTACTGGAGAGCCACAAGGTGGCCATATCACACACGAATGCCTATGAAGTCCTCATGCTGGGACAGCTGTGTAAATTCAACACCCATTAATGGATTTAGATAAATTGGCATTGGGCCTGGGAATATCTGCATAAGACCCACTAGGAATTACCCTTAATATTCCAAGGTACAAAGCCCTTATTCTCTGCATATCATTCTTTCTGGGTTGCTCTCTTTCCTGTGGTCAGGCAAGGGTTGGGTCTCACCACATAATATGAGGATGAGGCTGTCAGTGATTTCTGTAGCTCACAATAAGGTGTTTGCTACTAGATGGAGTTCTTGTTCCATCACAATTTGGAACTATTTACCATCATTCATTTAAATTAATCCAATAAAATAAATTGTCTGTTCTTTCACATGCACAAGCCCCATATTGACCATGGAAAATAGTGCAGCCCAGGAACAGGAACTGATTAGAATGTATTTACCTTCCCAGGGGTAGATTCTTAGAGGAGATAATGTTAATGTACCCAGATCTTACTTATAACTTATTCTCTCCCGCCTCCCTTCTGCTTTTGTAGCCTCCCCCTTCTTTTACGGTTACAAATAAAGAGCATCTTACTCTCCCACCCTTAATCTGTGCCCCACCATGTGTTCCGAAGATAGTTAGACCTCATTGCTCTTTCTCACCATTCAGAAAGTCCCTCTGGGTCTCCAGAACTTGGCTGATGTCCTGCACCCAGGCCTGTTTAATGTCAGCATTGGCCGCCTGCAGGATCACTCGCTCTGACGTCTCCCGGCTCCTTATGGCAAACTTGCATGGGTCGTTATCAATGTTCTCTTCTAAGATGAGATAATTCATCTGCCGGGGAAAAGGAACCCACAGTCACACCCCACACTTAGCTTTGGATCTGCTGGCATTCTTTATAGAACCAGACTAGAATCAGTATTATTCGGCAATTACACAGGTGGTAAATCCCGGGCCCAAGTTACTAACCCAGGTCCTTCCTACAGTTCAGTCACACAAGAGCCTCCATATTGGAGAGGGCAAGGTGCAAACAGAGATCCCCCCCCCCCGAATTGGACCCCTCCACAAAATTCTAAGCTCTTACTTAAGTACAACTCCCAGCACCCACCAAAGCAAAGGTCCCAAAAGCCTCACCTTTATGCCCTTTTTGAACATGTAACCCGGTGTGGCGGAACCTTTCCGGAGGAGCTCACTGAAGATAACTATTTGCTCAAATAGGAAAACCCGTCTTTCCTTTGTCCGAGACTGGACCCCAGATTCTTGCTCAATCACATAGAAGGTGTCCTGCTGTAGGAGCTTCCCCTGGGCTGTCAACTTCCCCTGGGGACAGAGAAGAAAAAGAGGTTACCCTGGTCAGTACCATACATTGGGGATACTTCTGGAGGTTTTTGAGAGTTCATGTAATTCAGTTAGGTGCAAATAAACCAGGCAACCCAAACCTGCCTGTGCATCAGGCTTGAGTTAGAGAATGGAGAGTCCCAGCAAGGCAGAAAGAATGGGACCCTCACCTTATTATGGGTGATTACAACTCAGGTCCGGACTGAGAATTAAAATAGGCCCTGGCATTTCAGGTACACAGAGGCCCAATCAGCCCACATAGAGGCCCAAACAGCCCCCACCAGCTAAATACTGACTTTCTATGGGACCTTATAGCAGCCCCTCTGGCATTTGCCAGAACCCACAGATTGCCAGTCCAGGCCCGCTCCCACCAATGGCTGAAGGTTCGCATGACAGCCCTTCCTTGTGTCCCACTTCCTTTCTCCTCTCAGCTGTCAGTTGTTTATGTTATTACTGATAAAGCAGTGGGACCCCCATAATAATTCACAGGCCCGGATTCAGGGCCGCCATCAGGGGGTCACAGGGGGGACAGTTGTCCCGGTCACACAGGATTTTGTGTCTAAGGGAGGGCCGGCCATGCTTCACTTACTTGATTAGCTAGGCCCCCCCTGCTTTCAGCGTGCTGATGCTGCACAAAAGGCTGTACAGGGATTGGATATGGGGATCCAATCCCAATGCAGATTTACCGAGACTTATTCTTAAAGGACCAATGAGGTTACAGGAAATCTTAAAGCTTCTGTGCACAGAGCTGCTGTGTCATATTTTGTGCAGCAGCACGCTGAAAGCAGGGGGGCCTGGCTAATCAAGTAAGTGAAACATGACCAGCCCCCCCTTAGACACAAAACACAGGCAAGCAATTTTTTAAAAAATTTGGGGGGATCTCACCAATTTTTTTTTACTTACAGGGGGACCCCTGATCACCAATGGCTTTTTATAACTCTTGGGGGGGCCCAGGCAATCAATTTTTTTTTTAACTTAGAGGGTGCCCTGATCACCAATTATTTTTTTTAACTTGTAGGGGGGCCTTGACCAACAATTTTTTTAAAAAGAAATTTACGGGGGGCCCTGGCACAACAGTTTTTTTAACTTATAAGGGGGCCTGGCCATCAATAGCTTTTTATAACTTGTGTGTGTGGTGGGGGGTTACCTTTTTTAGCACTGATGTCTATGTGGTATTTTAACGGTAGTGTGGAGTGGGCGGGATCTGGGTTGGGGCTTGGAGGCCGGATTTTGTTGTACGGGGCCCTGTGATTTCTTATGGTGGCCCTGCCTGGATTTGTGGAGAGGCCACCAAGGCCTGGGCCTAGGGCAGCAGGAATTTAGGGGCGGCATGCTGCCCAATCACACCTACATTGGTTCGAAAACACTGGGGATGGATGGAAATACAATAATTTTTTTAATTTCCCACGCGCCGATCCCCATTGTAAATCCGGCCCTGATAATTCATGGTGCAGCTCTTTCCATGGTTGACAAAGTGCTCTGTACATCTTTGGGGGGTAGCAGAAAGTGGTGCATAATTACCTCAAATCCCTGCAGGCGGCCTAGGTTCATCATGTCGTTGCAGCGTTTAGGTACAAGGCACATTAATTCCACGGCTTTCTGTGACACAAAAAAACACAAAGCAACATGTTAGATAATCCAGGTATTGTTTAGGGGTCTTGGGAGCTGGAAGGAAGATGGTTTAAGGGACAGCGTGGTAATATTATCGTTATACTCATTATAAGAATGTGGTTTGTGTAATTGACACAGATCCACCAGTTCCCCCGAAGGGCCTGTAATAAGGCAAATCCAACCCAGCTGCTGTGGGTTTGTGCAGCACCAAGCACATTATTTGTCCTATAAATTGAGCCTGGTGAGCTAAGAATACGCCATGCTATGTTCTGTTCATACCCAGTCGTGCCCCTCTGGATAATTAAAGCTCAGAGTGGTTTTTACTTCCAAAATAGTAACCAATGGGCAGGATCATCTGAGCACATCCACCCCGAGGGCATTAACCCTGTCCAGTGACTGATTCAAATAAAGGCATAGAAAGTGTTAAATCCATTTAGGATTAACCCTGTGCCTACATGTACTACCCCCCCCAACTTTCCCTGAGTAAGTGAATCAAATTTCATCTCTGTACCTGTCCTTGTCCTTGTACCTGTACACTGTTTCTCTGTACTTACTACTTCCTGGGCTGCCCTTTCCAATGGTCTGTTGGGGTGGCCCCTGGGTAATTGCATCAGAACTCTGTACCCAGATAAGTATTGGGGGACACTGAATTCACTTACACAGGGGGAAGTTCCTGTCTGACCATGAGAAAGAGAGTAGCCCAGGACCAGGAAGTACAAATAATGAGAATTCTGGCTCCTGCTCAGATCATTTTCCATTGGCTGATTTACATATCAATAAAAAATACATTGGAATAAAAAGTATTATTTGGACTATTTTACCCTGTGCAGAGAGCTGGGTAAATGCTATGTGCTGTTAGCTACCAGAGAGCAGTATACGTGCACACTTGAGGAAACACCCAAACTGGGCACAAGATCAAAAACAAGTAGATAAAATTCAAAGCAAATATAACATGAAAATGAGATGATAATTAATAAGCAAAAACATGTTTTGATATGTACAGCTCTCATTACTGCAGCCAAGAAACAAGCCAAATCTGAAACATCTGCACCCAAACAGGCCCGGATTTGTGGCGTGGCCTCAAAGGCCCGGGCTTAGGGCGGCACAATTTGCACAGGGGTCGGCGCTAGGATCGTGCCACCAAGGAAAGGCGTGCGCAAATTGTCCAGCAATGGCCTCGGGACGCCACTTGCAAAAATCCAGCCCTGCACCCAAAACCTATATCCAAGTGCAGCTAGGTCACCCATGATGCATGCACAATCATTAATAAATTATTAATAAAAAGGAACACTGCCCAAAAACGTATTGTTATTTGAACATTGGCATTGCAATTCTAAGCAATTTCCCAATATACATTAATAATATAGTTACATATATAAATAATTGCTATTAAAAGTAGTATCTGTTTGTCCCTTTTTGCCCTCCCAACTGACTCATGAAACAGTGAAGCATAAGGCAGCTGATTAATGACCAATTTCTCAAAGTTATAGAAACTTTAAAACCAAGACCAACCCAATGCCTCAGTTCTGAGATCAAAACACGTATGAAAATGCTGGCTGCATATTGAGTTGGAGTAGCTTTATACAAGGAATAAAATGATATCTCTATATTCAACTTAATTACAAACATATCCATGGAAATGATTTACCTCGATTTCCGAACACTCCAAACCAGCCTTCTGACTGTACTTAAAGAAGTCCTGAAACACAGATGATTGGTAGGAGTTAAACATCAGCTAACTGGGAAGAAGGTGCTAGGAAGTAGGAAATCGGTGATTTAAGCAGTGGGTGGGACTAGAGAACTCTGATGGAAGCTTACAGGTGGAGGGGCAGGAAGTCTGTAACGCAAGTAGTGGGTGGGACTAGAACAATGTGATGGAGGCTTACAGAGGGAGTCTCAAGAACATTTGTACTACTCACCTTTAGCAGGAGTTGGTACTTGGTTATCCTTTGGATCGGCTTGATAAGAAAATCACTAAGAGTAAATCTCGGATTCACTTCCTGCATGAGATCCTAGAAAACATGGCCAAGCATCACTACTAGGCCTTTAACTCTTCTTTCCATACAAATAACATTGGTGCCCTGTACCATTCCTATAGTCCAGGCTAGTGAAATTCTACTCATCACTACCCATTTCCAGCTAGTACCTTTTAAAGGGGTGGTTCGTTTTCAGTTAACTTTTATTATGTTTTAGAATGGCTAATTTTAACCAATTTTTCAATTGGCCTTCAATTTATTTATTTATTTTTTTAAAGTTTTTGAATTGTTTGCCTTTTTCATCTGACTTCTTTCCAGCTTTCCAATGGGGATCACTGACCCATAGAGAGCTGCTGAATAAAAAGCTAAATGACTCAAAAACCACAAATAATATCATGCTCTACAACATTTAAATGATTAAAAGATGAACAAGTCCTTTAATATTATTCCTATCCTGAGCCTGTCTTTATACAATCCCTGCCATAAAGCAAGGCAGAACTGTTAGTCTCTTTTACAGCCCCCTTACAGCAGAATACACTGAACCCATACCTCCCAACATTTTGGAAGTAAAAAGAGGGACAAAAAAAATTTTTCCGCACGTAGCGCAGCAATTTTTTGACCACACCTCTTTCTGTGGCCACACCCCCTAATTACCATGTTTGTTTTACAAAATTTGGCAGGTTATGAAAGTTTGAAAATATTTCTCCTTATCTAAACTGTGTTTTTGTGTCTCAAAATTGTTACAAAGTATCTTATTTGCACCTGTTAGCTGTTCTGGGCTCTCTGCTAAAAGCCAATTAAGTGAGAAACGTTGTTTCTTTTTCTGGCTGTTCAGTGCAGAGAAAAGAGGGACTTTCCAGTACAAATGAGGGACTGCGGGTTGAGCTGTCAAAAGAGGGACTGTCCCTCCGAAAAAGGGACAGTTGGGAGGTATGTGAACCTTTTATGCAGATTATCAGACTGGGCAGGGTAATAAACTGGCATATAATACTGGTAGGATTATTGCAAAGAAAAGATTACTTTTTTTTACCTCAAAGAAGGCGTCGTATTCAGCAACCACAAACTCTGAGCGAGGTTTATTTTGGCAATACACCACATACATGTGCAGTCTCCTCTCCTAAACAACAAAACAATCATTAACTGGCTGCTTCTCTGATAAGTTACAATAAGTTACTCCCTTGGGGCAACCAACTCAAGGGAGAAGCCAGGAGGTATGAGGGCAGAAACAGGGAATAAGTCTGAGCTCTTTAGATGGAGAAGGGGAAGACTAGTTGGGACTAGGGTTGCCACCTGGCCGATATCTTATCGGCCTGGCCGGTAGAAATGATGGCTGATCTCAATAATAGGGAAAAAAGATAAATATATAGAAAGGCCGGTATTTTTTTCCAGAAAAGGCAACCCTAGATGGGACAGATATAAGGCCGTACTGGGGGGGCATAAGTCTGAGCTCTTGGTAGATAGGGGAAGGGGCAGATTAGATGGGACAGACATAAGGCTGTACTGGGGGGGGGAGTGGAATAAGTCTGAGCTCTTGGTAGATAGGAGAAGGGGCAGACTGGATAGGGCAGACATAAGGTCGTACTGGGGGGAGGGGATAAGCCTGAGCTCTTTAGATAGATAGAGGTAGGGACTAGGGTTGCCACATGGCCGGTATTTTACTGGCCTGGTCGGTAAAAATGTTGCTTGATGCCAATGTTATTTATAGGGAAAAACCATAAAAATATAGGAAGGCCGGTATTTTTTTTTCCAGAAAAGGTGGCAACCCTAGCAGGGACAGACTAAGTAGACAGGTATGAGATTCTATTTTTCTGGGTGAAACACAAAAAATAGTCCATGAAAGGAGCAACCATATAAAAATGAAATATATAAGTAACATTTCCCATCACAGTGCGATGGGAAATACTCACATGCTTTATAAATAACTGCGCCAACCTCTCTGGCTTCAGAAGGCATTCTTCAAGTTCTCCCAAGTAAAAGCTGCAAAATAAAAATCAGCAAGGTTTTATTAGAGACCTGGGACAAAACCTGGTCTATTGAGTGCATACAAGAGGGCGCTGTATAAATAATATGTGCAAAAAGCTTAAAATGGTAAAAGTCTCTTAGCAGTAATGGGTTGAGAGAAAGAATCAGAAGAAGCCTGTGGACTAAAAACTCAGCAGAAATGCAAGTTCATAGAGCAGCGTCAGTGGAAGTAGTTGATCCCGGGCGCAACCTCCTTAAAGTAGCAAGCCAAATGACCAATATCTAAAAACAATTAGAAGGACACAGGGGCATGGCCGATGGATTTCCACAGGATAGTGAACAGTGAGTATGATGGGATTGCACCTGATATAATCATATCTCCAGCAGACAGACCCCACTGATCTCAGCTGTCAGTTCCACTCATGAACTAAGGGGGCCCATCCTGAAGCACGGTTAGGGTGAGATTTGGGGCGAGTGCTTATTTGTGCCCTGGGTACCCTGGAACTATAGCAGGGTGACTGTTACCCCAATATTTCTATATATCTGTAACCTTGTTATGAGCTAAGGCCTTTTACGGTGAGATTTGGGGTGAATAAACTAAACTAGAGATGAAAAATCACATTTAAAGGCTCATTTCAATACCTTTTGCATGGTTGCACAGGAACCAGTTTACTCTATACCTACAATCACTGTTAGTTTTGCCACAAAGTGGGTTTAAGGTGTGTCTAAATTAAAAGGGAACAGCTGACAACACCACATAAGAGACTGTGTGCCTATTACACTTATAATAGTTGCACCCTAAAAGATGTGGCCCTGAGAGAGGGCAATTAGGGAATGGGGAGGGGGCAAATGTCTATGAAACTGTCTTTCCGTTTCCCCACACTCACTCCTTGTGCCACTCATAGATCTGGTGAATGTTGCCAAAAACAATCTTGTCTTTTCCGTTCATATCGTCTGGGGTACCTCTCTCTTCCATCTTAGGAATGTACGTCTGTAAAGCAGAGATGGGAGATTGCGTGAGATGGACACACAAACCTAGTTGCATGCCAAGGCTCAATCACTCATGCCAAGTGGGTTTCCTATGCCCAATTCTCAACTGGGGAATGAGAGACTAAAACAAAGGGACCTTCAGTTTGCCCATGTGCCAGTTCAGTTGTCAGAAGGCACTTACCTCTACCACAAACCCAAGATCCCTGACATAATCCTTCTCTGTTTGCACCAGTTCATTCAGTACGAACCTGAGGAGAGAGATGCATATGGGTCACAATGTGCTCTGAGTATATGTATGTGTGGCATTGATGTAGTTGTAGGCTGGATGGATACAAAGTAGTATCAATGAGCTTGGTCTCAGTTTATGGTTTACTAGAAAGTGCTTTATGGGCAGCTAAAGGGAACTATGTGAGTGCCAGAGGGGACAAAGCAGAATCAGGGCTCCTTTAGGGAATTTATGTGTGCTGGGCTACAGTATGGTACTATACAAGCTAGAGGTTCTGCAGCAGCTGCACATCCAAGAGCAGAGGGCACCCGCACAGCTCACAATGCTGCCAGTGTTTTACCCCAGTGATAACAGAAAAGCGTTATTATTTATCCTCTAGAAGAGAAGTCTCATTGTTCTCACAGGGTGCTGCTGGCAGGGGCCACTCAAAGAGGCGGGGAACTCAAGGGAATGGAGGTACCGTACAGCCTCAGCAGTTTCTAATTTATGGTAAGGAGACATAAGGGTTAATAATGGGGAGTCTGCTAAAAGCACAGGGGTGCTGCACCAATGAGGAGAGTTGAGAAAGCTAACTCAGGCGGCAGTAGCCTGCAACTTAGCAGGGGTGGCAAAATAAAAAAGAGCTGAAAGAGCTTTTTAAATTTGGCTCTTCTAATGCAGAGAGCTCAATTGTACCCTCTGCACTAGCAATGCAGCCCCCGCTCCAAAGCGAAAATATTAAGACCGGGGGGGCAGCGACATTGACTTGGCCGTCTCAGGGTGGCGTAGGGGCTTGAAATGCACCTGTAACAGCAGTTAACCTGGAATGGGCCATTTGTGGTGAGATCCCTTCTGTATCTGTCTATAATGCTTTCTAATGTAAGAGTAACCATATCCCTTGCAAGCATCTTTTTTTCAGAAAAACAACCCCAACCTTGACAGTCTACCCTCATAATTTAAATCCTCCATCCCTTTTCCCAATTTAGTTGCCTGTCTGCACTCTCTCCAGCTCCTTTATATCCTACTGCACTGCATACTCCAGGTGATGCCTTATCTTCATATGTAACATAAAATGCAATTTAAATGCAACAGTTGCCCAGTACATGGGGTCCATAAGGAATTCATCATACCATGGTTGGAACACTTGAACCTATGTCCAAACATGTGGGGCTTCTGTGGTAATGTCATTGGTCTGTTGGGAATACTTACATCCTGCCCCTGAGTGCTTTGGCTTTTTGCTCCTCTTCATGGTTCCTGGGAGCTGGCGAGGGGGCCAATCCCTCATTCACATAGCCTTCATTTATATTCTGTGGGCCACGGTAAGAACCTCCATCAATGGTCTGCAAAAGTAAAAACAATGTTGGCTTTGTGTTAGATGCATGCAGCTGATGTATTGGTAATATGCAAACTTAGCTGTTCCTGCTGAATTGTGCTTAGCACAGCGGACTACCTATGCTGCCATAGTTTTATGGTTTCTCTCTTAAAATCCCTGTGGCTGTGGGCAGGGGCAGCTATGTGGGGCCGGGTCCCTCTGAAGATTTTTTAGGTTAGGAGCACTCTTGTTACACCACTACTCTCTGTTCAGGATATGAGCTAATTTAGGGGGTTGGTCCTACTGAATTGTGCCGAGAGCAGTCTATTACCTATCCTGCCATTGTTTATGGTATATCTATGTACAGACTATGAGCAAACTTAGCGGGTTGTTCCTACTGAATTGTGCATAGTACAGGGTAATACCTACTATAGCATAGTTTTATAGTACCTCTCTGTACAGTCTATGAGAAACCTAGGTGGCTGTTCCTGCTGAATTGTGCTTAGTACAAGAAAATACTTATGCTGGTATAGTTTTATGGTATCTCTCTGTAAAGGTTACAAACAAACTTACTTAAGTTACTGTTGAATCATGCTTAGTACAGGGAGTACTGAATTTACTTTTAAAGATAATTAACAGAAATCTAAATATGTCAAAAGAAGAAATAAGATTTTCTATATATTACTGGTTTATGTGCAGTGATACATCGGTCATTTAACAGCACAGAGACAAGACACAGGAAGGCACAGAATGGCAAGGAGACTGGTCCTGTCTGGTGCTGAAAGCGTTAATTCTGTGCAGTTCCCAGAGCACTTACCATCTTGTTCCTGACCAGATTCTCTATGGCAGTGACCAGTTCAGCTGCACTAGGCACCTCCGCTGAGCTCTGCCGGACCACAAGCAAGGAAGACTGGTAGCGCAGGGCACATAAAGGGAAAGCAGGAGAGCAGGAGGCACAGCAGAGAAAGGACAAGAGACAGGAGGATTCAGTGGTGAAGATGGGGGATTAGAGGAAAATAAATGAGGAAAAACAATTAGTGGGGAGAAAACATTCACCTACAGGCAAGGAACAAACTGTCAGCAGGGTTATTGATGGGCACAGATTTGGAAAGAAGCAAGGTGCGTGCAACAGTGCATCCTGAGAATCTTGCATTTAACCATTTCTATGAAACAGGTTCCACCAAAGCAGTCAATCAGAAAGAGTATTCCTAGGGCTACCATTACAAAATCTAATTGCTGGATGACCCAGCAGTTTCCTCTTAGGTTGGTAACCTCAGGTTAGGCCTGGGCTACATCCAGATTTAATGTGATTGTCCCCATTAGCTGTGGCCCCGTGTATTGGATGACCTGTGGGAGGGAAGGAGCTGGTATCAGTATGACCCAGGGGATATCATTCCCACATTCCTTTCCAGTTTGCTCACAAACAATGGAGGGGAATTCCAGTCTAGAGTGATGCTCCTGTGCTGTGTAGGGGGGACAACTATAATTTAGACTTAATGAAACCCAACTGTATCCGGTGACCCTCTGGCAAAACTGGAGTGAGAATAAAAGTAAAATGACTAGGTGGGGTGGATATGATTATAGAATATTTTATATTATAGGGTTTAGCATCCCTTTAGGGAGGTTGAATCACACACAAGGAGATGTGGGCAGAATATTTTATCCAGTGCACAAGACACTACATTACCTGCACTCAGGTGAGATTGGTGGAATAAAGATATTGCTCTTTGACCCTTGTTAGTTAAATAACCTTAAGGTTTCTCGGATCTTATGCACTTGGCAACTGCCAGGGAAAGTCCCAAAAGACTCAGAAAAACATTTGCCAGGTTCATTTTTATGAAGGGCAAAAATAGCCCAGAAATAACCCATTTAATCAGCAGCTCCAAAGTTATAATTATATGTCTATATAACCTTGTCAGTTAATAATAAAAAAACTGGCACCGGCACCCTAACTGGTTGTGTTGCCCAATGTATAAGAGAACTGAGGGTAAAGTCATGTGGAGTGGGCACTCCAATTTTTTTGCTTTCTGCCCAGGCTTGTCATCTAAAGACACTATTCCATTTCTCTTCTACTGTGTAACTGAAGGGCCACCAAAAGTCAATTTTTACTGAGTCAGAGACAACCCTATTAGAGAGTATAATGCTTAGTTCTGTTTAATAGAAAGACCATAGGGATTATTGAACTCAGACTGGAGATAACCCAGCATGGAACCCCATGCCAAAGAGATACTGGTATCCTAACTTGTTCTAACTGATCCGTGTAGGTCATCTGCATAATCTGTAGTGTTCTGTTCGACAGTACAGCCAGAAAAGTACTGTCCCTATAACCCAAGCAAATCCATTTAACAGATTTTTTTAGATAGCTGAGAAAAGCTTTTGGGGAAGAAATGTAAAAATCTGAAGAGAATGGGTCCCAGTGGTCCGATGCAGCCCATAAAGGATTCGCATTGGTTAAAGATTAAATATAATATTTTGCAGAGGATTAAACACCAACTGCCGTATGGCAGAGGCAAAATCTTGACAAATCAGAATAGCCCCATACTTAAACTGTTCCCCCTTGGGCCAATGGTACATAGTCAGTTGTGTA
The DNA here is from genome assembly GCF_017654675.1 of Xenopus laevis. NCBI lineage: Eukaryota > Metazoa > Chordata > Amphibia > Anura > Pipidae > Xenopus > Xenopus laevis. The sequence continues at coordinate 49,493,765 of NC_054388.1, read as the reverse complement.
GGTAGGCAGAGGGTATTGCTTCGTAACTTGTTCCAATTTTATTGTATGGGAAATTATTCTATAAACAGGGCCCCCTAGTGCCACTGTCGTTCGTTCTCCCACGTTTCCCTTTTATTTGCTTAAATCTTCATCATTGGGACCAGAGCAATGGGGATTGGCGCACAGGAGATGTAAAAAACTATTTTATCTCCTAGGCATCCCCAGTGTTTCTGGGTGTGGTTGAGTAGCATGCCGCCCCCTAAAATCCTGCCGCCCTAGGCTCTGGCCATGGTGGCCTTTCCACAAATCTAGGCCTGTCTATAAAGGGAAGGACTAATCAATTTAGTAGAAAAAATTTAAGGTAGATTAGCAGTAGGTTCTGCAGTATGACATAAGGAGGCCGTTTCTGTACTTTCTGAGCAGGGATATGACTCAAGAGACTGTTGCTATCATAAGCACATACAGATAAGGTAGTTGGATAAAAGTCTTTATACAGAGCAAGGGAGCATTACTCACATTCCTTCTGAGTGGACTTCCTGCCCTGCTGCCCCAGAATTGTAGTTCTGTGATCAGTGAATGGAAAGCCAAAGAGCTCCCATATTATACACAATAGGCCTCATTTATCTAAGATGGGGCAAGCAGAAAGTGGTGCAATGCATTCTGTTATTTGCACTTTGTCCCACTTCATGCATCATGAGGTGTTACAATGGAGTGCAAAGAGTTGCACCACAATCTGAATCCATCAGTACCTATGCTAGGAAGCAAAACATCCAGGAGATGTGTAGATGGGCAGAATGTGGCCATTAGCTGGAATCCACAATAGCTTGCTTGTCTTACACAAAAGGAAGAACTATGTGCAATCGACAGAAGTACTGGCTCATTGTGTCTGATAGCACTGTCCAGCCCAAGGTGAAGGCTGAGGCTGTACCACCAATACTAGGGGTATTACACAGATTGCTCTCATTGAGCTTGCAGAGGAGTTATCCCATTGTGCTCAAAAGTCATCCAAACTCCCAGCAGCCATATTAGTCAATGGCAGAAAGCCTCGGGCAACAGATTCCATAAACCTGGTGTAGATTATGGCTCAGTGCACACTGTACTGCAACACATTTATATTATTTATGGAACGACTAGACATCACTGGCACTGCCCCTGCACTGCATTTAAGCTGCACTGGATCTGTCAAACTCCTCAGGGCAGGGGCGCATTATTAACACTTTATAAAGTCATTCGGTAATAATTTCTCTTTATAAAAGGGCAATAGACACCTGTGCCCTATAAATATGATTTGTGTGCAAACTGAGTTCTGCTTAATGTATGAGCTTTAAACCTACAGGTTTGGTTAGTAAGATACTAAGGATGCAAAAACTATGTATATGCTTTTTATAAAAAAAAAAAAAAAAAAATAGAAAGGAATTAAATCAGTTTCTCCCTCTTAGATAAATGTTATGTAATGAACTCTCCTTATCTATAAGGCACAGCTAGTAATAAGGGGGGTCATTATACACAGCTCAATACTGCTTCCATTACTTGCTGATTCAAGGGTCAGGCACTATAGCTAAATACAAAACCATAATCCAGGTGGTGAATCATGGGTCACTGAATTGAATTCTCTAAATCACTTTAAATAAGGTCCTAGTGAGGCTGAATTTGTGTCTTTTTTTCAACCTAAGCTGCTATGATACTATATAGAAACAGTTATACAGTTAAGGCACCTGACTTTGTAATATATGGACACAAATATAAACCAAATAATTGTTGATGAACTACTAGTCTCAGCATATCCTTCCACAAACACTGTGCTTTCCTTTACCAAGAGCTGGCCTATTGAATGTAGCAACGGCTATACACAGCACCCTCTGCTTGTTTGATTGATTGATTGATTGATTGATTACTAGATTTATAAAGTGGCCTTCATACCTTGTCATCTGGAGTGGGGTCATTATCAAAGATCTTCATTGGTGGAGGGAGCGGAGTGTGGGATTCATCATCAGCCTCTTCGTCCCATCCCTTCTTCCCTTTCTGAAACATCAAAGGAAACACTTAGTTTGGGAACTTTGGGGGGGGGGGTTATGTTTTGCAGTGATACCCAGTAGCTTCCAGTGAAATCAGTGGCATTTGTTACAATGTAGCAAGAAAGAATACAAACACAAGTGCATAAGATACATTGACTCAGAGGAAGGAAGTAAACCCAATCTCCCCTGTACCTGAAGGCATATAATAAGGAGAGGAACTTCCGTCCTCTTATTGGACCAAGTCATTAACATTTTTCACATGAATTCAGCCGTAGTTTCTGTGTGATAACCTCCTGACCACCCTAGCACTGAGATATGAATAACCCTCTTTGTTCTGTAGGGAATATTCTCCCTCTGCCCCACCCCCAAACTTCAACTCCCACTCTCCCTCTGAACTGACACAGACATGGTCACTAGTCGTGGAACAACAGGGTGGCTTTTCTATATGGTACAACTAGGAGGGGACGTCTGCCAAATGCATATATTAGATATGATCACAATATAATTATCCATCCCTAATAAAGTCACATTATTTTATACTCCCATTGTTATACTAAAGGGTCACTTCCTGTTATTTGGAAATATAAGCATTTTAAAGATTCTGTGGTTTTATTAGCCCTGCTTCTCCTAGCCAAGCAATCATAATCATCATTAGACAGCAGTGCTTTCAATTAAAATAAGCCTTTTAGACCACTTGTGCTACGTGGCTATTGCTTTGATCCTAGTGGATATGTAGACTCCCTGCCATAAAGCAAGATGGGACTGCTGTGCATTTGCCAGAAAGCAAGTAGAGGAAATATACTTCCCCATGAACAACTCATTGATTGCCAAATGTAACTACTATATTCAATGTTACCTAGTTTAATGGTGCCCCCAAGAGTTTACTTATAGGGGGAGATTTATGATTGCAGTATTAAGGGGCCTTATGTTTTATGGAGAAACTGCCTCCCACTTGCTCCTCATGCCTACCTCATCTGCGCTGTCACCCTGTGGAGTGGTCTCATCACCAGCCCTGGGGGAACCAAGGTTCCGTCCCTCTCTTTTCTTTTGCTTCTTGATGTTGCTGTCTGCCTTCCCACTGTTCAGCCGCCTCACAGGACTCGTCAGCCACTTTTTAAGGGTGTTGGTGGAACGTTTGGGACCAGGGGAACTATGGATGGAATTCAAGGACGCCTGGGGCTGCAGATTTGCCACGGACTCTGATTTCGCTCCATTTTCCGAAGTGGAATATGAATCTAAAGGAAAAGAGAACAGAGTGGGTCAGAACACAAGATCACAGAGAAACGCTCAGTCAGATATATACGTATATATAATAATTACAGAATTTGTGCTCTTGCCCCTCCTGCTGCTCATGGGAAATTGTGTCCTTGACTCTCTCTCCTATCTGTGCCTGTAGCTCATTACTCTGGAATTGAAGAATTAACTTTTATACTATAGTGGTAACAGAACCCACCTAAACCTGTAACTCATTGCGGTGGTTAAGGGAGTAAGGGTTATAATGGTTAATGAATGGGGGAAACAAGGCCCACTTGCATCTCTCTGGCTGCCCTCCTTCTATTGAAGTCACTTTCTGCTCTGCTTTCCCAGTAAACACCATGACTGATATCTCAGTTCTACTGATAACCCGGGCACAGTAATAGATGAGTGGACAGGCTGCCAGAGGTGGACGAGGAGGGTAAAGTTTGTGGATGAAACCCATGGTCTATCCTGCCCATGACTCACTTTTAAAGTAACAGTACTTAAAATTGTATGACAAATATACTACACAAATAAACAGAAGAGAATTTTAGGGCTCAGCAAATAACCCTATGATTTCAAAGTTCAGTGACAGACATTGTGACATCTCACTCTAAAGCATTCATAATTATTTTCATAACAAATCACCCTCCTTTTCAAGGCCACTAACCCTCAGACAATACAGATATCATTATTAAGGGTTTGGCAATTTTAACAACGATGGGCTGAGCTGAATCTTTGGGATTTACTGAAGGATAAATCCTGGCTCCCAGTAATATAGAGCCAAAACCCACCCAGATTCACATGATATTCCCTCAAACAGTCCAGGAAATGCGGATTCCTTTAGTTCCTGAATAGCCAATTCCCATTTAAACCACCAGACATTTCACAAATTTTGCCCATCACTACTGCCAATATACAGGAGGTATGCAACTGTATGCAACTAAAGGTTTGCCTCCAAGCCTAAGCTCCGGCTTTTAGGCCACTGGGAGCAACATCCATGGGGTCAGTGAGCAACATGTTACTTGCGCGCCACTGGTTGGGGATCACTGATATAGGGAATGATCATGAGGGTATTGACAGACAGGCTTCCCTCTCACATCTATACTGAATGTTCCTAAAGCTCATGAACAGGACAGAAGAACGTTTCATCCCTGTGTCATGTCTGCCACTTTTTATTTGGGGGAATTGTGTAGTGTGACCCATAGGGAGGAGTAATGAATGGGGCAGTTATATTGTCAGCCTGGCTAGAGAGGTTCCTGATTGGCTAGGCATGTTATAAATTGGCTAGGCATAGGCAGAGCTGGAACCCTCCAACTGGAAGGCAGATACAAGAGAAAGAAAGAATTGTCCCTTCTAAGAGTTTCATGAATTCAAACAATGCCCTATCACTGTTGGGATTTAAAGGGCAATTCTCTAAACCCTGCAAATAGCATGGCAACAAGCAGTTGCATTTCCCAGCAGTGTGTACTTGCCATTGTATTAGCAAGAGCAACAAATATAGCAAATATAAATATAAGCAAAGGGACAGCCCCACTGCCTCTCATCCAGTGGGGCAGAGAATCACCAGGACATGGCACCCAGTGACCCTTTTCATAGACTATTTACACTGAAACAGTTGTTATTGTTGTTTCCAGCTCATTGTACATACAAGCCCCAGGTCTGACTCCCAAGCTACAATTTGCATATTTATGTAGACAACCTGTAGAGGGTCATACTTGGGGCACTCAGTGATGAGTCTGCTCAATTATCTGTCACATCACAGGTTTTATATACGAATGTGAAGATTTTGTAGTGGTTTTCATTGTTATGCTTCAGCTAAGCTTCATTTCTAAATATTTCCCTCACAGGCATCTGCAAAGAACAACGTAGAGGTTAATCTTTGGGTAAGATTTCAGTGGTTTTGTTTGCTTATCCTTATCAGTCTAACTCCCCTGATTAAATCACTCACAGGCATCCCCAGTTTAGTAAGTGATACAGCGTTGTAGAGTAAGTAACTGGTGTTCAGTGTTTATCTAGAAACCCTCCTATAAAGCCAGACAGGGCTGTTGTGTTGTAACCAGTCCCACGAGTACCAATACAACTACTCGAGTTAATTCTCCCCAAACCCATTCTCTGCACTATACTACACATGATTTCAGGAGAAAGTTAACCCCTGTTGCTTACAAATTTGAATGCCCTGCACCTTATATCACATTTGCATTTAGGTATTAGGTTTGATACCACCCTCACGCTCGTACCCAGGAGCACAAGCATGCTCTGATCAGCTGGAGGTAGGGTTGCCACCTGGCCGGTATTTTACAGGCCTGGCCGGTAAAAATTATGGTTGATCCCAATGTTATTAATAGGGAAAAAAGATAAATATATAGGAAGGCCGGTATTTCTTTCCAGAAAAGGTGTCAACCCTAGCTGAATGAGTAGCGTAACCAAACTTTTCTGTGGTAGTACCCTTTGGATTGTTGTCATAAACAGACTCTGGCTTTCATCTGCCCCATTGCAGAACAACAAACATTTACTAAACATCTTATTATAAAATCCACAGAACTTCTATTGCTCCCGGCAGCTATATAGCCAGGAGAATTAATGCAGAGCACATTAAACACACTAAGGACATATAAGCAAAATAACAAGCTATATATAGGGGAACCTTTGCACAAATGCTTTCTTGTAGGCCTTTTAGTTTTAGTTACAGGCTGCTGTAGATGATTTGGGGTAGGGTGTGTGGCCTTCTGGCTACTTCTCTATGTTCTTGTTGCAGCTCTTCTTTGGGGGGGGGGACGCTGATTCCAATGGGAGAAGCTTCAGTGAATGATAAGGGAAAGGGACCCTCCCCAGTCTTGCAGTGAAAAATAGTCTAAAGACCCTCACCCATGCAGAGCCTTCTATTTCTACCATGGTTTGGGGCCTTTCTTTTTAAGAGGAAGACTCTTCTCCCATGTGCACTTTTGTGTGTTGTTTTTTTGTACTTTTATTTTGCACCGGGTGACATGGTGCACGCACCCTTGGTCTTACAATAAAAAAGTTGGGTCAATGCTTCTTTGAAGGCACAGCCTGGTGAAACTGAACCCAAGGTGATTGTGAGACAGTAAACTATTTTACAATCAATTAAACTCTGATGCTCCTGCTCAGAAGAGACAGATCTGCATGTGCACAAGTTTGGCTGTAAATCATTTTCACACTCACTGTTTCACTGTTGTTTGCAGTGCCAAACAACAGTCCTGGGCACACGTAGAGTGTCCTTTCAGAATCTGCAGTGCTACTTATGCTAGGGCCACACAGCGGATAAAATCTGCTAGCTGATTTCAGCCATATCGTGGACAGTAGCCTCCTCTCTTTTCCATTTTTCATTATATTTCAGTATTTTGTTATCTCTAAATAGCCAATAATCAGATCAAACAGGTGCAGGAGGAATGGCAAGACCCCAAGAGGGGGGGGGGTGAAACATTTGTGACTGGTTAGGGAAGGCTCAGCTTCAGATCCAGGTCTGCTCCTCATTAGGCTTTGCTGGCTCCTAACTCCTTTGTAGTTTTTACAGGGAGCTGATGATAAACAAATGAAATCCTACTGATCCCCCTCCCATCTGCCCTGGGGAAAAAAAATATTCCCTTGCACACAGTCAAGTAGGGTGGAGGAGAACACGGGGGGGGGCAGATCCACATGTTCACAAGGGCCCCAGATTTGCAGAATTTTAAAGGGATACTATTTTTTCCCCAAAATGAATCACTTAATAGTGCTGCTCCAGAAGAATTCTGCACTGAAATCCATTTCTCAAAATAGGAAACAGATTTTTTTGTATTCAATTTTAAAATCTGACATTAGGCTAGACATTTTGTCAATTTCCCAGCTGCCCCTGATCATGTGACTTGTGCCTGCACTTTAGGAGAGAAATGCTTTCTGGCAGGCTGCTGTTTTTCCTACTCAATGTAACTGAATGTGTCTCAGTGGGACATGGGTTTTTACTATTGAGTGCTGTTCAACGGGAAGGTAACGAGATAGCAGCTCCACAACACAATACACACCAATATCACAACTTGAAAAAAAATACACTTGCTGGTTCAGGAATTACATTTCATTTTTGTAGAGTGAATTATTTGCAGTGTAAACAGTGTAATTTAGAAATAAAAAATACATCATAAAAATCATGACAGAATCCCTTTAAGGCTCTTAATGGATTTAGAATTAAAAAAACTGTAAGCAGCAGTCCTGCCCTGCTTTGAGATTCAAGCTATCTGTATAACAGAGCATTCTGTAACAGTGGGCAGACATCTGAAACCTATTGTGCAGGATTTTGAGCTGTTAATAGAATTACTTGGCTGAGCTGTAGTGTTCTCAAAGCAAAACAAACAATTCTATAGTGGTTTTAAAATATATAATTTCATGAAACTGGATATATTTAGTAACGACATCATTTAGGAGTAACTGAGCAATTGGTGCTTAAAAATTAAATATAATTATTTTAAACGTGAATTTTTAACTGAAATCACTGGGGGAAATCAGATCTTATTCCATCTCAAAATACAATTCTCAAATTAGAATAATTCCATTAAATGGAATAAACGGAATAATTTAATAACGAGGCTCCGTGACACCTAATACTTATCCCTGGCACCTTTTCACATATCTGGCGCTAAGCCTCTTTCATTTACTCAGAGGATAAGCAGTCGCAGATGTGGATTAAAACCACAACAATGTGGCAAGAGGAGTTTATCAAGAAATACAAGTTTATTATTAGGGCTGCGATATTAACCAAATATTACCTTAATACAATGGAGAGAACATTTCCTTCTTGTTTCTACGAGCAGAGGGGCTCTACAGCTTTTCCATTTGCTATGATCCATAGACCAGTGCATAACATGCCCCAGTGTATTAAAAAATCAAGTTGTTCCCCATAACCCACTCCTCTGAGCAGAAGTATGGCAGCCACCATAAAGATACAGGGAATACAATGTTTCAGGTTAGTATTATTCTCAGCATTAACCCCTTTTTTGTTTTACTGCCCTTTACAATAAAAAGTTAAATGTCCCTCCCAGAGTGAAGGCTTTCCCCTTCACTTTTTGGGGTTGTCATAATAATAGTGAATAATAGTGAGTAATATTGAGTTTCTCTCCTCCCATTCCCTGGGCAGAGCTCACTCCCTGGTAAGAAAATCCCTGAATGACTTTGATTCCCAGGCATTGGGACTACTGTTTCCTCATTCTTCTTTGTCATGGGGAGAAGCTGGAATGTGACGGAACAGGTCTGACCACCTAACTGTCATTTTCTATTGCCCAAACAGATGCCAACTGCCTGTCCTACCTGCTGCTCTGCAATCTGCACTGCTGTCATAATGTAGCCCTGGCTCCAAACCTAAGTATGTAGTTTTACTGCAAAATTGATTAAGCCAGAGGTGTTTTGGGGATATATTTCTAGGCCCCACAGCAGAAGCAGGACTGTAATGGAACAATGGTGTGTACTGTGTATAGTAAGTTAGGATGGTGCCAGGGGATCGGGCTGTAATTGTATATGAGATTATATATTGTAAAACAGAATGATTTTAGGCAGAGGAGCTGTAACTGCACTCTCTGTTCACATGCGGCTTATCATGATTATACATTGGACAACAATCCTATTTTTGACCTACAATTCCCTTATAACTGTCTCGTTACTATGGCAGCATGTATTTATAATGCCCGGCAGGGCTAAGCGGTGCTTATAGAACAAGGTAGGGTAATAATAAACATACAGGGCTTCAATAAATACTAGGGTTGCCACCTGGCCGGTATTTTACAGACCTGGCCGGTAAAAATGATGGTTGATCCCAATGTTATTAATAGGGGGAAAAAAGATAAATATATAGGAAGGCAGGTATTTTTTTTTCCAGAAAAGGTGGCAACCCTAATAAATACAGAAGAACAGGACACAAAGTATAAGTGCTGCGAGTTCACTACACAGTCAGAATGAGGTTTCTGTTCTGAAGAGCTTGCAATCAGTGAGCAGGGAAAGAAACTGATATCGGGGGAGGGGGCACTTTGGGTTTAACTGTATGGTGGCAGCTACAGATTCAGCAGGAGTGAACACCTGACTGGGTGACTGAGCCAGGAGTAAATTTATCCCAGCTGGGGAGGAAACAGCTGCACTCACTGATGGCAACAATATGAATATCACAAGGACACAAGCACTCACGGCAGGGCAGAACATCTCAGGAGGAGTTGGGGGGGGCACAGGATTCTTCTCAGAGACCCTCAAATACTGCACTACTAGGGCAGCGACACACACATAGCATCAGCTGATTATGTTTAGAATTATCTTCTGCCCCATAAATTCCAATTTCTATATTGTGCTTTTGTTTGTGTTGCTCCAGCAAAGCCTTCTTGTCTGTCCCGCTCTCCTCCCTAACTGTCAGACTTACCGAACCAGGCGGAACCACGGATGAGGAGGAGCTGGAAACTGGCGTGGCAAGAAGGCAACCCTTACGGCTCCCCCACTAATACACCCTTGGCTGGGGACTAGGGAGACCAATGGGGGTGTAGTATGGGAGCCTGTGGCTGGTGAAGTGTAGAGTCTTGTGCCTGGATATACTGTGAGCGAAGATGCAGGATACAACAGTACGTAGATAATGGCACAGCGGTTAGGGTGTTAATGCCACAGGAGTTGGTATTTCCCAGTTAGCGAAGTGAAGACAGTAGTAGGATTGCCAATGAGTAAGCAGGTTCGATTTGGTCAGATAGAACACGACTTAGTTATAGGCAGGCAGAGGTTCAAAAGCAACAGTCAATCAAGGGTTAACCACAGACCGTAATCAGAGGCAGGCAAGGGTTTGGCAACAGGAATCAGTTCAGCGAGGCACCAGGGTTCAAGCAAAGGCGTAGTCAAACGAGAAGCAGAAGTCGGCAACAGAGAGTCAGAAGATCCAGCGAAGTTCCAAGGGTTATCACAGAAGAAGAGTCGAAAGCAGTAGCAGGGTCAAAACCAGTATTTTCAAAATAGAATAATTCAAAGGCTTCTTACAACAGCTTAGAGCGGTGTCCGAGCACTGAGAGGAATTCGAAGTGGAAAGAAATACCAGCGCCAGCGTCAGACGCTGTGCACGTTTGGCGCGCTTGCGTCGGCGTCATTACGTCGCGACGGACGCGCACCCGCGTCGACGCGCGTCCTCCATGACGATGCTGGAACGCACGCTGGAACGCACGGACTTGCGCAAACGGTAAAGGCCTGACATTGCCCCCCCCTTAGGAGCGGCCTCTGGACGTGAACTTGAGAGGGCTTGGCTGGAAATTTTCGATGGAAATCTTTTACAAGGTCAGCAGCATGAAGATGTGAAGCGGGTTCCCACGAATTTTCTTCTAGCCCATACCCTTTCCATTTAATTAGGTATTGAAGCTTCTTGCCTCTAACCCTGGAGTCCAGAATGGATTCAACTTCATATTCCTCGTGATCTGAAATGACAACAGGATCAGGAGCAAAAGATCTTCTCCCCACAAACTGGTTCGGAACCACAGGTTTTAGTAATGCTGTATGAAACACAGGGTGAACCTTCAAGGATTCTGGAAGAGCAAGTTTGAAAGCAACAGCATTAATTTTCTGAATGATCTTAAAAGGACCAATGAAACGTTGGGCCAGTTTCCTAGAAGGACAACTAATCTTGAGGTTATTAGTTGAAAGCCAAACCTTATCCCCCACCTTAAATCCTGGATCTGGAGCTCTCTTCTTGTCAGCGAAGAATTTATAGTTTGACTGAGCCTTTTGCAGATTTTGGCGAATGGTCTCAATGTTGGATGATAAAAACTGAAGTCTCTCTTGAGCCGCCGGAACTGAAACCGTCTGACAAATCCCGGGAATCATCGTTGGGTGAAACCCAAAATTGGCAAAAAAAGGAGACTGTTTGGTGGAGGAGTGTATGGAATTGTTGTAGGCAAATTCCGCTAGAGGAAGGAGTGAGAACCAATCATCCTGAAGAAAAGACGAAAAACATCGCAGGTATTGTTCCAGCGTCTGATTCGTCCTCTCTGTCTGTCCATTCGTTTGGGGATGATAACCAGAAGAAAAGGACAGGTCAATGCGTAAACCTTCACAAAGTGCTCGCCAAAATCTTGATGTAAACTGCACCCCTCTATCTGAGACGATGTTCTTCGGAATTCCATGCAAGCGAACGATCTCTCGAATAAACGTCTTGGCCAATGCAGAAGCTGAAGGAATGCTAGAGAGAGGAACAAAATGAGCCATTTTGGACAGTCTATCAACGACTACAAATATGACAGAACAACCTTCAGAATGTGGAAGATCTGTGATAAAATCCATTGAAATTGAGCACCACGGACGATCTGGCACAGGTAGAGGATGAAGGAGACCTAAAGGTTTGGAGGGGATTCCTTTGCATCTAGCACAGATCTCACAGGAGCGTACAAATCTTGCACAATCGCTTCCCAACGTGGGCCACCAGAAATGACGTCGTGCCAAATCAAGAGTTTTACGAAACCCAGAATGTCCTGCAAGTGGAAGATCATGAACCAAACTTAAAGCTTCTACACTGAGAGTCGATGGCACAAAAAGTCTGTTCTTGAAATAAAACAACCCATCTTGGGCTATTAATATCGGGTTACTGGGAATAGAATTTGGAGTACAACATTCTCTCACCCTTTGAAGAAAAGACTTCTGCAGTAAAAGAAAAAATTTTGGCTGAAGAACCGGGTCGGCTTCCAAAGACTGGGAGGACTCTTGCGAAAACATCCGAGACAGTGCATCAGCTTTAATGTTCTTTGATCCTGGACGATAAGTTATGTGGAGCTGAAAACGTGAAAAGAAAAGTGCCCAACGAGCTTGTCTAGGTCTGAGTCTTTTGGCGGAGCGTAAGTACTCTAAATTCTTATGGTCGGTAAGAACCAAAACTGGATGCGCCGCACCTTCCAGAAAATGCCTCCATTCTTCTAAGGCCCACTTGATCGATAATAATTCTCTGTCAGCCACATCATAGTTTTGTTCCGTCCCTGACAATTTCCTTGAAAAGAAGGCTACTGGATGTAATGACCCTTGTGGAATAGATCGTTGAGATAGGACAGCTCCCACTGCTACTTCTGACGCATCCACTTCCACAATGAAAGGAAGAGATGGTTCCGGATGAACGAGAATTGGAGCTGAGGTGAACGCTTCCTTCAGGCGATCAAAGGCTGATTGTGCCGCCACCGACCACTGAAACTTAATCTTTTGTTTGGTAAGGTCAGTAAGAGGTTTGATGATACCGGAAAAATTTCGTATAAACTTACGATAAAAGTTGGAAAACCCAATGAATCTCTGAACTGCTTTGCGATCCTTTGGAATTGGCCAATCCAGGATAGCTGAAACCTTCTTTGCATCCATGACCACACCACCAGTAGAGATGACAAAGCCCAGGAATTCAATTTGTTCTTTCTCAAACACACATTTTTCTGCTTTAACCACCAGAGAGTGTGCACGAAGACGAAGAAAAACCTCCCGCATATGTCTGCGGTGTTCTTCTAAAGAGGAAGAATAGATTAAAATGTCATCTAAATATGCCACAACATAAGAGTCCAAGATGTCCCGAAAAATGTCGTTAATGAAGTGTTGGAACGTTGCGGGCGCGTTACACAACCCAAACGGCATAACCAGATACTCGTAGTGTCCATATCGAGTTCGGAAAGCCGTCTTCCATTCATCCCCTTCTCTTACACGAATCAAGTTGTAGGCCCCTTTCAAATCCAGTTTCGAAAAAATAGTTGCAGAACGTAATCTCTGAAAAAGTTCATGAATAAGGGGAAGCGGGTACCTGTTCTTGATGGTGACCTTATTCAGTTCCCGATAATCAATGCAGGGGCGCAACGACTTGTCTTTCTTCTCCACGAAAAAAATTCCTGCCCCAGCTGGAGAAGTAGAGGGTCTGATAAACCCTTTTTCGAGGTTTGCATCAATGTATTCTTGTAAAACCTTAAGCTCAGGTTCAGAAAGGGGAAAAATGCGACCAAAAGGAATGGGTGAACCAGGTAGCAAGTCAATAGGGCAATCGTAAGGCCGGTGAGGAGGAAGAATGTCAGCTTGTTCTTCATTAAAAACGTCTAAGAATTCATGATACGCAGCTGGAATCAAAGTTAATATGTCTCGATTATCTTTGGTCACACAAACTAAGGCTTGCTGAGGAGAGGATGATTTCATTTGGACACAATTCTTAACACAAAAGGAAGAAGACAAAGATAACTTTCCAGAGCCCCAGTCAACAAATGGGTTATGAACCCTTAACCACGGTAGCCCAATAATAACTGGAAACAGAGGCGAAGGAACCACGTCAAAACTAAGGATTTCATGATGTGACCCGTTTATTGACACATTTAAAGGTTCAGTCTCTAGAGAAACAGGTCCAGAACTGAGGGGTGAGCCGTCCGCCATCCGAACCATCACTAATCTGGATTTAGGGCGCAAAGGAATGTCATGCTTGCGGGCAAAGGTAGAATCGATAAAGCAACCACTAGCCCCGGAATCAATGATCGCCGAGACTTGCACTCGTCTTCTTGTCCACTGCAGAGAGAGCAAAAGAGAAATGTGTGTATCTTTAGACTGAACAGAAACTTTAGTACCACAGTCTGTAGAAAAAATGTTACCATCAGGACGAAGGGGACAAGTCCGCAGCAAATGTCCAGCAGCACCACAATAGAGACACAAATTCAGGCGTCTTCTCTTTAACCTTTCCTCAGGAGTCAAGCTGGGACGAGTCAAACCAAGTTGCATTGGCTCGGCTGCTGAAACAGAGGGAGGAGCAACCGAGGTACCCAGAAGGGGTGCCCTTGGGACCATCCAGGATACAGGAGATACAGATGAAGGAGACTTCTCGGCACTTCTTTCTCTTAGGCGTCTGTCGAGTTGAATGGTGAGTAGAATTAATTCATCTAAAGCCACCGGAACACCTACTCGAGCCAGCTCATCCTTTAACTGAGTTGAGAGCCCCACTCGGTAATGGTGTCTGAGGGCAGACTCATTCCAAGTCGTGTCGACCGCCCATCTTCGGAATTCAGCCGCGTAGTCCTCCACTGGACGTTTCCCCTGTGTAAGGGCATGTAAGGCAGCTTCTGCGGTCTCTGGACGCTGCGGATCATCATATAAGGATGCCATTGTGGCAAAGAAAGTCTCTACATCCTTCAGGAGGGGACTATTCAACTCCAGAAGGCGATGAGCCCAAGTTTGGGGTTCGCCTTGCAGGAAAGAAATGACTGCTCCCACCTTGACTTTTTCATCGGGATAGGTTCTAGGCTTCATAGCGAACAACAATTTGCAGCTATTTAGAATGGACCGAAATTGCTTGCGATCCCCACCAAATCTTTCTGGTAAACAAATCTTCGGCTCCAGACGCCCGGGAGAGGATGCCCCAGCCTCATCAGCAGGAAGATCGGTTAAGCGGGCACGGAGGTCCTGGTAACCACCTTGCAAATCTTGTACAGCTCTGGTCAAAACCGACATCTGCTGGGACAGAGTCTCTAGAATGCCAGCTTCCTCCAGTGGTTCATGTTGATAGGGCTCGGACATACTGTCAGACTTACCGAACCAGGCGGAACCACGGATGAGGAGGAGCTGGAAACTGGCGTGGCAAGAAGGCAACCCTTACGGCTCCCCCACTAATACACCCTTGGCTGGGGACTAGGGAGACCAATGGGGGTGTAGTATGGGAGCCTGTGGCTGGTGAAGTGTAGAGTCTTGTGCCTGGATATACTGTGAGCGAAGATGCAGGATACAACAGTACGTAGATAATGGCACAGCGGTTAGGGTGTTAATGCCACAGGAGTTGGTATTTCCCAGTTAGCGAAGTGAAGACAGTAGTAGGATTGCCAATGAGTAAGCAGGTTCGATTTGGTCAGATAGAACACGACTTAGTTATAGGCAGGCAGAGGTTCAAAAGCAACAGTCAATCAAGGGTTAACCACAGACCGTAATCAGAGGCAGGCAAGGGTTTGGCAACAGGAATCAGTTCAGCGAGGCACCAGGGTTCAAGCAAAGGCGTAGTCAAACGAGAAGCAGAAGTCGGCAACAGAGAGTCAGAAGATCCAGCGAAGTTCCAAGGGTTATCACAGAAGAAGAGTCGAAAGCAGTAGCAGGGTCAAAACCAGTATTTTCAAAATAGAATAATTCAAAGGCTTCTTACAACAGCTTAGAGCGATGTCCGAGCACTGAGAGGAATTCGAAGTGGAAAGAAATACCAGCGCCAGCGTCAGACGCTGTGCACGTTTGGCGCGCTTGCGTCGGCGTCATTACGTCGCGACGGACGCGCACCCGCGTCGACGCGCGTCCTCCATGACGACGCTGGAACGCACGCTGGAACGCACGGACTTGCGCAAACGGTAAAGGCCTGACACTAACTCAACCACAGTCACCTCCAGTCAGCAGAGCTGTAACTCAGGGCTGCCAATGGGTCCAGTCAGTAACATAAGGAGAGGCCCAGGCACACAAGCCCATAGTGTTGCTCCAATGTACAACATGTTTGTGCATGGAATTCCTACTGGCTCTAGGGTTGCCATCTTTTCTGACCTTCCTATATTTTCATGGTTTTTCCCTATAAATAACATTAACATCAAGCAACATTTTTACCAGCCAGGCCAGTAAAATACCGGATAGGTGGCAACCCTAACTGGCTCCCATGGCCCTACAGAAAGCTTATCTCTTAGTTTCTGATCCATTATTTCACCAGCGTACATCACTGATCTCTTCACTATGCATCACTCTGGGAACCTATTCCTGCTGCCTGGTGACACTTCTTTTCTGCCAGTTAAAGGAACAGTAACATCAAAAAATGAAAGTGTTTTAAAGTAATAGAAATATAATGCAGTGTTGTCCTGCACTGGTAAAACTGATGTGATTGCTTCAGAAACACTACTATTGTTTATATAAATAAGCTGCTGTGTAGCAATGGGGGCAGCCATTCAAAGGAGAAAAGGCTCAGGTTACACAGCAGATAAGCTCTGTAGAACATAATGGTGTTATCTGTTATCCACAATTTAACCTGTGCCATATAGCCTTTTTTCAATTCCCACCATTGCTACACAGCAGCTTGTTTATATGAACTAATAGTGTTTCTGAAGCAACCAGATCAGTTTTACCAGTGCAGGGCAACACGACATGATATTTTCATTACTTTAAAATAGGGATGCACCGAATCCACTATTAGGGATTTGGCCGAATCCCCGAATCCTTGGGGAAAGATTCAGCCGAATACCGAATCCAAATCCTAATTAGGGTCAGGAAAGGAAAAAGTGGAAAAAATTATTCTTTTGTGACAAAAGTCACGTGGTTTCCCTACAAGCCCCAAATTTACATATGCAAATTAGGATTCGGATTCGGTTTGACCAGGCACAAAGACTCTGCCGAACCCGAATCCTGCTGAAAAAGGCAGAATACTGGCCAAATCCCGAACTGAATCCTGGATTTGGTGCATCCCTACTTTAAAACACTTTCATTTTTTGGTGTTATTGTTGTGAGTTGTTCAGTGCTATACAAATACATCTATTATTATAAACGGAAAGCACACTGCTACATACTAAACACTTCATTGCTTCACATCACATCTAATGAGTGTGTCTAGTCGTGAGCTGTGGCTTGTTCTTGCACCATGACATTCACATGCACATTCATGTATTGGACTAACCCTCCCTCTGACATCTGAAGCTGAAGGATTCTGGGGAAATTAGATAAAAATACATACACACAAAAAAAGACCAGCTGCAACTTACTAAAAGTAAATTGAAGGGTTAGTTTTCCCTTTAATCTGTAAAGAACTTTAGAGCTTGCAGTTGTGTGCAATAAAAGGCTGGAGGGCTGACAGTAATCATTGGCTAATAGAAAGCAGCCCCTGTGTGATGAGGAAAAGTAGCCACCGGGGAGAAGTGCACATGAAAGCAGGACACAGTGGGAAGAATGCTGGGCCTGATCTGTTAACCTGATCCCCTAGGCCCGAGCTGTGAGATCACAAGGCAAATGGCAAGCCTCATACACTCATTTGCCCTCCTGTGCCCCAGCCCTAAGTGTATAAAAGCGCACAGAGAGCAAATGCCCAGTCTAAATCCCCGCATTCTGTGTATGCACACTCTATACAGCTTCTTAATGCACATTAGTGCACACAGCTGGATGCCTCCGCAGGTGAACAGCTGCCAGTAAAGGTGCCCTTTCTTCCTTTAAAGGGGGGTGCATAAGAACAAGTTTCAAATAAAAAAAACTTTAAAAAGGGACATTGACCTTGAACTGAGGTTTTGATATGTTGCAGATGCACTCCCAGCAAGGATGGGTAGACTAAACCCTAACCAGATGATGGTGAACTCCAACCTCTACCAACAGACTTCAGCTCATGGTGGGATGTACTTACTATATATTCAGCAGCTACTAATCTCCCAGTGAGGAATATGTCAATGCATACTGATCGCTGGTCAGAAGGCTGCAGATTGAACATTTTTGTGTCAACACATGGCAGAGTGTCCCAAGTGTGTCCCAAGCCATAGGAAACAATGTAACACATCTGTAGCAGCTACAAATGTAACAGCAAAATTTGTAATAAACTGCCCTTATAGAAATCAACTGCATAGCTCTTTAGGTATAGCGAGCTACAAATCCAAGAATCCTCAGTAAGCCAGACCCATCTCATATTACAACAATGCACTTTTTTTTTTTTAAATAAAAGTTTCAGATTCCCTGGTTGAGGTTGCTGAATTTCCACTCTCAGAATTCTTCATCATACAGTGAAGGGCTAAATTCTGGGAGTTGTAGTCCAACAATGTCTAGGGACCAAGGTTCCAGGGTGAGCTTCCCCTCTGTTGCTCCACATACTGACAGACACCCTCTCATTGCTGGTATCAGCTGCCATTGGCCAGAGATTTGTTTATGCTGCTTAGGACAGATTGCAACCTGCTGTCTGCTACGGATTTCCTAGAATCACTGGGGAATGGAGTTGGAGTTGGAAAGTCACACAAGGGGCTTGTGAGTAACTGGACATATCTTTAGAGCTGTTTATTTCAAACCCCGTAATCCCAAACTCAAACAAAACTCACCAAGGCTTCTAATAATATGGATTGGTATGTGAAGGGGGCACCTCCTGTTGGCACTGCACTAATAACATAACTACAGGCAATGGAAGCTAAAGTGGGTGCAGAAATCAGGATTATACCGATAATTCTAGAGCGAAACTCTCCAACTGGAAGTCGTGGGTTCCAAATGTGGCTCTCTTTGGGATTTTTATGCACCATAACTTGGCTGTTCAACAGCTCGGTAGCCTCTTATAATGCAAAAATACGTGGTATGTTGTAATATTGGCCCCATACATGGGCAGCACCATTCTAGTGCCATTACTAAACTGTCACTACATATCCAGAATTGGATAAGCAGGTTGAGCAAACGGCACCATGTGAATATATGGCTCACCAGCTAATCAGCACCATAATGTATTTGGTTGGCATGTGTATGGTCACAACCTCCATTATACCCCTTACTGAACTTCAGTAGCTGTTGAATGAATACTGGGAGCTCTGGCATGAGGGGGTGAACGCAATTTCAAAAACTATGTTTCAAAGAGAAGACAATTGAGTTTATTTTAAAGGCAAAGTACAGCAGAAGGACTGCCGCTCAGTGACAATTAATAGATTATTAAGCCTCCCTCTTGATGTCATTAATTCTGGATATCAACAAGTCAAACTGGGCAGTAAGGGCTCTTACACATGGGTGTTTTTTCTGCTCATACTGAGCATATATTGCATCTAAATGCAGTTTTTATGACGCAACGAAGTCTGTTCCCAACACAACGCTCTGTTCTATTGATAGCTGAACAGGTGTCAAGTACAAGAAAATGCAAGATGCTGCATCTAAACAAACAAACTGAAACGCAAATGGGGTATAACGCAACTCGGAAGCTTGCGAGTACAACCAGGCATAATTTTTTCTAATTTGCGATCAAACCTGCGTTTAAATGTGTGTTAAAGGCATAAAAAATGCACCAGAGCCCTAACACAGAACCAGCTCTCCTTTAAACAGCCTCTGCATGTGCCACAACATGGCAAAAGCTTCTACCCTCATCAGTTCTTGCAATGAATAACCCATGTGAGAGAGCAAACAACAGTCTATCCCTGCCACACACCAGCAAAGGAAAGAAGCAGGCATAACCACAGTGACACACACTTTATTAGTGTCAGTCCCCTATGGACACACAACACCCAGTGTCAATTCACTATGGGCACACAATCTTAATTGTGTCATTTACCTAAAGACACACAAGCTCAGTGTCAATACCCTGTGGGCATAAAACCATGTCAGTGTTAATCCCCAATGGATTTCACCGAGGGCAGATCTAACTCACCTGTTGCAAATAAACAGCAGCAGCACCGAGTACTGAGCCACCCCAGGCAGGAGCCAGCGGGATACTTGGCAGTGCCACTCTTCATTCTGCACCAGCACTTCTCATGGCCAGTGCTACCAGGAAAGTCCCACAATGTATTGTATTGTATCCCAGTGACTGCACAATACAGACTGACTGGGCTGAGCACTGGGGAGGCTGGTTACCTTGCAGAGCAGGAGGAGTTAAGGGACTGGGAGGAACTGGGCTGGATTACTAATATCACACACAAACTGAGCCACAATGAACACTCTATCAGGGAAGGTGCAGGGCACAGCAGTCAGCAACAGAGCCCACCTCAACCTCCTATATCTAAAGGCAAAACCACGGTCTTTATCATAGGATTCCATTGTCGTACACTGTTACGTTGTATCCCTTGTATTGTGTGTGACTGCTGTCCAATACATCTAGTGAGCAGATTAAAGTGGACCTGTCACCCAGGGATAAAATCTGTATAATTAAAGTCCTTTTTAAATTAAAAATTAAACCTAAATTTAAAAATAGGGCGGCGGCAGACGGGGAGATTAGTCGCCCAGCGACAAATCTGCTCTTCTGCGGGCGACTAATCTCCCGGTACTGCCTTCCCGCCGGCTAAAATACGAATCGTCGATGGGATCGCTTTGTATTTTCGAAGTCCTGGAGCTGAGTCTTTGCCATTTTGGCTATTCTTCTATCCATTGGAATGGTCATTTTCCATTTTCTTCCACGTCTTTCAGGTTTTGTTTGCCATTTTAAAGCATTTGAGATCATTTTAGCTGAGCAGCCTATCATTTTCTGCACTTCTATAAATGTTTTCCTCTCTTCAATCAACTTTTTAATCAAAATACCCTGTTCTTCTGAACAATGTCTGGAATGACCAATTTTACTCAAATTTACAGAGAGAGAAATGCACTATAACCAGCCATAACCTGTTTTTTCACAGAATGAATGATCTCAATAATTGAACTCCATCCACACTGCTATTATATGGAACAAGCTATTATTAACTTGAACACTGCTATTGGAACAAGCCTCAATTAATGATTCAATTACACAATCAGCAGCATGCATGTCATGACTGTTGGGTCTGTTGGTTTTCTATTACTCTACTACACCTACTAGTAAATTATTTGCTATTTGACAATCGTGATGACACCACCAGCCCCCCAATCACACTTATAAACGATCAAACAGCTCAGACCCACAATTTTATAGTGAACTGTGTGAACCTTTGTGTCATTTTGATGAACAATATAATGGATAGAATCACTAAACAGCAACAGTTAAGGACCCTCGATATCAGGGACTTGTGACCAGTAAGTCCTAATGTCCTACTGTCTACAGAATCTGAGAGTAGGGGCCCCTAAATGGAATGATATCAGAAATAACCTGTAATCAGAATGTCTATTTAATTACTTTAGGAGTTGCTAATCTACAGACCAAAGTAGGCACTTAGCACATCTCTTTGGGGATTAATCATTAAGTATGGCAATCCTCAAGCATCAGGTACCAAGTGTTTTGCTTCTAAAAGAATTAGGCACCAAGCATGGTGTTCCTCAAGCATCAAGTATGATGTTCCACAAGCATCAGACAGCAAGTGTGGTGTTACGCAAGTGTAAGGCACTAAACATTGTGCTCCTCAAGCATTAGGCACAATGAATGGTGTTCAAGCATCAGGCACCAAATGTGATGTTCTTCAAGCATTAGGCATGAAGCATGGAGCTCCATAAACATTCAGGTGTTATTTATCACGGTCTGAATTTATCTCAGTATTTCTAATATCCAACTCCGAGCAACTTTGAATTCCCGAATGGACCTTATTTATGTTTACGGGCAAAACTTCAGAAACTTCTGAGTTTTTTGGGTGGTGCACTACAAACATTAGCCAATCTGTATGTAACAAGGAACCAAGTGTGGTGCTTCTCATGCATTAGGCCTCCAGCATGGAGATCCTCATGCCCAGGACCCTAATGCCATAAGCACTTGCTATTAATGGCAACTTTTTGTAAACCCAGGGAGGTTATGGCAACCTGCTTGTTGTGCTGCCAAGCCACTCACCCTGCACATGAGTTAATATTTACTGAGCAAACATTTGGAAACATGAACTCCAGATTCATTGATATGCAAGCGAGGAACAGGTTGCACTACTGTAACTTTAGATTCTACAATCCACAAATCAGATATGCATTGAAAAGCAGGCGCACGTTTTGTTTGCTTGCTTACTGACTGAACCTCCACAATACTCTGGATCACAGCTCATCCTGCCAACCACTTGCAGCCCATGTGCCACAGTGCAGGGTGAGCAAAACATGGTACATTCCGTGCTCGGTGCAATGCTGTCCATGCAGAATTCTGCAAATATTGTCACATAGTTGGCCCTGGGGTGAACATGCTAAATAGTGAGCAAGCACCAACTGTGTGCATAATGAGCTCAACAGCACTGCTTTCTGGTGGTACAGTCATGCAATGGGGAAATACACCTCATAGTGCAGGTTCATTGTAGAATTGTAACTGATCGCTTCCTAAAGGAGGTAACACAGTCTCAAGCTGGAAATCAACCAGTATACTTTTTGGGAATTTGGAACAAAAACAGTGGCGGAACTACCAGGGGAGCAGGGAGTGCGAGCGGGCCAGGGCCCGCACCCCCTCAGGGCCCCCCGGCAGTCCGTTCGCAGCTGAAAATGCGGCCAAATGCGGCCGTACGGAGGGGGGCGGGGCCCGGCTGTGCGTCACGCACCAGGGCCCGCCCCCCTCTAGGATCGCTACTGAACAAAAAGGTTAATTTGCAAAGGGTTGCAACAGCTTGCATGCCAACATGGTGCCCTGTGATTATCAGCTCCCACTGGTGCTAATTCCATAGTATCATGCACAGGGGGCACTCATGCTACCTCTTCCTGCTGCTGCATTACTAGTTACCAAAGAACAGGCCAGCAGGTCTTCTGAGACTTAAGGTCCCCATAGACGCAAAGATTTTTCTTTGGTGAATGACCGATTTTAGCGAAATCCGACCAATCCGTCAAATTATCGTGAAGTTAGTGGGAATCGAACGATCGTACATCTTATGATTTTTCGTCCGACCTCTGTCAGAAAATTGATCGGCCAGGTTAAAAATCTTTATCGGTCCCAGTGCAATCTATCTATGTTTGCAGGGCCAAGCAGGCAGCTACCCTCAGTTTTCCTGCCAATATTGCCTGAAATGGTCTTTTTAGTTGATGGACAAATTCTAAATTTAAAGGATAGTTTTGAGATAATCGCGTTCTCACGATAACGAAAAGATCTTTTAAAGATCTTTACATCTATGGCCAGCTTTATTTACAAACCTTATCAGGCAGGAACCAACAGGAAAGTGGAGATAACAGCAGAACCCTGGGGTGCGACAATGACAGTGATCTTGTTGGAGAAAACACGGCTGCATAGTTGCAGATTAATATTCCAAGTTGCCCACACTTCCAATTCCTGTGCCACAAAGGCATTGTGTATCCAGAAAACCAATATATGCTTCAGTGCTGTACAATGGACAGCACTGAATACAAACAGCACAGCACAGAACTAATTACAAACGGAAACAAACTCAAACACACCAAGAGAGAGCTTTCAAACTACTACAAACCCCATGAGGGGATGGAAGGAGGTGTGGGCAGGAAGCAGCCGGGGCAGATCAGGAAGAATCTTTCCTCTGAGCTGGGGATAATCATTTGCTTATTGGCCAAGCAGAATGAATCGGACATTCCCTGGCTTTTATCTGGGGCAGATGAATGAAATGTTTATTCAGAAGGTGTGAAGATAGTTTCCTTCATCACAGGGAGTTGTCTGCATAATGTGTCAAGACGCCCTGTATGGCTGCTCAGCTGCCAGGTTAGATATCTGCAATAGATGTTACAATCACAAGTTCCTTTTCAATACTAACTGTTAGAGCTGAATTGTCAGATATACAAGTAGAAACAATAGAATTCTACCTGTATCTGACGATTCAGCACTAACAGAGGCTTATGTTCAGATGCCTTCAAAAGTGCCCGATCTGATCAATATCCAAGTCTTCTGAAACGTTCTATAATACTACATTATTGGTGCATCTATGGCCACCTTTAGCACAGACAGGGGCCCTTGGTCCATAAACCCACCTATTCCTACTCACAATGAAACACCACTCTGGAACTGGTCTATCAAGCGTAGCATGGGGAAAACGTGGGCCTGTTGGGGTAGCCAAATAGAACCATACTCCCCCTACAGATCTGAGAGATTATTATTGATTTTTTTACACCACCGCTCCAAGCCAGGCAAATATATAGGGGATGGTCACTGAGTCAGACAGGATGGGAATTTGCTGCATAACTGATCCATCAGGCCTCTGTCTGACTGGATGCAGCTGTAGGAATAATATCCCATCCTGGTGGTGCCAAGCTTACAACTGCCAACTTGCAGCAAGGGTTAAACCACGAAGGAACTTGGACTTGAGAATTCACTGGATGTGTCATCTGGGCTGTACCGCCTCAGACTGAATTCATTCTCATTAGCATATTATACTAATTACTCAATGCAGAAGTATCTCCATAGGTGTAAACTCTGATATTAATTACTTGTTATGGCCCTGATATGTAGAAAGCTGGTAATTCCCTGTCCCACCCCTCCCATTACATCAGCATTCTACAAGATCTTGGTTGACAGTTTCAATTATACAGATTGCAAGCTTTTTGGTCCACAGAGTCCCTTTAAATCAGTAGATTGCAAGCTTCTAGGCCCACACCATCTGGGGACACTTCTGCCCTTGAAGATCTGAATTCCGGCATTTTTTACAGTAAATTCTGCTCTTTCAGTTGGCGAGTGCAATTGTGATTGTGTGCTGGAAATCTTGATACCAGGAAGTCATTCTTCTTTCTAACATTACGTGGCACCTCCCTAACCAACAATTAATCACAACCCTCCCCTTGCTCCCCATCTTTTAAAGTAAGGATCTCTAACTGGGATGCACATATTCCCTGGACCTTCAGAATAGATAATGGAGCTATGCCCTCTAGTGGTTCAGCAGTAATACACTGAAAACCGAAGTAAACAAACTTATAAAAGTAAATATATCTGTATTTTTCCAGTACTGGACTGGGGCACCAGGAGATCCCAGTGGGCATCGTTGCCATCAGAAATCACAGGGCCCTGTATGACTTTCGACATAAGTAAATTTCTGGGCCCTCCTCCACAGGCCCCCCTTAAACCTAGAAACTCCCCGGGCCCGGGACAACCGTCACCCATGTGCACCTCTGATGCCAGCCCTGCCAGTGGGTCTTTACTTCACTTATTCCTCTTTTCTACCCCTTCAGATGTCATAAATACCCTCTAGCACAATTGCTTCTTCTCCTTTACCCAAAATCACCAATTCACCAACAAGTCTCTTTTTCCATCACAATCCATTGTACTGCTGTCAACAACATGTGCACATAAGGCATTCTAGTGGACTGTATAAGTAGGACATTGGGATCCCCCAAATCTTACTTATTGGCTGTGCACTGGAGGAAGAAGTGGTAAAGGGGAGAAAAATTTAAAAAGCAGAGCGAAGGAGAAAAGGAAAGGAGAGGGGATGAGAGACAGAAGGAGAGAAGAGAAAGGAAAGGGGGTTCAAAGAAGAGACAAATGGGGAGGAGGTGAGAAATATAGAAGGGGAGATAAGAGGGAGGATTGGAGGAGTAAGGCCAAACAGTTGGGAAGAACAGAAAACAAAAGTTGAGTGGACGAGGGGTAGAAGAAGAGAGGAGAAGAAAAGACGGTTAGGGAGTGGAGAGACAAATGGGGTGAAGATGAGAAATATACAGTAGAAGATGAGGAGAAATTAGCTCCCTTTTGCTGGTGCTAGGATGCAGTAAGATGTAGCTTAGCAACAGCTGTGGAACCTTGCTTCAGGGTTAGTGGAGGACAAAACTACAAGTCCCATGATCCCCAGCCAGGAATGGTCTAGTTACGACGAGGGCCATCCTCTAGTGCTGTGACCCCTCTCTGCTCCAATAAAGATCCTACCTTTGCCTGCAGGAAAGAAGCATTCCATTTCCACACTGCTCCGCGAGTGAGAGATGCACAGGGCGCTGCTGGGTACCAGCCCTTCCTGAGGGGGGTTTCGGTCAGTTGTCCGCACTAAGCACCATCCAGGCCGGTCACTCGGCCTCTCCAGTAGCTCCACAGTTTGTCCCACCTGTATGCTCAGCTCATTGTTGTGAAGAGCAATGAAATCCTGCAGAACAGTTGTCAGCTCACACCCTCCAGTATTGAGAGTTTCCGTGGTGGAAAATCCCACCTAGATACAAGGTTGCTATTAGGAATTGTAGGGCCCAAACGACTGCCAGGCCCCTGATCAGCCCAAACGTATCCTCTTTAGCAGGAAGTCTACCTTTTCAAAAGCAGTTGGGCCCTTGTTTGAAACTGAGACTCTGATAGGACTCCTGTCACCCCTCCCTCCCGATGGGGATGAGGCCCATATAAACCACATATAAACTGTTATAAAACTTGAGTTTTCATTAGTCAGATTGCAGCGGGCTCCAATGGTTATGGGCACTGGATTGTCCACCACTTTACAACAGTAAATATGTTAAATTTGCATGTTGCAGACCACACTGGTTTCTGACCCAGCATACATATAATTTAGTGGTTTATTACCTGCACAGAGTTACAAATAAGGGACTGCCCTGTCTGCACAAAAGCAACCAAGCAAGTTTGTCTGGCTCTAAATATAACAATACTACGATATATTCACTCAGTGTTACCTGCCCCCAGACTGACAGCATTTCCTACATCTCCTGGAGCAAAAATAGTCTAAGCTTGCTTTTCCTTTTCTCAATCCATTGTTCTAAGCCCACATGTGACCCAATCCCTAAATTAATAACACATCGGCACTTGCACTAAAGTACCCCATGGTGCCATATGTAGGGAACTCTGTGTATAAAGTCATTCCTAAAAGGAGACATATTGTGTAAAAAACAAGAATGTACCAGTGTGTTATACTCATTTAGATATAGAATTGTGCTTAAAAAAGTAGTGTTTCAGGCTGATTTATTGAATATTTTTGCAAAAACCCTTATAATCCCTACCTTCCACTTCCTGCTCCCTGAATTCCCAGGCTGTGCAGGGGAGCCAACGGCTCTCAGCTCACTGCACTGTAGGACAGGAACCAATCAGCAGGACCTGATAGGGAACTGAAGCCTGTGCTTGTGTGACTGCAGGGCTGTGATTGGCTGTCCCCCTCGTACTGTGCTTCTGGCAGGGACCGTTAGGACACCCCTCATTTGAAACACAGACAGGGACCAGACAACATCTATAGGGAGCTCAAATAAAGGGGCTATTTTTAAATATAATATAAATTTTAGCACCATGTAAAAGCAACACCATATGTTACTTATAATTGGCTACAAAATGTAGGTTTTTTTTCATTTATCCTAAATGTCTCCTTTAAAAACCCACGGCAAGTGAAAGGCCTTTAACACATGACTTAGTAGGGGAGTGCCCAAAAACAGCCACAAAAATGCCCCAAAATTTCGCAACTGATTTAATTGTAATTTAACCTAGAGTCTTAACAAGCAGCCCTGCAGCCTGATGGTTTTATGAGCTATAGCAGTCCATTTACTGTGGTGGGGGGCTGATAATGGATGCCAGTGTTGACCACAACCTGTTTTTAAATCACACCTACTTTAACCCACACCAATATTACCACAAGAACTTTTAAGACCATATCTACATGAAGGGTAAGGGCACACCTGACGATTCGGGGAGATTTAGTTGCCTGGCGACTAATCGCCTCTTCTCTCTCCCCGAACGGCTTCCCCTTGTCTTCCGTCGGCTATAATGAAAAAACGCCTGCGGCATGGCACACGCAGTGCTTCATTTTCCGAAGTCACCCGAAGCTGCCTCACGAGGAAACTTCGGGTGACTTTGGAAAATGAAGCGCCACGTATGCCATGGGCATTTTTTCATTATAGCAGGCGGAAGACAGGATTAAGTCATTCGGGGAGATCGCCCCAAAGAAGAGGTGATAAGTCGCCAGCGACTAAATCTCCCCGAAACGCCAGGTGTGCCCTTACCCTAAGATGGTAGCACACCAAAAAACCAAATAGTGGGTGATCACTGCATCCCCCACTGCTGTGAAAAAAGTTAAATAAGTCATATTAAGACATACGCCTCCTTTGCCCCTGGGGATAGCACAGCTACTCCCAGCACATAAATAAACATGTTAGGGGCCCCTTAGCGCACAGGCATGCTAACAATTACCCAGAACAAACAGGCCCTGATTTGTGGCAAGGCCACAAAGGCCCGGGCCTAGGGAGACAAAATATTAGGGGCGGCATACTGCCCAGCCGCTTTCTGAAGAGCAATGGGGATGCGCAGCTGGGGAGGGGGAAGTGCGGCAGGCGCTAGGTCTGCGCAGCCTAGGGGTGCCCACAAAGTAAATCCGGCCCTGAAAACAAACCTCCACCAGGCTCCCCTTGCATAGCATGGGAATGGCACACAGGCAGTGTAGGGCAGGCAGAGTATGGCACACACAGGCAAAGCAGGGCAGGAGACAGGGAAATCTATCAGGACCGTGCAAGTAACGGATTAGGACCACTCTATGATAAATAGTATGTACTGTACTACATAGAGTGACACAATGCTGGTGCCCCTCCTACAGTCTGTATGAACAATGCAGGCACTTACAGTCTAGGTCTGAGGTGTGGACAATACATGGCTTACAGTTGTTTATGCAGGAGACAGTTAATCTCAATTAATATTCTGTATTTGGCTTTGGTGCTTTGGTTGAAATTATTGGTGTTACTGGATATTTGCTGGAGAGGTGTTTGTCTGCCATTATGTAGTCAATTCTTGTATATTTTGCATTTGGGTGGAAGTAATAAGAAAAGTATTTTTCTGTTATATGTGTTTCTCTCCATATGTCATAGAGGGGGTGAAGTTTCAACAGCTGCTGTAGATTTATTGCATGCATTAGGGTTTCATGTCTTGGGGTTGAGGTTTCTTGTGTTTGCACATCTAAGTTTTGGTTTAATGTGATGCTAAAGTCTCCTCATAATTGTGTGTTCATTCATTTGCTTGTCTAGGGCTTTGAAGAATGCTTGGTATAGTAGGCTGATTGTTCAGCATATGC
This sequence comes from Xenopus laevis, assembly GCF_017654675.1. Classification (NCBI taxonomy): domain Eukaryota; kingdom Metazoa; phylum Chordata; class Amphibia; order Anura; family Pipidae; genus Xenopus; species Xenopus laevis. Next base: position 49,465,102 of record NC_054388.1, on the reverse strand, counting down.
TGATGCAATAGTGAAGGCTTTCTGGTGTATTTGGACTGTCAAAATGAGGCATCTTCCTCCTGGATCTGCCTGTTGTTTAAGTACATGTGGTGTCATCGATCTGTGAAACCATAGTGCAACTCCTCTCTTTTTTGATGGGCCACTGGCATAGTATTGGTTAGGGTATTCGGTGTTGGCCAGTCTGCTGATAACTTTTAAGGCATACACAAGGTAAGCAGTCACAGCAGCCAGACTTCAATCAGGGGCCATGGGCTAACAGTTGGACAGCACTGGCCTGTAAGATTTGGCATGACTATGGGGACACAAGGCTGAACTGATGTCCCCAGCTTTGTTCCTGACCCCTGGTGTCCTCTGTTCTGTATCTGCTCTATGTCTGATCAGTTATTTAACTGCTCCAGGTCTGCTCAGCTCTATACTTGCTCCAGGTGCTCATCTCTATACCTACTCCAGGTGTACTTAGCTCTATACCTGTACCCCAGGTTAATAATCTACATTATTAGCTGATTTGCAGGTACTGCAGGGGACAGCGTGTCCCAGTACTTCTGACATCACTGCCACTCGGCGGATAACAATGTCTCCATGGCACCTGGTGCAGTTTAACCGTTTCATGGCGATGTGACTGCAGAATGATGCTGAGCACTTAATGATGTGGATACCATCTAAGCGACAATATCAAGTTTGCAGACCCTGCAGATTTAACTACACTACAATGACCATCTTCCATAGGCAGCCAAAGTGTTAAAGGTGCAGGGAGTTATAGCTCAGCAACAGCTGGACGGAATTAGGCTGGATATTCAAGATCTAAGCTATAGCTAAAATCAGATGCATTTGTTGGATATTAAACTCACAAAAGGCTGCAACTCTGTTACATTCTTCAGGCTTGGTACTGAGTCCAGTCCTAAAACCCTGTGCTGACTGATCTGCTCTAATTCAATGTGCTACATTGTTCCTACAGTCAGGCTCAGATTTCATGCTTCAACCTTGCTGTGTTACAGTTGAAACATTCCAGTAACCCCAAAGTTTACCCTCCTGTTAGAGATACATATCAGCCACACACGAGAAACCCATGGATGCACTAAACCCACTCAAATGAATATGGGGTCAGACTGTTGTCTTTACTAAGAATCCTCAACCAGTGCATCAAGCAGCCAATGTCACAGCAATGAGCCACAATCTTGGGGCCACCGCCAGGTCACATGACTAATAACTGGAATAGGAGGGATAGTTCACTCACTCTATAAATCTTTATGGCACAGTGTAACCACCCTACGCAGGCACAACGGCTGTCTTGTACAGAGGTGTCTCCTCAATTACTGATTGTATCTTGCTGAACTTTACCCTCCTGCACAGCCAGGGCCACAAACTCTACAGCTTGAAAGCATTATAGGTACATTATTTTTGCATCATTTTCCAGCAAGGACTATGGAACAATTAGATAAGAAAATCTCCTGCTTTCTGATTGTTCCTGAGCATAGCAACCAACCAAAGATCCTGAAAGAGATTTCTGAGCCAGATAAAATCACAACACACTATTGGTTCTTCTCTGCAGCACACTATTACATATAGCTTATCCATCAAAGGCTATTTTGATACTAAACTCTATAGTTAGTATAGATATGGGTATATAGAATTTAATTAAAAGTAGGGAGGGGTGTGTGTATGGATGCTGGGTTTTCATTTGGAGAGGTTGAACTTGATGGACTTTGTCTTTTTTCAACCCGATTTAACTATGTAACTATCATTAGTAGCGACTGCAGAACGTTGTATCATTTTCTTCCAAGGCCGAGATCTCACACAGGACATTTATTTTCTCCATTCCCTGTTGAAGCATCCCGGCCCACCAATCACTACTGATTGAATTGCTCCTGCCAAGCCAACACTTTCTAGATTCCAAACACCCAGAGAAATTGTATGACGGGGAAAGGGTTAATAGAGTATTTAAAGTGTAGCTTGTTGGGAATGGGGATCCTCCATCCTCCTATGGCACTGAAACCTCATAAACATCACAGGGACAAGCAAGCACTGCAATGGAGAGAAGAGGCAGGATGGGGACATTGGGAGTTCCTTAGTAGGGGGCCCTGATCATTAAATTGTATGGGGCGTTAACATTTGTATTGCAAGCCCTGCAGGACAAACTGCCAATTCAGTTTTTTGTAGTATTTGAATTTTCATTTCTGCTCTGCTTCTCTCGAACTTGGAACTGCAAATGCTCCCTAAATCCTAGCAACTAGACAACAGAATTGTAAAGGCCCTGAATAGGAACATAAGTAAAAGAAAAGAATAACATATAAGTATAACAATAAAATTAAACCATCATCACAATCAAGCTGTGTTTTGGTTGCCAGACACTCCTGCTTTTCCTTTGCTTGTGCACCTGAAGGCAAAGTGCAACAAGAGAACTCTGATTAAGTTTACTTTTTTCTATTTCGGTTTGAATCCCCTTTAGAAAGGGATGCATTGTGAGTGGTAAGGAGGAGTTAATAAGGACAAGTCATTTTGTGTGGGATAAAGATTTCCATGAACAAATGAATATTTCTGCTGACTCCCTGTCTGCCCCCCCCCTCCTTAAGGAGAAACTCAATAACAAACAGCCCTTTATGTTTCCCTGTAGAAGGATACTCCCAATTTGTGGGGAACAGTCTGTGCCCCCTGGGGGAAAGGAGGACAGAAGGAAGTTGCACTACTTACAGATTTTGTCACCTTATTTGTCTTCAGCCACTTTCTCATGATGTGAGTGTCGCTGGCACCTAATGATCGGTGCACCCTGGCCAGACGCCGTGACACTAGTGAGAGGCTGGGAGTCTGCAGCAGGATCACATGGGAGTCAGGGCTGTCTTGTGATTTGCAGAGAGCGCACTGACAATTAGGAAGGAGCAGGGAGGGAAGGATCTGACAGTGAAGGGCACCGACTGATTACAGGTGTGACACACAGACAGGGAAACTGTTCATAGGAGTGACACACAGACGGGAAATTGCTCTCAGGTGTGACACAAAGACAGGAGACGGCTCACAGGTCGGACACACAGAGAGGAGACTGCTCACAGGGGACATGTAGACAGGGAAACTGCTCACAGGTGGGACACAAAGATGGGAGACTGCTCACAGGTGGGACCCACCGATAGGAGACTGCTCAGTGCTCACAGGTGGGACATGTAGACAGGAAGACTACTCTCAGGTGTTACACACAGATGGGACACTGCTCACAGTTCCACACAAACAGGGAGACTGCTCTAAGGTGGAACACATAGACAGGGACAGGGGTGCTTCAACAATGAGGCAAGTTGAGGCTGTCGCCTCAGGCGGCAGCGCCCCACTAGGTACTAGGGGCAGCAAAAATGCTGCTCCTGGTACTTTAAGAGCGAATTTTAGGTGGCGGTGGGGCCAGGATCGCCCCTGGACAGGGAGACTACAGTCCAGGAGCAGGAATTACAGACAATCAGAGCTCTATATCTGGATAAGTACCGGAGTGGGGGATATTGAATTAATTTGCCCAGGGGGAGGTTCGTGACAATAAGAAAGCTTCCAAGGTGGAGCAAATGAAAACAATCTGTACCTGGGTAAACATTGGGGTTGAGTAGTGTTGTGTTTATACAAATGGCCTGTAGGTGTCACTGTGCACAAGAGTTACTGTGTATACTTAGTACTTTCTATACAGCTTAAATGTGTTAGAGTTGAAGTTACTGTTGAAGTGTAATGGCTGCTTAAACCTGCTTATAAAGCACTGTTATACTCTACTCATCCTCGACTACCAAAACATAACAAATTGGAAACGAGATGTCTCTTCTACCTCTACAGCAGTCTGCAGCCTTTCTCCCAAACCCTGGTGAGCCTACCATACCTTTTACTGCTTGGATCTGTATGTTTAAAAACTACATTATTGCCATACCTCCCAACATTTTGGAAATAAAAAGAGGGACGAAAAGGTTGCTGCAAAATTTTTTGGCCACACCCCTAATTACCATGTCCATTTTACAACATTTGGCAGGTTATGAAAGTTTGAACATATTTCCGTTTTTTTCCCAGTTATTACAGTTTGTAAATGAAGGTGAATTGCCCTTTAAGCTGTGAGTCCAAGGGACCTGTTATCTTATATTGTTACAATTACTTTTTTGCTCATCTCAAAATTGTTACAAAAGTATCTTATCTGCTGCTGTGGCTGTTCTGGGCTCTCTGCCAAAAGCCAATTAAGTTAGAAACGAGGGACTCCGGGTTGAGCTGTCAAAAGAGGGACGGTCCCTCTAAAAACAGGACAGTTGGAAGGTATGTTATTGATGCTAACCAAGGGGAGATTTCTGCTGCTAGAAAGTGTGCTTTACTTATTCCCTGCCTGGGAGCAGAGGGACAGTGTATATTCTATACATTACCATTACCTGATGAGACTTATTAAACTGCACTTACTGCTATAAAGAACTTTTTCATGCCAAGAGTAAATGTGGTTGCTGGAAGATATAAATTCCGCCAACGTGGACAACGTAATGGCGAATCCACAGAACAATTTTTAGCAGCTTTGAGAGAGCTGGTTGTTACCTGTGACTTTGGGAATCTAACAGATGAAATGCTGAGACCAAATAGTAGGATTTAACCCTTGCAAAGGCTATTACAATTGCTAGCCAAATTGAAACAGCAGTGGCAGAGGCTAAAACTCTCAGTCAGGGAACTGCTGGGAATGTTCAGACTGTGAATCCAGCACTGTGGCCTAATAATGCACAGTCACAGGCAAAATACAATGCTAAGGAAAGGGATTCACCTACACTGCAAAACCGTGCAGCAAATACAAATAAAAAAAACTGCTTTCGCTGTGGTTCAACACAACACACTGCATATTATAATACATATCCTGCAACAGCTTTACAGTGCTGCAAATGCAAAAATGTAGGACATTTTGCTAAGAACTGCCGTAGTTCTGCTAAAGATGTTCATGAAGTTACTGTTCCAAATGTTACAGTATTAAGTGTGGATAAAGCTGACACATTTATTCCAGACAATTTTATCTGCACTCAGTGTCAGTACTGTTTCTGCTGACAAGGGACACTCCATTAACATGATGCTTGATACAGGTTCAGCTGTTTCTATACTACCAAAGGATATTTTCTTGAAATACTTTGCAAAAGATCCACTTGTTGCACCTGCCCTGAGACTGGTCAGTTACTTAAAGGATCCAATCCATGTGCCTGGTTGCTTGCCAGTGACTGTACAATTTGAATCAAATACTGCAAAATGTGACTTTTACATTGTGAATAAGGGAACTGCTATACTTGGAAGGGATCTCTTTGCTGCATTAAACCTACAATTAGTTGATGGTCTCATTACTACAGCACCAGTGCCTGCCACACAGCCAGTGTCTACAATTTCACCACAAAGCAACACTTCACTGGGTTGTGCAAAGAACTTTGTACACAAAGTTAAGTTGAGACCAGATGTAAAACCAGTACGACAGAAATTGAGGCGATTGCCCTACTCTATAAGGGAGACTGTCTCACAGGAACTAAATAAACTGGTAGAGAAAGATGTGATTGAAAAATCAGAATCCTCTTAATGATTTCACCAATTGTTGTAACAATGAAAACTGTAGGTATGTGATTGTGTGTTGATCTTCGTGAACCTAATAAAGCAGTTGTTATGGATAATCATCTCTTGCCACACATAGAGGAAATATTTTCAGAACTCTGAAGAGCAAAATTCTTTTCTACTCTGGATCTGAGTGCTTTTCATCAAGTATTACTGCACAAGGAAAGTAGAGACCTCAATGCATTTATCACCCATGATGGTTTGTTTCGGTACAAGCGTGTACCTTATGGACTGGCTTCAGCAACGAGTTGACGACATCTATACTCCATGGCATACCTGGTGTACAATGCTACTTGGATGATATAATTGTCTACGCTCCAACTATGAATCTTCCTTACAAGTACCTAGAAAAGGTTCTGAAATGCATTGATTCTGCAGGACTGAAACTGAACCTTTCCAAATGCCACTTCAGACAAACTCAGCTCTAATTTCACTAGATGGATTACTGCCTGAACCTGACCATGTCAACGCTGTTACACAAGCACCTACTCCATCTGATTTCCAGACCTTACGAACTTTCTTAGGTCTTTCTTCATGGTATTCTAAGTTTATTCCCAACTATGCTTCAGTTGTGGAGCCACTTAGAGCACTATTACGTGGAACTTTAAGTCTGTTGTGGTCAGAGTCTGCTCAACATAGCTTTGAAATAGTGAAACAGCTAATTGTGAACAGTCCAGAGCTAGCTTTATTTGATCCTGCACTACACACTATGGTTACTACAGATGCTTCAGACTATGGCGTTGGTGCAGTTCTCACACAGATTCATCCTGATCATACAGAGAAAACTGCATTTGCATCCAGAACACTTACAGAGGCAGAGCGTAAGTATTCAACTATTGAAAAAGAAGCTCTAGCATGTGTTTGGGCAACAGAAAAATGGAGAACCTACCTATGGGGTAGAGAATTTACCTTATGCACTGATCATAGCCCTTTAACTACACTGCGTACAACAAAGGGACTAGGAAGATCTGGAATGTGTATAGCTAGATGGTCAGCAAGGCTACTGAATTTCAATTACAACATGCAATAGAAACCAGGTTTGAAAAATGTTACTGCTGATTGTTTGTCACGTTTACCTTTACCTGCAGCTTCTGATACACTGGATGAGGACATAGAAGTTGTAGCAATGACTGATTTACTATCATCTACAGTTACAGCTGCTGATTTTAAGCAAGCTTGCCTCCAATTCAAATAAAACGATGCAACATCTTACAAAGCAAATGACAAAATGCAGAGAAGAAACCCAGTCCTGATCTTCAACAATAATACAGGATTAGACATGAACTGTCTTTATTAAATGGCTATGTCGTCCGTGGAGCTCACCGCTTACTGGTACCAGAGACCTTGTGAGAAAAGCTCATACAACTTGTACATGAGAGTCATCAAGGAATTGTACGTACAAAACAAAGACTATAAGAACTATACTGGTGGCCAGCAATGGATGCTGATGTGGTAACTGCCATTCATTCTTGTGTTACTTGTCAGAATCATGATAAAACAGCTATCGCACATACACCACCACTTCAGCCAGTACCATTCCCTGATTCAGCATGGGAAAAACTTGCAATTGATATTGTGGGTCCTTTTACAGATGCTCCTATAGACTGTAAATTTACTATAACCTTGAGCCTTTAAAGGTGCCTTTAAAGAAACAGGTATCAGCACCTACCTTGTCACTATCCACAGTGTTCTGGGAGGTTCTGGAAGCGATGGAGATGGTGTCCAGTTGACTGCTCCCGTCTCCCTGGCTATCGGCATCTTCCAGTACATCCCTGTGGCAGAGGAAGTCACTGATAATCTACCTCCACAATGAAAACCCCATAGCATGCACTTGGCCTTTAAACAAGATCATTGAGCATTTTATAGTATGTTAAAAGAAATGGAGAGGATTCTGTGGTGTCTAGATGTTAACAGGCCTAGGGCTGCAAGATAGAAGTTCCTGTGTGAAACTGTCAGATTACAACAATGGGCATACATGCTGTCATGATGAGGACCTCTTCAACTCCCCCATGTGGTCATTGCACCAACAAGATTTTTAAACCTGTCCAATCAATACCTGGCAGATTTTAATCCAGATATAGCTGGCCATAAATGTTAGGAATTTTAAAAGATCTTTTTGTTATCGTAAGACCAAGCTTATCTTAAAACGATCGTTTAAATGTACGATTTGTCAATCACTAAAAAGACAATTTCAAGCAATGCTGTCTAGTTGAAGCCAGGAAAACTGTGAGTAGTTACCTGATTGACCCTGCAAACATATGGACAATATCTTATCAGTCAGGTAGGCCTGCTGGAGTGCTCCATACACCAGCAGATAAGCTGCCAACTTGGACTGAAGGAGCTGAATTGGCAGCCAAAATTTGCCTGCGTATGGTCTTAAGATCTGTAAGGTAAAGGCTGAATATCCTGGATGGGCCAAGTTGAGACAATGCACAGAATTAAATCTGTTATTGCTAATGTTCTCCTCCTATTATCATTAATACATTATACCTGGGGGGGTGGAAGGAACATTCAAACCAGAGACACAGCCTTGCTCCCCATTTCTTCTCTGTTCCCATGGACCAGTACCCTCACTGCAGGATATAGGCTTGTACCTTTTGCTGTTGTTCCTCTGTTTAGCTGGTGTTTTGGGGGGTTGGACTGGCTCTTTCAAGGCCCCCTTCAGATGTATCATCCGTTCCTGAATGACCTCTCGGATGTTCTTGATCCACTCCTGCTTCACCTCAATACTAGATGCCTGCAAATCAGATCCCAGCACACCACTGTCAGGTCAGGTTCAGTAGCACTAGAAGAAACATTGCCCTTCCTGATTGGACAATCCTGACACCCACATAGCATGGCATACACCCTGTTTTGCTGCACCCACACAAAGTTGTCAGTTCTTGTATGCTGGTCATTGACAGTCCCAGAGGTCCCACCTTGTATAACAGCGAATAAAGACAGAGATTTACCTTTAGCACAGTTTTGTTATCAGATGATGGTGTGCGTCCTGACCACAGAGCAAACTTACAGGGGTCTCCTTCAACATGCTCAGTCACCCCCAATTCCGAGGTCTGAGAGGGAGAGAGACAATTATATGGTAAAAAGAACCATGTATCTGCCTTATCTGTAGTGCAGGAAGTGTAATATCTTCCTCTATGGATCACTTACCAGTAGTTTGTTCTTAAAGACATATTTTGTGTGGCTGGTAGAGTCTTTTATCTCTTTACTAAACACAAGGGACATTTCAAACAGGAAGAGGTGCCGGTCTCGGCCTTTGCGGATGAGAGATTTGGGATCCCAGACTTGGAAAGAATCTTGCAGGATAAGTTCCCCTTGAACATCCAGGTTTTCGTCAAATCCTAGCAATAAAGCATCAGGTTACAGCTCAGCCAGACCAAAAAGACCACAAAAGACCACAAAGAGACCACAAACCTTTCCTGCCCTGTGACTGCCTCTTTTAAGGGTGCTTATATTTGGGTTACAGGAAAGAAAGGCAAAGTATTCAGAACCCCAGTATAATTAAAGGGGTTGTTCATCTTTTAATTAACTTAGACATAGACAGTTTCGGCTGCCAGGGTCAAGGCAAATCATTAAAAAAATAAATACTGAAGACCACTTGCAAAGCTGCTAGGAAAAGCATATTCTATAACACACTAAGGGGCCGATTCACTAAGCTCGAGTGAAGGATTCGAATGAAAAAAATTCGAATTTCGAAGTATTTTTTTGGTACTTCGACCATCGAATTGGTTAAATTAGTTCGAATACGAACGAAATCGAACGAATCGAACGAAAAATCGTTCGACTATTCGACCATTCGATAGTCGAAGTACTTTCCCTTTAAAAAAAACTTCGACCCCCTACTTCGGCAGGTAAAACCTACCGAAGTCAATGTTAGCCTATGGGGAAGGTCCCCATAGGTTTGCTAACCTTTTTTTGATCGAAGGATTTTCCTTCGATCGTTGGATTAAAATCCTTCGAAACGTTCGATTTATCGAAAAATCCTTCGATCGATCGAACGAACGTTTAGCGCTAAATCCTTCGACTTCGATATTCGAAGTCGAAGGATTTCAATTCGAGGGTCGAATTTCGAAGTATTTTTTACTTCGAAATTCGACCCTTAGTGAATCTGCCCCTAAAAGTCTACTTTTTAAAAAAGCGCCACTTGAAATCCATTGAGCACTGGGATAACAATAATATAAGGCACTCAATATGAATATCTGTTATTTCTGGGCACTGTACCTTCCAGCATGCTGACGTGCATGGCATCATTGGCACGCTTGGGCACACTCAGCATCACTTCCAGCCCGTCCTTAATCTCCCCTTTCCCTTCCTCGCAGCATGTTAGAAGCTCCTGTGGGTGAGAGACACAAAGTGAAAAGGTAAAAATGACTATTCTATAAACAATCAATCAGGAGGAAGAACTTCCAGGGTCACTGTTTGAAAGAAAACATCTGACTGGGTTCAAGTAAAACAAGTTGTTATTAATATATGATTAAATAATAACAAAAAGGACACTGTTTCCTTTAATTACAAATGGGTTAGGGGTCTTACTTTGAGAAGCAGTTGGTACTTTGTGATCCTCTGCACGGGTTTGATCAGATAGGAGGAGATGGAGTTTGCCAGGCCGTGCCTCTGCTGGATCTCCTGCAGTACAAAGAGCAGTGTAAAAATGGGAGTTTATGTGGAACCTTCCCACTACCCAGTGGCACACGGCTACTTACGTCAAAGAAGGTCCCGGCTTGTTCCAGGATCAGCTGACTGGAGTCAGGCTTGTTCTTACAGTAGGTCACATACATATGAAATTTGTCAGCCTGAGGGGACAGAATTCCCAGGAATTTTACATAACGGAATTCACAGGCACAAGGTGAAGCACACATAAAAGAGCACATGAACAAAAAGGGAGGGGTAGGAAGTGATTCTCGGTGTAGACAAAACATTTCTACACTGTATATATGTTTATACACATAATGATGGCAAGTGCCATATTGATCCCCATAGCGTTTACAATATTACGGTACAATTTAGGTGCAGACAATATTTACCCATGTGACAAAACAATGTCCCACATCCTCAGGCAGCTGCTCGTACTTCTGCAGCTCTTTCAGGAAGATGCTACAGAGGGCAAAGAATAATAACACCGTAATGAATCAATGATGAATTAATAGTGAATTAATACAATATTACACATAAAGAACTCAAAACCTACTTATTATGAAAGTCATATATTTCTTGGATGTTCCCAAAGATGATATGCTCTTTATTGACAATTCCGGGGGGAATTTCCTCCACGCCACTAGTCATTTCCCATAGGTAGGTCTGAAATAAAGAGAAGAGTTCTGATATAGAATCATGTAGTCAGGAGCCAATTGGGTCAACTTGTCATCTTCTAGAACAGTGCTGTCCAACTTACATGGTACAGAGGGCCGGAATTTTTCCATGGTGGAGGGTCAATAATGGAAGCAGGTGTTAGCCAACCCCAATTTTTAGACCACACCCACTTTAAACCACACCCATGTTCCCGTAAAACCATGTCCACATTAATAGCACACCAAAAAACCAGATAGCTGGTGCTTACTGCAGGGATCAGGGCCAGAACTAGGGGTAGGCAGAGTAGGCAGCTGTCTAGGACGCCATCATTGAGGGGGGCACTTTTAATGTTTTTTTTTTTTTCAAGTGTTTATTTAATAATTTGCTTCAGAAATCATGGTCATTCAGTCGGGTGGAATCCCCCACCTTCTCCCTCTTGCCAGCAAGTAATAGCTCCTTATGTGCTGTGCGGCAGTGCAGCGTGATGTGCGTATACGCGTCAATGAGGTCACTGATGTGGTTGGGTGACAGAGAGAGGCAGAGAGCTGGGGGGCTGTTTGGTGTGGCTCTCGCTGCTCTCAGCCTTGCACAGTTGAACTGAACTGAAGACATTCTTTCTATTACTGTGAAAGTGTGAAGCTTCCTGCTGGCACAGCCAGGTACAGATTTGGGGGCCATATGTTGCTGTTGCTGCTGGGCAGGGCGCTGGCACAGGTACATAAATACTTGGGGGCAATATGATGTGATCAGATTTATTTTTGGCTGCTGCTGGCACAGGTAAAGATTGGGGGCAATATGATGGCTGCAGGAGGGCTGTATGATGGATTACTGCTGAGCTTGCTGGTACAGGTATGGGGGGGCAGTATGACGGATGACTGCTGGCACATGTAAAGGGGGGGCTGTATTATGGATGGCTGCTGGGCTTGCTTGCACAGGTACAGGGGCAGTAATATAAATGAAAAAGTGTTGTACATTTTCTTGCTCTCTTTATTTCAAAACCATCATGGTAAGGAGGGAAATGGTAATGCAGGACGGGGGGGGGGCGCTGATTGAAGCTCTTGCCTAGGGGGCCAAACTACCTTGGCCCGGCACCAGCAGGAATGCCACTCATATGTGAAAAAAGATAAGTCATATTAAGACATACCCTTAAATCCATATGCCTCCTCCTCCCCTGTGTATAATACAGTACCCCAGCATATGATTAAACACCTTAGGGGCCCCTAACAATCATTTTCAAATGCTAACAAACCCCCAAAACAAATACCAGGCTTATGTTCCATTGGGATCATAGGTCAGGCAGAGTATGGCAAACACAGGGAGCATAGGGAAAACAGAACAGAGCAGGAGACAGGAATCAGGACCACTCTAATATGTACTACATAATAGTGATGTGGGGGCCGACCCGATACTCGCGTAAACTCGGGTTTACCCGGGGATCGGGCGGGTTTAGGTCAATCTCGCACTGCTCCGCGTGGGTGGCGGGCGGTGCGGGTTGAGCTCTTCTCCTGCTCTCCCCGCCTGCCACCTTTAAATGCCGGCTTCCGACTTCCTGGGTTCCGGTTTTATAGTTTTGCGTCTGCTCGGCCCGCCCCTTTTGTAACGTCATTGTGGCGTCATTGGCAGGGCGGGTCGGCGCGGGTCTATAAAAGGACCCCGGAAGCGGGTGGGCGCGGACTGGAGCAGGGCGGTTAGGATCGGGTGCGGCAAGCCGGGACGACGCAGCGCCGGCTCAGCACGAGTGCGAATTGGCGCTCGCGTGCGGTCCCCTCTCTGCCCGACCGTTTCTGTCCTTCTCTTCTTTCTGCGCTACTGCGCATGCACGCGAACTTGGGCAGAAACGATCTGGCAGACAGGGGACCGCACGCGAGCGCCAATTCGTGCAAGAGCACAGAAAGAAGAGAATGGCAGAGATGGGAACGGACTGGGGGTAGGCGACAGAGGAGGTACGTGCCTGGCGCCCCCCCAGCTTTGCGCCCTAGGCACGTGCCTACTCTGCCTACCCCTTGGCCCGGCCCTGGGGTGCGGGTCAGAAAAACCTTGACTCGCACATCACTACTACATACAGTGACACAGTGCTGGTGCCCCATTAGCATTTTGTATAAGGTGTGAACAGGTGAACAATGTGGGCAGTTTCAGTCTCGGTCTCAGGTAGAACAGTACAGGATTTTAGGATGTGAACAACAGAGGTGTCACAAGTGTGAACAATGCAGGGGGGATTACGGTGTGAATTTGAGGTTTAAACTATGCAGGGGCCAGTTAATCTCTGTAGTGATACCTTTTAAGGTTTAAAAATGGTAAACAGACACGGCCCGCGGGCCACCAGTTGGACAGCCCTGCTCTAGAAGATGGTGAACTTCCATGTTAGATATTATCACTATATAGCCTATGATTAAGGGGCCCATTTACTTACTTCGAGTGAAGGAATAGAGGAAAAATTGTTTGAATTTCGAATGGTCGAATATGGCTACTTCGACCATCGAATGGGCTACTTCGACGACAACCTTCGACTTCGAATCGAACGATTCGAACTAAAAATCGTTTGACTATTCGACCATTTGATAGTCAAAGTACTATCTCTTTAAAAAATTCTTCGACCCCCTAGTTCGCCACCTAAAACCTACCGAGGCCAATGTTAGCCTATGGGGAAGGTCCCCATAGGCTTCCTAACAATTTTCTGATCGAAGGAATATCCTTTGATCGATGGATTAAAATCCTTCGAATAGTTCGATTCAAAGGATTTAATCGTTCGATTGAACGATTATTCCTTCGATCGTAGGAATAGCGGTAAATCCTTCGACTTCGATATTCGAAGTCGAAGGATTTTACTTCGACCCTAGGTAAATGTGCCCCCACGTGTTTGTAACAAAAACTCGTAAGGCTGTGGACACAATAAACTATTTTTTCACTCTGAACCAATTGCCTGGTGGAAGATTGCCTTTATTGAGTGCCTGCTATAAAGAATTTTCGGTTTGTCCGCTCCCCGTGCTGAGGGCTCAGGGCAGTGCACCTGGGCCTCTACCATTATGTGGTGAGTAATCACTTACTATTTGAAGACCCTATCCTTTGATTTATTATATTATAACTGTATAAGTTCCTACTTTCCAAATCCATCATGTATTTTACACAAAAATCTGATGTATGAGCACTTCCGTTAGTGATCATACCCCCCTCGCGTTGTCACAGACTGACAGAAAGGCAGTCTGGGTAGCATGTAAAATAGGCATAACAGCACTAATATGGATAAGAAAAGCATTTGAAGCACAGTTATTGAAAACTATTGACTGACAATTAAAAATAAAACACAGTTATATTATGTTAAATAAGGGTTAGGTTACTTTTGTACTATACCATAATATCCTGTAAGCTATGTTGCATGACTCGTGGAAACTGTGTATTAAAAATGATAATATTTTAATATATAAGGTATTAGAAGTCATCTGAGAGTTCAATAACCTGTGTTAAAGCAGTGAGGAGTAAGCTCAGCTTACTCCTCCGTGACTTCTAACATCAATATCCTTATAATACATTATCCCTTATAATACATTAATGATACTCAGAGTTCCCTGTATAACTCAGCCTGCAGCCTCGTGCCTTTAAATGGTCACAGAACAACCCCTCAGTGACTTCTAATATCCTTATAATTTACAGCAGGATGTTCATTATCTCTTGGCCATAGACGCAAAGATCTCATCGTACGAATCGAGGATTCTGGCGATTTTCGGAATGTGTGTGGAGAGTCCCGACATTTTTCATCCGGGCAGAGATCGGTCGTTTGGTCGATCGGACAGGTAAGAAAAATTCTGTCGGCTGCCGATAATATCTCTGTGTGTATTGCCGATCGTACGATTTTCAGTGGGAGACTGTCACTAGCTTTGGTTGGACATAGATATCGTACGATTGCTGTCAGGGGCAGAACATTGCTGATCTGTTCTTTAACTACTTTATTTGGTGGGAATGGTAAGACTTTGATCTGAATGGTTAGTGGCAGGTCAGGAGATGGGAAAGTCCGATCGTACATTGATTTGTACGATCGGATCTTTGTGTCTGTGGCCATCTCTATAATACATGAGTGATACTGTAGAAATGACGCCAGGGGTCCATTACCTCCATACACTCGTGCAAGTCCCTCACATACGCCTTCTCTGTCTGCAGAAGTTCCGCCATGGTGAATCTGTCAGAGGAAGCATTTTGATATTTGGGAATCCATTGGATCTTTCAAGCCACCATAACACATATACCTCCCACCCCATTTCAGAAGATTGTTTACCCCAACAATCAACCACATCACCACCCACCGCATTGCCCCATTGTCCACATACTCTTTTTTCCTGGCAGATTTCCTCTTCTCTTCATTGAGTTCATGGCTGGCATCCCTTAGTTTTACCTCTGGGTCAGTCA
The DNA here is from genome assembly GCF_017654675.1 of Xenopus laevis. Classification (NCBI taxonomy): domain Eukaryota; kingdom Metazoa; phylum Chordata; class Amphibia; order Anura; family Pipidae; genus Xenopus; species Xenopus laevis. The sequence continues at coordinate 49,449,847 of NC_054388.1, read as the reverse complement.
GAATGGCCGGGACAATGTCCAACTCCAGGTCCTTTGTGTCCTGAAAAAAAAGTAGAATGTTTGTGGTACAGACCCAGCCGAAGCATGGCAATGCCACATACATCAGCTACTGTATGGCACAGCCTGGGCAGAACAGTTAGAGAAATCCTTGTATTGCCACTCACATAGGACAGAGTATAGCATGGGTGCAGCCCAAGACTGCATGGCATTGCCAACCAAAACACCATTCTTCAAATCAACTTCACCCCAAAGCTGAAAAGAAAACAAATGTCGGTGCTTTTCCCTAGTGAATCTCTTGATACCTCAGTGCAGATCCCCAGGGCTCGCTGCAGGCTGCAATGATATTTTCCCATGCGCAAGGCGAAGTCCCGGTAATGTTTGTTCACAGTAGTAACCCATTTCTTCAGCTCGGTGGCATGGACGTGGCCCTTCTCCACAAAGCTATCTGCCAGCTGGATCAGCAGCCGCACCTTCTCCTTCGTTTGCTGTGGGCACAGAGCTTGTTAGTACAAACTAATTGGAGAGGATATATATATACATATGATTATACAGCACTGCAAAATGATGTGAATAATATTAAAAGGGTAATTATGTAATGCCAGTGTCCCTTATATTAGGTTGAAATACTGTCCATGGTTAGTGATGGGCGAATGAATTTGCCAGGCGCAAATTCGCATTGAATTTCCAAGTTTCGCTGCCGGCTAATAAATTTGCGTAACTGAAGCAAAAATTTGCAGGGAAAATTTGTGGGAAATTTGCAAATTTTTCGGTGAAACGGGACAAATTTGCTCATCACTGGCCATGGGATGAAGTATAACATCATAGGATGAAGGAAATGGAAATATTACAAGCAAATACATTGTTTCCTTTTTCTTTTATGCATTTCAAGTCTTCAGTACTGATTGGTTTACAGGCTCATGGCTGGAACAATGTTAAAAATATGTCTCAGGTGGCAACGTAACACCTCTCCTGTACCTTTGCAGGTATTCGGAAGTCCTCATATTCCTTCAGCAGCATCTGAGGCTCTTCCATACATTCCCCAGGGGTGGTGCGTGTGGAGAGATAATGCTCCCCTGCTTCCTGAATCCAGTCCAGCGCCTGCAGGAATCAGCAAAGAGGGGTGATGGGGGGACTGGGCACCATAAAAGGAATTGGCAGCGGGTTGAGGCAATGGGTATAGTTAATGAGTAAATAACATAACGGAAGCTGACAGTAACATAGGTGAGAGCTGTTGGTTGGTATTTTTAAAAACACTTTGATTAAATTAGTTGGGTATGGGGATAGTAAAGCTGTCAGTTCATTCACTTAAAATGCCTATAAAATCCTAATGCTGCAGGGTGACTAGTAATTAGTTTGGCTGCACATCACATGGTTGGACAGAATCCAAAGCAGTCCTCATCCATTTCACACTACCACATGTAGGTGGTCCAGTATTGGGTGCCAGAGTTTAGAGCTAAGAGATCAGGTGCTGGAAGTGGGCAGTTTGCTAAATACAGAGGCCTCAATCTGATTTCTATTGAGCCATGCAGCATGCATCCTAATGCTTTAATAGGTTCTAAAGGAATATACGATTCATATTGGGAGGTTACAGATATGGATTATTTATTTTGGAATTCTACAATGGGAATGCTTTTCTCAGAATTCTACTCAGTGATTAGTTCTACCATTACAAACCCCCAGTCTCCCTCAAGGTATAAAAGCTGCTATATTCCTGCATAGTAAATGAATACTTGTGGCAGTGCCTAGAGCTAACATCTCATCCCATACCTGCTTGGCACTTCTTTCAAACACAATGTACTGCTGACACTGGTCCAGCCGCCTCTTCTTCAAAGTCCAAAAATGCAGCACACGGTTCTCTCTTTGCAGGAGCTCACTCAAGATGGCTGAAGGTACAACAGAATCATATTCCAATAGCACCCACAAACACAAGGCAACACTGCTCTTTTATTCTGATCATGTTTGCATGGCTGAGGGCAGGGTTATACGTAGGAACAAATTTAGGATTAACATGCCATCTCCTGGTTTGGATTTGATCACCATTTGCCATGCTTTGTCTTTTTGTTCGAGTCACAGATGAGACTCAGGTAAGTGCTGCCTGATTGGCATATAAATATATGGCATGTAATAGGATCTACGGATTTGGCAGCGAGTTTGAGGACAACACTAGTAATCTGCTCAATTGTGCGTTTTAGCACAGCCTAATCTTTTAGAAGTGGCAGCTTCAGTTTTGAACTTTAATAATCAGACACCTCTCCTGGGGTTAAAGAGCAAATGTGTAAACTCATCTAATCCTTCCATGTTTGTGTCCAAACCTTAACTGTGTCACTGCTGCCAACCTAATCTACTGCCCTCTAGGAGTTCTACAACTCCCCTCATTGGTGGAAAATTAAGATGGAATTGCTCCACTGTGCAAATACTTTTCTCTCCCCCTTCTCCATAAACCTACCTTTAACTTGTTGCTCAGGGATACGCGTATGTGGGGCCACACCAGGCATACTGACATTGTTGCGGTGAATATACTTCAAAAAGACTTCTGCGTTCCTTCTCGCTAAAGTACAAGCCTGCACAAATGAGATGCAAGAGAAAAGGGCAAACAACCCCTGTCAAGCCAATGTGCTAGTGTAAAGCTTTACATACCGACCACTTCAAATAGTTTCCCTTGGCCTCTATTGATCCAATAACAAAACTCTAGTTGGCTCTCTGACTTTGGTTTAAGCACCACCCTTTACCTGACCAAAGGAAAGAGAGCAGTCCATGCGCAGGGAGTACTCAGAATTCCACATCTCAGAAAATACTGGGGGGAACTAGATTTACTAACCCCGGGGTGAGTACGTGGGGATAATGCAAATGAACAAATGACCCAAAGTATTGCACTAAAGTATCTCTAGTCATTTGGTGGCAGAGAGAGAATTTCCCATTTAATACTAGTGACTGACCTTTAGGAAGGCTTCCTTCTGTTCCAGGTGTTTACTGATCAGAGGCATGACATGGTCTGTCTCAGTGGAAGGTCCCAGTTTATCATGGCCCCGACACCAGTCTTCATCCCTTCGGTATTCCTGTTCTAGGCTCTCGAGAACACTGCATACCTGTGGCACATTTGGTGGGTTATAATGTGCTCCTGTCACCCAATACACCCCAATAACCAATTCTCCATATAGGGCTCTGCTGCAACTGTGACATTTATTTATGTATTGTTTTCCTGCACATGATGTACATAATATTTGACTGTTCTGCAATAACATATCTTACTCTTCTTTGCCTCTGTTCCTATGTATTAGGCACCTAGTGCTACCACTCCCTATTTCTGTAGGGGCAATGAGAGCAGAGTCGGTAGTAACCCTTCCAACACTTTCCCTCTATGTGTGTGCCCCTTCATTGTGTCTGGTTTGCACCCTGACAGCTGAATAGACAAATATAAATTACTGACTTGCTCTGAGGTTTTATAGAAGGCCACCGAGGCATTCACTAGCTTGAGTCTGTCCTCCATCTTTAGCATCAGCTGTTGCCAGTGCATTGCCACCTTCTCGGCGCACTCGCGGATAGCGTCAGCATCATAGTGGCCAGCCTGCAAGAGCGCCTCTGCTTTTTGCTGGACCTGCAGGGCACTTTGGTGTGTCTTCTGCAAAGAGCTGGCATGGAAAAGGGACTGCGAGAGAAAAAAAAAAGGTGTCATGAACAGAACCAAGAGAAAATAAAAGTAGTATTTCAGCTAGGAGTAGGCTATAGGATATATTACTCAGTGCCCTATGTGAAGATTTGCAGTTTTATATTGCTAATTACTGGCCATTATTCTAATTCCTGTTCCTGTAATGTTCTCTTTCAAATTGACAGCTTTCCTCTACAGAGCACATTTTACTTCACTGTCTAACCAAAGGAAAGATAACAGCTCATGAGCAGGAAGTACAAAGAAGTACAACTCAAGACCAGGGTAAGAATGCATTGATTTTCCAATAGGAACGTTTTATTGGATTTCCATTTTAGATGCCCTAGGGCTACAGTGATAGAAAGTCATGCATGGCAATAAGTAATCATGCCAAGTGCACTTACCTCGATAGCCATTTGAAACTGCTCATGCTCTCTCTGCAACTGCTCAGCCTCCGACAGTGAACTTGCATTAACCAGACTGGCGTTCAGCATTGACTCACCATTGCGGATCCAGCCCAACACCTATCAGGGTATATGAAAACAGTAGGTACAAACCATCACAACTAGTTGTATTTATCTCTTTTTTGTTATGATACAACTCTCACCACCCCAACAGTCAGCAGCAACTGCAACAAATAAAGGGACATACATTTGGCTACATTCCCTAGTGTACCTGTTATCCCACAGCCACAGTCCAATCTCATAATAAGCTATTATCCCAACTGCTACTATGGGCACTACTTCTCCCCTACTATACCTGCTATCCCACAGCCTCAGTCCCTTCCCAGAGATTATTATTCCACTGCTACTATAGGCACCATCTCTTCCTACTATACCTGCTATCCCACAGCCACAGTTCCTTCCCAGTGACTATTATCCCACTGCTGCTATAGGCACAATCTCTACTTACTATACCTTCTATCCCACAGCCACAGTCCCTTCCCATAGACTATTATCCCACTGCTACTATAGGCACCATCTCTCACTACTATACCTGCTAACTCACAGCTACAGTCGCTTCCCAGAGACTATTATCCCACTGCTACTATAGGCACCATCTCTACCTACTATACCTGCTATCCCACAGTCACAGTCCCTTCCCAGAAACTATTATCCCACTGTTACTATAGGCACCATCTCTCTCCCTACTATACCTGCTATCCCACAGCCATAGTCCCTTCCAAGAGTCTATTATCCCCACTGCTACTATAGGCACCATCTCTTCCTACAATACCTGCTATCCCACAGTCACAGTCCCTTCCCAGAGACTATTAACCCTCTGCCACTATAGGCAGTAGCGTTCGTTGAGGGGGGCGGGCCCTGGTGCGTGATGTGCAGCCGGGCCCCGCCCCCCTCCATACCGCCGCATTTGGCCGCATTTTCAGCGGCGAACGGACTGCCGGGGGGCCCTGAGGAGGTGCGGGCCCTGGCCCGCTTGCACCCCCTGCTCCCCTGGTAGTTCCGCCACTGACTATAGGCACCATCTCTCCCTACTATACCTGTTATCCTACAGCAACAGTCCCTTCCCAGAGGCAACTATACCAAATGCTTTTATAGTGGCTATTGAGGTTCCCAACACTCTTCTTATAATAATCTCTGGTTCCCTATTATCTGTGGGACTGTGGTAGAACTTGCTTAGACTATCCATGTAAAAAATGGAGAAAATCAAATATTCTGTAGCTTTAGAGTAGAAGTTTGGGTATTATCATTGCTGGAAATTAGGTTTATATGAAGTATTTTGCAAGGAACACGAATGAAGCCCTCACATGGAATAATACAGGTTGTGATGCTGTTTAAGTTGAAACAAATTACATCTGAGCGGATCCCTGGGGCCCAACCACCTGCAGGGAAAAAACTCCTCATTGGTATCGACAGATCCCCTCAATCTCCGACAAGTAAAAGCCCTTCCTCGTCTCTTACTCTGTCGGATCAATGCTGACTAAATGAACTGCATATAAATGGCAGCTGGCGTGGGATCAATAACCCCCCCCCCCATGCAGATCTTCTTCTGCTTATGGAAAAGACCAGGGAATAATTATCCAGCAACAAACTCTGCCACTTGTCCAATTTCCTTTATTGGGTACTGAGATTTGGGAGTTAATTCTGCCCTGCATATAGGTAACATAAACTTATGCTTGGTACTGAGGTTGGGGGTTGTAATAATTAGATCTTTCAACAAGACCCAGGGAATATAAATGTGATATTTCTGCCAAGAGCCAGGTCTCCTGGTTGTAATGTGACAGTATTATTCTTGGATAAGTGGTTCAGGTTAGCAGGCAGCACAGCCAAAACAAATCATTTCAACAGTTGGACAAGCTCAGTATCCCCACTAGCCAATCACGTCACTCGCCTGCAGCAGACATTCCCCTAGGGCCTAGGCTGTGGTCAGTGCTAAATACAAGTGGAGCTTTGCATGATACTGGCTATGAAAAAAATCTTAGAGTTATAGTATAACAGCATTCAGAGCTATGGGATGCTCATCCCTGGAATGAGGGATTTGGCCTCACATCTGGGGATCAGAACATTTGCCCTCAGATCTGCTTATCAGAGGATTTTCCCTCATATCTGGGGATCAGAGGGTTTGACCTCATATATCGGGGTTAAGAGAGTTTGCCCTCGTATACGGGGATCAGAGTTTTTGCATCTAAAGTATAAAGTTGCCAAGTTGGCATGAAGATTCGGGACACAAGAATCCCTCTGTCTGACCATGGGAGAGCAGCAAAGAAGCATAGATCTGTACTTTGGCAAATACACGGGGAACTGTATTCACTTCTAAATTGTGGGCCCACAGTTATTGTTGCATGTCAATTGGCAAGTGCTGAGAGTTATAGTCGACTGCAGTTGCAACAACACAATGTAGTTCCCTTATTGCATTTGCTCACAGACAGGCCAGACAAAGTCAAAGTAAGTTTATTGGATTTTAAACAGAGCATTGGGGAAATAATATCCATTTGGCAGGCAGTAGTTTGACTGAGGCCAGTAAGACATTTTAATTGGCCGAGAGTCAGAAAACTCACGTTTTATAAACAGAGTGTCGACATAAATTGCTCAACCTTGGGGGATTCCACAAACAGAGAGACCAGCTCTCATCCCTCATGTTGCAGTTATTGTACAATTGTAATCAGTTATTGTACAATTGTAATCAGTTATTGTACTAGGGGCCCGTCTTTAAATCCTCTGCCTGAAATAAGAACCTGGCCCTGGGGCTCCCAAATTGGAAACAGAAATGGTTTCATTTGTTTATATTGAATGTTCTCCACCTCTATATATATTTTCTGTTTCCATGGAGAGTTCTCAATTTTGGTGTGCAAAATGAGTGAGACTTGTGGCCATGGTCTGGGTAGAATAGGGGCAAGACCAAAAAGCCTCACACAAATATCTCCATTATGGTGTTATGTAACCATGTTGCAGATGTAAATGAAGAGATTAGGGGACACTTGACACCTGTTTTCCTGCACAGATTTGATGAATTGTACCTGGCCTATATATTCTGTTCTCACACTGACCTGCTTGACTTCAGTCTGTAGGTGGCGCAGTTGAAGACATTGCTCCAGGCGCTTGTGAGTCTGCTCAGCATTTAAATCCAGCTCGTGCTGCTTCTCATGGAGAAACTCCAGCAATTCCTGTACCTGAGTCGCTAGGTCAATGTCTTTCTCACAGATCAGCTCGATTCCTGTGGGATATAGGAGGCTGTTATGTACTTGCATTGATTGGGCAATGTGAATCTTTGGAATATTAGTGTAACGGAGCTGGGAGCTTTAATGCAAAGACTTTGTGTCTTGGGAACAACTAAATAATTTTGGCAAAGCTAGTGAGAAAGTATCCCAGAGCAAAATTGTTTTAGGCCCTTCCATCTTTCAAATTTTAGTCATGACAGTTTTGTACGTGTATATTGAGACTGTGAAGAGGTGCATGTAGGGAAATACACAGACAGATGTAGTGAAGAGGAAAAAGAGGTACACATTGATGTCTGTACAAAAGAAAAGAAAGAAAACAATGAAGTGGATACACATGAAGAGTAGACACATGGGGAGGAGACACATAAAGATGAGAAACATGGAGAGCAGATACAAAGTAAGAAGACACTTAGAAAGAATAGACATGAAAAGTGCACAGAAGAAAAGGAGATACATGGAGAGGAAGACAAAGAGAGAATAGAAACATGAAAAGGTCACATATGAAGAGGAGACAGAAGAAGAGACGCCATAGAGTATGTAGAGAAGGCAGAGGAAGAGGAGACACATGGACAGAAGGCAACGATGAGGAGCTGAATGAAGAAGAAACACACGGAGAGGAGACACGGTAAGAAGAGACATGCTGTACATGGAAAAGGAGACACATGAAAAGGAGAAAAACACCTGAAGAGAAGACACATGAAGATGAGACGCAAGATAAGGAGACACATGGAGAGGAGACGAATGGAGAGGAGACACACAGAGAGGAGACACACATGGAAATGAGACACATGGAGAGAAAAGACATAGGAGAGAATGTTTTTTACGAATGTTTAGCACTGCTCGCAATATAAAATAATTTGCTAGCAAATACTACATTGCACATTATTTCTAAGCAAAGGTTAGCGTTAACACCTGCTCTGGAATTTCTTTAAATATTTCGTCACCAAAAACTTTTTATTACATACACTGCGCACTTTCGCAAACATTGCGAGGAAGTCATTGAAGTCTGTAATCAGTCAAAAAGGTCACAAACATGGTCGCATATGTTCGTAAAGTTGTTTTTTGAATGTTTTTGTGTTAACGAAACACATTACATTCCCCCAATAGAGAGAGAGCACAGATGAAAAGGAGACATATATAGAGAGAACACTTTTGGAGTAGAAGTATATAGAGAGGAGATATGCACACAGGAGACATGTTGAGGAGATGCATGGAGAGATAAACAAACAAAGAGGAGGCAGGTGTAGACCCAGGATGAAGAGATGCATGCAGAAGAGGCATATGCAGAGACAGAGGCAGCACAGTGTTATGTGAAAGAACCCCAAGCAATATGATATCATTAACTGCACCCACCTGATGCCTGCACCTCCATTATGTACTGATGCAGATCCTGACCCTGCTGAATGACTTCAAAAGTCATGTTGTTCATGGCCAGCTTGCGCTCCTTGTGCCGCTGTAGTCGCTGCTCGGCCAGGGTCAGATCCTCTGTGTTGAAGTCAGTCATCTGTCGCAATAGATCCTCATTCCAGGCATCCAGCTCAGCTGTCACCTGTGTAACAAGACAGACAGATCACATGAGCACCTGAGAATATTATAAAAGTTTCATCGATTGAACTACTTTATAAATACACTGATTCCGGATTGGCAAAATGCTGATAGGGATAATCAGCCAACCAGATTTTCCTTTTAGGGCTCTTACTGACTAGCGTTTTTACCTGCGCTCCCCTGCGTTCCGTTTTTCTGCGTTCAGCCGCAGGGGAGTGCAGGAATAGACGCATTAAATCTTTTCCAATGGGGCTGTACTCATGTACTCGGTATAGGCGCCGAACGCAGGTTGAAACGCAACATGCTGCATTTTTCCTGCGTTCGGTGGACTACACGCGCCTGTGTGAGTACAACCCCATTGGAAAAAATGTAATGCGTCTATTCCTGCACTCCCCTGCGGCTGAATGCAGAAAAATGGAACGTAGGGGAGCGCAGGTAAAAACGCTCGTCAGTAAGAGCCCTTAATCTGCCCAGCCAGCACCCATCCTGACATATTAAAGACAGGTACCAATAACTGGGCTATATGGCCGCTATCCATGTAAACTCCAGATTGGGATGTGTCATCCATACACTGGCAGATTAGTAAAGTGGCACTTCATTACAAGCCAATGTGTCTGGATTTATGTCTCTGAATTTCAAAGCATTTGTTGGTTCTGTCTTTGCTAATGAGCAGAATATGAGGCAAGCAGTACCCAGAGAAAACATCACTTATGGATATGATCTTCTCATATTTACCCTTTTATTTGCTGCATGTATTAATGCAGAGCTTCAAAGGCACATTGTAATTAAAGGATACTGTCATGGGGAAAAATGTTTTTTTCAAAACTTATAGTGCTGTCAAGCAGAATTCTGCACTGAACCCTGTTTCTCAAAAGAGCAAACAGATTTTTTTATATTTAATTTTGAAATCTGACATAGAGCTAGACATATTGTCAGTTTCCCAGCTGCCCCAAGTCATGTGCTCTGATAAACTTCAGTCACTCATTACTGCTGTACTGCAAGTTGGAGTGATATCAACCCCTCCCTTTCCCCCCCCAGCAGCCTAACAACAGAACTATGGGAAGGTAACGAGATAGCAGCTCCCACAAGATAACAACTGTCTGGTAGATCTAAGAACGGCACTCAGTAGTAAAATCCAGGTCCCACTGCAAAACATTCAATTACATTGAGTAGTAGAAACAACAACCTGCCAGAAAGCAGTTCCATCCTAAAGTGCTGGCTCTTTCTGAAAGCACATGACCAGGCAAAATGACCTGAGATGGCTGCAGACACACCACTATTATGACCTAAAAAATACACTTGCTGGTTCAGGAATAAAATGTTTTATTGTAGAGTGAATTATTTGCAGTGTAAACAGTGTAATTTAGAAATAAAAAATACATCATTTAAGGGTTTTAAGGGACCTTTATAGGTCCCTTTTTTACTCCTGGCTGTTTTTCAGAGTTCAGTGGTTTTACTTGCTCTACCTCTGCGTAGCTTTCTTATTTCTTCCACTTTCATAATTAAAACAAATGCTGCCAGCAGTGCTAATGTGAATATTTCAACAACCTTGGATCCTGCAGAATGTCTAATGCCATAAAGCAAGACAGGACAGTTTTTTTTAAATGTCCTCCAATTACTTTACATAATCTTAAATATTCCATACCAGATTAATTGCTCTCAACCTACAGTATCACAAGCCTTTGCGAGGCCAGGCACACAGGGGCTGTATTTATCTATGGACTGGCAGGACAGAACACAGCACATGCTGGCATCACAGGGGTTACACTAGTACTGGAAATGGCACAGTGAGCGAAACAGGGGATTTACAAGAAAATCTCTCAGAATTCTCTGCTGAACATGAGTGGAGTTTATGAGATGAAAAAATGTTTCCTCCAATAATTGAATTTTTCCCATAATCTCCTCCGAGCGATAGATTTTTCCTGTCTGGAGCCTTCAGTTGAGATAATCTTTCCTCATACTTAGGTTTTATTTCCACAGCCAAAGTCACTGCATTGCTTCCCTTCAGACTGTAAATATACAGTGGCATCACACTTGCCTAAAGAGCTTTCAATTTATATCACATCTCTGACCTGTTAAAAGGTTTCTTATCCTAGTCATTAACAATGCATACACTATATTCCTTATACTAGGGTTTACATGGTTATATATAGTTCCCCCCAAACCTCACATGAACAGATATATATATATATATATAATCAATGGGGTGGCACACCGCTTGTTAGTTCTATACCTGGGTGCTCGGTAAAAAAATGAGAAATGAGAAAGGTCCCTGAGGGGACCGAAACGTCACGTTGGCTACATATGCACATATGAATATATTGCTTTTTCACTGAAACCCTGGTGTTGCTGGTCATTTCTGCACTATATATATATATATATATATATATATATATATATATATATATATATATATATATATATATATATATATATATATATATATATATATATATAGGAAATGAAATAATAGTCACCCTGCTATAGTTCCAGGGGTACCCAGGGCACAAATAAACACTCACCCCAAATCTCACCCTAACTGGCCTTTATGCTGGGCCCACAGAAACATTGGGGTAACAGTCTTCCTGACATAATTCCAGGAGTACCCAGGGCACAAGTAATCACTCACCCCAAATCTCATCCCAACTGGCGTTCAGGCTGGGCCTCCTTAGCTCATAACAAGGTTACAAACATTTAGAAACATTGGGGTAACAATGACTCTGCCATAGTTCCAGGGGAACCTAGTGAAAAGCCTCATAATTGTGATTATGACCCCCCACCCAACTTATGTAAGGATCCTGCCTAGAGCTCACAGAAGGCTCTCAGTTCTAACAAACCATGTCTATAATCTGCATGTTTTTTTCTCCAGGGGAAGTTGGTGTATCAGAGCACATTTACTGGCACCATTAAAATAAATACAATGAGCCATAAAGGCCCAACCAGTGTCTGCAAGCGAGAGGCTCTGAGGAAGCAGTGCTCAGGGTCACCATGTCCTCACCTGCCCCACTGGGAGGCAAAGATTTCTAAATGTCATCAAGTGCAAAAAAATCCAAATAACAGAAACATATCCAATTAGTTAGAGTGAAGCTGGTGGGAGTGAACTGGGGGGTTCTGTGCAGGGAATAGTAATAGCAACATCATCTGGGTCATGTGTATTGAGCTACTGCCGTTACAGTGTATATGTGTGTTACAGGGTAAGAATGAATGTTACAATGAATCTGTGCATAAGAAGGTCTTATAATTCACTTCTACAAAAGTTTTAAGTGCCCTTAGTAGTTATTCACTATAGTGCTAGCACATATTCTGTTTGTGATTACTTTTAACTGGGGTAACCAGAGCCATAATTGCTTGTTCTTTCCAACCCATGGGAAAGAAAGCAGCCGGGAGCAGCAAGGGCTCTGTACATAATAATGAAGTAAACATGGGTTCAGATAACAAGACTTTGTCTTACAGTCTTTGTGTTCTACAGAACCCCCTCACCTCAATAGTGTACTGCTCAAAGATCCGCAGCTGCAGGAAGATGTCCAGCTTGATCTTCCTCTCGTGGAACAGCTCTTCCATTTGCACCTGAGCCTCGTCCAACTGCTGAAGCACCGACTCAATGTGACTGATGGAGCTGTTGTGGGGAGACTTGTTGCTGGAGACCGCGGAGTCCCTGTATGCAGAATGCAACATTGCAGAGGGCTGAGGGCTGCAAGCAAAAATCTAGACATGCAATTATCTCATGGACATGGCTCAGTGAACTTGTGTGAAATATACTCCACAATAAACAAAGCCCCCCTCCACTTTATCCGTGTGTCCCCTGGGAACTTCACTAAGGAGAAGGGACGCAACAAGGTATCCAAAGCCAAGTCTGAGCATGGACTCACCTGAGTTGCTGGATGAGGTCTTCTCCCTCTTTGATGACATTCAGGGTCCCATCAAGTGTGGCTGTTTGTTGCTGCTGAAACTGTTTAATAAGCTCCTGTACGGCATCAACTGAATCAGCACAAACGTCTTCTAGGAGCTCCTTCTGTAGGTCTTCCATCCAAGTCCACAGCTAAGAACATAGGGGCAGATGCAGGTAGGTAAACATTTGGAGATATCCACAGTTTTGGTTGTATAAAAACCAGGTGCACTGCCAAACAGAGCCTTGTGTAGGTTGACAATCCATATAGGGGCTACTAAATGGCCAAACACAGCACTTATTTGGCACCCAAGAACATTTTTCATGCAAGTGTTGCCCCCCTTTTTACTTCTGAATGTTGCTCACGGGTTCAAAAGGTTGGGAATCCCTGCTATAGAGATTACTTGACAAGCAGTGGAACAAGTGATTACAGACAAGTTTTGGGGCGGGTGTTTCAGATGCAGTTATCTGAACATGGAAAAGAGAACAGTTCAAGATTTAAAACTATGTACCTGGTGATGGAAGGCGATTGACTACATTTTTCCTGTCCCATTGTCACTGATTTTGAGATGGAAAAATGCATTGACCTTCAAGCCATCCCTTTCTGTGCTATGATGTCTCATTAAATGAAACCAACTATAAATGATAATGTCCTCATTATTCCACTTGATTTAACCACAATAAAACCTCATTTCACAGTTTAGTTCAATTAACTTAAATTAGTAGAGTTTCTAGAACTCTCTGGCAAAGACAAGACGACGTTACAGCCCGGAAAGATCTGCAGTCACAAATCCTGTCACTGCTGTATTTTCCTTTGTCTGATTCTTGCTTTTGATGTGCAAAACATTCCATCAGCGTAAGGGTACAGTAGGGCAGAACTCACAATGTAGCTCTAGTAGGAACAGATTATAAAATCTGTGGAGCCCCCCAGGAAAGTACCCACTAATTACTCCATTCATCTTTTCTATACTCCTGCCATTACTTTCTTCTTTCCCCATCCTCCCTATTCTCGTCCCTTCTATAGTTCTCATCTCTCCTTTTTGTGTCTCTACTCCTTGCCTAATTCCCATTCCTATCTTCTTCTGTCTCTCATTCCCTTTCATTCCCTTTTCTATTCTCCCCCAACTGTTTGACCTTACTCTCCTCTTCTCTCCCCTTATATTTCTCCTCTCCTCCCCATTTGTCTCTCTATTTCCTGATTCCCTTCTCCTCTCTCCTTCCCTCTCATTTCCTTCTCTATTCTACCCCAACTGTTTAGCCTTACTCCCCCCAACCATCTTCTCTCTCTCCTTCTATATTTCTCATCTCTTAAGAACTGCCCACAGTGAGGATATACCAGTACTTGTACTTGCAAAGGGACCTAAACTACTTATTGGCTTTCTGAAGAAGGATTTTGTCTAGGAGCCCAACACACAGGCTGTAGACAGCAGGTCCATAAAATATCATATAATCCCATACCAACTCAGTTCTTTGCTTTTTGGTCCATGTCTGGAGCCAAATCACTTTAAAAAAAACCTATCAATCAATGGTTTCATCAGGCTATGGATATAGCCCCCACCCCAATATATTTCAGGAGTTGGCTAAGGTGAATCAGCACAATTTGGCCCAACTTCTAGCTTCTTGCAATGGCCTCACCAAATGAGTGGATCGTCCCTGCATGACCAGTTCTACACAATGAACACGAGCTGCAATTGATGAGAAAGATTTAGTTTCCTCTTCCTTTGGAATCATCTTTCATCACAAGGTAGAACGATGCTCGTTACCGGAGGGAGACAGAACTCGTTTATCCCTGCGGGGCTCAGGGAGAGGGAGTGACAAGTTCCATGCAGCAGTAGCAGATTCACTGAAGGACAACGTTTTATCACTGAGAAAGTCTTGTCATTCCACTGAAATACTGTCCTGCTAGCATCGCTCTGTCACCCAATGTGCACTCAAAGGCTGAGTCCAAGCCAATATGGAATTTGCTTAGAATTACGCAGATTTTGGGCCTCCAAAATCCCTGGAGCAGACTGACCATTGGAATATGGGTAGAAGTTCAAAGAACATACATTATACCGTATAACTGTACATTAGTAGCAAAGCAATAACCTAGAGCTGCGTCCCTAAACATTTCTTACAAAATGATCATAGATTAGTGCTTTGCACAAGTATTCACAGATCAGTGAGGTAGTGCAGCAGTGCACCCCACAAGCACACAGAGCCATGTGACCACATTTTAATATTCCTATATTCCTATACACAAGGTGGACTTACGCAAGCGTGCAAACATACATTTATGTAATAAAAGACACCAAGTTTGCCCAGGAGCAGTAGTTCATAGCAACCAATAAGATGTTTGCTTTAAAACAGGTAACCAGTGAATGCTACCTGCTGATTGGTTGCTATGGGTTACTCCTCCTGGGCAAACTTAATGCCTTTTATTACATAACCCACAGAGCACTGCACAGTGCAAACAGATGGATATATTCACTGATGCAAACATAGTATGGCTCATTCGTGAACAAAAGTGAAACGGGTTAGCATGAACACAAATCTGAGCCCACACTGAGTATATTCATTAAAGGTATGAACACCTAGGCATTCTCCTAGTTAATGCACCTGTCCAGCCTGCTCTGGGCAACAGTGCACAAGATCATCCATGAGCACTTGGGAACCCAGGAACTGTGTTGTAATCAGCAAGAAAAAAAATTGCATTCATACCGTATATATAAGACCCTTAATTGCACAGCCCTTCTCCCTCCTACCTCCTTTGTGTGACTGTGGAAAGAGACTGACATGTCCAGGAGAAGTTTCCTCTGCTCCACCCTGTGCACAAAATCCTGGATTCGCACCTCCAGGTGCCGCGCTGCTTTGTATATCTCCTCTGGATCACACTCTCCCGTCTGGGCAAGTTGTTCTGCCGCCTCCAGCAGCTTGTCTGCATTGGTGTATGTGTTCTGTTGAAAAGGAACGGACCCAATGGGCAAATTAGTCACTAATAAATATGTGTGTGGAGTGGGGGGTGCAACAGAATCAGGAGCCTAAATCGGAGTGCCCCCCAGCCTATGAGAGGAACTGTTACTATGCAACATAGCGCTGCGCGCAGTCACATCCTTGAAGTCAGTGATGTAACTAATGTGGGAACTGACCTTGGGGACACAGGGGGGCTCAGGGCCAGCCTTTATATTATACTAATAGATGATAGGTTTACTTTCCCAATAATATTTGATGGATGTGTGCTGAAACCAATAGAACACTGCACAAGGTTCATATTATAAGGGACAGTCAGGGTCGTTTTAAGGTGGGCAAAGAGTCAACTAGTGGGCCCCTCATAACCCTGGCGCATGCAGAAAATTTTTGAGACCGGTCCCGCCTCCCCGTGTTTCTTCCATCCATCTTCATCCCTGTGTGCGTCCCCTCCCTCCGTCTCCCTCCCTGCGTCTCGCCCCGCCCCCTCTATTTTTCGGCGCAGTGGTCCCCCAAAAGCAGTGGGCCCTGGGCAGATGCCCCTTAACTTGCATTATTAAAGTGGCCCTGTGGACAGTAACTAAAGTGATGAATTGGTACCAAGCATGATGCAGAGCAGCCTCAGGTGTATAATATAACACGGGATGGGATGAAATCAGGCAAGTGGTGAACAGGAAGAACACTGTACCTATAACACATGTGCCATGATTTATGTTTATGCCCAAGTCATACCCACCACCTCTCCAATGCTAATGGCTGATGCGCTATGTGTCCATCAGGTGGGTGGGGGGGCACATGGAAGTATATTGAGCCCTCCCAATATGCAGCTGGGAGCAGTTATTATATGACGTATCTGCTATTAGAATTAGAATCTGACAGCACTTGAATTGGGCTTGGGGGCTGGGCGAAACGCGTTGGCGGGTCACGTGATTCTTAGCTGCTATGGGAGGTTGCCAAGGCAACTGCATCCTTCCACCCAACTCCCCCATGTAATTTGTAAGACTACAGCAGTTAATGACAGATATAACTCTTTCATGGGCTATGTAAGACCCCCCCGGGACCATCCTAGGGAAGAAGGAAAGGGGAAATAACCCTGGCGCATTCACTAGGCAGCAACATATTTAACCCTCTCAGTGCCAGGAAGAGATAATGGGTGCGAAATCATAATTCACAGGCTCAGTTTATGAGACAAGGAGCAAAACCCTTTATGAGACCCTTTATTACTGCAATGACTGGTGCATGTGACCCTCTGGCTTCAACTCTCAGCAACCACTGACAGCCATAGTTCAAAGGCAGCTTGTGGGTTTCAACCAGACAGACATTATACACCCACCCACCCATATATATATATATATATATATATATATATATATATATATATATATATATATATATATATATATATATATAGTGAGAGAGAGAGAGAGAGAGAGAGAAAAAGAGAGAGAAAAAGAGAGAGAAAAAAAGAGAGAGAGAGAGAGAGAGAGAGAGAGAGAGAGAGAGAGAGAGAGATGTAAACAAACCTTGCTGTTGCTATAATTCCCAGCATTCTAGTCTAGTCTATTTCAGTTCTGGATACTGAACACTTGACTTGAGAGCAACATCCATGCTCAAACCACATGTTCCCCCATCCTAACCTGCCATACCTGTGCTACTTCTTCAAAGTCATCATGTCTCTTTTGCAGGGCACGTGCCCGGTGCAGGGATTTGCCAACACCCGTGTGTTTGCTCAGAAATGCCTCTCCATGATTCTCGATCCAGTCCATCACCTGCCAAAACACAAATGGGTCACCCACATCATTTATATCAGTAAAACATATGGGCAGCATTATTTATTTGCTTGTGTGTGTTTATTCATATCAGTGGGTGCTGCTATACTTGCGCAGGGCTGTCCAACTGGCGCCCCCTGAGCCGGATTGTGTGACCCCCCACATAAAAGTCTGCCTGCTGTGATTCCTTACCTTATGTAAACATTAAACGTTATCAGTGCTGCATTTTTTAAACCTTAAGGGTAAGGTCACACCTGGAGTTGCCTAAATCTCCTTTAGATTTAGATTTAGTTGCCTAATCGCCTCTTCTTTTGGGCGACTAATCTCCCTGAACTGCTTCCCCCTGTTAGATTGAAAAAATGCCTGCGGCATGGCACTCGCATCGCTTTGTTTTCCGAGGTTGCCTCACGAGGAAACTTCGGGCAACTTCGGAAAAAGAAGCAGGCGGAAGACTGGGGAAGCAGTTCGGGGAGATTAGTCGCCCCAAAGAAGAGGTGATTAGTCGTCGGGCGACTAAATCTTCCCGAATCTCACAGTGTGACATTACCCTAAATTTAGACTGTATCTCGTGCATTGTTCACACCTATAATCCCCCCTGCATTGTTCATACCTGTAACTCCTCTATTGTTCACACCCCTAAAACTCTGTACTGTTCATACCTCAGACCCAGACTGAAACTGCCCACATTGTTCACCTGTTCACACTTCATACAAACTGCTAGAGGGGCACCAGCACTGTGTCACTGTATGTAGCACAGTATGAACTGTCCAATTTAGAGTCCTGTTCCTCTGTTTTCCTGTCTCCTGCTCTATTCTGCCTTCCCTATGCTCATTGTGTGTGCCATACTTTGCCTGCCCTATGCTCCCTGTGTGTGCCATATTCTGCCAGCCCTATGCTTCCTGTGTGTGCCATACTCTGCCTTCCCTATGCCCCTCTATGTGCCATACTCTGCCTGCCCTGTGCTCCCTGTGTGTGCCATACTCTGCCTGCCCTATGCCCCTCTATGTGCAATACTCTGCCTGCCCTGTGCTCCCTGTGTGTGCCATACTCTGCCTGCCCTATGCTCCCTGTGTGTGCCATATTCTGCCAGCCCTATGCTCCTTGTGTGTGCCATACTCTGCCTTCCCTATGCCCCTCTATGTGCCATACTCTGCCTGCCCTGTGCTCCCTGTGTGTGCCATACTCTGCCTGCCCTATGCCCCTCTATGTGCAATACTCTGCCTGCCCTGTGCTCCCTGTGTGTGCCATACTCTGCCTGCCCTATGCTCCCTGTGTGTCCCATACTCTGCCTGCCCTACGCTCCCTGTGTGTGCCATATTCTGCCTGCCATATGCTCCCTGTGTGTGCCATACTATGCCTGTCCTATGCCCCTCTATGTGCCATACTCTGCCTGCCCTGTGCTCTCTGTGCATGTCATACTCTGTCTGGCCTGTGCTCCCTGTATGTGTCATACTCTGCCTGCCCTGTGCTCCCTATGTGTGCCCCAGTGTCGGACTGGCCCACCGGGATACCAGGAAAACTCCAGGTGGGCCCAGGTGTCAGTGGGACCTCTTGCTTCAAACCATTTAGCCTATTTCATGGTCATTCCCTATTTCATAGTGGGGAAAAATGCTTAATAATGGAAGAATATAGTAAGTAGATATAAAAGACTAGGAGAATAAAGAGGTTGAGTGAGGAGAGGCGGAATAAGAGTTTGGAAAGTAGGCCCACAGTCTAAGTTTTTCTGGTGGACCCCTGTCATCCCAGTCCAACACTGGTGTGCCCTACTCTGCCTTCCCTATGCTCCCTGTGTGTGCCATACTCTGTCTGCCCTGTGCTCCCTTTGTGTACCCTACTCTGCCTTCCCTATGCTCTGGGTGTGTGTGCCATAATCTGCCTGCCCTATGCTACCATGTGTGCCATACTCTGCTTGCCCTATGCTCCCTGTGTGCGCCATTCTCTGCCTGCCCTACTCTGTAACCTGTGGGACGTGAGCCTGGTAGGGTTTGTTCAAGGGGATTGTTAGCATTTAGAAATTGTTGTTAGAGGCCCCTAAGGTGTTTAATTATGTGCTGGGGGTGGGGTGCTGTGTTATCCACAGGGGAGGAGGCAGCATATGGATTTAAGGGTAAGTTTATGGTATATTGACTTACATTTTCACATATGAGTGATGAGTGATATCTCTGCTGTGATCACCAACCATTTGTTTTATTTGGTGTGTTACCACCATTAATGTGGACATGGTCTTAAAAGTTCTTGAAATAACATGGGTGTTTTTTAAATGTTTATGGTTTAAAAGGGGGTCAACACTGGCTTCCATTATCGGCCCTCCACCACATAGAAAAATTCCAGGCCCTCGCTACCACAGAAGTTGGACATCACTACTCTACAGGTATTTTATGAAGCAGCACCCTCCAGTGGGAAAACCCTTGCTTGTCTTTACAGGGTAATAACATATTTCCCAGAGCTGTGCGGCACCTAACACTCCATGCTAATGAGGAAACGCATACATTCCTTATATGGATCAACATCCCAGGAGTGGCGGTTAAACCAATAAACAAAGCACTTAAATATAAAATAACAATGGAACAAAGTCTCCTTATTCTGGGCATACTGGATATGATAAGCTCCTGTCTCCCTTGGGTGCAATACTGAGAGGCAGGTAATTAGCAAACAGATGGCCGGCAGAGCACAACAGATATTGCCTTGTGTCATACATCTGGGGCCCTGTCTCATATGTGTCGGTTGAAACATACCCAATAACTCCTAAACCAGGAGAAGGGGGTGTTACTATGAGATGCTGTGTATAATAACTTAGGCAATATGGTATCAGGAGAAGGGACTGTAAATCTGGGATAGCGTGCATGATAAAGTGAGGGAGATGTTGAAAGCTGCAGTTCAGAGACAAGGGAAGAGCTACAGGATAAATAAAAACTGCCCCCACACTATTTTGCCCTGCCCCCCACTAGCCTTATCAGGCTCCTCCCTTATCTGTGCTGCACACTCACCCCAGGCCTGATATGATATCTGATACCGTCCCAAATGGGCAGTAATTTGCACCGGACCTTCCTGCAATCGATGCAGCAGAAAGCCAAAGAAGTGCATTACTGGTTCCCTCAGGTGCTATGGGGAGTGGAATAAAACAAGGGAAAGCAATTATCTGGGTGGGAGGGAGACACCTCGGCTGTTGACAGAAGATACAAAGAGCTCTGGCCCCGCTGCCTCCTGGGGTCTGTGACAAACAAAAGAGTCAGCTCTCTGGGGGGGTCTTGTTTGACTGTGATATCAGTGTGTGTGTGTGTTGGGGGGGGGGTATTATGGTGAACAAAGATAATGGAACATCTCAGGCTCAGGTCACCGATAACAGAGCCAATAAGAGCAGCTTCTATTCTTATCAGCCCTGGCAGATCTGCTTAACAGCAGCTGTCGGGCACTAGGGCCATAGGGGGGCTGGTTCCCCATTTCGTAAGCTCAAACAGAGCAAGAGGGCAGACAGGAGGACAGTGCCACATTAAGGTTCTAGTGGGCATAGGACAGATATCATGGTCCCCTTTAATACTACATACACATATCAACGCATCTTTGACTTTTGGAGAAGGGTTTGAAGGAGAAGGGTCCAGACAGGAGGTGGTTAATAAAGGGTACAGTCACAGCTGAGTGAACAAATAGAGAATGTCAAGGTATTTAAAGTTGCCATGGTAACTGTAAAACAATTCTTATGCAGCATATGCTGCAGTTGCAGAATGTCATCACTAGAGGGGTGCAGGTAACAGCTCTGAGCTTTGTCTCTGATTCCCTGTGTTTATTATTAAGTGCCTGGCCCCTTTAAACTTCTCCCATACAGTGAACCCACAACCCACATGCCTATAAATCAGTTCATTCAGATGTTGTATTTGTAACCCGCTACTGTATGAAACTAATTCAGTCCGTGGATTAAATATATAAGGAAGAACTGAACCCTCATGTGTAACAATGAAACCTCTGGACATTGCCATTTTGGATCTTGCAGTGACAAGAGATGCTGTACTTTTAGAGTTAAAGGGGCAGGTCGTATTTCAATCCCTTATTCAAATAAATGCATGGTTGCTAGGGGAATTTGGACCCTAATAACCAGATTGCTGAAACTGCAAACTGAAGTGCTGCTGAATAAAAAGCTAAATAACTCCAAAACCACAAATGAAAAAATTAAATAAAAATTAAAACCAACTGAAATTTGTCTCAGAATATTACATCATACTAAATGTTAACTCAAAAGCAGAGAACCCCTTTATGAACTCCCATGTCCTCTGCTTCCTTCCTTCAGATCTGGGTCACAAGAAAATAGGAAACGGGAAGGCAGGTAAGGTCTACAAAGGTCACACTCACAGGAAAAGGCAGAAGCAGCATCACAGTGAATGGCATACTCATGGCTGACCAGCCAAATAAAATATCTGTAAAGGGATTCAGTCTTTGGTTTCAGCCCTTTGTAAGATTCCATTGCTGTCTGGCTGGTTTGTGGCTACCAACTTTCTAACTCCCATAACCACGAGTATATTTACCATACTGGCCAACAAGCCCCAGGCCTGAGCCAAAAATACCGGCACTCCCATGTAAAAATTTCAATTATTTATTGTGTTGTACAATAAATACAACACAATAAATAAATGAAATTTTTACATGGGAGTGCCGGTTTCTTGAATACAAAGTTATATATATATATATATTTTAACCGTGCACCCCAGCTATATAGGCCGCAACAGTGTTTGCCTTGGAGTGCGGATACTCACTGGACTGTGATATATATATATATATATATATATATATATATATATATACACTTATTATAACTCACCTGCTGAACATCCTGTTGGAAAACGCAGAGCTGTAGCCGCTGGTGCAGTCTGACTTTCCGGTGCTGCCAGATGCTCTCGAGGCGACGCTGGTGGTGTAACACTTCATGTACCACATCCAGGACCTGATGCACTGCCTTGGTATAATTGGCGGAGGCTGTGAGTGACTCTGAGTTTCCTGGACCCACCGGCTGCTGGAGAACATCTAAAAGGGCCTTTCCATCCTGGCTGACCTAAAAGAACAGAACCAACAAGGGAAGCATCAATTCATCTGACGATAGATCACTTCATTCTTTAAATTTCATCTTAACTGTCCCATTCTATTTTCTGCACTGCTGGTTGGTACTATTCAATGAATGTAGCAGTAGGCAGTAGATTAACAGACCTGTGAAGACGCATGAAAGGAAATGACTGAAGGAGTGTTGAATTTGGCTACACATGTTTTTAATGGCTTTAGCACATGGGCAGATACGGAGAGATTTAGTCGTCTGGCGACGAATCGCCTCTTTTTTGGGGTGACAATCTCCCCGAACTGCCGTCTCCCTGCCTTCCTCCTAAAATTAAAAATCGCCTGCGGCAATGCACTTGCAGCGCTTCGATTTCCGGAAGTTTTTTTTCTACTTTACCATTAATGTGCTTAAATAGATTCTGTTGCACTGCTAACAAAGTAACATAGTACTGCATATTATAAGTTACCGAGGAGTTTCATGACCATATAAAACACGAGGCCGAAGGCCGAGTGTTTTTATACAGGTCATGGAACTCCGAGGTAACTTATAATATCCTCATATTTTACAATTGGGGGTACTTTATTTATTATAATACACAAATTTTAGTGAGTCATGTGAAATTACATCACTACTCACCGTTTATAACTGATGACATCACTACTCACCGTTTATAAGGATATAATTTACAGGATATTCATGGCTTTTGTGTATTATATATATATAATGTTCAAAGTGGACCAGCACGCCGAAGTTTTCAATCAAAAGAGTTTTATTTCAACATCACTCATGTGTCCAACGTTTCGGCCCACATTAGTGCCTTTATCAAGGCCCTAATGTGGGCCGAAACGTTGGACACATGAGTGATGTTGAAATAAAACTCTTTTGATTGAAAACTTCGGCGTGCTGGTCCACTTTGAACATTGTATAAGCTGATTGACCAAGCACCCACATTTGACCAACAAGGAAGGAGTGCAGGTACTTTGTGAATGTTTATATATATATATATATATATATATATATATATATATATATATATATATATACTTCCAAATGAGTATCCGCACTCCAAGGCGAATGGCTTCAACAAAGGGAGGGGTGCATGGTAATTTTGTATACACCAATTATTCTATGCCGACCATGACCTATTATATATTATATTATATATTATATATATAATTTTTCCATATACAGATAAAAGCTGATTAGGCCCCCAGTGTGCTCTCACCTCAGTGTAGGCCTGAGTCACTTCCTCATACAGAGTCTGATGATGATGGATTGCCATTTCCAGTTGCTGCATCTCAGAGGGAAGACCTCCATCATTACACATCTTGCACCATGTGTCTACCCCCGACAGGAACTGCAAGAAAAGGCACAATGCCATTGGTCATTATCAGTAAGCCAATCATGTTCTGGTTCTAGTTGGCCCTAGTTGGCGCTGTGTTGAGAATAGCCTTGTTATTAGATATATATATATATATATATATATATATATACTGTAGAAAAAGATAGCGCTAATTCTCTGCCTTGACACAATGTAACAAGCTCAGTGTCTGCAGGAGACTCCAGCCTTCCACATCATTATTTCTAGTGCTGCAGTTCCCTGGCCGGGCTTCAAAGCCTCAGTCTCCCCCAGCTAGGGGGACGGCCTCCCTCATCTGCGCCTCTGCCAGATCCGTGTCTGATGCTTGTACTTGGGAACCGCATCTGGGAAAAAATATAGTGATTCCAACTAGAAGAATCACTTACATATCAGCCAAAATATTCTATTCCGCTTTATATCCATACGGTCAAACAGTTCATAAATAAGTTTCATGTAGGTTTGTATTGTACAGTCAATCATAGGCCTAAAGGAGAACTTGACTTTGTATCTTTAACACCGAGACATTCAGGTGGTACAAAGCTGTAAGCCTAGCAGCACTGTCTGTCTGATAAGGTCTGAGTTCTGGCAAATGCAAGAGGGGCTGCCATAGTCAGTCACTATTTAGTGCATACCTCCCAACATTTTGGAAGTAAAAAGAGGGACAAAATTTTTTTTCGCACGTAGAACAGCAAAATGTTTTGACCACGCCTTTGTTTGGCCACACCCCCTAATTACCATGTTCATTTTACAAAATTAGGCAGGTTATGAAAGTTTGAAAATATTTCTTCTTATCTAAACTGTTTTTTTGTGTCTCAAAATTGTTACAAAGTATCTTATTTGCACCTGTTAGCTGTTCAGTGCTCTCTGCTAAAAGCCAATTAAGTGAGAAACTTTGTTTCTTTTTCTGGCTGTTCAGTGCAGAGAAAAAAGGGACTTTCCAGTACAAATGAGGGACTGCAGGTTGAGCTGTCAAAAGAGGGACTGTCCCTCCGAAAAAAAGGACAGTTGTGAGTAGGGCCGGAACTAGGGGTAGGCAGAGTAGGCACGTGCCTAGGGCGCAAAAGCTAGGGGGCGCCAGGCACATGCCTTCTCTGACACCTACCCCATATCCGGTCGCCTCTCTCCAAAAGTTTCTTCTATTTTGCCCCATAGTTGTATCTCCACGCAAGCGCACGAACATCAATTTGCGCTTGCGCGCGAACGTAAAGAGGCGCTTGCGCGTGAGAGCATCGGTTTGCGCATGCGCGAACTCCCACTTTCATGCGCATGCGCACCGCACAGAAGCAGCAGTTTATGCATGCGCGTAGCTAGCAGGCGCCGGACTGCCTGTTTGCCTAGGGTGCCTGGCCGGCATGGCCTGGCCCTGGTTGTGAGGTATGTTTAGTGGGCTGTTGGGGGACTGGTTGGGCCTCTGTGTACTTGAAATACCACAACCTATTTTGACTCCCAGTCCAGACCTGTTTATGTCCATTGGTTCTATTGATTTAACAGGGAAAATATCCATGCCTTTCCTGGGCCTACAATCAACTAAATGTCTTCATGGTGTTGTGCTCAGGGTGGTACCAAGCTGTGTGTTCCAGGGCGGCCTAGTCAAGGGAGGGAGAGGAAAGTCTCACCTGTTCAGATTTCTGGTGAAACACAGCGGACATGGCAAGGATGGTGCTCCTCTCATCCAGCGCAGCAGCAAAGCTTTTCCACTCCTGGTCCAGTTGCCCTGAGATCTGCTTAATCTGCTGCGAGGCATAGTGACCCGCCTCACTCAGCCGTGATGCCACCGACATGATGCGGTTTATGTTCACATACGCATTCTGTATTGAAAAGGGGGGGTTAGAATTTGGAGCAAACTTGATCATCCTACAATGGCAATTACTAGTGCCCATGCCAGAAGGTGTGCCATTATGAATATGGCTCTTAATATACAGACAGTGTCATTTACATGGATATATCAAAAGACAAGTTTTACCATAATTTAGCTCGGATTGAGGTAAACAACTTTGCAGTTGGTCTTCTTCACTGATTTGGTTCTAATTTGCCTTTCGAAGTGAAACTTACAGTAACACCAAAAAATTATAAATATAATGTACTGTTGGCCTGCACTGGTAAAACGTTGCCGAAAAATTAGTGAATTTCCAGCGAGTTTTGACGCCGGCAATTCTCGGACATCAAAATTGACGCCGGCGACAATTTCGATGCTGGTGACAATTCTGACGCTGGCGAAAAATTGATGCGTGCCTATTTAATCCAATTGCATTAGTCAAAGGGTGTGCAGTAAATTGTCAGCGAAATTCCACAGTCGCTGCGAAACGTGGAAATTCGGTGCAAATTAGCGCCAGGCAATTAAATTCGCCCATCACTATTCAGAAACTCTATTATAGTTCATATAAACAAGCTGCTGTGTAGCCATGGGACAGCCATTCAAGCACAGGATGCACAGTAGATAACAGAGTTGAGAAGAATCCCATTGTATAAAGAGCTTATCTGTTCTCTGCTGTGCATCCTGTGCCTTTTCTCCTTTTCCAGCTTTGAATGGCTGCCCCCATGGCTACACAGCAGCTTGTTTAAATAAACTATAGTAGAGTTTTTAAATCAAACACACCAGTTTTACCAGTGCAGAGCAACAGTACATTATATTTTAATTATTTTAAAACATTTTAATTTTTTGGTGTTACTGTTACTTTAAAATGCCACTGGGTTGCTACAATCAGTTATCCTGGCAACCAGAAAGCCAATATATTGTGAGGTTAATCTATTAGAGATCTGCTTATCTTCTTTCACTCCCACTCCCATTCAACCTTATTTCAGAAAAAACCCTATTTAGTTATAGGAGAGGTAGAACGATATCAGATGGCATAATGAGAACATATTACAAGGGGAAACCAACTAAAAGAGTAACATACAATAAGGTGGGTACCTATCCATGCCATAACTGTGGACATTGTAACAGCGTCATCAAAGGGTATATATATAAACACCCAAGCCCATATGTAAACACTTTGCAACCTGTGAATCTGAGGGTGTTATATACTTGTTAAAGTGTCCATGTGGACTTGGGTATGTAGGTCAGACATTCAGGACTGTCAAGATACGATTAAATGAACATAAGAGTGTAATAAGGAACTATAAGCCCAAGGTGAGTGTAGCAAGTACTGGAAATAAAGAAAAAATAAAGGAGAAATATAAACGGAAACTTTATTGGAGAAACATTTCTTTAAAACAAAACACAATATCTCACAACTGAGGTGGCAGATATTGGAAGTAGAGATGTCGCGAACTGTTCGCCGGCGAACTTGTTCGCGCGAACATCGGGTGTTCGCGCTCGCCGGAAGTTCGCGAACGTCGCGCGACGTTCGCCATTTTGGGTTCGCCATTGTTGGCGCTTTTTTTTGCCCTCTCACCCCAGACCAGCAGGTACATGGCAGCCAATCAGGAAGCTCTCCCCTGGACCACTCCCCTTCCCTATAAAAACCGAAGCCCTGCAGCGTTTTTTCACTCTGCCTGTGTGTGCTGAAGAGATAGTGTAGGGAGAGAGCTGCTGCCTGTTAGTGATTTCAGGGACAGTTGAAAGTTTGCTGGCTAGTAATCGTTTTGATACTGCTCTGTTATTGGAGGGACAGAAGTCTGCAGGGGTTTGAGGGACATTTTAGCTTAGGTAGCTTTGCTGGCTAGTAATCTACCTTCTACTGCAGTGCTCTGTATGTAGCTGCAGTGGGCAGCTGTCCTGCTTCTGATCTCATCTGCTGACTGCTGCAATAACAGTAGTTCTTGTAAGGACTGCTTTTATTTATTTTTTTGTTGTTTTACTACTACTACTACTACTACTACTATAAGAGCCCAGTGCTATTAGTCTAGCAGTGTTGGGGAGTGGGACTGGTGTGCTAATCTGCTGCTCCTAGTAGTTCAGCAGCACCAACTTTAATTTTTTTTTTTTAATATTCATTTTTTTTTTATTTTACTTTTTTTATTTTACTACCGCTGTAGTAGTGTATAAGTTGACCTTTTAGGCATTATTTGCCCTGTAGGCATTATTTGCACACTGTTTTCTTCAACCCGCCATCGAGCTGTGTGACCTTGTTCCCATTCTGTCTAAATATCCATAATATTACCGTCTCCAGAAAAAACACCGGAGTCACTTTTTTCAAGCAGCATTCATATATTTTACGTAATCCGTATCCACCGCTGTAGTAGTGTATACGTTGACCTTGTAGGCATTGTTTGCCCAGTTTTTTTGGCCACAGCCACTGAAGCACAGAGGCCAGAAAAAATATGCCATATAAATGCTGAAAATAGTCATTTTTTGCCATACGTTGACTCAACGTATATGGCAAAAAATGACTATTTTCAGCATTTATGTGGCATATTTTTTCTGGCAACTGTGCTTCAGTGGCTGCAACCAAAAAAACTGGGCAAACAATGTCTACAAGGTCAACGTATGGCGAAAAATTACTATTTTCAGCATTTATATGGCATATTTTTTCTGGCAACTGTGCTTCAGTGGCTGCGTCCAAAAAACTGGGCAAACAATGTCTACAAGGTCAACGTATGGCGAAAAATGACTATTTTCAGCATTTATATGGCATATTTTTTCTGGCAACTGTGCTTCAGTGGCTGCGTCCAAAAAAACTGGGCAAACAATGCCTACAAGGTCAACGTATGGCAGTTGTTTAAAGAGAACAGTAGATTACTAGCCAGCAAAGCTACCTAAGCTAAAATGTCCCTCAAATCCCTGCAGACTTCTGTCCCTCCAATACAGAGCAGTATCAAGCAGATTACTAGCCAGCAAACTTACTATCATCTGTCCCTGAAATCACTAACAGCTCTCCCCCTACACTATCTCTTCCAAGCACACACAGGCAGATTTTTCAGATACATTTTTGCCCTTGATCCCCCTCTGGCATGCCACTGTCCAGGTCGTTGCACCCTTTAAACAACTTTAAAATCATTTTTCTGGCCAGAAATGTCTTTTCTAGATGTTAAAGTTCGCCTTCCCATTGAAGTCTATGGGGTTCGCGAACCGTTCGCGAACCGCTCGCATTTTTGCGCAAGTTCGCGAATATGTTCGCGAACTTTTTTTCCGACGTTCGCTACATCCCTAATTGGAAGTGGTGCAGAAGGATGTGGGTAAAGATGTAAAGAAGTCTTTGTTAAGAAGTGAGGTCTTTTGGATTTGGCAATTTAAAACGCTTTCTCCCAAGGGCCTCAATGAAAATTTTAGTCAAATGTGTTTTTTTTATAATGGCATGATTTCAAATAGATTATGATCCCTGTTCTTTTTCTATTTTCCCGTTTTTTACAGATGAGAATTACCGGTACCCAGGGGATAACTATATAATCGGGTGGTAGTTAAAAATTCACCGGTAGTGAGTAAGGTTTTTATGCACTTTAATACATTTTAATATCTATATAAATATTTATAAGGGTAATGAACTTTAACTTATTACACAATTTATTATGGAACAATGTCAACATTATTTTGTGAATGTAAACGTTGTAATATGATGGACTCCGTATTTATAATGGACTTATATGCAAAGGACTTATCGTAATATCTATGAATTTAAGGAAATGACATATCTAAGGGGTTGAAAATTTGAGGTGTATGGTACAGCACTGAATTGTGGGAAAAAGGTGGGGCTTTGCACTTATAGGTGTGTGTAACACTTGAGAATTCATCCTGATGAAGGGAGGTTGATCATTGTGGTGAACCATTAATAAAAAGAGGGGCAGCGTCCCTGACTGCAGATATATAGAGTGTGTGCGGACCCGTGAATTTACTGCTGTTACTGAGGGACCTTGCCGGGGATTGAGGACCAGCACCACCATTGCAGGAAAGTGAAGTGGCGGGTGAGCAGTAGATATAACACATTATTTCAGGGTAAGGTCACACTGGGCGATTTAGGGAGAGCCTCATTCCTCTCCCCATCAATTGCCCATTAGGGGCCAGCAGGCAGTTTTCTTTAATAAAGGAGATTAATCAAGCAAAGAATGGAATTCAATGATACTAAAAAATTTTCCCCTAATTATATTCCAGTATATCAGTGAATATTTCAATTAAGATCAGGATGGCGGTTCATCATGTGCCCCCCCCCCAATGTGGAGGGTGGCTCAGCAGTGAGGGATGGGAGCTGCCAGACAGACTCTGATAATGTTTCCTGATAAAGTGGGGCACCCAGCTGGAAAATTCATTTCAGAGGAGGAAAAAGGATCGAGCACTAATGAAGCCAAGAAAACCTGCAAAGATCACTTACCCATTAGCTGAAAAGCAGAGCAGAAATACTGGGTTCTGTAATATGAAACTAGATGTGCCAAAATGAAAATGGGGTATACGGTACCTGACAGAATGCATGTGGTTACATGGCACCTCAAGTGGTTTTACACACAATTAAACTGGGTACCAGGGATTCTCAATGAACTGGCTGCTTTACTGTAACACAGTAAGTCAAACAAACTCTCATTTATCCTGCAGCTCCTCCATCAAACCACTACATGGTTGTAATGTATACAATGAATGCAAATCACATGGGGGAGCGTATGCAGCAGTAACAAGGACCCCCTAACATATGTAAATGAGATTGGGGCTGTTTGACTGTCACTGACTGACACAGGGCAGAGACTAATTTAATGGATTTATTGGCCCTAATCCCCATTTTCTAACCTGTAGGTCAGTGATTCCCAACCAGTGGCTCGTGAGCAACAGGTTGCTCTCCGACCCCTTGGATGTTGCTCCCAATGGCCTCAAAGCAGGTGCTTATTTTTTAATTCTTGCCTTAAAGGCAAGGTTTAGTTGCATAAAAAACAACTGTACTGCCAAACAGATGTGAATATCCAATCACTGCCACAGACGTAACAATTATGATCTTTCGTTTCAATACACACGTGTAGAGCAGAATCGTCAGATATACAGGTAGAAACAATAGAATTCTATCTGTATCTGACAATTCAGCACTAAAAATGGCCAATGTTTGGGTGCCTTCAAAGGCACCCCATCAAAATTTTCCATCCAGCCCGATTGACGAGCCGACCGATATCCAAGTCTTTTGCCAATATTGGTCGGCTCTTTTCCCACCACACACGCACAAAATATCTTACAAAAATTTGTTTCGTACAATATTATCTGTGCGTCTATGGCCACCTTTAGTTGGCACCGCAGGGACTTTTTAAATGCTTATGTTGCTCTCCAACATTATTTTACACTTGAATGTGGCTCATGGGTAAAAAGGTTGGGGACCCCTGCTATAGATGAAACCAGTGAAAGTCAGATTTAAGGGTAAGGAGGAGAGAGAATTTAAACTTGGACCCTTTAAGGAGACCATATGGGGAAACAGATAAAGGAACACAGCATTTAGATATTATTTCCAGCTGTAGAGTTGTAGGTTGGACATGTCCCCACATAAAACGTTATGTTGAACTACAACATTAATACTAAAGAGCTAAATTAACAGTTCTATAAAGGCTTAAGAACAACTCTGTCTCCCTAAAATTGTAATTTAGATGGTTGCTAGGGTCAGAAACCCTGGCACCCAGAACCAACTGATCATGAATGTATTGTTACTTTATATACAAATTGCAAATCACTGATATAGTAGCCCCCAATAAATCCTCTCTGAATAAAGCTGAGTCTGACCCCATGTGGCCCAAAAAACAATTCCTAAAAAGCTTCCAGGACAAAAATTACAGCTGCTGGGCCACGTGCACTGTAAGTTGTGCTGAATGTTCCTGAGTTTGATGTCTCTCCCAGCATCTGTCTAATAAAGTTCAGGATCTATTGCAGAGAAGGAAGGACAGATCTGTTGGCTCTGGGTACAAATATCCTATCATGTTGGGATTTCTCAGTCCCAAACGTCTAGTAAATAATTGTAAAAATCTGAAAAGGCAGATGTTCCTTATTCCTCCCTCAGCCTGCCAGAAATGCTTCATTCCTTCTACTGCCATCAGGGACAGGACTTACTTTATTAAAATACTGGAACTATATCTGGGAAATCTAAATTTAAACGGGGGGGGGATCACTATTTCACTTAACCTTTATCATTAAGTTAGTAGAATCAGAACTATAGACCCATTGGAGGAAGAAGCTTGCACTATGCATAACAGATATGACTACACAACTTCTATTCCTCCAATCTTAAAGGGATCCTGTCATCGGAAAACATGTTTTTTTCAAAACACATCAGTTAATAGTGCTACTCCTGCAGAATTCTGCACTGAATCCATTTCTCAAAAGAGCAAACAAATTTTTTTATATTCAATTTTGAAATCTGACATGGGGCTAGACATTTTGTCAATGTCCCAGCTGCCCCAAGTCATGTGACTTGTGTCTGCACTTTAGGAGAGAAATGCTTTCTGCTGTTTTTCCTTCTCAATGTAACTGAATGTGTCTCAGTGAGACATGGGTTTTTACTATTGAGTGTTGATTTACCAGGCAGCTGTTATCTTGTGTTAGGGAGCTGCTATCTGGTTACCTTCCCATTGTTCTTTTGTTTGGCTGCTGGGGGGGGGGAAGGGAGGGGGTGATATCACTCCAACTTGCAGTACAACAGTAAAGAGTGATTGAAGTTTATCAGAGCACAAGTCACATGTCCAGGGGCAGCTGGGAAATTGACAAAATGTCTAGCCCCATGTCAGATTTCAAAATTGAATATAAAAAAATCTGTTTGCTCTTTTGAGAAATGGATTTCAGTGCAGAATTCTGCTGGAGCAGCACTATTAACTGATTCATTTTTAAAAATTTATTTTTTCCCATGACAGTATCCCTTTAACTTTGTATCACTCGGAAACACACTCAATGTGATACACAGATACAAGGTATGATGGTTCTCACCATAGAATTCATTGCGAAGTGGTTGTGCTGGGTTTGAAGATCGATGGCGTGTTGGTAGCTCATCCCAATCTCCGTGTGGCCCTGTAGGAACACCTCCTTGTTGTGTGTGATCCAGTCAAACATCTGCATGGGGTGAAAGGGGATGCTATTATTTCACACGAGAAGATACAGTAACACAATATTTATGTCAATATCTACCTCTAAAGGGCAAAAGGTGCTCCCTAGTTTAAAATCACTATATAGAGTTCAGAGTGTGGCACAACTTGTTGCACGCCACTCTAGGATCACAATAAGCTGTGCCACAAGGAATTTTACATCCGCTTTTCACATTTAATAGGGTTGGCACCTTCAATCTGTGTAGTTCATTGTGTGTAGTAGTGCCAGAGGTGGTTACTGCGAGGAGTTTGGAACTGTAGAGAAGACCAATTTTTCTAAAGCAAACAGAACGGCCAAAAACAATAAATCTCAGGAAATATAGAAGTGGCACCACAGAGAAGATACTGTGTATAGCTGCAACACATATATACAAGAGGCCCTGTAAATGGGACCCTCATAGTGAAGACTGGCACGGACTCACATTCTGTTTTAGAGAGTCAGAGCAATTTGGCAGATCCCCCAGTCTTGACCACAAGTGCAAAATACAGCAAGCGTGGCAGCTCAGTGGTTGTGGGAATGAAAGGAAGAGTCTGTGTTTAATGCCCTATGTGGTGTTTTATAGCAAACATAGTTTTCTTTCAATGATTTTTACTGCTAAATGGCTAATTTAACAGCTCCTAGGTCTCCTATAAAGATGCGCAGATCTGTCTCCACCACTCTCATGTCATGAAACAAACATTGGCGATGCTGTGACTGTAAATAAAAGCATCTTATCTGTTCCTCTTTCCCAAACAAATCATGAATAATATGCAGAAGGGAAGTTCCCTCTATCTGCACTCCGATCTGCTTCCTATCCCCCCCTCCATAGTTACCCCTGCCACTCAAATGCTCTACCCATCCCATACACATGGCTGTGTGCCAGGGAAAATACTTATTACATCTTCTGCTACACGACCTGGGAGCCAGATTTATAAGAATATCAAACTAAAAGGGCACAGAAAGACCAGGGCATAATAAGGTACAATTTGGACCCCATAGAGCACACCACCGTTTTATCTTTTATTTTATTGTTGGGGAAGGGACTGCGGCACAAGCACTTTATACCTATTAGATTGTTAGTTCTATGGGGCAGAGACATTCTTTTTCCTGTATCTTTTAACATGACAATTGTTGAGACTTTATTGCCATGTTTGTCCAACTGTACTGTTACTGTATATATTTACAGTGCTGTGTATACGGTATCTGCAATATAAAGATAGATGCAAACATACCAGGCCTGTCCAACCTGTATCACCCAGTCCCTGTGTTATAACATTTCCCACCATACTAAGGCTGCCCTGCTAATGAGAGGCTGCAGTTGTGCGCAAGTGCTTAGTGTCTCATAAACAACCTTTATTTTTAGTAGAAATGACTATGAAGCAGCTGTATTAATTTTCCCATCAAAGGCCGGAGAGCCCACAAGTCTTGAAGCTAAATAAACATCAAAATTTATATCCAATTTGTCACCAGAATCACCAAGAGAAATAGAGAGACACTGGTCTTTTTATTGGAGCCTGAAATGTGCAGATCAGGAAAACAAAACTGGGTTGGGATAAGGGGATTTAGGTTAATTTTCAGAGGTTGTGATGTTACTGATTGCACTCAGCAGGGGGATATCCTGGCACATCTGCATATTTCTTCTCTCAGGTCATGGATTATGATTGAGATTCTAGCTCTCTATACAAGAAGCATCTGGAATACACATGGTTTCTATTGTTTACACCACTGCAGCCTGTAAAGGTTTTGGAAAGGTTAGAAACGTTTAATGTGTTGAAATAAGAGGAAAGGGAGCATTAGACAGAGCAGGGAGGCCGAGGCCCTCATTTGAGGGAAGTTTGTGTGTGTGTGTGGGGGGGGGGGAGATTATTCAGAGATCCCCAAAGTACTGCCCTCCAGCTGCTGTATGACTACAACTCCGAATCTTTACACAAAAATTACAGTGCCCTACTTTGCCTTATAGAGCTTGTCCAATAATTATGGTGCCCTACTTTGCTCCATAGTTCTATCCCTGTTAATATGGCACCAAATGTTGCTCCATAGGGCTTAATAAATTCAAAGAAAGAAAGAAATACCCATAGGGCTTACCAGCTAATAAAGGGGCCCTACGTTGCCCCATAGAGCTTATACACTAATTATGATACCATAGCTTGCCCAACATTTTTTACATACTAATCATAGTGCCTGCTTGATCTGCAGAGCTTGTCCAATAATGATGGTGCCTTCTTGGCCCAAATAGTGTTTGCACTCTAATTACAGTGTTCTTCTTTGCCCTAGAAAGCTTGCCCAATAACCATGGTGCCCTTAATCACAATCTCGAAATCTGTCCCCCACCCATTCTCTTTATTTACAAGGTAGAACTTGCCTTGTACCAGCCTCTACATAAACTGAACTGTTTTGCCTTGTAATGTTTTCATTCTACTTAGGTAAAAACTGAACTCATATTTTTGGGATTCAGTCAAACCCTAAATCGAATAGAACTTGCCCAATAATTACGGTGCCTTACTTTGTCCTTTTGTGTACACGTTAATTACAGTGCCCTACTATGCCCAGTGAAGCTTACAGTACATGCTAATTAAGCTTTGCCCCACAGAGCTTAAAATCCTATTTGGGCACCATATTCAGGCTTATAGAACTTCCAGTCCATTTGTGGTGCCCTTCTTTACCCACAATGCTCATACCATTGAAACACTGGAATCCCACTCACTAAAGAAGCATATAAAGAAGCTTTATACTCCAATTCTGATCCAATAAAATATTACTTAGATGATCTGGCAGAACAAGACAAGGGGCTCCTGTTTCTCAGAAATGCAGCATCACAAATCATTGCCTGGAACAGCCAAGCAATCATTCTACCAGCCTTTTTATTAATGCTGCTGATTCTGCCACAAGAGGGCACCATTCCATTAGATAAGATTTAGCTGGTAATTCTGATGAGGAATGGGGCTGGCTCATATAAATATGCGCAAATATGCAGCTAAATAAGAACCCGCGCCAATATAATATAATGAGCATGCAAAGACACAGCATGAGGAATTTAAAGCATAGTTTTGTGTTTAAAAACGAAAATCTTAGCCAGTGAGTCACCCCGTATCCATGTGATGATCAGCCCTGATGTATCACATGTGACCAGAGTTTGGCTTTTTAGATTTCCTTTTGTAATAGCCATTTCCCAGAATAAAGCTGTAATTAATTGCAGAGTTTAGAGAGAGACCTTGAAGTATCCTGGCCTTGTCTCAAGCTGAAACCCCTTATCTTAACCAGAGTTATTGGCTAGGGCCTGGGAGAATTAAGCAAGTTCTGCGACTCATTGTGTGCTCTATAGGCCACCCCAGCAGGCAGGACATTCAGTAGCCTGCACCCCAGCTTATCACACATATGAGATGCCATTCGGGAAACCAGAGGCTGTTTCCTTTGGCTCTACCCCGAGCTTCCCATTCTCTAGCAGGAAACCTACATTTCCCTTATGAATAATGCTGGGCTCTGTGCTGTGAGCTGCTGCTTCCCAATGACAGGGCCATAGTCTATGAGCCTGCTTGGGACACAGGTTTGTCCTATTGTTCAATGATCATATACAAGTTTAATTGTTTTGTTTGCTCTGCCTTTTCTAAGCTTCCATATTTTTCCTACTCTCTTGGACAATTCAGGTATATGAGTCTCCAGCTAGCATGGCTGTAAATAGGCTCACTGTCCTCCAAAGTCAGCACATAACATAATAATATAATAATATTGTTATTATAATGGAAGAATGACACACACAGTCACAAGCTCTCGGATTGGCCAATAAACTAACATCTCAGTCTGGAAGGAGCCATGTCTGTTCAGCTTTACAGTAGAGTTGATCTTTCATTCTGACATTGGCACTGGTAGGCTGTGACTTGGGTCAGTGACACAGACAGCTGTTTTCAATGTCAAACTAGGGAGCCCGACAGCAAGCAATGTAAACAATTTACCAACCACAAAAAAAATGGTAAATGATGACCAAGTCCAAACTGTCTTCCATGCACGGTTACAGCATTTGTAAAGATTAATTGTACAACTGTACAGTCTGCACCTATGTATGAATTACTCCCTTCCATTTATATTCCATAGAGACTCTGCACAGTGGCTTTCCTCTTCAATCACAGGAAATTATAACATGTTTCTCTGGAACTTTCAAGTTCCACTTGTAGAACAACTCGGGGGGGGGGGGGGGCGGTGAAGCACTTTGCACAAATCCCATCATGCCGCATAAATGAGATATATTTAGCAACACCAATGAGGATGTAAATAGAAAGAGCTGCATTCAGCTGGAGATGGGGGTGGGCACCTAGAGACGTGATGCGATGGGTTAGAGATGGCAGCAGACAACCTGCAGGAGAAGCAATTCGGGGCCTGATGGGTCAGGGAAGTTAAATATGAGCTTCATAGGGCAGAAAAAGGAAATGAGCAGCATGGTGGGGCAAGAAGAGAAATGCACAGTCTGATGGAGAAAAACATCACTGGTGATGTTGTCCATAGCAACCAATAAAGAATCACGTACAAGTTAGAAAACAAAATGAATATCTGATTGGTTGCTATGGGCAACATTACCAATGATGTTTTTCTCCAATATTCTCCAAGGTCTCTAACTGTATTGCACCCCCATATCAGGGATGATTTTAACCCTTTAAGGGTTAGAGATAGCAGCAGACAACCTGCAGGAGAGCAAATTCAGGGGCCTGATGGGTCAGGAAAGAGAAATATGCGCCTCATAGGGCAGAAAAAGGAAATGAGCAGCACGGTGGGGCAAGAAGAGAAATGTGCAACAAATGGGCAGAAAAGAGAAATGCACAGGCTAATGGAACAGAGAAAAAAACAAAGAAAAACGCTGGGCCTGATGCCACAAAGAAGAAAAAAGTACAGCTTGGTGGGGTAGAGAAGAGAAATTAGGAGAAATTTGGGGCCTGATGGGGCAGGAATGAGAAATGAAGGGCCTGGTGGTGCAGAAGAGAGACATGTGGTGCCTGATGGGATAGAGATGACTATAGCAGAGGAGTCACAGTAACACATAGAATTTGAAGAAGAAGAGGTCAGGGTGGGAC
This sequence comes from Xenopus laevis, assembly GCF_017654675.1. NCBI lineage: Eukaryota > Metazoa > Chordata > Amphibia > Anura > Pipidae > Xenopus > Xenopus laevis. The sequence goes on along the minus strand of NC_054388.1, from coordinate 49,411,971 downwards.
TGATGAAGCAGTTCCACAGGGAAAGTGAAATTGAGGTTTAGGGTACAAATGGTCACATGGCTGCACAAGGAAATACAGTTAAAATGTGATGTGATTAGTGACCCCGAACAGTAAGGGGCCAATTTATCATACCGTGTAAAACATTGAGAAAAACATCACTGGTGATGTCCATAGCAACCAATAAACAATCACGTACAAGTTAGAAAACAAAATCAAAGATCTGATTAGTTGCTATGGGCAATATCACCAGTGATGTTTTTCTCCCAGGTCCCTAACTGTATTGCACCCCCATATCAGGGATCAGAGATGGCATATTAAGGGTTAGAGATGGCAGCAGACAACCTGCAGAAGCACAGGAGCAGCTACTCGGCTCCCACACATTCCCATATGAACTGAATTTGTGACTCTCGACTCACAGTGGCAAGAGTAAAACACTGTCAGACGCTCCATCACTTGTGATCAGGGACTGATGAAATGCTCATTCTGACAGCGAATACTAAGTGTTCCCTCAGGATGTTGGTGCTCGTAAAATAGGAACCTTGATGGATATGTAAAAGTCATTCCCATAACTGCCGCATGTCAGGCACCGACTCAGCAGCACCACATGAACATAAAGAACTGCAAACACAAAGCCAATCTGGGGACACATTTGTACATTTATTGGCATTTTTTGGCAGCATGTGACTGATTCTTCTACTTACCCTTTATTAATGTTTTATAGATAGGGGAAGAGGCAGAGTAGATGAAAAAGACATAAGACTATACTGGGGGAATAAGCCTGAGCGCTTTAGGTAAATAGAAGAAGGGACAGACTAGATGGAACAGATATAAGGCCTCACTGGGCACGTATAAGCTTAAGGTTTTTAGATTGGCAGGGGAAGGGGCCGACTAGACTAGACAGACATAAGACAGTACTGATGGGGAATAAGTCTGAGTTCTTTATGTAGATAGGAGAAGGGACAGACTAGCTAGGAGAAGGGACAGACTAGCTGTGATTAGGGTTGACACCTTTTTTGGAGAAAAATACCGGCCTTCCTATATATTTATCTTTTTTCCCTATTAACAACATTGGAATCAACCATAGTTTTTACCGTCCAGGCCGGTAAAATACTGGCCAGATGGCAACCCTAGCTGTGACAGACATAAAGCCATACTGGGGGGGGATAAGTCTGAGTTCTAGGTAGATAGGGGAAGGGAAAGAGTAGCCAAGGTTAGGGGTTGATTGCAGCCCCTACCCAGCAATTAGCCCCTTCCTTACCTTAGCTGCACCTGGGTGCAGACATACATGGTGGATTTCATTGCTGAAATTCAAGTATAGAATTTCAGCCCCATGTAAGATTAGCCTAAGGCCATACTGGGGGTAGATGGGGTAGGGACAGACTAATGGAACAGACATACAATAAGGCAGTATGGAGGGAATAAGTCTGAGCTCATAGATGTAGGCAATGTAATATACACAAAACATATTGCCACGTGGATCAGTCACTGACAAATGGAATTGATTTATTAATCATGAGTAAATTACAGCCTCCGTCAGTCCATAGTCTCAACACAAAGTTTTTTCATCAAGAAAAAAGCAAGTAGTCAGCCAGCTCAGCAAAGTAGTCAGACAGATACACAGGAGAGAAGGGGGCTAGGCTTAGGGAGCTGTTCCAAACCATTAAAAATCATGAAAAGTCTGCGTATTTTTTATTTGAGGTATAATTTTAATTGAGGTATATTGCAAAGTTGCTTGAAATTATGTTTACTTTTCAAAAAGCTTAACTTATGTTAGTGTGGAGTTCCCCTTTAAGTATTACATCTTTTCCTATAATTTAATAGCCAGATGATGGCAAATACCTTTATGAAGTGTAGAGTTACAGTGCCCTTAGAAAACAGCGCAGGCTGTAGCTGTCAGCGAACCAGTTATATATATATCACATGCTGTAAATTTATGTTTCATAGGAGGATTTTTTCCTAACACTTTGCACTCACACTCGCACTGCATATAAGTGCACAGGGCAGCCAGGCAGTACAAAATCTCCAGGAACCTTCATTAATCCCAGGCCCAGGTGGTTCTGGGAAATGATTGTGACTTTCTCATGCCCTGAAGATGAATGATCTGTTTGGTCCCGGCAGCGGCTGTGGGTTCACATAATGGAGGTGATCAGTCATAGAGACCATAAAATAAGCAGGAGGAAAAGGTGCCTGTGGCAAGCTGTAGAACAACTTCAGCTCATCGGTATACAATGTGTGGGTCACATTCTGCTAATGGAACAGTCACTAGGGTGACAGGAAAGCAGCCTCGCCCTTCCATCACACAGGTGGCACCTTTACTGTGACCAAGTACAAGCAGCCTGCACCCTGTAGATGTTTTTAAACTACAACCTCCAGTGTGGATATCTCAAACTGAGACTGCTGCACAGGTTAAAGGACAAGTAGGTACAGGCCTCAACACAACATAGATACATTTTAACCACTGCCTTTCATGTGCCAGTGGTTGAATTCCAGGATGATGTCACTACAATGAAACAAGTTATTGAGTCAATAGTTGGAGTGAACAGAAATCTAAAGTCCTCATCTCTGAATTTATATTTAGCTGCTCTGAGTAATCACTCCCATTACACCCATACATTTCATTCCAATGTGTCATCCTCTTTTATAAGTTGAAGCTCCAGCTTTCAATAAAGAGGTATAATCTGTTCTCCTGCAGCGACTGTAAATTATTTTTTTCTGATTTGGACCCCACTCAGGGGGGGCCATTGGGCTGATGTTGACCACTGGATACCAGGCATGTTCGGCCTGTGGCTTCTCTACTCACTGGGAGCAGCAGGTCAGAAACAGCTGGAGAACTAAGGAATGCAGGCTGAAGATCACTGCTGTACCCCCCTCCCATATAAAAGATTTAATGAAAGCTCAAACCATAAAGGTTGTAAAGCAAATGCAGCCACTGATGTGTCTATCACACAGAAAGGCTTGTTGTTTATGTAAAGGTTGACGCAAGGCCATTGTTCTCTAGGCTACAAAACCGCAACCCTTACAGTGCCACAAACGTATTTGTAGATACCTTCTAATTGGAAAACTAAGAAAAAAACAAAGCAGTACTAACTCTTACAACATCAAATTATTGATACACAAGATATTCAGTGCAATCCTTACCTTCTCAGCATCCTGCTCAAACAGCCGCAGCTGGAAGCACTGGTCCAGTTTAAGCTTACGCACGTGCCACATTTGGTGCAGGTGCTGCCTTGTTGAGTGAAGTTTATCCAGGAGGCTGGTGATCTTTGGCACAAGGCTTTGGAAATCTGCCCCTCCTGGGATACAATTTCTCCCAGAGAACCCATCCCCACATCTGATACACTGTAGCAGCCTTTGACCATCTCTGTCTAACTCCTCCACAGGAGCCTTGATGACCTTCTTCTTCAGCTGCGTATGTTCATCTATCAGTCTCCGAGATCCCTCAACATCTACTGGGAACTCCTTTCTGGCCAACATCTCCTGAAGATCCTCCAAGCGGGAAAGCAAGTGGACAGCACTGTTAAAGAATTCCTCTAGAGACACACGGATCTCGATCCATTCATCATGATTGTAATCCAAAGAACCTTCAAACTCCTCCGTCAGCTGAGATGGGTCCACCAGTTTTGAGAGTCCCTCAACTGATACCATGCTGGTCTAAGAAAAAGAAGAGCACAACCTTAAAATTGGCTGATAAACTACAGTAGAACTCTTGATTTCACATTTTCCAAGAATTGACGCTGTGCTATACAGACACAAGGTCTTTTATTCCTGAATTTATACAGTTTTGACACCATAACCTGGGAAACATAAATCCGGGTCCTACTGTAATGTATTAAATCATTGCAGTTTTAGAATTGTTTCTGAGAAATTGGTTCAGTGGTTCCCAAACAATGGGACTGGTCCCACTGGGGGGCAACAGCAGAGGGGCTCAGCCTAAAAGTCAGGTAGGGTGAAAATTAAAGACAAAGGCCATTTGCTTTCCTATATCACCTGAAAGCCCAGCTTGAAGGTCAGTAAGGGTATGTATAGGATATGGATTTGTTGATACTAGGACTGAATGAGTGATACACTGATATACACCTTTATGCTTTACCCTTTTCATGAGTAAAGGGGACCCTGAGCAAAGTTTGGACATTCAAGAAGGGCCATCCTCAAAGGTTGGGCCTTGTAGTGGAATTAAATTGAAAAAGTTTGGCAACCGTTGTTGTAAGTGATGCTTTAGAATAGATGATGCAAATCATGCCTTAGGTGATACCTAATGCAATGATCTTGGCAATGCAAGACATACTCTAGAAGAGTGTAATCATGTTCAAGATTATCAAAGCCAGGATCTATGCTAGGGATGCTAGTGATGTTCTAGATGACGCAAGCCGTCCTATTGGATGGTGATGCTAGTTATTTTCTTGGTGATGTAAAGTCAACCATTAGATAGAGCAGACTGGCAAAAAAACAGATCAAAGCCATAATGTTGCTGCTTAAAATTATTTATTGTACAAATATTACATCTTCCAATAAAGTCTTTCTGGGGCACTTAGTCATAGGCTCATCTTGATGATGCAAACCATATTCTAGTGAAGAAGTCATAATTAAGCTGATAATAATGCTATAGGCATTGCTAATCATACACTTGATGCCACAAGCTAGGTGGCACCCATTCACACCTGCAGGAATACAGATTGTTACAGCATTGGGATGATATTATTGCGAAAGAGTTTGGGAAATCATATACCTCAAATATAAATTTGGCACTCCCAAAATTTGTTTTCTGTTTCTGCCAGAAATTCTCAGGTTTGATAATCAGCGCTATGTGGATTTCAGCTGGAAACGCTTCTTGTAGGGTCTTCAGTAGGGGCTTAATCAAGTCCCATTTGGATCCTCGCATGTCAATGATGACAGTAAAACCTCGTTTGCAAACATCTTCACTGTATATAGTGGCAGAGATTGGCAGGAGAAAGCAGAGATTTAATTAGAGGATGTTAATCAATACAAATGCTATATACATATATTCCTCCCCCCACCCCAATATTGTTATACAGAGGTTATTCATGAGCCGGTACTTTGACATTTACAGCACTGCTGGCTGGAGAGCCCTGTGACTAATATAGAAAGGCAAGTGTGACAGATAATGGATTCTAGCTGAGGCAGAGCAAACAATGTTTAAAATCCATACAATCTAATGAACAGGACCCCATCGCCTTCCCTTCTATACAGTAGATAAAGATAGCCAAACCTATAAACATACACAGCACAGCAGGAAGGAAAGTGAGATGCAGTATTATTAGACCCATACAGAGAGATTAGTTGCACCTCTGCCAGTTTCTATTCACAGTTACATAAACATCTCTGCATTATTAATGTTATAGAAATAAAAAAACAGCTATTGGGGCAGACATAGATTGCAGGAAAGTGATGTCTCTTTCTATTAAACTGTTCCAGGGAGTCTTCCCATTGCCCGCAATGGAAAGAGCAGGTTCTAGGATCGCAATTGACACTATCAAACCCCTTGAGCTAAGTAAAGGTGGCCATACACGGGCCGATAAATGCTGCCGACAGACCAAGTCGGCAGCTTATTGGCCCGTGTATGGGGCCCTCCGACAGGCTTCCCCGATCGATATCTGGCCAAAAGTTTGTTGATGCGGTCCCGCGATCCGACCACCCATTAGTCATCGTTAGGATACGATCGTTGGGCCCTAGGGTCAACGATCGGAATAGCCAGATCAAGGTGGGCATTTCGGGGAGAGATCCGCTCATTTGGCGACATTGCCAAACGAGTGGATCTCTCAGTGTATGGCCACCTTAAGATACAGCTGTTGTGAGTCTCTGAATCCCAATTGCTTCACTTTATAGAGGTGTAGGATAAACATTATTAACCCCACACAAGAGGTGGGAACTAACTGCCCATTATTGTACCACATAGTTTATGCCGAGGAGAAAAAATATATTAGATGTTATTGCTTTCCAATACACAGGAGAGCACAGTATCCTCTGACATCAGTACCAATGTGCATTTAGGGTTCCCACCTGGCCGGTATTTTACTGGCCTGGCCGGTAAAAATTATGGTTGATCCCAATGTTATTAATAGGGAAAAAAGACAAATATATAGGAAGGCTGGTATTTTTTCCAGAAAATGTTCATTGTGGGATTTGTAGTTCTTTTATAAGTCTGCACATGCCACTGCTGAATCGGTAGCAATCTGCATCGAACAGTGCCTGCATCAAATATGTCTGCCTGTTCCTGCTGCTTCACTTACTGGGAATCATGGCATCTGTAGCCTTCCTGCACTTGCCACTAAAGACAGCATAAAGTACAGAATTACAGATACTGGCAAGACTATGATTTGTTAGACAATGTTATAACCATCATTAATGACCACACTACATCAGCGTCCACAAATAGGAGCAAGGGAGGGCCATTGCCCCCCCCTTGAAGTTTCTGACCCAAACTGAAGCTTTCAAGCTGCTGCCTATAGATATAATCTCAGTGTCTAAATCCCGGGACAGCTGAATATTGTTTGGATAGGTTAGAGGGATTGACCCAGCAGTCTAGCCAATCACTGTACAGATTTACACAATTGGATAGACTTGCAGGATTTACTCTGCAGCCTAGCCAATCCATGTGCAGCTGTACTGGGAAACTCCCCATAGACGCAAAAATCTTTCATTGGTGAACTATCAATTTCAGTGCAATCCGACCAATCCATCAAATTATTGTGAGGTTAGTGGGAATGAAACGATCATGCATTTTACGATTTTTCGTCCGACCTCTGCCAGAAAATTGATCGGCCAGGTCAAACAAATTTCGGTCTCAATCTATCTATGTTTGCAGGGCCAAGCAGGCAGCTACCCTCAGTCTTCCTGCCAATATTGCTTGAAATGGTCTTTTTAGTTGACGGACAAATCGTACATTTAAATGATCATTTTCATATAATCGTGGTCTCACAATAACGAAAAGATCTTTTAAAAATCTTTACATCTATGGCCAGCTTTAGACTGAGAGGAGTGTAAGCAGTTTGTGCAGGCAGCAGCAGGCCTAGAATAAGGTAATAGCACTAAAGTTTATCAGTGAACGCTCCTGATTTGTCCTTCTAATGTTTTGTGTATGTGTATGTCTGCCATATACACATGTGTGTTTTACTTAGTATATCTGATTCTGCATTTGTGTGTCTGGATCTGACCCAGATTTCTTTGTGCTGCTGCCTAATGAATTGTGTAGTGTACTAGCTAGTATTGGCACCATTTTTCCACTTGTGTGTGTCTGTTACATGTGCTTTTGTTGCAGTGCCTTTATAAGCCTATATGTGTGTGTATGAGTGTATATATGTGTGTGTGAGTGTGTTTGTGTACCTGCCAGAGTCCCCTGAGTAAAGCCCATGTACACTGCCGGCAGCACCCGCACCCTATTCATTCTCCCATGTGATCTGAGCTATCAGCTTTACAACTGGCACTATGTATCTATCCAGCCATGTCTTCTAGGGGCATTATTACTGGAAATGGCACCACTGTTATTGACACTGTATTAATTATCTTCTGCTTTCTGTTGTGTTATAAAAGGGAATGGCACTTTATTATTAATATCCCATGTGCTCTGGGGTATTCTCTATAGAACTGAGACCATGCTTACACTGTGAGGTATTCAGACCTATTATATAGACAGTTGGCCCTATATTTTTATCACATGGAGACAATTGACATGACATTGGCACTGAAACTATATTCTGGGGCCTTATGCATCTCATTGGCACTGCATTGTATGAGCTTGCATGAATTATTGTGCCATTCGACTATGAAAAGTGTAATTGAGTTTATAGCTGTAATTAGCCTCCCCAAACTAAAACATCGCCCTCTGCCTGTGCCTACACCACTACTGGAGCTCCCAGTAACACTACTTTATAAGGGATCAATTGAATGTCTCCTCAGAATAATGCAGGTTTCTTCTTCAACATGCAGATGTATGCCCATCTCAGGCTAGTGCCACACGTGATGTTTATTGGCTTCAATCGAATCTTTGCGTCTATGGCCAGCTTTACTGATCATTGCATCTGATGCACCGACTCACCTGCTAATATATGTGTGTTCAATGCATTGATTTGCTTGCAAAATGGACAAAGATGACCACATTGGCTCAGAGCTATGACTCTTATATAATTTCCTCTGCACAACATTTCCTTTCATTTTTCAGGCTATTTAACTCTACAACCATTTTAGCTGTCCAGTAGTTCTTTCAAGTGCATTAACAATGTCAGCCCTAGATTTGTGTCTTTGCCACAAAAATATTTGTAGACATTTAACTTGTGATATATTTATCTACTTGCCCCAGCCTGGATTTTTTTTCTGTGGACGCCCATGTCCCACTAAGTGTACATTGGACAGTTCCCTTCCTGGACAACAACAAGAGCAGACTGTGTGCTATGTGATTGTTGGCTCATGTGAGTGAAGCTCATAAGGTGCACTTACACCTGCATCTCAGAAGCATAAAAATAATGCCCCTGTGTAGGGTCCCTTAATGTGTTAGGAAGGTACTGATAAAGTCCCCATGGGATAGCTCTATCTAACATGAGGATTGCCCTATTCTATCAGTGGCTGGTGGAACAGGGCCAGGGAGTGCAGATGTGGGACAATTGCTCACAGTACCACCTAATGGGACAGGAAGCCTTTTAGAAGTGAGTATTAAAGGGAATGGTGAATTGGAGGAAGCATAGGGGGAGCCTGGGCAATAGGTCATGCTGTGGCCACAATCACACTCCCAGCCACAATATACACAGAGGAAAAGGTACTGCCCAACACGGTCCACTCTGACAACTCTAGGCTTCACACCCTGTACTTGCCAATCATGCTCAGATTTAAAGAACACTGAACATGAAAATAATTATGGTCACAATTCCATTGTTTCCTGTGAGATATTTATAAAATACACAATTGTGCATTGGGAGAAAAGCCCAAGGACAAGGAAAGCCTAAAACAGGATGATGGGAGTGATGGGTCCTGTTGTATATAATTAATGGGGCCCAGCAAGCTCGGCTTTACATATCTAGCCCCCACCCCAATTATTATACATGAAACACAAGACAAATGAATCCAATTTCTGACCTTTAGTGGGGCGATAAGTCAGTCCAGAGCCCATGTCTCTGCTGTCGGATTCTGTGCAAATATTTATCATTGCTTTTTGCAGGGGGGGGGTCCTTGAATCATGAATCAGGGGATGATGAGAGCCAGTGATATTGATTGAAATGTTCACACAGGCCAAACAAACATTTTACTGCGCCAATCTGTCACCAAGACATCTGGAAAACGGGCAGAAACCAGTGTGGAGGTTGCCCTTATAATTAGCATTATTTACTCAGGTCCTTCAGTACATTTGGCCTCTAGATAACAGTGTTTCTGTCTCTGCCCTTAATAAGCTCTAAATTTCCATTTAAATATACAGATTCAGGGGTAGCTCTTTGTTTTTCAGTCAAAAGATGCCCACTTTGTGCCATGTGGTTATGATCAGACAGGGGCCCATATCTGTTATATTAGTATCATGTCCCTGCAGCAGGATAATAAACAGCACAAATCATTAGAAATCATCACAAAAGCCTTTTTAACCAATTACAAGTGTCTGTCTAGACTTGGGTGTGGGGGGCACTGTAAAAAAATATCTTTGCATTTGTGTGCAAGTTTCCAGGACTCATTATAAATTACGATATTTATTGCCCTACTGGGGGGATTGGGTTTTATTACATTGTTTCTGTAATGGGGGGGGGGGGAGAATGTGAAATGTCCCAGGCTGAGTGACCCCCTCACACTCCCACATTCCTTTATATAAGTAGAAAAGCTTTGATATTACTCTATCGATAAGACGGGGACTCCATGGCTATTGATGGAATGCTGATATTGAGTAACATCTGGAGAGCCAGGACAAGGAGAAAGGGAATATCTTATTATGACATCCATATCTTCCTGCCAAGCATACTGGGTAATACACTCCTTACCTTGGTACGCTCGCTAGATATGTCACCAGTCTCCTCAAATCTTCTTGTCGTATCCTGTCGTGATTGCTCCGTGCTGGGAAGGTCAGGATGGGGCCCCCTCGCTTATCTCTCCCACCTGCCAAAAAAAAAAAAAAAATGCTACAAGAGAGTACTAATTATTACCATGCCAATTACCAGAGGCTTTTCACACTGGCATAACCCGATTTATATGTATCAAACAATGCAATAAACTGATATCATAACTGGTACAAATAAACTTATGATAATATCCCTTCAATGGAACCTGTTTATAGACTTTATATTCCCTTTAAAGCTGGTCCAGAACTGACCAAACCATATGTCTAATTCACATCTTTCCATTAAAAAGTGTAATTAGGCAAACACTGAATAACTCAACTTCCGCCATCAAATACACTCATTTCTATGTAAATTATTCATTCATTCCTGGAACTGAGAAATGCAAATTGCACTGAAACCACATTATGCTAATGCCTGTTACTGAAGCGGGCACGTCTAATCACAGCCAGACTGCTGCCCTTCTGCTTGTTTAGAATTCCAGTTCTACTGGCTGGCAGATGAGGGTGCTGGGAAATGTAGTTCAGGCACAGTTTAAAGGCATGTAGTTCAAATAATATGAGCAAGTTGGGATCCAGGAGATCTCCTCTCAGAAGCAGGCTTTATTGTGGCCTCTAATCTACCAGCCAGTTGGCATATATACCCTGCCAACACTCTGATTCACCCCATTCCCTAGGTTCTTGGAATTTCAAAAGAGGACTCGTCTCCAATCCCAACATGGGGTGCCCCTGTCCATTCACAGTGTGGTGATTTCCTATCTTGTATGATACAACCCCACAACCTTTTTATGCAGGCCTAAGGGATCTATACAGAATTGGGGGCAAACAACTGAGGGGGTCAGACAGAAAATAATGTATGAAAGGGAAGGAGTTTAGCTTAGAACAGACAAATGAGAATACAAGGAAAGCAGAGGGGATGAGAGACTAGAAGAGAAAGAGGGTTAGGGAATAGTGAGACAAATGGGGAGAAGATGAAAATTATAGAAGGGGAGAGAAGAGGGAATAAGGGGAGAGTCAGGCCAAACCCTAGTGGATAATATAAAAGGGGAAAGAAATACGGATAAAAGGAGGCTAAAAGGAGAATGGAGACAAGAGGGAATAAACTGAAAAGTGGGCTCCTGGTTATGTTCAATGGATAAAGCCCAGTCGGAGGGAGGAGGGGAATTCAGCTGTTCAGAGATATCCATCCTGTAACCCTCCAGCTGTTGAGTCTCCCATTAGTTACACAATATAATACACTGTTTGTGTTTTGTATCATGATTTCAGTCTACCAGACACCCCTGGATTTGATGCCTCCTTTCCAGCACCCTAATGTCTCTGTGTGGAGCTTTTCCTAAAATATGATATTTTCATATATTTCTGTAACAGCAGAAAAGACAGAATATTATTTTTAGGGTAGGAAGCGGCCATTCCGCCTTGAATTAGATCAGAATATATAGAAATAGGCACTGAGGCCCCATGGTTTCTATTTTTACATAGTTTCCTATTCCTGGGCTATTTATAGAAAAGGTTGGCAGCATGCCGGCTCCAAAAACCTACAAATGTCTTTACGCAACTCCAGACATTGCTCAATCTTGTGCCATTTGGGTAATCAGCAGTGTCTGAACCCCCACCTTCCCTTCAAGACTAACAAACAAAATCCATTGGTTGCTTGCTATTCGCCTACAAATCTTTCGCATGGGGGTAATATGATAAGCCTGGTTAATAGGAGAGAAATGACTGGAGGGACCAGTGGGGGACAGGAGTAATAGTAGAACTGTGCAGGAATACCAAATGGTCTTGGAGAAAGAATTTTGGCCCCAGTGTTCAGTCCCTGACACGTGCCCTGGCTGAGAGCGGCTGCTGGCACGGTTACTAAATTAGACAATGGCTGAAGATGAATACATACAGCTATTCTTATATCAGAATATTTATATCCCTGCAGCCTTCTGCTGGGAGTTGTAATTTTAAGGTTTAACATTTTTAAAAATTGCTCTTTAAGGGAGATGGTACATTTTGATTTCCAAGCAAAGTTGCATCTTACGTGTCTACTATATTTCACAATCTTTGGCACACAGAGGGTTAAATACAGACACATTCTGTATACCCGATACACATTAATCTTATGTGTGATTCTGTGCGATTGGCCTGGCGGTTAATCCAACTCCTGGGCAAAAGGTTCCGAAAAGCACAGCCTACTGGGATTACCCGGGAATCTCCGATTACACCACTTTTCTCAACCGCCACATCTGGTTACAAGATAACACCGACACTCTGGAACATTCCACCCTGATTTCTAAACAGTAGGGATGTAGCGAACGTCGGAAAAAAAGTTCGCGAACATATTCGCGAACTTGCGCAAAAATGCGAGCGGTTCGCGAACGGTTCGCGAACCCCATAGACTTCAATGGGAAGGCGAACTTTAACATCTAGAAAAGACATTTCTGGCCAGAAAAATGATTTTAAAGTTGTTTAAAGGGTGCAACGACCTGGACAGTGGCATGCCAGAGGGGGATCAAGGGCAAAAATGTATCTGAAAAATCTGCCTGTGTGTGCTTGGAAGAGATAGTGTAGGGGGAGAGCTGTTAGTGATTTCAGGGACAGATGATAGTAAGTTTGCTGGCTAGTAATCTGCTTGATACTGCTCTGTATTGGAGGGACAGAAGTCTGCAGGGATTTGAGGGACATTTTAGCTTAGGTAGCTTTGCTGGCTAGTAATCTACTGTTCTCTTTAAACAACTGCCATACGTTGACCTTGTAGGCATTGTTTGCCCAGTTTTTTTGGACGCAGCCACTGAAGCACAGTTGCCAGCAAAAATATGCCATATAAATGCTGAAAATAGTCATTTTTCGCCATACGTTGACCTTGTAGACATTGTTTGCCCAGTTTTTTTGGACGCAGCCACTGAAGCACAGTTGCCAGAAAAAATATGCCATATAAATGCTGAAAATAGTAATTTTTCGCCATACGTTGACCTTGTAGACATTGTTTGCCCAGTTTTTTTGGTTGCAGCCACTGAAGCACAGTTGCCAGAAAAAATATGCCACATAAATGCTGAAAATAGTCATTTTTTGCCATATACGTTGAGTCAACGTATGGCAAAAAATGACTATTTTCAGCATTTATATGGCATATTTTTTCTGGCCTCTGTGCTTCAGTGGCTGTGGCCAAAAAAACTGGGCAAACAATGCCTACAAGGTCAACGTATACACTACTACAGCGGTGGATACGGATTACGTAAAATATATGAATGCTGCTTGAAAAAAAGTAACTCAAGTGGTTTTTCTAGAGACGATAATATTATCAATATTTAGACAAAATGTGAACAAGCTCACACAGCTCGATGGCGGGTTGAAGAAAACAGTGTGCAAATAATGCCTACAAGGCCAACGTATACACTACTACAGCGGTGGATACGGATTACGTAAAATATATGAATGCTGCTTGAAAAAAGTGACTCCGGTGTTTTTTCTGGAGACGGTAATATTATGGATATTTAGACAGAATGTGAACAAGGTCACACAGCTCGATGGCGGGTTGAAGAAAACAGTGTGCAAATAATGCCTACAGGGCAAATAATGCCTAAAAAGGTCAACTTATACACTACTACAGCGGTAGTAAAATAAAAAAAGTAAAATAAAAAAAAAATGAATATTAAAAAAAAAAATTAAAGTTGGTGCTGCTGAACTACTAGGAGCAGCAGATTAGCACACCAGTCCCACTCCCCAACACTGCTAGACTAATAGCACTGGGCTCTTATAGTAGTAGTAGTAGTAGTAGTAGTAGTAAAACAACAAAAAAATAAATAAAAGCAGTCCTTACAAGGACTACTGTTATTGCAGCAGTCAGCAGATGAGATCAGAAGCAGGACAGCTGCCCACTGCAGCTACATACAGAGCACTGCAGTAGAAGGTAGATTACTAGCCAGCAAAGCTACCTAAGCTTAAATGTCCCTCAAACCCCTGCAGACTTCTGTCCCTCCAATAACAGAGCAGTATCAAAACGATTACTAGCCAGCAAACTTTCAACTGTCCCTGAAATCACTAACAGGCAGCAGCTCTCTCCCTACACTATCTCTTCAGCACACACAGGCAGAGTGAAAAAACGCTGCAGGGCTTCGGTTTTTATAGGGAAGGGGAGTGGTCCAGGGGAGAGCTTCCTGATTGGCTGCCATGTACCTGCTGGTCTGGGGTGAGAGGGCAAAAAAAAGCGCCAACAATGGCGAACCCAAAATGGCGAACGTCGCGCGACGTTCGCGAACTTCCGGCGAGCGCGAACACCCGATGTTCGCGCGAACAAGTTCGCCGGCGAACAGTTCGCGACATCTCTACTAAACAGAGGGAGAACTTGAATTTACAAGGTTTGAGGTGGGGGGGGGGAATAATATGTAACACAGACTAAATCTACCCCTTTCTAATCCATATGGGGATGCTAATGGTATCATAATGGGGGCAGTTGCAGTAGCGCAGGCAGTTAGTTTCTGTGTGACTCCCACAGCAGCTACAGAGAACAGGATAAAGCTCTGCTCAGGTTTCAAGATAATTCCCTAAGTAATGGAAACATAATGCAGGGATTAATGGGGGGATTCGATATGTCCTGTTATGTTCATATAGAAGAGTTCAAAGAGGGCTCACGCAGGCCCAATACCAGGGGGGCTACTCTAGTGTTACTCCAGGAATGTAAGTCTTGCGACCTAATCTGAATAACAGGAACTGACACCACCCCATCTAACCAGTTTCTCAGACTCCCGTTCCCTTGCCAGTCTGTGATATCACTGTGGGACTGGGCAGTTAAAGGAAAACTATACCCCTCAAATAATGTAGGTCTCTATAAAGATATATTGCTTAAAACAGCTCATATGTAAAACCCTGCTTCATGTAAATAAAACATTTTCATAATAATATACTTTATTTTAGTAGTATGTGCCATTGGGTGATCATAAATAGAAAAATTGCCATTTTAAAAAATAAGGACAGCCCCTTTGGGATCGTATGATTCACAGTGCACACAAACAAACCATACATGTTAGGTCACATGAGCCAATGAACAGGGTTCTGTCTTTTGCTTCCACACTTCTTCCTGTTACAATTAGAGCTGTAGTATTTCTGGTCAGCTGATCTCTGAGGCAGCACACAGACCATCACAAAATGGTGGTTCAAGGCAAGAGACTTAAATATATACATCGGTATGACAAGATTCTTTAATATGCCATTTAATTTGATATAAACTATCTGTTGCTCAAGTATTCGTTTTGGGGGTATAGTTTTCCTTTAATGCACATGGTGTCACATTCCTTCAGCTGTAATTACACAACAAGATCCCCCTGAGACCCCCAACAAGGACTGACCAATGAATACAGTCTGAAACAATATCACACAGGCCCCTTGGGATCCCAATATGTTTAGAATACGGATATGATGTGTTAGACTGAAAGGTAAAAAGAATATGACTAGTATCCCTTTATCTATCAGAGTAACAGAATGATTTTCCAAGGGTTAAAGGGAAAGTAATGCTGAAATACAATCTCTTAGGCCCTGGACACATATTCGGACATTTGCAGTATTTTTGGTGCGGTCCGCGCCACTGTTTTTTTAAAAAAAGCCAACCACTGCGTAAATACGCTAGCGGTTGCAACATTAGGCAATGGCATGCCATGTTAGGTTTGTTAAAACCGGAGCACCGCGTTGAAAATGCTGGAAATATCCGCATGTGTGTCCGGGACCTTATGTAGAAGTAATTAGCAATAATAAAGATATGTGCAAATACATTTCTGGAGGCCTGAGATGTCATTCACTGCACAGTCACAGTTCCATACAATGTTTGTTTATCCCTTTTTTTTGAAACAATGTAGCATAAGTCAGTTCTCCTCTAGGGCTGCTAATCGGTTGGCTTCTGCTACATTGTTTCAAGAGCCAGAGCCAGAGAACAAAATGGAACAGAGACAGTGCCAGATAACAGCAATGACAGATAAACATAATTATAAACCCAATCAGAATGGATATTGGGAAGCTGTTTGGAATTAATGCAGCAATGAAACAGTGGAACTCAGTGCAGCACCAGGCAGGGCCAAGACGTGGTATCTAAAAGCATCACTTTGACATGCTTAAGTACCTGAGGACATCAGACTCATGCTGAAGGTCTGCAGCACAGGGTCTGGGGTGCCAGTGCATGAATTTGATGTACCAACCCACAGCATGGCCTGAACCCTACAGAGCCCTGGACTGACAATCTGTGGATTGTGGCAGATGCTAGAGGGGCTGCTGTAAGATGCCAATCACTAGTTATTGGACCTCTGTGTACCTGAAATGCCAGGGACTGTTTTAAATCTCATTCTGGGCCTACTCTACCATGTTGAAAGTCCGGTACCAAAAGGCAACGGGAGTTGGATTTTAATAATCTGTAGCAAAGGGCAGACAATTTCCTACAAAAACAATAGAAAGAAGAGTATAACTAGTACTGTAAGACCAAAATCCATTATTGTCCCATAAACCTCAGCAATCCCCTTTTGCTTTTTCCATACACACATCTGTACCTGCAAGTTAAGGCAAAGGAACCTACCTGAGACAAAGGCCACTTTTTCCTTAAGTACAGGCAGGACGTCGGTAGCTTTTAATCCATCGTTCCGAAATGAACCTGCAAAATAAAGAAGAAGAAATGAGGCACAATCCCAGAATTCTGCTAAAGTGTTTCCCTCGGCCCCCGGCCCAGTTTCAGGATGGAGACTGCGGCCCAGTTACACTCAGGAAACTAGAAATATCTGAGAGGGGAGGAAGGAAGCCCTTTTATTTGGGTCAGAATATGCTGGGTAAAGCAGCACTGGTTCATATTGATGAGCAAACAACTTAAGTGTAAGGAAGACTCTCACCCTTATACAGTGCATGTTACATTCTTATCCTGCCTAGATAATGAAAATTATAAGTAAATGCATGCTACAGTCTGCATTGATTTCTGTGCTACCATGTAGAACATCTTAATTCATTGATTTTTAGCTTCTCGCCATATGGATTTTATTTATTACTTATTTTAAACAGGTCAGAGGGAACCCAAATGCAAAGTTACCAGGAACACTGCTAATAAAACAGAGTTTAATTGCCACTAACCATGTGACCACTATGACTAAGCTGTACAGTGGGCATGTTTGGGCCATTTTGCATATAATGGTCAGGTGGTATGCGAGTCCCTGGGGCATGCAAAATAACAGGGAGCGTCTTTAAAAAATCCAGTTGGAAGGTCTGACTATTTATGCAGCCCAGCAACCTGTATTTATTAGATGTGCACATATCAATATTGTGCTGTATTGAGAAATGTGTCATTGGCCGGATGAGGGGTCCCAAAGGTTTCAGCACAAGGCTGCACAATGCAGACTTATAAGACGTGTGTATAACAATATAAGTGTGGACAATAGTGAGAGTAAGAGCTATTGATACATGAGAGTGAAATAGTATAAATGCTAGTAATACATATGTGTATAGAGCAGAAGATTGCAGTGTCGGACTGGCTCACCGGGATACCAGGAAAACTCCCGGTGGGCCCAGGTGTCAGTGATCTCTCCTGCTTCTAAACATTTGGCCTATTTCATGGCCATTCACTATTTTTATTAGAACGCAGAGGCTAAATAGATGGAATAATAGATTATAGTATTATCGTATGTAAAGAAAAGAGACTATGAGAGGTTGATTGAGGAGAGGAAGAATAATAGTACTGAGAATGGGCCCCTGGTCTAAAGTTTTTGGGTGGGCCCTTGGTGTCCCAGTCCGACACTGGAAGCTGGTGATATGAGCAAAAAGAAAAGTGAGCATGATAGAATAGTGTAAGTGCAAGTGACTCATACTTTACTGTGTGCAATAGTGAGAGTGAGTCCCAGTGGTGCACAAGTGCACAGAATAGTTCTACTGATGAGTATGCAGAATGAAGAGATCGCTAGTAATACACACATATGTAGAAAAGTGCTGATGACCTGTGCATTAATGTGAGCAATGTATCAGTTCCCAGTCCAAGGCCCTGCCATACTTATACACATGACCCTGGTGCACTGGTTATACAACTAATTCCCTTTGTACAAGAGAGTATCTCACGGCTGCACATCAGCCTGGGCCTGAACACTCTCTGGGTCAGACCCTGCACATGGCGCCTGTGAAATATACAAGTATTGATTAGACCCTCTAGTAAATGATTTGCTTTCCCCATGCAATTAAAATTATGGGTTAACCATCAGTACATTTCATATCTGCCATAAAGGGGGAGCAGGAAGGGCAAGTGAGCCAGAGCGATGGATAGCCTACTTGCAGCAAATGGTTAAATTCTAGATGAGACCTTTTGCACAATATTCATGAGTTAGAGGCATAAATCAATCGGTGTGCCCCGCCCCCTATTCCCCACAAGTGCCTGCGCAGAGCCGAGTTACCAGGCAACTGTCATTCAGGTTCCACTAAGTTCCGAAGCTGAGGGAGGTTTGGGCAAGAGAATGGGCCCCTGCTGTGGTAACGAGGCCCTGGCGTGTCTGCTACAAGGGGAACTGCAATGGCATTATCTGAGTGGGCACAGACCTGGCTTCCTTCCTGTTCTGTTTTACTTGGAGTCTGGGGGGGGGGGTTCTAATCAGTGAATCGCCCTCTCTCCCATCCACACTTACACTCTAGCACTCTCTCCCATCCACACTTACACACCAGCACTCTATCCCATCTACACTTACACACAAGCACTCTCGCATGATTACATGCACCCTGATTTCTCACATGACGGGGTAATATGAGGCTGGGGTGGGGAATCAGAAGCAAAATAAAAAAGAGTTATTATCAGTAACATGTTTTATAAAGTGCCGGCCTATTTCACAGCGCTGTACAATAGTAGGCATATAGACAAGAATTACATATACATTCACTTATTAAAGGGGGTCGTGAGTCTGCAGAATTTTCATTCCAGAGCAGGAACACCAACAAGCCAATCAGCTCTGATCAGTCAACTGCAACATCACTAATGAAAGCAACATTCTGATTGGTTGCCATGGATTACTCGTGTAGCGTAAAATGTGTTTTGTTACATCCCCCCCCCAGTTCTAGTTACCCTTTAACTCTTTGAAAAACAGCATTGGGCCTTTTCATATTTAAATACCATCCATTTACAGAAACATATTCACCTGGTGATGCAGATACACAATGCCATTATTGTCATTCATTTTAAAAAGGTTCCGGTTCCTTAAGTATTATTTAAGCACAATTTGCAGAGACGTGGTCACAATATCCCCCCCCCCTCCCCCAGTTGCCTTAGCTCTCTCCCTTCCCCATTTTATATTCTGATCACAGTTCTGCCAGTAGAATTCTCCGGGGAAGCGAGAGGCCGCCCATTGTGTACCGTGAATAAGCCCCAGTATAGGGTTCATTCAGCACCTGATGTTTATTCCATGCGCTTATTATTAAGTGTGGGCCCCTGACAGCTCCGACCCGTTGGCCCTGCCTTTCATCTCCACTAAAAAACAAATTGTTCTTTTCTTTCTCTAAAAATCATCAAACACAATAGTCCTCCTGCTGGGAATTCTGGAAATCTGAGCACTTTGCTTCTTAATAACAAAAGTAACATTTAAGTGTTTGAATGTTTAACAATAATAAGCCATTTTAATTGCAGCAAACTGTGTTTATATGTGGGTGGTTCCTAATCACTTAGATGATGGGGCAAAGGGGTTAATTGTACCACATTCTACTCTGATGGGGGACCATAGAGCAAAAAGCCCTGCCCCACTCTAAATCCTGGCCATTCATTGGTTGAGCCTAATATGCAGGCAGAAAAGGATGTTCCATAAGGAACATTAGGACATTTCTAGGATATCTGGATTTTATAGCCAGATCAATGGAAACAGATTCATGTTTATTGTTGAGAGGGATCCATGCACAGTCCCAGGGGTAGATGGGGAAAGCACAAAAATAAATCTATTTGGGAGTCTGGGGGCAATTACCATCAACATCATCTGCACAGATGCCTATTTCTGTCTTTAAATGCACCTTCTCTCATGGGATCCTTACATATATATATATATATATATATTATATCCACAGATCAGGGGGTGGATCTGTATTATACATAGAGCAGCAGGGGTGGGTATATATTATAAACAAAGAAGGGGGAGGGTCTGTATTATACACAGTGCAGGGGTTGGGTATGTAAAATACACATATAGTTCCAGTTAAGGTGGGGAGATGAATAAATAGAGGGAGGTTATAAGCTGTAAGAGAGGCTCAGTGGGTCTGGATTCTGTGAAGCAGAAATGTGTAACAATAATTCTGCCAGAATTAGAAGAAAGTTGCATAAATCAATGCGCCCTTTCTTTCTAGGAACTGATTCTGTTTGGGATATTCAGTGGGGGACACACAGACCCTTAGCAATTAAGCAATTGCCTTGTGCTGCATTGTGGTCTCAGTATAAGACACACAGCAAAGAAATGGCATTGCTTACAGAGTGTGATGGGGAATGTGTTATCAGAAGCACTGGGCTGCTGTACTTAATACCAAGCCTTACCCAGCAGAAATACCACCTCTTCATATGTCACCCCACTTATATACCGCCTCCAGTATACTTATCGTTTCTAAATCACTTCTTTTAATAGCTCTCTAGTCTGGACTTTGGAATGTATCTGCATTTGTCAGTCCCATCACCCAAAAGGCTCATCATACTGTCACCAGGACAATGGTTAGTGCCCCCCTCTACTACCCCACTCTGTCAGTCTCCCTGTTCTGCCACCATTTTATGGTATATCTCTGTACCAAACTCTGAGCAAACTTAGGGGCTGTTCCTGCTGGACTGTGCTTAGTATGCTGCAATAGTTTTATGGTATCTCTCTGTACAGGCTATGAGCAAACTTAGAGGGCTGTTTCTACTAAACTGTGTTTAGTATAAGCTTACTCAGCGTTGGACTGGGCCGGCGGGACACCAGGAAAAAAACAGGTGGGCCTGTCGGTCCAGATCCGTCCTTGCATGGAATGGGGTCAGAGGCCGCTTTGTGTCTGGGGGTGGTGGGCCCCAGGCCCCCCAGTCCGACTCTGTGCTGACTGGTTGCATCCCATTGATTTTAGGCACAGTAGATATGATTGGTGAAGGGTTACAATGTAACAAAGGGTGGAATTCCTTTTCCTGGAATTCCTTTATTTGCTCCTGCTTTTTCCTCATTGATACAATGTTGCAGACTCCACTGTATGTGAGTTGATCACAACAACAGCCAACAATACTGGTTAAGTGGCTAGTGGCCAAGCAGTTATCCCTATATTGGATGGAATAGAGGCTGCAGGGATTCTAGAAATAAAATAACTTTCTCTGGGATTGCGCTGCTCTCATTAAATCTCTCAAAGCACAGGCCTATTTCTGCAACACAATTAATCATCCGAAGAAAGGCTGCCTGTCCCCTTTTGCCATCACATTCCCTCTTGTTCCAGAGAATTTGATTCGGGAACAGACTGAACCAAGAGGCAAATATTCTTCATATATCGCTTTTGCCATGAAACCTGGTGCTGCTGGATCCTTTCCCCAATAAACAGAATTAATACCATGCACATTTGTGAGTCTGCTCCCCCCTGACAGAATGGATCCCTCAAATACAAATACAAATACACCCCATGTGCTGAGTATATTCAACCTAATGTACTAGTCTGCAGGACATATTGGGTGGCATTTCCAGCTGGGCATTTCTCTGGCATTACAGAGCTGGGGCACGCAAGACTGACAGCAGGAGGTGTGAAATCATACACTCTCTGCACACACGTATGCTGGGGCTCAGCTGTTTATTTGTCTCTTAGGGTCCCTGTGGGAAGAGTCCATGCACCGAACGGTTAATCATCCCCTAGTCTGGCCACCCTCTGTCCTGTACGAAACGTCAGTCTGTCTCCAATCTCTGTCTCTGTGAGATGATGCAAAAGAGAACGTGTCTTTATCTGCCCCTAACAAACACAAACATGCAGATCTGTGCCACAGCAACAATAGTTTCAGCACAAGGATTATGATGGGTACTGTATTGTGTGGCACAACTAGTGTGTACTATTCACAACTGATGGTTTATATGGGAGAGGGGGTTCTTTGTATCTAGAAAAGTTTTACCTTCACTGACTCAGGTATAATATTAGGCACACAAAAGCATGATGGGTTGCAGGGTTTTGCCATTAGAAACACAGGGAAGAGTGTAACAGAGAGACGCCACTAGAGGGTAAATGCTGCTGCTGGGAAATGGTAGATTTCAGCAATGTTGCATGTTGGGAGTTGTGGTGAATCAGCATCATAACATCCCAAATCTGAAAGCGCTCACTGTACAAGTCAATGCAATCCCAGAGGGTTAAGCCTCTCCAACCTCGCTGCGTCTGTTAGTTTATTGTATAAACACACAACTCTGTAACACAGAAGGCTCCCCTTATTACCGACCCTCATTCCTTTTCTATATATTTTTGTTCTGACACAATTTCTGCTGGCAACTTTCCCTGTAAGTTTATGGAACATTTTCCCTGAAAACAAGTCTTTTTAGTCCAATACAATCGCATAACAGTCACACACAACAAGGGAACGCTGTTCCTCTATTTGAAATTGTGCCTGATAACTTACTCATGCTAAACAGTTCCAAGGACAGGAGAGCCATTTATAATACCTGCTATAAGAACATAAGCCAAACCCACAATTAGGTCCTTTATCTGAACAAGTTATGAGAGCAGAGCAGGCAGTAACCCTTCCAACATTTCCCCCCTGTCCCTATATATGTTAGGTACTTATGTAGTGCAACAATTCCCTATTCTGTAGGGGAACTGAGAGCAGAGCAGTAACCTTTAAACTTGTCTGCATTTGCTCCCACCCTTACTGGTCACCCATCCCAGACTGAGGTCACCTTGTATATTTGCAAATGTGAAGCATAACCAGTTTTATCTCTGCTTATGAAGTTTGCATTCAAGTAAAACACTCTCCTGCTGTGCTGACACAGCTGTTGGTAGAAAGACACCATCACAGCACTAAATGGGTTAAAAGTGCTGAGAAATGGAAAATGCAAATCAATTCTCTGGGGGCTTTGTTAAAGTACAATTAAATTAGGGTTACGCCTGTTTACATGTTGCTCTGGGAGCCCAGTGACAAATACAGTCTATACATTCAATAAATCATATCAAGAGCCAAAATGCTGCCATGGTACAGTCCTGTTAAGCTTCCTGCCTAACCTGCAAAGAGGGGGAAAGGCAATAGAAAATGAAAGGGTACAACAGAAGGCAGCTACAAGGGGGGAGAGCAAAAGACTGGGGGCGGAAACTGGAGCATATGCCAAAATAGAAATTTTGTAAGTGCAAGAGAAAGGCAATGAAAGGAAAACTTCAGGATGGGCAATAAAACAGGGGGCTTCCAAATATAAATGTCCATGGTCTGCAAGTGATACACCTCATTACTTAGGTGTCGGTCTGGACTGGCATTCAAAATAGGCCCTGGCTTTTCATGTACACAGAGGCCCGATGAGTTCTCCACCAGCCCATTAAATAGTGACTGTCATGGCATCTCACAGGAGCCCCTCTGCCGTTTGTCAGTCCGGGCCTGCAACTTAATAAAGGTCATTTACTTATTCAAGTGCAGAGTACAAAATGCAATATCGGACCCAGTGCTGACAACTGACAAGTCACTGTTATCTACCATTATTTACAGCGTTCTATGTCCTTTTTCATATTGAACCTCCATCCCTTACATATCCCATGCACAAAGTAGCAATGTCCTTGCATAAGGCAAAACCCCTACCAATCTCTTTTATTTTTCACCTGCTTTCCAGGTTCCTTCCAACTTACTGCATCACCCCAGCGTCGCTACCATATTGCAACATGGGAGTCAATAAGCCAGTGCAACAGGGAAAAGTATTAGAGCAATCCGCACAATTTAGGGGGAGCTCAGGAAGTGTCATTAATTAATATCACTGCTTTTGGAGAATCAGAGCTTGACAGAGCCTTTCTAACTGATTTATACCACCGGCAAAAAAAAAAGTTCCCAGCATATATTATCAATAATAATAAATCATTCTGTCCTCAACTCCACCCTTGGTGGGTGTCAGCGCTCCCCTCTTGTGTTCATTGCTGATGTGAGCACAGCTTTAATTCATTGTAATAATAATAATGATTATAATGGAGACATCATTTTAAAG
The DNA here is from genome assembly GCF_017654675.1 of Xenopus laevis. Taxonomy (NCBI): domain Eukaryota; kingdom Metazoa; phylum Chordata; class Amphibia; order Anura; family Pipidae; genus Xenopus; species Xenopus laevis. The sequence goes on along the minus strand of NC_054388.1, from coordinate 49,387,818 downwards.
GGTACACTATTTTTCTCTATATAGAAAACGACCCTTGTGCACTGTATTATACCTCCATAAGGGCTAAGTTACATGGTGCCCTGCCTGACACTGACACACATGAATGGCAGCAACAGGAATTGACTCTTAAAGGGGTTGTTCGCCTTCCAAACACATTTTCAGTTGAGTTGATTTCAGAATGTTCACCAGAAATAAAGACTTTTTTCAATTTCTTTGCATTTTTCATTTATTACTATTTTTCACAAAATCTAAGTTTAAAATGTAATGCCCCTGTCTCTGGTGTTTGAATCTGGCAGCTCAGTAATCCAGATGCAGACTCTAAACTGTTACAATTCTGCAACATTTAGTTGATACATTTCTCAGCAGCATCTCTGGAGTATTAGTAACTATTGTATCAATTCTAACAACTGCTTTTAATAAAACTCAGGGATTCTGCTCAGCAGGGACAAAGATAACAACTGTATCAACTACTGTAAATGTATCCATTTAGAACAATTTACAGGGTCAGTGACCCCCCCAGTGCTGCTTTAAAAGGTAAAAAATGACACTTTACACTTTAATATTAGAAAAACAGTCTCACACACAGAAAATAGAAAGTAATTGGAAAAAGTCTTTATTTGTGAAAACCTGAAACCAACTGAACTGAAAAATAGTGTTGGAAGGTGAACAACCCCTTGGTGGAATGTGCATTATATGCCTAAAATTGAAATGACAGTTACCTGGCTGGCATAAGCAAATTATGCCACATTGGCATACACAACACATTAGGGTTATAGGGGAAATGCTGAGATTGGTGGAAAGGAAACAATAGAAAAATAGACAAATCCAAGGAAGAGGTGCTGGGAGGATACTTTCTGTATATTCTACTTATATCCCACACAGATGTTTGTACTGCAGGACTGCGGCAGTCGGGTTGATGGTCTCAGTCTGTGTTTACAGTCACTTTTCTGGAAGGCAGATTTATTCTGCATTGTATCAATTTCCCTTTTCAAACAAATATTTGTGTGTTTGTCTCAAAGCCAAAAAGCAGAGGGAGAGGCTGCACCAAAGCAACTGATTCAGGGCACCCTTTCACTGCTGAAGGAATCTCGAGTCAGGAAAAGGGATCAGTTGATGAAATACTTTCCTTAGTCGTATACGATGCTGAGCCTATATGGCCTTGATTGTGCAGGAGCCCTGGGGCTAAACAGATTTTCTAAGATCATGTTATTTATAAAAGAAGAACTATTTGCTCCTTCAGTTGTTGTTAAACTAAAACTCCCAATACCCTAACACAGTGCTGTCCAACTTCTGTGGTATCAAGGGCCTGAATTTTTCTGGCCTACATGGTGGAGGGCCGATAATGGGCGCCAGTGATGACCACTCCCTGTTTTTAAACCACACCCACTTTAAACCACACCCATGTTACCACAAGACCATGTCCACATTAATGGTGGTAGAACACCAAAAGACCAGATGACTGGTGCTCACTGCAGGGATATCATTTATCACTCTTGTGGGAAAAAAGTTAAGTCATATTAAAGGAATTTGTCAGTGTAAAAATAAAAACTGGGTAAATAGATGAGCTATACAAAATAAAAAAATGTTTCTAATATTGTTAGTTAGCCAAAAATGTAATGTATAAAGGCTGGAGTGACTGGATGTCTAACATAATAGCCAGAACACTACTTCCTGCTTTGCAGCTCTCTTGGTTTACACTGATTGGTTACCAGGCAGTAACCAATCAGTGACTTGATGGGGGTCACATGGGTCATGACTGTTGCTTTTGAATCTGAGTTGAATGCTAAGGATCAATTTCAAACTTACTGAACAGTTATGTCCCATGTGGCCTCCCTGGCAGAGTATGTCACACACAGGCAGAGTATGTCATACACAGGCAGAGTATGTCACACACTGGCAGAGTATGTTACACACAGACAGAGTATGTCACACACAGGCAGAGTAGGACAGGCAATGATTATCGCACACACAAGGAGCATAGGGAAGGCAGAACAGAGCAGGAGACAGTTTCCACTGATCAGGACCACTTTAAGATTTGCTACAGTGACTCGGTGCTGGTGCCTCTCCAGCAGTTAGTGTGAACAGGTGAACAATGTGGGCAGTTTCAGTCGAGGTCTCAAGTGTAAACAGTATAGGGCTTCTTGCACTACACACTACATCTTAGCCTTCTGTCTCCATGTTGCCCTAGTATCTCCATCTCACCCTACTGTCTCCTTCTTGTCCTACTCAACAAAGTAACTATGGCTAAAGAAAGAAAGTGGAGCAAGTTGCTGATGTGGCACATATAAGTGAAATGTCAACCTGGCAGGGATCTGTACATACCCAGTGCACACATGGTCATGCCCTTTTTGCTATGACAGGCAAACTCTATGACGCCAGTTACTGATTTGTGTTTCCTGAGAATTTGATTGGCCCATGCAGCACTGGCCATCTCACCAATATTTAATAAACAGAATCTTACAGAGCAATTCCCACTGGTTCTAATCAGGGAATTCTTTCTTGCCAAGCTTTATAATTATTCCATTGTTGGGATGTTTATATGCATCAGCATGAGGCCATGCCCAGCAAGTGATGGAATTGTCTGGGGATCAAACAAACTACATGTCCCAGAGAGCATTGTGTTTCCTGATTGTATTTCCACAAATACAAAGGGAACATGAAACATATTAAGCAATATCTGAGCCAAACTTTAACATGTCCATTGTCTGCATCATATAATTGTAGTCACTAACACAGTGTAGGCCAATAGGAATCTGGTTGAATACAAGAATATAAAGTGCAGGGGGATCATGGTAGCTGCACAGTACATGTCCTGCCTGATGGTGCAGAATCTCAGTCCATCATGAAATACTTAAGAAGATGGGGCCCCATATACTGTATGGTTTTAGAAATTGGTTTCAATAAAGACTAGTTCCACCTTCTCTAGAACATCCTTCAAAGACATGGCATGTGGAAGACAGCAAAAGATCAACCCCTGAGCTCCATCTGCTTGCTGATCATGGTAGTGCAAGAGTGTTCACCTAAATCAGTGCATATTTTTTACCCACAATGCAGCTTTTTCCTTGGAATGGCAGCATATCTGGTGAGTCCAGAAAAAATGCCACCCCGGCAATTTCTCCCTCTATATGGAATCACCAATAGCAACCTATTAGCAGGCAGCATTTATTGGGCACCTGTTTGAAAGCAAGCAGCTCATTGGCTACTATGCATTCCGTTGTGCTATTTATTACATATGGAGGTAGGGTGTGGAATTCACATAGTTGTGCTGCTAATGTGTGGGTATTAAACATGTCGCACCCGGAATTATACCGATACATACAGGGGAGTAACTACAGAGGAAGCAGACCCTGCAACTGCAGGAGGGCCCAGGTGGTATGGGGGCCCCATGAGGCCCTAATTTAAATACAATTACATTAAATATTGGTAAAAAAGGTCAACCTCTGGACATTTTGCAGGCTTGAAAAATAATTTGCTGTGGGGCCCAGTAAGATCTAGTTACACCGCTGGATTCATACATATCGAGACATTTCTGCCTCTCCCCCCAGTGTATTCAACTGCAGTGAACACCTTCAAATCCCCTCCTATTGATTCTCTTTAATACAGGAAACAGAGACTTATGTCAGAGCCCACCCTGTCTTATAAATGACTATAGATTTAAAAAAAAAAACACATTCGCTGAGGGCACCTGACATCTGGACAATGCTAGGGGGGCTCAAGCTGCTTTGATTTTTCATTAGGTTTTTTTTTTCCACAAGTGAAATTTCTATTCGTTTCTGGCCAGCGCCGGCTAGACATGATTAGTGAGAGCAAAGGCCTCTGGGAGGAGGTGAGTTCCTCTGGGCCAGTAATGTGTGTGGTGCTTTAATATGTTACAGATTTGTCTGGCCAGCCTTCTCCGTGCCCGGGGGGATCTCTTATAAAATATGCATGCAGCTAGCCGGGGTTCTATTGATTCTGGCTTGGAGTGGGCTTGTTTTATTACATTAGGCACTGAGTGTTCCACTAGATGTATATAAGTAAGGCATACCTCCCAACATTTTGTAAATAAAAAGAGGGACAAAAAAAAGTTGCCATGCGTAACGTGGCAATTTTTTTTACCACACCCATTTTTGTGGCCACACCCCCTAATTACCATGTTCATTTTACAAAAATTCGCAGGTTATAAAAGTTTCAACATATTTCTGTGGTTTTTTTCAGTTATTACAGTTTTGCTAATGAAGGTGAATTGTCCTTTAAGATGAGAGTCTAACTTTTCCCAAGGCACCGGTTAACTTATATTGTTACAATTACTTATTTGCTTATCTAGATTGCTTATCTAGATAGATTTGAATTGTTACAAATGTATCTTATTGTCTGTTGTGGCTGTTCTGGGCTCTCTGACAAAAGCCAATTAAGTTAGAAACGTTGTTTCTTTTTCTGGCTGTTCAGTGCAGTAAAAAACTCTACTTTCCAGTACAAATAAGGGACAGGAGGTTGAGCTGTCAAAAGAGGGACTGTCCCTCTAAAAACGGGACAGTTGGGAGGTATGGAACATTGCCCCCCCTTTGGTTTACATGCTATTACACCAGCACACAAAACAACACAATATTTTATATTCGATTCATCCACGGCTACAGAGGTGCTTTGCACTCAAGGAATTCTCTCATTTCCAGGGAACAACAAACGAAAGGACCAACAGATGCTGAGTAAAAACTCCCATAAACTTGCCATGTGCATTTTAAGGAGAAGTTGTCCTGCTTTTGAGCAATATGATATTCACAGGGTTACAGATAGTGATAAAAATTCTGAGCACTCATAATGAGGTTGTGGAATGCACTGCCGGGTGATGTTGTGATGGCTGATTCAGTTAATGCCTTTAAGAATGGCTTGGATGATTTTTTGGACAGACATAATATCAAAGGCTATTGTGATACTAAGCTCTATAGTTAGTATAGGTATGGGTAGATAGAATTTGATTAAAAGTAGGGAGGGGTGTATGTATGGATGCTGGGTTTTCATTTGGAGGGGTTGAACTTGATGGACTTTGTCTTTTTTCAACCCAATTTAACTATGTAACTATGTAACTATGTAATAAATCAACCCAAACTCTCGGCTGCACACCGTTCCCAGTTTTCTTACAGTAAGCGCCCTATAGTAGTTCATAGTAGTTAGTCAATAATAGTTCATAGTAATGAGACATGAGCCCCATACTTCCAAAAATATGTAGGTTTTCACCTAAGGCAGGGCCCTCCAAGGAAGAGCTTGAAAGCTACTGCTGTATACTGTATGCAGCACTGTACTATACTGCAGGGCAATTTCGTTAGGCCTAAGGCAGTAGCCTTGCAATACTGTACTGTTACTGTGCATGTGATTCAGGTTGCATGATATTTCAGCTGTCATGGAGACTCCCATATGTAATAAACATGCACCTAATAAATACAATCAAAACATGACACTTCCTCTTTAAATTCTGAACAATGCACAGCTGTTACACTGAAACCTGATATTCACACATCAAAGATGATCCTTAATTTTCCCCATCACCCCTTCCTCACACTCATATACACACTCACACAGAACACAAAACCAGAGCAATCCTCCAGCCTCTGCACAGCCCAACCTACTCACTTTGTGCGTGGGGAGGGATCACTGCTCATTCTGCCTCTGACAGTTTCTAACATGAAAGCTCATGAGTGTATGAATATTTCATAGGAATATGTGCTACTGAGCTGTTTTGTCTCCCATGTTCCATCCGCACTGGAATTACCAGCATCTCATACAGGATGAATCAGAGGTCACCTCCTCCTCTCTGATGTGCAAATGCGGCCCCCAATAACCCTTTAATAAGAGCCATGAGGAATGCAGAGTGCGTTATGGAGTGGGACACACAGGAACAGCTGGTTATTACTCCTACAGAAGAAATGTGACAAAGGAACCGCAACAATAATGTTACATTGTAATAACCAAAATAAGAGGCATTTGGGAGTTTTACTCTTTTCCCTTATTCTCATTCAGAATGCAGACTTGTGCTATAAGAATACTGTAGAGCAGTCAGGTCTATGTGCTTCATTTTACATTTTATGGCAGGCAAGAGAATTAAGTGTTTCTCCAACTGTCAGAAAGATTTAAAGGGGTGGTTCACCTTTAAGCTAACATTTAGAATACACTATTTCTAGCAACTGGCTTCCATTATTTATTTTTCTTTTTTTTTATAGTTTTTTTTATTTATATGCCTTTTCTGCTTTCCAGCTTTCAAATGGGGGTCACTGACCGTAGCAGCCAAAAAAATGTTCACTCTGTGAGGCTATCATTTTATGGTTATTGTTACTTTTTATTGCTTATCTTTTTATGCAGGTCATCTCCTATTCATATTCCAGCCTCTTGTTTAAACCATTGCCTGGCTGCCCGGGTAAATAAGACCCTAGCAACCAGATAGCTTCTGGTAAAATTCCAAAATGGAAAGTGGCTGAACGAAAAGCGAAATAACTTAAAACCCCAGAAAAATGACCAAATGCAAATATTCTTTAGCATATCAAAATATTTTGTAAAGGTTTAAAGGTGAACCACCAATATTATCATTGCTCTCGTAGGGCCTTGGGAACCAAGAATTGGATCAGAACTGTGTCCTGCTTTTATTTACCTTTCCATATTGTAAGAGAAACCTCATAATCGGCATGTGATCACAGAGACTGGCCCTAAACAGAACAGGGACCCAGACAGGGGCAGGAGGGAAATTATAAAAGACATCACAGATGGGGAGGGACCTTTTAAACATCTGTGACCTGCCCTCGACTTGCCCTATAGGCTGTATGTCAGACCAGAACTACCTGACCTATACAGGCCCATCTCTAATCTGTCAATCCTGTCTCTTCCATATCTACAATCTATTTATATGTCTTTTTCTGTTTCCTCCTTAGCACTGCGTATCTTGACAGCGCTATATAAATAAATGATGATGATGATCCATCCACAGATATACATCCAGTACCTGTACCTACAAGTACCCCACATTTGACTCACTGGAAGCTGAAGTGGAGTGGGAGGTGCAAGTCTGGGGAGAGGGCGCTGGTGCAATTAGTTATTAGATGGAATTTCATTATATAGGACAAAATGTAGGGGCGTCTTGGAGAATGAGTGGGGCACAGGCAGAGATCATCTAGGAGGTTCAAGGGCAAATCCTCCACTGAGTATTTTGTTGATGAGACATGAAATGGCACAAGCCCGAGGTATCACTGCAGGCAAATTCTTAATATTTCTTTTTCTTCTCTTGTTTTGCTCAATGTTTGTCATTTTCCCCATTTCGTCTGTGTTTCCAAGGCAACCCTTTCAGCTCCATGCTCACAAGAAGCCCAGTAAATAGAGTCTGTTTTCATCTACCGCCAGTCTCGGCTTAGAAATCATACAATTAACCCCTTCAGTGCTACGGGATGTCGAATCTACAATGTCGGTCATTGGAATAGCAAAGTGCTGGCACCCAAATTTTACAGCTCTAGGTTCCCCTTTGATCTATGCAGCACCATGTGTTCACATGCAGCACATAATGCAGCAAGGTCAAGGGGACTCAAAGGGCATGGAAATGGTTAAAAGAGCCCTGCCTATCTGCATGATGCTCCATGTCAGTAACTTCCTAAACCCTCCATAGCCTTACGCTTCATTCACTGATGGCTCATTTACTATTATAGGGCAATGTCTGCTAATGGATGCAAATTGACAGCCATCAGTCACTTTGTACCTTTTTTTGCACTAAGCATTTTCAATTTCAAGTAATCAATGCATAACTGCACAGTTTATTCGGTGATTTCTAGATTATTTGCCTTCTTTCGAATTTATAAACTGCCTACCAGTTGCTAGGGGGAGAACACACAGAAAACACATCTACTGTGTGGCTACATGTTTATTACAATAGGGATACACTATGTTCAAGCTATATCCATTCTGCCCCATCAGTTTGATGTTAAGCCTAGTTTATTATAATTTAAATCCCTGGATAGTTGCTATGGTCAGCGGAAGCCTAGCAACTAGAATAGCAGTTTCTGGGAATAGGTTGTAGCTGTAACACTTTATATGACATCTCACATTCAGGAATCACATTTTTATGGGAATCAAAGTTCACCAACTCCATGGGGTGACACCCAAACCTGAAACAAAGAGTCTCTGAAGCTGGTTCCTATTCAGCATGAAACTGTGTTGTGCTTCTGGGTTCATAAGCTTCGCAAACCTGTTCAGAGATTGAAGACATGTGTTTCCTGGTGCAACATCCTCTGGCTCTTATTTATTATTAGATATGACTGGTAGTCATGTTTGAACATGCTGATCTTCCCGGCACGGGTCAGACTAAGGGTCTGTAAAACACTTCCAGGTCCAGTCTGGGTGCCCCTGTGTGTACTGAGAGAATAAACCAAACCAAATGCAGATGCACCTCCTGTTCTGTCTCCCTAACTCATAGAACAGCGTGGCTGGCATATTAGTTACCAATGGACAGTTTCGGACTGGCCCACCGGGATACCAGGAAAACTCAAGGTGCGCCCAGGTGTCAGTGGGCCCTCATGCTGTTAAACATCTGGCCTATTTCATGGCCATTCCCTATTTCATTGAGAACAAAGAGGCTTAAAAGATGGAATAATAGACTATAGTACTATAGTATATAAATAAAATAGACTAGGAGAATAGAGGTTGAGTGAGGAGAGGTGAAATAGTAGTACTGAGAGTGGGCCCCTGGTCTAAGCTTTTTGGGTGGGCCCCTGGAGTCCCAGTCCGACACTGCCAATGGAGAACAATTCTATGAATCATTGGGTACCTGGGAGCTAAGAACTTGCTGCAGAATTTCTGTACCTGGATAGTGGGAATTGTTCTGTAGGCAGAGATGGTAGGAGAGGAAAGGATGATTATACAACCGATTCAGCAAGTTTGTCCCTATAAACAGCAGTGATCCATTTACAGCCTAATTCTCCGCTGCTTGGCACTCACAGGCCAGTACAATCAATTGCCTGTATGTTTGTGAAGTTTTAAAGGAATTATTCAGTATAAAAATTAAAACTGGGTAAATAGATAGGCTGTGCAAAATAGAAAATGTTTTCAATATAGATAATTAGCCAAAAATAAAGGCTGGAGTGACTGCATTCTAACATAATAGACAGAACACTACTTACTGCTTTGCAGCTCTCTTGCAGTCCACTGATGGTTACCAGGCAGTAACCAATCAGTGACTTGAGGAGTGGAGGGCACATGGGATTAATTGCAAACTCATTGAACAGTTATGTCCCATATGACTCCCCTTAAAGTCATTACTAACTCAGAGTTAGCTAAAAATCAGGACGTTGGGTTCTTTTCTGTTAGACATCCAGTCACTCCAGCTTTTATACATTACATTTTTGGCTAACTAACTATATTAGTAACATTTTTTTATTTTGCACATACTATCTATTTACCCAGTTGTTATGTTACACTGTAAATAAATAAATAAATAAATAAATATGTGGATTGCACACTCAGACTAATTTATAAAGTCAAAATTTTATTGTATCAAAAAACTTACATCATAGCAGAACCCCAATATACGTTTTTTGATACAATAAAATTTGGACTTTTTAAATTAGTCTGAGTGTGCGATCTACATATTTATTTGTTTACATGATATTCACCAGGAGGCTTTGATTGGGTAGCCCCCATTGGATTGGTACCTCAGCATTTTTCTTAAGGGTGTGCGCTTTCCAAATTATAGTTTGTTATTTTACACTGAACTGTTCCTTTAACCCAACCCAGAGAGGGTATATAATCTAGCTGTGTCCAAGTCAAAATAAATTGATGCAAGGCAAATGCCACCAATGGCTAAAATGGACATCCAATGACATGGTCCAGGAAACTGTCTCCCAAGATGCCATATGGAGAAATGTTTCCTCTGACACACACTGCACAAGAAAGCTCACAAGTGATCACTTTTGCACCCATTGCTGAAAAGATATCAAAGGGAACATTGATATGGAGAATGTCAGGCAGCAAGGCTAAAATAACCCAAAGGGCGATAGTTTGACTCTATTGAAAAACCAATGTAATAAACTATTTGAGTTGACCTTGCAATTCAAATCATTCAGGTCACCAAGTTATGAATGTTCTAATTTTTGCATAATGAAAGGTCTATTTCTTATTCACTGCTCCCAAAAGCTCCATATTTAATGGAGTCAACCCACTGATGTGGGTTCTTGGGAAAAAAAACCCTTAAAGGAGAACTATAGCCTAAAAATGAATATGGCAAAAATGGCATATTTTATATACTGCACTTATTGCACCACCTTAAAATTTCAGCTTCTCAATAGCAACAATGATCCAGGACTTTGAGAAGCTAAGTTTAGGGGTCGTCGCAAATTATCAAGCAGAAAATGAGGTGTGTCTGTAATATAAGCTGATGCTACAAGGCTGATTATTAAATTCTGATGCTAGTTGAGCTGCCATGTAGTAATTATCTGTATTAATCACTAATCAACCTTATATTGTAACATTTATATTCTATGTGTACTGTATATTTTCAGATGGTCCCTAAGCTCAGTAAGTGACAGCAGCACAGAGCATGTGCAGAAAAGATGATGGGGAGTTACAGGGGCAACTTAACAGATCTTTATTGCTAACGGACTGTGGTTGCCTTGACTGATACAGAAGCCTAAAACATAATATACAACATAATATGCAACATTTCTAGCCTACTTCTTTAGTTAAACTTTAGTTCTCCTTTAATGGTCCAAAAAACAGCACTGGATTCTCATTGGAGGCTCCTTGCAGTTACAGGGTCACTGGTTTATGGAACATTGTTGCTATAAGATTCCATCTCTGGTATTGCTGCACTACAGATCCCAGCATGCTTTCAAAATGGAGAGCTGTAGACCAGTGGATATCCTATGACAGATCATTAATGTTTAGTTTCCTTAAATTGGATCCAGATCAAATTGTGGCAAGGGCATTATATCCAATGGGGTAAGAAAATATATAAATGAACATGTTTAGTGATAAAATCCCCCAGTCAGTGTTGTGAGTAATCAGAACTGGTACCAAACAGATTAGGGGAAACCTGCTGCCCAGAGCTTAAGGTCCCCATAGACGTAAAGATTCTTCTTTGGTGAACGACCGATTTCAGTGCAGTCCGGCCAATCCGTCAAATTATCGTGCGGTTAGTGGGATTAGAACGATTTTACATGTTACGATTTTTTGTCCGATATCTGTCAAAAAATTGATCGGCCAGGTTTAAAAATCTTTATTGGTGCAATCTATCTATGTTTGCAGGGCCAGGTACTCTTTAGTTTTGCTGGGAATATCGCCTGAAATTGTCTTTTTAGTTGATGGACACATCGTACATTTAAACAATCATTTCGAGATAATCGTGGTCTCACGGTAATGATTGGATCTTTTAAGAATCTTTACATCTATGGCCAGCTTTAGTCTGAGTCAGATCTCCTGGGAGGAGAAATCTCGGATAAAAATACAGCTTTTAGGTAAAAAAGATAAAGTAATTGGACAGCCCCCCCCCCAAGAATGGAAAGTATACGGTACTGGAAAATAAATTAATTTTCCGTACCTTGCAATTACAAATCCATTTATTGCTGGAGCATTAAATCCTCTTCACACTGCAATGCTGTAATTTTAAGATGAATAAGTGTAAGAAGTTAATTCTGTTCCTGTGCATGGCACTTTAGTGTAATGAGGTTAATTGACAATACGCCTTTTGTAATTAGATTTTAACAGTGGAATAATTTAAGCTGCATTACCACAGTCTCAGTGGCCAGCCATGGAGTAAAGCTGTAAATGTTTCACCCAAAAGTTACTTTTATAGGCTGGCGCTGGTGCCAAAGGGTTTTAGAAAGAGAGCACAGAGCCCATACTCTTGACTTGACATTTTCCTTTACTAGAAGAATAACGTAATTCTTTTTCGTGTGTGTTTGCAAAACACAATTTACAATTTGTAATTGGTTTATTTATTTTTTATTTGTAGTTTTTTAGTTATTTCGTTTTTTTTTCAGTTGCTCTCCAGTTTACATTTTCAGCAATCTGGTTGCTAGGGTCCAAATTACCCTAGCATCCATGCACTGGTTTGAATAAGAGACTGGTATATGAATAGGAGAGTAATAAAAAGTAACAATAACAATAAATGTATAGCCTTACAGAGCATTTGTTTTTTACAGGTGGTCGGTGACCCCAGTTAGAAAGCTGGAAAGAGTCAGTAGGAAAAGAAGGCAAATAATTCAAAAACTATAAAAAAAAATAACGAAGACCAATTTAAAAGTTGCTTACAGTTGGCCATTCTATAACATGCTAGAAATTAACTTTAAGGTGAACCACCCCTTTACGGGAAATGGCACAAGGGGTGTCTTGACTTTTTTTTTAGAACCTTGTGACACAGGACCAAATTGTCCAATGTTGCTTGCTATGGCTTTCAAGCAATAGCCATTGCAATCAATGTTGGACAACTTTGGGATATATGTTGCCACCTCCCAAGCTACTAAAACTTTGTGAAACAAAGTACCTGAAATCACAAAGTTAAGTGTGTTGTTATGCTTAAAAGTTCAGCCTTCTGGAAGGAGATTACAGGCAACACTAGAATAGAACTGGGATGCTAAAGGCCAAAGAAAACCCTCAAAAAAGCTGGGAAGCTTTGAGACAGAGTAGATTTAGAAAAGAACTGAGAATTTATGAGAAAATGGAAGCCCAGAGTTAATCTAGGAAGACTTAGAATACGATTGCCAGATCATGCAAACAACTGAAACAACTGAAAACATTAAGAAATGCAAACAATTAATGTCAAATACTTGCTTTTATTAGAAGTGTCCCTGATTATTCAATTGATTTGGAAATTAGGAAATAACCCAGAAAGAAGCTGAAAGATAACAGGTAGCCAGGGCTGAGATAGGAACTTTAAGACAATGGGTGAGCAGGGCGTAACGTATAACAAAACTGGAAGACAAAGGAGACCAAGAACAGAGGTAAGGGCCTAAAAGAAACAGAAAAGTAAATAGAAGAGAAATAGACGAGTCTAGAAACCTTCATCATACTGAAGGCCCAGAAAGAAACATGACCCTTAAACAGATGAAGATCTGGAATACAGTTAGAAGCATTCAATGGAAAGAAGACCCACAAAAAAACTAAAATGGGATTTTCTATGCAAAACAAAACCATGCTGGAAACCTTCAAGATGTACTACACCAAGAGTAGAATGGAGATCCTGTAAGAAAAGCTGGGGCAGACAAGCACTCGGACACTGAAAAGGGAGAAAACTGCCAGATCAGGACTGGGATTTCTGTAGAAAACGAAGACCTACAACTGAGGTGGGATTCTGTAAGAAACAAAGACTAATACAAGAGCTGTGACCCTACCAAGCGAGGAGATCCTAGAACCCAAGTAACATTCAAAAACAAAAGCAAGAACTATACCTGTCATCCATAACTGAAGAATGACTTGGAATGACTGGTATTCTGTGAGAGAAAAAAGACCCAGAACAGGTTGAAACAAGGGAAGGAAGTCACAGAACAGAGAACACTACAAGGGGAGGGAGACCTAGAACCCAGTTGTTGAAAAGTTATGAAAAAAATTATAAAAAGTTAGATTATAACAGGAGGGAAGGCACATCCAAAAACTTTGACCCTGCAAGATAATAATACCTACAAACGAATAAGGAACCCTGTGAGGTAAGGAAGGCCTGAGCTAGAAATGAGACCTTTAAGCTAAAGGCATCTGACCACAGAAGGTTCTAGCCAATAAGAAGTATTATTAGCAAAGTTTATTATTTGACTGCATTTGCCAGTTACCAGCACTGCACAGATATAATTTGCTTTTCTGCATTACTAATTAATATACTTCACATAATTAGCTATTTAATTAGGAATGAAATGTTTCTGCACCTGGTGATTATGACAGGAGACACATTTGTCCTCTAACTACAACAGAACCTCTCAGTTGTCTTTCTCCCTGATCCCAATGTACCCACTTGCCTCCAACCTCATGAAAATGCAAGCAGTGGGTGAGGCTACAACAATCTAATGGAATCTAACAGGGGGGCAGAAAGTCTCAAACAGTGTGTGGGCTAGAGGCCATGCCCACATTGTGACCATGCCCCTACACACCCCACCCATTTTACGCAACCCACACTTTCCATTATAATAATAAGCATTCTGATGGTGATGACTCAAGCAGTGGGTGTGGCCAGAGTACACCGATAACAGGAGGAGCAGAAACTCATACAGTGGATGGGGCCAGCCCAGAACACTCTGATTTACGGGGGGGGGGGGGCAGTGAGTTTTGGACTCTGAATGCAGCCTATGGGGACTGGTTGTACAGGGTGCAGGGAGTTGTAGTTTACCAGCAACATCAGCTGGAAATCCTACTTTATAAACAATCGAGAGCCACACAAAGCCACACCCCTACTGGGGTGGGGCCCGGCTGGTGGGTGCAGAGCCCCCCAGGGGTGCCTCCCCAGGGGCCCCCACCGAGCACCCACCCACCACCCGCCCTACCCCCTCCCCATTTTTTCCCCGGTGACCTGCTGAACCCTGCCACTAGTGGTCCTGAGAAAAGGTGCGGAAATAACCTGAAGACAGATTGCACACTGCAGGGAGTTATCTAGAAACCAAACACTGATTTGTGTTATCACAGATAATAGGGGAGAAGAGGATTTTATAGGCCACTGGACACTTCACATTCTAAGGAAAGCTCATGGAGTAATTGGGGGCACATCATTGTGCAGGTTGCTTCGATTTTGGAGTTGTTAATACCCCTTCCCTAGAAGGCATTGATTTAAAGGGGAACTGTCATTTTAATTAAACTATGGCAGCATAGGTATTCCCCTGCACTAAGCACAATTCAGCCTGAATGCTTATGACTATAATGGTATATTGAGATTAAAAAATATAATTGTAGTTGGGTGAATATATGGTCTCCTCTATATATTTAGATTGATTTCAGACTTATGGATGGATGACAGTTTTTAGAAGAGGTAAAAGAGTGCAGTTCAGAGAAGAGAGGCATTAGGGAAGATAAGGAATAGAGATTAGGTAATGGCACTAAAACCTTGCAGAAATGGCTCATAACCAGTAGACTTCTCTTTCCTGGCAGCAGTGAAACGCTTGGCTATTACACTGCCTGGGATAATAATATCTTCTTCTATAACTGCCACCCCCTCAATAGCAGCACTAGCCCAGACTGCAGGGACAGAAAGTCGGCATGCAGGCATATCAATATGGCAACCCTGAGATTCTGCTCAGCAGGGACAGAGATAAGAAATGTATCAACTAAATGTATAAATTTAGAACAGTTTAAAGGGATACTGTCATGGGAAAAAACATTTTTTTTTAAATGAATCAGTTAATAGTGCTGCTCCAGCAGAATTCTGCACTGAAATCCATTTCTCAAAAGAGCAAACTGATTTTTTTATATTCAATTTTGTCAATTTCCCAGCTGCCCCTGGTCATGTGACTTGTGTCTGCACTGTAGGAGAGAAATGCTTTCTGCCAGGCTGCTGTTTTTCCTGTTCAGTGTAACTGAATGTGTCTCAGGGGGACATGGGTTTTTACTATTGAGTGCTGTTCTCAGATCTACCAGGCAGCTGTTATCTTGTGTTAGGGAGCTGCTATCTGGTTACCTTCCCATTGTTCTTTTATTTGGCTGCTGGGAGGGAAAGGGAGGGGGGTGATATCACTCCAACTTGCAGTACAGCAGTAAAGAGTGATTGAAGTTTATCAGAGCACAAGTCACATGACATGGGGCAGCTGGGAAATTGACAGTATGTCTAGCCCCATGTCAGATTTCAAAATTGAAATGACAGTATCCCTTTAAAGAGTCGGCAACTCCCCCTCCCAGAGCTGGTTTAGAAGGTGAAAAATGACACTTTACACTTCAATATTATAAAAACTGCGACACATAGAAAATAGAAAGTAATTGCAAAAGTCGTTATTGCTGGTGATCTATCTGAAAGGAACTAGTTGTTTGAAGGTGAACAACCCCTTTAAAGATGACATATCCTTTTTACGGAGAAAGGGAATCTGCTGCCCTACTTCCTCTGCCCGGACACTTAGTGTACGCGCCTTCCCATTGCTGCGCTGTTCTAGTGCCAGCCACATGGTCCTAGCGTCGGCTTCTGTGCGAACGCCAGTGCGCTATTCAGTACCGGAGCACCCAGTGCTCCTTAGGATGCGGCAGGACAGCACACCACCCCTAAAATTTTGCCGCCCTAGGCCTGGGCCTTTGTGGCCTCACCACTCTGTGGCCTTACTTCCACTCTGGTGGAGGCAAAAACGGTGGATTTCTGCGCCAAAACTCGACATTATGCATTTTGCGCCAAAATCTGACGTGCCTGCAGAAGAGAAGGGGAACAGGGGGGCAGAGCAATGCTGCTCTGTAACAGGATCATTCAGCAAAGGAGAGAGGGAGGTGACATTCTGCCACTTCCCAGGGTCATTTAACATATATCAAGATAGAAAAGAAATAAATACAATGTGTTTAGGTACTTCTGGTGCTTTAAAGAGGACCGGTCACCTTAAGAAATAGTTCCAAATACTTAAGGGCAGAGAAACATGCTGCAATTCAGGGAGATTAGTTGCCCGGAGACTAATCTCCCTGAATTGCAGCATGTGTCTCTGCCCTTAATGATTTGGAACTATTTCTTAAATCTTAAGGTGACTGTCAGGATGGCACTCGGAGCGCATCAATTTCCTAAGTCGCCCGAAGTTGCCTCACGAGGAAACTTCGGACGACTGTGGGAAATGTAGCGCTCTCTGCCAGCTATTTTCATTCTAGCAGGTGGAAAGGCAGGGGAGGCAGTTCGGGGAGATTAGTCGCCACAAAGAAGAGGAGGTTTGTTGCCGGGAATCTAATCTCCCCGAATTGCAGCGTGTGTCTCTGCCCTTACTACTGTGTAAGTTAAACCAAGTAAACTTTACTCACATTATGTACATTTTTTAAATTGCGTTTCCTTCAGTTTGGGGATTAACAGGCAAATTAAGCAGGCAGCCGCCATTTTGTGGACACTGTTATATTTAAGGCAAGCTTTGCATCATCCCAAAATCTTATTTATGTGCTAGAATATTGCCCATGTCCAGGCACATAATTAGACAGCGAGGAGGGTGCAAAATGGCAAGTGAACATAATTGCCTGTCTGGCCTCTATGCTTAAGGCATAGAGGAGGGGCAGGTAATATTTGATTGAGAGCTGAGATTTTAAAATAACCTTTTATGTATGGGCACTTAATTAAAAAATGAATTTAGGTTTCATGTTTAATTTGAAAAGGACTTTTATTATACAGATTTTGAAGCCTGGGTGGCAAGTCCCCTTTAACGCTGCACCCCCACAGTCAGCAGGACAACACGCAATTGACTTGTCATCACCATATTGGGGCCCTTGGGATTTAGAGTCACAGACACGAATGCAGAGAAGTGGCCTTGTTACTTGTTACTACCAGCGGGCGATGGAAACATGCAACTATAAATATAACAGGGACAATGACTTTTTGTAACATAGTAGTGAGGTTGAAAAAAAGACCAAGAAGTTCAAACTTTCCAAAACTCTCAGTAATCACAGGTTATTATATTATATCCCTGATCCAGGAGTATAAAGTATTACATGCTCTGGAGAGAATTCTGGGTTGCGTTCAGGGTGGTGGGGGCTCTGCGGATCCCTTGCACTTATCCAGACAAGCGGCTTTATCTCATACAGACAAATAGTTTCCATGCTGGTGAGACAGTGTCTACCTTACGCGCTGGACTCAGACTGACCCCCTGCCACTCACTGAGTCATCTCATTACACTGACCATGATAGAAGCCTTCACAGGTTTATACGAGAAACAGTCCAGATCCTTACATATAAGAATCAAGGAATCTGATTCCGACTTATTAAAGGGGAGATAACCCCAAAAAAACAAAGAAAATGTCATTCTAAGCAACTTAATGGGTTTGCATAAAAAAATTCTACCAATGCCGTCTAAGTTCTGGGCACGAATACTTGGCTACTGTACCTGGGGCTTTTTCTTATCATGGGGGGGGGGCACAAATCTAAACTCCCAGTTGCCATTTACTGCTGAGGGCCCTTCCCTACCTGGTGGATAAAACCAGCAGCTGATTGTACCACTTGTTCTCCTTACACAGAAACACAATCAGTCAAATTCAGAACATATGTGGTTTCCTGCCGTGCCCACTGTTTATATGCCGCTGATCTCTGTGTTTGAAATCCAAGAATCAATAAAATGTAAGGGCTTTATGATCTGCTCGCTCCCACCTTGTACAGAACCACATTGTGTTTAGCAGCACGAACACAATAACTTGGATTAGGGATTTATTTTTGGAAGGATATATGTTTTAATTAACTAAGAACTTTATAAATCAGCCCAGATGTGCCCCAGGGGTGAGCCTATTAACTATTTCCAATACCGTATGCTCATTTTCAGATGCATGTGGTTGTTTTGAACCCACCCATCCATATTTTATATGCTACTGAGTACCCACTGCACACTCTACGTTCAAGACCACTTCATCTATTAGGTCATAGCCCACTGTAGCTTGTAACTAAAAAAATGGATCTGAAGGAATATATCAGATTTCTACAGAATCATAAATACATAAGTGCCACACAGGCACAACCCCAAATCTCAGTCTTTTGTACTTTTCTTGCTATAGTTAATAGGGAGAGGTGCCGATCCCTCCAACCAACATGGAGCATTCGCTTTCCGGAGAGGCTTTTGGAAAAAGGAAAAATGAATTTGCTACAACCCCAAATCTCACCATAACTGGTCTTCAAGCTGGGCCTTTTTAACTCATAACAAGTTGTTTGGGGTAACAGTCACCCTGCTCTACTGTAATTCCAGGGATACCCATGGCACAAATTAGAACTCACCCCAAATTCCACCCCAACTGGCCTTCAGGCTGGGCTTCCTTAGCTCATAACAAGGTTACAGATATTGAGAAACATTGGGGTAACAGCCACCCTGCTATAGTCCCTCCCAAATATGGTATATACACTACAATACTCAGTAGTTTTGACAGTGATGCATCTGGGAAAAAACCCTAGCAGTTTATATTTCTGCCTATGTGTGCTGCCCCAATCTCCTGCCCTTTCACGCCCAGTGAGGAATCCCAGTATTTCCCTCAGTTCTGTCAGGAAACAATAAATACTCTGAATTCCTGCATTGCCATATGGAGTAGTAATTCTGGAATTTCCTCCCCTCCCTTATGGTGCCATCCCTCACCTTGATCTCAATAAACTGACCCCCCTTTCCCTTCTGTGGGATATGTTTACCCTGATTAGGGCCAGTTATAGTGAGGGCAGAGCCTGTAGACATAAAATAGGGTTGTACAAAGTGTGGCCCTTCAGTTGCTGTTGAACTACAACTCTCTATATGCTGATCCCTAATATAGCACTGTCAGAGTATTGTGATTGTATGGGGATAAAAGAAAAATCAAAGCGGCCTGAGGCAAACGGCGCGCTCCTTGTGCCATCCCGCCGGCGATTTTCATTCTAGCCGGCGGGAGGCAGTTCTGGGAGATTATTCGCCCTGAAGAAGAGGAGATTTGTCGTCAGACGACTAATCTCCCAGAATCTGAGTGTGTGTCCTGACCCTTAATGGTTCTGTGATTCTCTTGTTTTAAATGTTATATAGTTATCTGGTGGCTAGGCTCCTAGGCTCTCTGTGCCTATAGCAACCAGGCAGTGGTCGAAATGACAGAGCAGTCAACATTGTGTGTCCTTCACCCATCTTATTCAACCTTGTGGGTTGGGTGCAAAGCAGTCTGGAAACCCTTGCCAGGGGTTTGTATAGACATACAGGAAAAATATAGCGATGCAGCACCTCCTTGTTGCAACAGCTATTTTTTTCCTGTGGTCAAAATGACAGACTGGAAGATGAGTTGCTTAAAACATAGATAGAGGTGAGCTCCCTGTGTGCAGAGCTTCCACAACATCATTTCTACTAGGGATAATAAAAGTCAAATTCTGCTCCCAGTACACCCAGAGAAATATTCATGTTCAGGACAAACCACTAACCTGTCAGTCATGGTCAGAAACTCATTAATAAAGACATGTAATGTATAGTAAAGAACAAAGTAATGTTGTATACACAGAGAGAAGTATCTGCTATAAAAAGAGATAAGCACAGTGCACCTATGTTATAAAGAGAGAGCACAGTAAGTATGTTACTAGTAAAAAGAGATGTATACAGTAGGTCTATGTTATACAGAGAGTGATTTAGGGTGAGTCTGTCATACAGAGATAGTACACTGTCTGTTATACAGTACAGTACATGTATTATGAAGAAAGATGAGTACAGACCACCTGTGTTATACAGAGAGCGAGAGGAGGAATTCAGAATGTCTATAATAAAAAAAGTTGAGTACAGTAGGTCTTTTAACAAAGAGATGTGACTACAATATATCTGTAAAGCTCCCCATAGATTCTTCTTGCCGAATGACCGATTTTAGGAAAGGCCGACCAATCCTTCGAAATTATCGTGCGGTTAGTGGGATTCGAACGATCGTACATCTTAAGATTTTTCGGCCGACATCTGTCGGGAAATTGAGGTCAGATCAAAAAATCTTTGCTGGTCCCAGTGCAATCTATCTATGTTTGCAGGGCCAAGCAGGCAGCTCCCCTTTGTTTTCCTGGCAAATTGGTCTTTTTAGTTGATGTTAAATTCGTACGATCGTTCAGAGAAGATCGTGGTCTCACGATCAGGATCTGATCTTTTAAAAATCTCAACATCTATGGCCAGCTTTATACAGAGAGAAAAATATATTGTAATAAGTCACTTATAAAGAGAGTGCAGGAAGCTCTCACATGCAGTGACTTCTTGTTTCTATTTGTTTCCTTTCTCCCTGTCTCAGCCTGGTGTACTGTGCTTTGGCATATGTTGGCAAACTATAATAATAGCACAGTAATTATCTTATACAGAGTAAGGTATACAGTAAGTATGTTACACAGAGGGGTACAGTAAGTGTTATACATAGGGTACACTGTTATCCATGGAAATCAGTGCAGTAAATCTGTATACTAGAAGTACAGTAAGTGTTATACAAAGAGAGAAGTACAGTAAATGTTATCCATAGAAAACAGTGCAGTAAAAGGTATGTAAAGAGAGGAGTAGAATAAATTTGTATCCATACAGAGCAGTGAAGTAAAGCAGTGCAGCAAGTTTGGTATACATAGAGAACAGACAGCATTAGGCTATGGAGTGCTGTGTTATACATAGAGTGTAATAGAAAAAGCAGGGTAGAGTAAGACAGACTGATTAGATCAAGGCTGCCTTGTTGCATCAAATCCCGTACAGTCCTGCAGCCCATGGCCTGTCTCAGCCTGCCTTATCAGTTATTATTCTCACTCTGCCCACATTACAGCACAGAGGCCCCTCTGGCAGGAGGCACATTAAGGCACCAGTTGGGCTCTTACAGATATGAGCAGCTGGAATCCAAGCGAGTTAATGTAATGAGACTGCGTTGTGTTCAGTTCATCTGATCTGTAGCCTCGGGACGGGTCCCAGTTATTCTGCCGTCCATGGGATGGATATTTTTATTACTGAATTCTGCACATATCCCAACTGCTCCCATCACATCCCCCCTACACACACAGACTCGCTTCTGCAGGGAATTGATCTGGAGTATTAAAAAGGGAAAGTGGCAAGTCCAGTGGATCCAAAGGCAGAATTACATGTTGCTACTGGCTTTGCCTCAGTAAAAAGTTCACCAGAATTAAACCAGGATGGGGCAACCTATAGCTCTGGCTACATAAAGGCTTATGTTTTCTGGCAAATAAATCTATGTAACAAACAGACTTTCTGAGCTTTAATCTGGGGAATAAACAAAGATGCTGGATTAGCTATATCCAATGTACTATAAATAAATATATATAATATATTCCACCTCATCCTGCACTGATTCTGTATATATCAGGTTTCACTTAAAAATCATTGTTTTTGTTTGTTTTGACTGATTCCCATTTGTTTGCCAATCTATTGCTTCTTTCTACTAAATTGCGCATTTAATTGTCGGAAATTGCAGCACTTGTATACACATAATCAGGCAGGTGCCTTCGCAATAAACAGCCCCTGACTGGTCGCTATGGCATAAGCTCTGCCATAAAGAAAGGCCACAGTGATGCATTTGGCCAGTAGGGAGTGTGGGGAAAAGTCAAATAATTACCAACCAGTAACCCGAACAAAAAATGTTGCAAACACATTACTTCTTAAAGGGAAACAAAACCAAAGGTTTTACGTTGCTGCCCATGAACAAACAGGAATTTAGGCAAAGGATGCCTGGGACGATAGTAGAAAGGTTACTAAAATATCATTGTGGCTCTGTTTATTATCTGTTTATTCCACAGGTCACTGCAGTTCTCTCCTAACAGGATCACCCTGAGAAAAAAAAAATCTGAGAAAAAAAAAATAGCAATCTATTTCACCAGCGGGTGCCTAACATTTTGGCAGCCCCATCAATGGAGACATGATGCTCTTGTTTGAAAACAGAGAAAGGCAGTTAGGGGCGTTTCTGCCATGAGGCAAGGTGAAAACCTCTCCTGGTAACTTTAAGAGGCAAATTTCCGGTAATTACCTTGTGGACCACGTCAGTTATGTTACGGCAAGTTCAGGTGGCAAACGGGGGATGGCAGCATGGCAAATCCTGCCTCAGGAGGCTTTAACACTAAAATTGGTTCTGGAAATGGCTTCCACGTGTATTATACACAGAATTTTTACTATATTTATCCTGTTCTGTGTTCTAGTGTATTATACATAAAACTGGAACTGTATTTATCTTGCCATATGAATATGTATATATATATATATACTGTTTGTGGTATTCAATGCCTCGCACCATGCTTTCCTCTCCCTCAATGACCCAGTAGAGCTGGCAGAATGAGGGCAGAAGAACAGATCGATGCTGACAGATTTTTTTATAGAATCCTATCAGGCATTCCTTCTTCTTAATTCAGAGCCACCACAATTAGCTCATTAATTACAATGGCCGTAGATGCAGAGCCCAAAATTTGGGGTCCTACAATAAACTTATTGTACATTACATTATTTATGTATCATGAAAAAACGAATTGAACATTTAAATGGCCCCAATAGACATAATATAACGCGTTGATGTATTAGTGTATAATTCCTTGCATGGCATGGCCTTTTGGGAAAGGAACTTTTTACTTCACATGCATTTTTGTGTTTCAATTTCCTGTAAATTAACCGTCTCTCCTTCCTGACTAGCAAATGCAGCAACTCTGTCTTCCTTTATGGCTTGGATTCTATTTATACACTCAAGGTAAGGGCTCAGTCTCACAGACACAAAGAAGGATTAATTGCCCTTTATCTGAAAGGCTTATATTTAAAGCACAGTTGGCTGGAGGGGAAGATAAGAAAGCATAGACAAGTCAGAGCAAGCAAAACCACTAAAAAACATAAATATATGAACCACAGGTTTGTATGAAGGGTAACTATCCTGTATGGATCAGAGTATGGACAGATTCTAAACCTATGAATGTTGGCAGGTATAATTGGGGGACCGGATTTCCTTCCTTCAATGAAATTAATAGGGTTGTAGACTGCAGAGTAATCATGGAAATGGAAATCATTGTGGCCTATCAGAAAATATAGAAAATATACTTCCAGTCCATGGGCAGTGCCCAGGACACACAAAAGGGGTTAATGTGTAGCTCTAAAGGATAGAATAAGGAGTACACTGAGCTCAGGTCCCTAGAGAGCAAAGTGCAGCCTCCTGACAATCCCTCATTGTGCTCCATGAATGGGTCCCCTGAGCTGTGTCCAGTTCCCACTCCTCCTGCCCTGACATGGGCCCCTCACTGGGATCCAGAGCCAATAACTTGGAAAAACCAGAAGTCAACCCCCTTGACCCTCTGCCAGGCTATTGCATCAGTTTTAAACTACAGCTCCCAGCATTCTCTAGCAGCCATGGAAATAAATGGCTAGTTAAAGCTCCCAGCATTTTCTGCTGTAATGTACCTCCCAAGCCAATGAATCTAAGCATATGGTTCTGCTGCCAGGGATGTACATCACTTAATTGGCATATACATTTTCAGGGAAAGTCTCAATCTTTAAATACTTTACTTTGCCTTTACATTTTGGAAAAGCGGAAATGATTAGGGCTTCATTTGAATTTAATTGTGATTTATGACTTGGGCCTGTTCTACTAAATCATTGGCACTTGGGGCCCCGCTGCTGAAATCCTATTATTTCCTGGAAATGAGGTTGAGGGATTTTGGGGAATAATCTGTCAGTGGTTAATAAGACACAACTGCATGTTAATTAAATACAAATTCATCTAAGGGTGGGTAGTTAACTCTACTCATGCCTCCCTGCAATGTTACTCTGCAAAGGGAGCCTCTGCACAAAGGCTATTTGCAAAGCTGCAGAGGTACAGGGTTACAGAATACAATGGTGGATCTAGTACTGATTGGTCAATGCCCCAATTATGAGGTTTGTACTTTATTATAGGGATACCGATGATTTGAGGAGTCATATTCTTGACATTGACAGGGCCCAATTTTCTGGTTATAATATTACGTTTGTTTTAAAAACACAGGAATTCTGTGCAGCACAGTCAGGAAACTTCCATGCCTAACCCACTTTACTGCAGTGGAAGGTAGTGGCCACTTGTATATTTTCCTGGCCAACTTATACCTTCCTGACTCCAAAGGGCAAATGGACCAGTCACTGGATCAACTTTGTAAAACATGTTATTATAAGCAGTTTTTATATTGCCTTCTTTTAACAGAAAAGGCATCCATTCCTTCTTTGAACTTATCGAAGGTGTCTGCCAGTACAGCAACCAGAGTTTCAGGGACAGAATACCACAACTTCCCACCTGTCACTGTAAAACAGAAAGGTACAGTACCAATAGTGTAAACATTTTGCAAAAGACTCTGGCACATAGGGAGTAGTGATATGTGGGTCAGGAAAAACTCAAATCATACCCAACCCTAACTTGCAAAACCATAGCCCACACTTGACCCTATCCTGCAAAATGTTGTCTTGTTTGTAACTACACCCAACATTTAAAAAAATTGGAAAGAGGGATAAACATTTGTTGACCATGCCCATGTTATGGCGACACACCAAATTACCATGTCCAACCTCTGGGAGGTTATGCAAGTTTGAAAACATTTCTGGAGAGTTGGGCAATGTTTAATGAGTTATAACAGTTTTGCTAATGAAGATGAAGTTCTCTCGCACTAAGGCCCTGGACACACATGTGTCTTTTTACTGTCTTATGCGTGGCCCGCGCCGCGTTTTTTAAAAAAAAAAAGCTTATACACTAGCGTAATGTGCTATTGCCTTAAGCTTAAACTGCTAAGCGCATCTACGTGATGGTTGTCTTCTTTAAAAACCGCAGCAAGGACCACGCCGAAAATGCAGTTGAAAAATACATGTGTGTCTGGGGCCTTAGTGTTCTGGGCTCCCTGCCAAAAAAAAGCTTTTATTTTAATTGTTTGAGAAACTTTGAAACTTTTTATGGAGTCAGTGCAGGAGATAAAAAGAACTCGGGACTTTTTATTAAAAACCCAGGACGGCGGGCTGAGCTGTCAAAATTGAGACAGTTGGGATGAATGCCACATCCAACCTGTACCTGTGTCTTCCTGCTCCATAAGCTACTTCTGTAACTGCCCCTGATTCCAAGACAGGAATCTATGGGAACAAAGGAGGAGTGTACTACCACCATCTGACCCACACTCAAACTGAACCAGGAATGGCCACCCAATGTTCAACCCAAACCTGTTGACCTGCAGGTAAACCCATGGGTTTTGAGTAAAACCTATCATTAATAGGGAAGATACTGGTATCCAGAGCCTAACCCGACAGTATAAGACACAAGGTATAAGGTGCTGAGCTCCATGTACTAGCCACTGTTTATTGTCTCAGTTAATGGTCTCTTGTACATGTGTCTCCCTGCCTGGAATTCCTTTATAACCCAGCTGTAGTCTGTGCTTGTAGTCTGTGCTTTATTGGCTGTGATAGATTTACAGGAGGAGATGCTCTTGGATCTGTACCATGAATATCTCCCCCTCTTAGCTGCAGCTCAGGGACTAGGACCTTGTAAAATCCCAGCTAATGGAATAAAGAAGAATAATTCACAAGGAGCTGGTCTGACACCAAAAAACTTAGATTTACCATCAGGTACAATTAATCCTACAGAAACAGAAATGCCTTTCTTCACTGGTATATTAAACCCTGCACATCAAGCTGGCCAAACTAATTTCAGCTTGAGTGTAGGTATCGCCATAGTCATTCCCTACAATGAAAGTAATTTCCCTCATCCTGAAAACTCCATGCGGTGAAAAGCCAGGAATGTGACTAGTGAATGCAACATGACCTGATAATGTCACAATATGACAGAAAGTGAGCCTGACTAGCTTGCTAGACTGGGTTTGCTGCAGTGTATTTTAGAAACTCTTTAGAAATGAACACTGGGGAATAACTTTTGTGCAAATGATAATAGGCTCTCTTTAAACTTGCCCCTATCCCACATTAAAACCCATATTTCTAATTACTGGCTATACCGTAACTATCAATCAATTTCTCTTCTGATAAAAAACATACTTTCCAAAATGGCAACTTGGTACCCAATCCAGTTTAGTGCAATCCAATTCCCTCATATTCATACCCTTATACCTCATTCAGCCTCTTACCTTTACATCTCTCCTTGTCTCTTCCTGTTCTCATTCTAATCTTCCTCACTCAGCAAATCACATCTCCACCCACCTAGTTCCAAGCACCCACATCTCCCTTCCATCCCCCAGCTCTTGCCTTCTCTGCAGTACCCCTACAACTATCCATCATATCCCTCCCATATGGGCTGACGGCACAGAACATAGAAAAGGCTGAACTCATTCTGTCATAGGCACAAACCTCATGCACCCCCTTCTACAAAGCAGACTCTGCTTTACTCACTACATAATCCTCTGTATGTTCTGCTGCTTCCATCCCCATGTATCTCTGGGACAGAAACCAAAAGATGCAAGGCTCCAAATGCACCCTTACCACCTTGACTTCTGCAACCCTCCATTGTGGACAGTCCATGTTGCTACAGCGAAGCACACTACTCGCTCCATTATGCCATATCAATTTGTGTCAGAACTATTGTATTCTACACAGCCTTAGCTCAATGCAGAAGAATCAGGTGTATTAACTAGCAAAGCAGAGAATACAGTACTTGAACATAATGATTTCAATAGCAAAAACTCCAATGCACATTGGAAAGTTGCTCAGCATCACAAAATTTAAAGAAAAAACATTTGGATGAATTCATTGAATTAGATGAACTGATATATGCCTTTATTCAACCTTATTTAGCCACTTGCAGGTCAGATGCATGGAACTGTGCCAGTGTCTGACAGAGTGGGGTGTTTGTGGCTGCAGAGTGTTAAGCTGGACACAGACGCAAAGATCCAATCATACGAATTAAGGTACGATCAGACTTCCCCATCTCCCGACCTGCCACTAACCATTCAGATCAAATAAAGTACAAAAGAACAGATCAGCCGATGTTCTGCCCCTGACAGCAATCGTACGATATCTATGTCCAACCAAAGCTAGGGACAGTCTCCCACTGAAAATCGTACGATCGGCAATACACGCAGAGATATTATCGGCAGCCGACAGAAATTGTCTAACCTGTCCGATCGACCAAACGACCGATCTCCGCCGGACGAAAGATGAAGGGACTTTACACACACGGTCCGAAAATCGTACGAATCCTCGATTCGTACGATCAGATCTTTGCGTCTATGGCCAGCTTTATATACAGGGGGATTATCTCTCCTCTTTGTTCCACAGAAAAATTAATCTGGAGAGAGACCACAATTCCAGCTGAGTTGCATTACAAGCCTGGTGTATTTACCCCTAATCCTGTTACTGAGATCCAACAGAGTTTCAGGCTCCCTACATGGCACACACAGTCCCCAGTAGCAGCACATCCTACCCCTGACCTCCCTCTGCCTTCCAGAAACTTGAGGCAGGGATAGGGTAAGTTATCCCACCCAGAGAACCCAGCATGGTCCAGACAGACAGAGACAGATGCTGACAGAAGTGCCTTAACCCTTTATTGAGCTCTATAAAACTGTCAAAGCAGTCATGATGTAAAATCATTCCCAGAGGACCCAGTTCTGCCAAGCTGGCATATAAACCCACATGGAACTCATTATGAAGACACAATACCCCCCCCCAAACATAAATGATTCAGTGGTTGTAAATCCCAATCTTTCCTGACTGTTAACTTTTATAGGATACAGTAAAAACAAGATCCCTTAATCCATGGGTCATACAAATGGAACTCTCCTGCTGGCACTGTGTATGGTCTTTCTGGTACAGGAGAAGATTAATATGTCTATTGTAGGGGAGAGGTTTAAGGGCAGTTGCACACGGGAAGATTTGTCGCCCACAATTTTTTAGACGCGACTGCGGGCGACAAAGAAATATACCTCTCTATTGCTGGTAATAGGAAATGCTGGCGGTATGTCCAACTGATTGCTAAATTGCCTCTGGAGGCATCTTAGGTCAATTTAGAGATCAGTTGGGTATACCACCAGAGATTTCAATTACTGGCAAAGGAGAGGCATTTTTGGGAGATTTGGTGCATCTAAAAAATTTACAGGCGAAAATATTCCCGTGTGCCACTGCTAGAGTTGCCACCTAGCCGGTATTTTACCGGTCTGGCCGGTGAAAATGATGCTTGATGCCAATGTTATTAATAGGAAAAAACAGCAAGAATATAGGAAGGCCGGTATTTTATTCCAGAAAAGGTGTCAACCCTAGCCACTGCTCTTAGAGCTGTTCAATGGAGAATGGAAGAGGAGGCAGTTCTATTGAATGGAGGGTAGGGGAGATACATATAATGATTATATATGTAAAGGAAGGTATAACAGGGCCATATTTCAGGCTTGGGGCCATTCATCCCTGGGGGGGGTGAGAATTAGATTAATAACCCCAGTATTTTTCTTTTGTGGTGATCTTTGTGCTACAAGGTCAAAGTTGCACTTGGTGATTTATCTGCCTCATTCTCTATGGGATTACAGCATCTCTGGGGGGTGTTATAGTCTTCACCTCTTAATATATGTAAGAATAAATATTAATTCCCCTGGCACTAAGCTCCCAGCTGGCTCCTATCATCTCATTCAGACATGTTGCAGACTCTCCAGCACATGAGAGGTTAACAAGCCAGTCATGTGACCCATCCCCACCGTTTCCTGCAGCCTTTGGAAATGAGTGTAAAATCCCGAGCCAAAAAAAAGTCGTCAGTCCTGAGTCTAGATCCTTCCTTAAAAAGAACCGCGCTCGTGCGGACAGAGCCACCCCCGGGAGATGACATCACAGCTTTCCATGTTATGTTTCCATTTTAAGAACATGCTGGCATGTAGTGCTGAGGTTTCAGCCTTAGATACATAGTAGCTGAGGTTGTAATAAGACAATGAAGAAAAATATTCTTCCTGACTTCAAAATATAGGTTGCCCATTCGCTCCTATGTTGGAAAATAATCTAATATATCTACCAGTAAAGCTGCCCAGTGTTAGTGGGAGGAGTTAGAGGCAGCTTTGCTGAAAATATAGAAAACAATGAGTAAATGAATGTACATATTTATATACAGTACATAGTAATGGAGGGTACACAAAAAATTCACCAACTGCATGGGTGCATAGTGGTAGCTCAGCAAGCACATCTACAGCAATAACTCACAGGACTTGCTTAAAAAATGGGAAAATATAGTTTTTATTGTGCAAAATCAATGTATCCGTCACATAGTCAGACCTTTATCAAGATATATATACTGGAAGGTTGCTGGGAATTTGTTTTTATTTCCTTTGTATGTGGGCAGCTATGACATTTCTAATTAGAAGATACAATGAAGGAAGCATAAGATACAGTAAAGTATAACTTTTGGCTGTTGCCAACCTGCGACCAAGTTATAGATCAACAAGGATGCTGGGAAAACAACATGGACACTTCAGTAAGTAAGTGCCATGTAACAACTGCAACCAATGAAACAGTTGCTCAAAGGGCTGAAGCTGCTGACCCATGGGCTTGGTGGAAGAAGCCATAATATAGTCGAGCGCATTTATCTCCGTACATCACAGAACAGGGCTTGTTCAGGGGATTGGGGGCACAGAAGAACATTGCCAGCGAAGAGCTTGTCTGGAAGAACGCCTGGGTTCATAGGTTCCCTGAGCAGGTCTAGGGTGCAGCTGCTAATTAGTATTCATTAGCAGGAGCGACTATACAAACCAGCACATTGTGCCTCAATCAACTCAAACTGCCAGCCTCAGCAAGAAGGCCATTTAGCCCCAAAGCTTTATATCTCACTAGAAGAAACAGCAGGTTTTAGGGAGCCCTTTCTCATATACAGTATACTAGCAATCCATGTGCACCCTAAAACAACTTTATATTTATCAAGCGAGGGCATTGGAATTATCATATACATAATAAGAAATCCTCCAGTTGAGCAAACACAATATGATCCAAAGATGGGGTAGAGAGCACAAGCACTGACCAATGAGCAACATCATTTTATGCAGAATAGCAAAGCAACTTGGGGAACAATGTTCCACTCATTGGCATGCAGAGTTGCAAAGCATTGTGGGTAAATCACACTTTGGGATGCCCACTTAGTATGTGGAACAGAAAAGTATTTGGGGTCTATTAAAGAAGTCATCCTTGCAGTGGGGAACCAGTCACTGGACTCCCCTGGGCCTAGCACACAGCAATTCCAATCTGTCCCCTAACTTCCATGGTCCACATGACCAGGGGCAGCTGGGAAACTGACAATATGTCTAGCCCCATGTCAGATTTCAAAATTGAATATAAAAAAATCTTTTTGCTCTTTTGAGAAATGGATTTCAGTGCAGAATTCTGCTGGAGCAGCACTATTAACTGATTCATTTTGGAAAAAAAATTTTTTCCCATGACAGTATCCCTTTAAGAATGTTTTAGTTGGTTGTTAATTAACAGTGCCAGGGGCCTAAATGTTTTTGCTCTTGCTGCAGTTGTAAACGTTTTAAGTACAGCCAAGTTAATTGTCTCCAAAAATACATATACAGTATATATAAAATTCAAGAACAGATATTCCATTGAAATGGGGGCCACACTGGGCCCCCAGCATTTGTACAGTCAGCTAATTCTATTGTTTTGGCAGTTCATGATCTTAGTGAGTGAGAAGAAAGCTATAGGATGTTCCTTCTGAAACCATGCAAGCAAAATGTGACTTCTTTCCCAGAATGATCCCTGCTTTGCATTTAAAATGAGCTTTGGATACAGTCAGTGTTCTCACTATTATAATGTGCAGCTAGAGCTCTTAATCTTGTGTTACTATGCACGGAAGCCTGTAAAGGCTCATAAGAGAATGTTGTACTGTGGGTTTTCTATCCACTGCTGAGGGAAAAGCTCAGGACAGAGGGGTGAGTGCACTAAATAAAGCTCAGTGCCTCCCCATGCACTACTGGCTTCTTAATATACTGGTATTTCAAATCAATATAACCCCCCTAAATAGGATCCCCAGGTACCCAGCCTTTCGAAGGGCCCTGACTTCTCTAAATACTGCCATTGTTTTTTAGAATAACTACTGGCTACAAATAAGAACCTCTGCCCCACTGTGAACAGTGTCCATGTGCCCATCACTTCTAACACAACATGATTAAGGACTTGAGCCCTGGGACCCCAACAGCCAAGAGGGCCTTTGGAGATAAAATACTGACAAAAGTACAGGGTCGTCCGACCTACAACCCCCATAGTAACACCAACAAAGGGGAGCTAGAGGGCTGCAGGCTGGACTCCCAAGCTGTTAATATGTTTTCTCCCCTTAGACCAGGGAGGGGCTACACAGAAGCCGTCCCACTGATCCCAATATAAAATGTAGGCCATTCAATACAAGGCCACCAGTCTCCTGGGTGCTGCAGCAGCAGATTCCTTACACTGGTTTCCGTGCAAAACCAACACCTCAATAAATATTCATAAACCACAAATATTTCCGACCTTGTGGCCAAACAGGCAAAATCCCAGGCCTGCATGTGGGAATTAAACCTTTTGTGCCAGAAACATACTCACCCCATCACTGCTGGAGGGAAGACCTGCAGTGCTCACATTGCTGTATGAGAAGTGACATATTTCCCCATAATGCTTTGTGCTTGAGTGTGTTACGAGCATTAATGTTCCTACTCCCAAGTGCAAGGATGTGCTTTTGGGCAAATGTTTGCAGGGCTGGACCAACCTGCAGCCAATCAGTAGATCACATAGCTAGATCATCAACTTCACCCTAATTAATCAACATTAGACTATTCAAGGGACTAGACCAAGACAGCACTGTGTTGTGCTATATAAATACATGTTTATAATAACATGTAGCCATGTAGAGCTTTTATACATTCACAGGGCTAGAAGAACCAGTAGCCAATCAGCAATATTGACACAGCTAAATTACCCCCTTGGCCAATTAGTCCTGGTCTTTGGAATCAAATAATTCCACCTATTTATGCCCAACATTTCCCCCCCCCCTTACATAATTGTACATCCAGACCTGGATTTGTGGCAAGGCTGCAAAGGCCTAGGCCTAGGGCTGCATCTGTATTTCCTGGTTGTTACTAGGAGTGGAGTTACAAGGGGAGCAGAGGAGCCAACCGGAATGGTGAGCTCATAATGTGTGAGCTTGTGCGTGTGTTGGGGGAGGGATACAGGAGGTGGCTGGCTGACCTAGGGGCACATCAGTTGAATAGAATATCTAGGGCACTAGGTAAGTGAACACCTCAATATATTGCTCTAATTGACCTTCATCATGGGCTTCTAGGAAAAGGTATCTATTTAAAGTGGCCTTCAGGCTAGCACCTTCCTATCCAAGGCGTCCAGCCACTTAAGCTCCACTGCCAATTACAGAGTTTGACCAAGTTGTAGCCTTGCATTGATGAGAGTTGTAGTTTCAGAGCAGCTGGAGAACCATGAAGATAGGTGATTCTGTCATATACAGTAAAGGTGGCCACAGACGTAACAATTGTGATTTTTGAAAAGATCTTTCCAAGAAAGATCATTCGTTTCAACACACACGTGTAGAGCAGAATTGTCATATATACAGGTAGATATACAGGTAGAAACAATGGAATTCAATGGCCGATGTTTGGGTGCCTTCAAAGGTACCAAATCAAAATTTTCCATCCAGCCAAATGATATCCAAGTCTTCTGCCGATATCGGTCAGCTCTTTTTCTACCATACACGCACCAAATATTGTCTGAAAATTAGTTTCATACGATATTATTTCTGCGTCTATGGCCACCTTAAGTCACTGATAATTTCTTTATTGCCACAGCACACACTGTTTCTATGCAGTTGGCCAAATATCATTGGGTTGCCACTATGCATGCATACACGTGTGTAACTATTCATGCTAACACTCTGACAATAGCCCACAAGCCAGCTGGTTGCCCATAGTAGACCGCAACCACACAGATCCCTGAACAGGTTAAACCAAACCAGTGAAATTATCCAGAATGTCTCTCTGTCCCCATAAATCTGCTCTGTGACCTGGAAAAATACCATACATTGAGAGGGCAGCACAGCGGGCTGGGAAAATGCACCAGGGTGTAGTTACTTTTGTACCAGGCAGCTGTGATGTGAATGTGCTGTGATGTCAAGTCACTCAAGTGGCAATGTCACTCCAGAGCAAATGTAGTGGCCGGGGGCATGTGACTGGCGGAATTGATGAGCGGCGTTGCTCAGGGTAAGTTGCAAAGGTCAAAGTAGAACTCAGCAATGGCACAATACCCACCAGGAATGCATCCATCTGTTAACAAAGTAGCATGGCTGCCATCAGTCTGGGGACAGCTGGGGCCCATTATTGCAGGGAGTCCCAAAATTTACACTTGAATTCGGCCCCAGAGAGAAAAATTAGGGTGCCCTATTTCAGGATAAAATGCCCACCTCATTCATTACAAAATGCTCTCTCCACTGTCACAAACCCCAACAACATGGGAAGCCCCTCATTAATATCTCAAGCCCATCCCGAAGCCACCGAATAACAAGATTCCCAGCATCGGGAACCTCGCAGTCCTTACCCAGATCGGCAGCACACATGACCTTGCCTGACATTCTGTAATTACTGTACAGGAAATTCTTGGTAGGAAAACTTGTTAGGTGTCTTGTGTACAACACAGGGGGCATGGCAGATTCATCTGGTGACTTGTGCTCTAACTAAAGGAAACATAAAACTTGAAACATCAGACTTGAAAGCAACTACATGACCCAGTGTGGCCCAGTTTTATTTACCTGGCTGTGGAGGGGGGAACCCAGCAACAGGGAGCATGAGAAGTTTGATTAACTAGCTGTGGGTTGGCTGGTGTGTTGATAAAGGCGCCTTGTATACCATAACTAGAGCCTGGCATTAATTGTAGTAAAGAAAGGCTAGAGAATTATTGATAGATTGGCCCAGTTTGTAGAGGTCCTGCCGTCAGAAAATAACTCTCAGGGTGGGTACAGTGGAGCTTTAAAGGGTTAAAAACTATATATATATATATATATATATATATATATATATATAATATCAAAACAGGGGGGTTGTGGGAGCACTCTAAAGGCTTTAAAGTATATATATATATATAAGTATAATAAATGCTATTGCATATGTACCCAAAACAGGGGTTATTTTGTTACAAAGTTATGATCATAAAATTGATAAGCCACCATACCACGTCAAGGTAAACCCCGAATGGCGGTCCCTAACTTGTTTTATTTATTTTTTATGTGCATTCTAGCATTACCTGTAATCAGTCCATTGAACGCTGTTTTTTCACAGCGTTCAATGGACATTGATTACAGGTAATGCTAAAATGCACATAAAATATAAAACAAGTTAGGGACCGCCATTCGGGGTTTACCTTGACGTGGTATGGTGGCTTATCAATTTTATGATCATAACTTTGTAACAAAATAACCCCTGTTTTGGGTACATATGCAATAGCATTTATTATACTTATATATATACTTTAAAGCCTTTAGAGTGCTCCCACAACCCCCCTGTTTTGATATTATATATATATATATATATATATATATATATATATATATATATATATATATATATATATATATATATATATATATATATATATATACATTATTTATTGGAAAAGATGTTTGTCCTGTGGCTCCATTATAGCAAGTGTGATTATAGAACAGATACATTATGCACAAATGTAAGAAACAAGGACAATGGCTCAATGTTACACACAGTAGACTCCACTCAATGCCCTCAACTCTTGCTTGTACCTACAACTACTCACTGGCCATAATGATAAGTGCTCTCCTGCTTCTACATTATCT
Source organism: Xenopus laevis (assembly GCF_017654675.1). Lineage (NCBI taxonomy): Eukaryota > Metazoa > Chordata > Amphibia > Anura > Pipidae > Xenopus > Xenopus laevis. The sequence goes on along the minus strand of NC_054388.1, from coordinate 49,352,526 downwards.
ACAATTATTCACTTGACATAAGGATAAGTACACTCCTGTTTCTACTACACATTCTACATGGAGCAAAATACTGCTAACTTCATTCAAATAAAAAAAACACCAATGTGTTCAAAGCAATTACCCCTCACACTAGGAATAGTACTCCTCATCTCCAACTAATTCCCAGCAACCCCTGCCAGCTGATGTTCTATACATGCCGTTGCGCCTGGCTCGCTGAACCCCTTGGCACCCATTGACTGCATATTGGTGGACAAATACAGAGGGAAAGCATGGTGTGTTTGGATCCTAAATTATTAACAAACCCAGTCACTGTCTCCACAGTCCTTTTGCAGACTTCAGACTGGCAGCAAACAGCAGGGAAGCAGCCGAGAGCATCAGCCCCCGCATTCTAATCAGAGAGGCCAAAGCAGAGACAACCACTTGCCCATCAGCAGTCAGAAAAGCTTTAAGTCTAAACACCCCCCCCCCCCCCCCAAGGTTTTTATGATAGCATATCATTCCAATCTCATTGACAATTTCATTAGGGTCCCAAATTCAATATCATTAGCATACAGGCCCGGATTTGTGGAAAGGCCACCTAGGCCCAGGCCTAGGGTGGCAGGATTTTAGGGGGGCGGCATGCTGTCCATCCACACCCACATTGGTTCAAAAACACTTAGGAGGCGCTGGAGTTACAATAATTTTTTACATTTTCCGTGTGCCAAACCCCATTGATGAAAATTTGCACAATAAAGGGGAGGGGACAGGGGCGACAAACGGCAGTGGGCCTAGGGGCACCCACTATGTAAATCCGGCCCTGTTAGCATACCTCCCAACCGCCCCATTTTTCGCAGGTCAGTCCTAATTTTAACAGCTCAACCCGTCGTCCCAGATTGTTACTGAAATGTCCCAATTTTCTCTTTGATCTCCTGCACTGAATAGCCAGATAAAGATACAATGTTTCTAACCTTATTGGCTTTTGGCAGAGAGCCCAGAATAGATACTTGAATATTTTTGGAACAATTTAAGATAAGCAGGTCTCTTAGGGAAACTGTGACTAACAGCCTAAAGGGCAATTCATATTCATTGGCAAAACTGTAATAACACATAAAAACCATAGAAATGTGTTCAAACTTTCATAACCTGCCAAATATTGTAAAATGAACATGGTAATTAGGGGATGTGGTCCCAAAAATCTAATTAAGGGCTCCAAATTCAACACTCACATTTTCATGGTGTCTGTGTTGTGTTTAAATTGTCCTAAATCAGGGCATGTCTCCAATTCAAGAGACATTCCAGGAAATCTTGGACTAATTTCTGGCAGATAATAGAATCCTATTTGTAACAATCCATGCAAGTAAATATCTGCACGTTACTAGGTTGTTAGCATTACTGGAAGCCATGATGACTTAAGCAGAGGTGGTGGTTTTACATGGAGCGTTTCACTTGCTTGGACATACACAAGTCTGTAGGAAGGACATGATATCAAATCTACTAAAGGATAAGCAGATATATCATCATCATCATCATCGCTGTGTGTATTTTATTATGTACATCCTGAGGTCTATCAGTACTGTCAAGTGAACCTGGAGAGAAAACATCCAGACAAGTGAGACGGATCTCAGAGGGCATCATTATATAACTGGTGAGAGACATGCCATCAGGTGTCAGAGTGATGGGCATGAGATCTGTACCATCATCACTGGATTTATTCTTACCTCTCTCTTAGTTGCAGGCACCAGTGTAGCCTGTGAGTGACAATGAACATATGAAATTCCATCTAGGTAATGGCACAGAGGATCATCTAAATTGCTCCTTTGCTTGCAGGGGTGAAAGTTAACACTAATGGTGCAATGTTGCACCCTTAAGAGCTCATACACAAAGCACTTGCACCCCTACCCACAGAGGTACTAATCTATTGCCTTCAGCATCGACCCGGGAACAAAAAAACCTAAAAGCCCAGTGTGGACAGAGCAAGCAGGATTTTCATGATGAAAAGTTACTAATGTCCCCTTTAAATTTGCCTTGCTTTGAATGGCATGACACCAGCACAGCATAAATAATAAATAGAGGCTGGGTTGCTGGATGCAGACAAACGATGTTCACAGCTGGTTCAGCTTGTGCAATTAGTACTGTTTTCTTTATAACATTTCCCTGCTATGCTCGTGCCCTGCTGCACAAAATACCTGGAAAACGTCACAAGAAACTGATCCCTATGACTGCAAAATATGTTAACCTCTTGTAATACAGTATGTCGAATTTGTACTGTCCATGGGAAACAATATTAGAGCTCCTTTCTATATGCATAAATACAAATATATAGAGAAGAAATGTTCAGCGGTACACAGTAAGCTATACCCTCATACTGTACTCTCTAAGGCAGGGGTCCCCAACCTTTTGTACCCATGAGCCACATTCAAATGTAAAAATATTTGGGGAGCAACACAAGCATCCAAAAGTTCTAGGGGGGGTACCGAAAAAGGGCTGTGAAATTCACATGGGCCCTATGTGGACTGACAGCAGACAGGAGGCTCTATTTGGCAGTACTACAAGGGATATCTGATCGATGTGAAAATTATATTTTAACTTTCCGCAGTTTGCCCTGGACCTGCACCACATCACTGCACTGTGTATACAAGCGGGAGATCGATCAGGAAGGACGGTGACAGGCGTGTGTGTCCCGCAGTGAAGATTGTAGGATCGTTACACTGCTGCCATAGCGCACCCTACCTCATTTGAATTCTCTATTTGGCAGTACACCTGGTTTAATGCAACCAAAAATTATCATCAAGACAGGAATTCAAAAATAAGCACCTGCTTTGAATCCACTGGAAACAACATCCAAAGGGGTCAGTATAAAGCTCCCCATAGACGCGATGATTCTTCTTGCCGAACGATCTATTTTAGGGAAGCCCGACCGATCCTTCGAAATTATCGTGCGGTTAGTGGGATTCGAACGATTGCACATCTTACGATTTTCCGGCCGACATCTGTCAGGAAATTGATCGGGCAGGTCAAAAAATCTTTGTCGGTCCCAGTGCAATCTATCTATGTTTGCAGGGCCAAGCAGGCAGCTCCCTTTGTTTTCCTGGCAAATTGGTCTTTTTAGTTGATGGTAAATTCGTACGATCTTTCTGAGAAGATCGTGGTCTCAAGATCAGGATCTGATCTTTTAAAAATCTCAACATCTATGGCCAGCTTAAGTAACATGTTGATCGTGAGACACTGGTTGGAGATCACTGTTCTAAGAGGAAACAATATGATGTATTTCCTTTACATTAAATTATAAATTGTGCAATAATAAAGTTACAAGATTTGCTTTTCCTTTGTTTCCCTTTGGTAAAGCACTAATAGGGATAGGACATGAATGTATAAATAAAACATTAATAAAGACATAAAAACATTCATCTGCCTGCACAGCTGCATGTCACTTACTTACCATGAGTTTCCCTCTGGGGCCACAGTGTCTCCAATACTACCAGCACTTCCCTTGCCTTCATCTCTGACATAACTGGCCAGATACTGAAACAATGTTGTTCAATAGGAAGTTTAGAGCAGCAACACAAAGGGTTAATGGCCCAGCCATTGATCTGTCAGTTCCAGGCTATAAATCACTTCCACAAGGAAACAGCCCTAATGGAGCGGCCAGTAGGGAGGGGTAATCAAGGGGAAGTGGGTAGTAGCATTTCTCCTGCTGGAGATGCCCCAGTACAATCTCTTGAAGCTACACATGAACACATTTGTTTTGGACAAATTTCACGTGGATGGCCTAATTGGGCTATATTCAGCTTTCAGCCAAGATAGATTATGGCACACAGGCATTTGTAATTGGAGAGTGAGAGAGAATGGACAATCCCAGATGAATAAAAAGCAGCTAATTGCAGGGAAGGGCTGTTCCAGAGACGGAGCAATTACAAATGCCTGGGTGCCATATACCTAAGGCTAATTTGGAAGTACAAATAAGGGAGACCGCTGCGGGTTCTATACAAAGTGGGCCCTACAGAGCAAAGCTGTGTGTAGGGAAAGTAGGTAAAGATGGAAACAGAAGCACAATGCCACAATAGTAGGGCAAAATGGTGACAATAAAGAAGGAGGGCAGAAGAAAGGCAAGCTAGCCACTGCTGGGTGAGGTGGATTTAATAAGGCATGATCAAAACAGTAGGGCAAGATGGAGACAATAGAAAATGAGAGAGAAGGTAGGACAGTATGAAAAGATGATAACAGTTGGGCAAGTTGGAGACAGTATGAAAAGATGGAAACAGTAGGGCAAGTTGGAGACAGATGGACAAGATGGAAACTGTAGAAAAAGATGGAGTCAGTAGGACAAGATGGAGAAAATAGGGCAAGATGAAGACAGTAGGACAAGATGGAGACAGTACAGATGAAGACAATAAGACAAGATGAAAACAGCAGGAGAAGATGAAGGCAGTATAGCGAGATGAAGACAGTAGGCCAAGATTGCTATAGTATGGCAAGATGGAGACAGTTGGACAAGATGGAGACAGCAGGTCATGATAATACGATTATGGTTACATTAACACTTGATATCAGCCCTGTAATTGTTGTTGAAGAATAAGACCCATGGCCCAGCTGTCAGAGAGCAAAAGAGCTTTGTGCCTTCTTAACGCTTCCATAATCCCAAATTCAGAGGGGAAAGCAGATGATCAGCCCCTACACAACCCAACATAAAGCTCACAACAGAAGAATTGGTAATTCCAACAAAAACAGCACTCAATTGCTTATGCAAATAAATGACAAAATTAGCCATTTGCCTGACACATACAAATTCAATTTGCACTAAGGGAGTGACTTTTGACTTTATCTGTTTGTTTTTACCCAGAACTCTTTGTATCTGGTCTCAATGACTGGAATTGTTTTGGCTAGTAACAAAGAGCAGGCATTAAGCCCCACCCACACTCAGTGAAGCCGCTTGTTATCTGGCTGACATATGGCAAGGAAACCATCAGATTGAAGGCAGTGGCTCTTTGACCAACTTCCATCCCATCCTAAGAGACAGATCAAGGCCTGATAATCCCTATGGGTCGTTCTTTATCCTGTATGATGGCCTTGGTGCTTTATCTTGTCCAATAAGCCATCTGCCATGATTTTGTCTCCCAGGGCAGTGGAACACGGGAAGAGTTTTTAGACGCGGCCGTGAGCAACGAATCTCCCAAAAAAGGCCTCTCCATTGCCAGTAATAGGAATCGCTGGATGTCCAACTGATCTCTAAATCACCCCAAGTTTTTTCTGGAGTCGTATTAGGGTGATTTAGTTCAGTTGGGTATACCACCAGCGATTTCATTACCAGCAATGGAGAGGCATTTTCGGTAGATTTGTCGCCCACAGATGAGTCTAAAAAAATGCATGAGACTAATCTTCCAGTGTGCCACTGCCCCAAAAGCCTTCCTCCATCATCAACCCCATTGTGCCGTCTGACAAGCAGGAGTCCCTCAGCATTGTCCTCTCCTACGGCAGCAATGGAGAGCAGTCTGCAACTAGTAATTAAAATGAGCAGGTGAGAGGCATACGCTGAGCAGGGAAGGTGCCACCATAGCTGGCCCTGGGCCCTGCACATAGCATTAATAGGAAAGGTTTTAGAAAGCTAAAACAATATATATTCACTTCTTAACTGAACCTGTTGTGGTGGGGGTGGTCAGGTGATAAGAGGAGCCCAGACTTCAGCAACTGTCTCCTTTATATTTAACAATTGCCCCCTCACCAGTATATAGGCATGAGTGGGCAGGGAGCAGGGATGCAAGCGAACAGGGGGGGGGGGGTTGCTGTACACACTGGCTACTCCAATTTTTTTGCAGGGGGGCTTATAGAAGCACCAAAGGAGAAATAAACAATGCATATAGTAGTAACAAGGTAAATAGCCTCTGGGAAGGGACTGTGGCTATTGGATATCAGGTATAGTAGGGATAGATGGTGCCTATAGTAACTGAGGGGATAATAGTCTCTGGAAAGGGACTGTGGCTGTGGGATATGAGCTATAATAGGGAGAGATGGTGCCTATAGTAACAGAGGGTAGAATAGTCTCTGGGAAGGAACTGTGGGTGTGGGATAGCAGGTATAGTAAGGAGAGATGGTGACTATAGTATCAGTGGGGATCATAGCCTCTGGGAAGGGACTGTGGCTTTGGGAAGGCAGGTATAGTAGGGAGAGATGATGCCTATAGTAGCAGTAGAAATGGGATAACAGCTTCTGGAAATAGGCTGTGGCTGTGGGATAGCAGGTATAGTAGTGAGAGTTGGCATCTATAGTAGCGGCATTTCTGTCACAAAAAAAAACAGGAATCAAATGTCAGAAAGAATAAAAAGATGAAGATATTGATAAATTGATAGATCTTTATGACAATTACAATAAGAGTTAATTGCAAGGTGAATAGTTTGCCAATTAGATCCACTGCACTAATTCCTAAAACCCAATCAGCAATTAGCTTTCATTGTTTTAGCACCAATCAACAGATGACTTCTAATTGCTGATTGGTTGCTATGGGTTACTGAACTGGAGCAAATTTGCTCCTGTGTTAGTAAAAGAGCCATAATGAGCCTGATGGCAGAAAAACTGCTGGGGGGAAGCAAAGTGTGTGCAGCTTTTATTTATTTAACAGGACATAGGAGATAATAAAGAAGCTGTTACATGGCTGAGTGCTTTTGGCTAAATGGAATCCATTAAGGTGAGGAGCTGCAATCTGCCTGCAAGAAAATTGTCACTGCAGAATGGGGGATGGTAGAACAGAGGCACAAAAGCGTTGCAGACCCCGTGGGACTGGCAGCAATGCCTTAATGAAGCTGTGCCCTAATGCAAGTGGGCAGTCCATCTATAGTGCTGATTAGAAGTGAATTAAGATGCCTACTGCTGACTGTACTGATTTCTGTTTAGCCATGCACATACACAACATAATGTTTTTGGAGCGTGGGAGAAAACTGAAGTAACCAACAGCTGAAAGCTGTCAGGGTAGTACAACAATAACAGCAGGACTTTCTATTCTAAAAGACAATAAAGCTGGCCATAGACACAAAGATAAAGTCGTGCAAATTGAAATTTCATACGATTTTCAAACTGTGTGAATCATTTTTCGTGCAAACGAAGAAATCCAATGGCACACAGGACTTATGCAACACCTTAAGTGTTTATTGCAGAGTGTGGTGCACCGCACTCTGCAATAAACACTTAAGGTGTTGCATAAGTCCTGTGTGCCATTGGATTTCTTCGTTTGCAAGGTCTATTGGGAGGTGGCCGGACCTCCACCATTGAGCACCAGGCATCTCTGTCTAGCCTATAAGACAGGGTGTGCGAGGACCAAAACTTTCTGCATTTTTTACCAACATTTTTCGTACCATGTCGGTCAGTCGTTGAGTTGAAAGGTTAGAAAATTTCTGGCGGATAATGCTAATATCTCTGCATGTATTGACAATATCAATGGGTGACGGTCACCACTATTTGTCGGACATAACTTTTGTACGATTACTGTCACAGCCAGAACATCTTCTGATTTGTTCTTTTACTACTTTATTTAATCTGAATGGTTAGTGGCAGGTCAGAAGATTGCGAGGTACAATTGTTTGTCGGAAACAAGGGTGAAATCTGCATGTCTATGGCCAGTTTAAGGGTAGGGGCAGACGGGCAGATTCGGGGAGATTTAGTTGCCTGGTGACTAATCACCTCTTCTGGTTCGGGCGATTTCGGAAAATCGGAAAAAGTGCATTGCACTGGCGTTTTCTCATTCAAGCAGACGGAAGGCAGGAAGAAGGCAGTTCGAGGATATTGTCGCTCCCGCAAAAAAAGTGGGTACCCTGCGGGATGAGGGTAGGATTTCCTGGTGCGGGTATAGATGCGGGTCTTTGCGTTGCGGGTCTCATCGATATTTCTTATTTTATGTTATATTGTCTTATGTTAAATTTTTACTCCTTTTAACATTTTACAAAACATTTTTCTGTCTCTGCCCACTTTTGATGATGTCACTTCTAGTTTGCAGCAACAATACTTCCTGTTTAATGTTGGTCAGCAGGTTGCGGATAAGGCAGTTGTGGGCCAGGGTTGGGTAGCGATCCAATTGGGTAAATATGCAGGTTGCGGTTCAGGTAGCAGGTTGCAGTTTCGGGTCGGGCCTGAGCCTCAAAAATTGGTTCCGGACAGGACTCTAGTGTCAGATTCCCTGGAGCTACAAGGTTACTGTGTGTTGTTGCCTCCTCTGCATTTGGACCATTTTAGTTCTCAGCTGCTAACTGTTATCTGCTTGGAACCGTTTGGTACATACGTGTGGTTTCATGGTGTTTGGATCACTGGTATTTGGGGGGCAGGGGGTGCCCCAAGTCTCACTTCAGTCAACTTAGAGAAACACAATATATCTTGTTGTAGTGGACAGCACTCCGTTCCAAGTCCTTTACCTGGGTGCTCGGTAAGATTAGTATACAAAATAAAGAAGAGACCAGCAACACCAGGGTTTCTGTGAGTAAAAAAGTGTTATTGCATATGTAACCGACGTTACGTTTCGGTCCCCATTGGGACCTTTCTCAATGGGGACCGAAACGTAACGTCGGTTACATATGCAATAACACTTTTTACTCACAGAAACCCTGGTGTTGCTGGTCTCTTCTTTATTTTATATATATATATATATATATATATATATATATATATATATATATATATATATATATATATATATGCATGCTGCTCCCCTGCTTAGTTAACTCAACATAGGTCTCTGCAGGACTGGAAGGGGGACTTAAGGTTAAATCTCAGTGGGAGTGGATAAATTACATGAATGGCAATACTCCCAGAGCATTACTAACATAATCAGAGGGTAACTTTGAAATTGGAGCCCCCCACACACACTACCACCCCCACTAACAAAGCTCTAGAGTAGGAATGTAAACACTTGAGGGCTAAGTGGTACTCTGAATTGATCTATACAGCAGCACATGTAATGTCTTGGCTTTCCTTTTACCAACAATGTCTGTTTCTTTTCCAAATTTCTGCCAAAACAGAGCCCCTTGCACTTCACATGACCCCCCCCAACCCCACAATATTACTGCATATTTTACATATTTGCATATATTTACATATTTTAATCCCTATCAAGGGGCACATTGGTCATGGCTTTCATATAATAAAACACCCCTCCTCATACTTCCCAACATTTTTGAAATAGAAAGATTTCCCATGCCCATTTTTGTGGCCACACCCCCTAATTACCATGTTCATTTTACAATATTTGGCAGGTTATGAAAGTTTTAAGACATTTCTGTGTTTTTTATTTTATAACAGTTTTGCTAATGAAGGTGAATTGCCCTTTAAGATGCAAGTCAGTTCCCCAAGAGACCTGCTTATCTTAAATTGTTACAATTACATATTTGCTTATCTTAAATTGTTACAAAAGTGCACCTGGTGGCTGTTCTGGGCTCTCCAAAAGCCAATTAAGTTAGAAACATTGTATCTTTTTCTGGCATCAGTGCAGGAGGTCAAAGAGAAAGTCTGGACATTTCAGTAACAAGCTGGGACTGTGGGTTGAGCTGTCAAAATTGGGACTGTCCCACTCAAAATGGGACAGTTGGGAGGTATGCCTCCCCTATCCAAGGCAACCTGTCTGATTTTTGCTTTCATTATTCTAACTACTGTAGGGATGCACTGAATCCACTATTTTGGATTCGGCCAAACCCCCAAAATCCTTCTTGAAAGATTCGTCGAATACCGAACTGAATACTATGCATATGCAAATTAGGGGTATGAATGGGAAAACATTTTTTACTTCCTTATTTTGTGACAAAAAGTCACGTTTTTCCTTCACACCCTAATTTGGATTTGGATTTGGTTCGGCCTGGCAGAGGGATTCAGCCGAATCAAAATCCTGCTGAAAATTACTGAATCCTGGATTCGGTGCATCCCTAGTTTGCTGTTCCCTGGCAATTGCATTCTTACACAGGATTTAGCATTTCGATTATTTACTCTTAGCACTATTCCCTGGTCCTAAATATCTATGGCTGCGATTCAATTGGTATACCACAGCAGTATGGGTGACTACAACTCCCAGCAATCCTAGACATCTCAAGCCACGTGCTGCAACTAGATTTGAACATTTCAATGAAAATTCAGTGATCCTGCCCTGATGTTCCATTCTGTCTAGAATCCCTGCCACAAAGCAAAACAGGGCTGCTGGTTTGTGTACAATAAGGAAGTTAAGACATTCATGTGGCTGCCAGAAAGCCCATGCCAACTGGAGTAAAGAAATAAACCCTTATACTCTACAGCCACCTCCCATAAATTACTGTTACCATTTTCACACACTAGAGAATTCATACCACATGTTATATCCTCCATCAGCAAAGAACCATCTGAACCATCCCACAATTCCAATGGAATACTGGAAGTTTCCATAGTCTCTGCTCCGCTCTGGTCTACCTCATCCACCCACCTTTATATTGCTATCAATTTAAAGGGATACATAGGGAGAAGCCATGACATCCATATTGTTAGAGGGCAGCCGTATAACACTGACACATAGGGAGAAGCCATGACATCCATATTGTTAGAGGGCAGACATATAACATTGACACATAGGGAGAAGCCACTATATACAGAAGTATAAGCCATGATATAGTTAGAGACCAATTACATAACATTTATACCTAGGGAAAACCATAATATATTTGGATGACAGTCACATATCTTTACACATAGAGAGAGATCATGCTATCATTAGAGAGCAGCCACATAACATCTATACAAAAGAACATGGTATAGTTAGTTAGGACAGTCACATAACATTTATGTATAGAGAGAGACCATGAAATAGTCAGAGAGCAGAGCAGTCGCGTAATATGAATACATAGGGAGACATCATAATATCATCAGATGGCAGTCACATAACATTTATACATAGGCAGAGTCCATGGTGTCTTACAGCCACATAAAATCTCATACTAGTGACAAGTGACATACAAGTTTTATGATGGGGATGATATGCTATAGAGACTACTGAAGGACGTAGCACAAAAATGCACAGATATTAACATTAAAATGAGACCCTAATTTAGACAGTCATTAAATGTATACATAGGGAAAAGCAATGATACTGTTAGATGACAATCACATAAATAGGGAGAAGCCATGATTTAGTTAGGGGGCAGTCACATGACATTTTAACATGGAGTAAGGCCATTAAATAGTTAAAGACCAATCACATAGCATTTATACATTGGGAGAGAACAGTATATAGTTACAGGACAGCCACATAACACTGAAACATAGGGGTATATCTATCAAAGAGTGAATTCTGCCACTCTTCCTTCATTTCTATGGGATTTGGAAAGGCATATTTATCAAAGAATGAACTTTCACTTTCCCCCACTGATAAATACTCTTTTAAAAATCCCATAGAAAAATGAATGGAGAGCGGTGGAATTTCACTCCAGCGGACTGTGGAGATTTCTAACTTCAGTCTTTGATAACTGTACCTCATAGAGAGAAGCCAGCATATAGTTACAAGACAGACATATACTATTTATACATAATAAGAGACCGTAATATAGTTAGAGACCAGTCGCATAACATTATGACAGTTGTGTATAACTTTATATATAAAGGGAGTCATTGGACAAAAGTCATAAAATCTTAAACAAGTGATTTATTTAAAGGTTTCTGAGGGGGGGGGGTCATATTTAATCAATGCTTTGTATCCCTACAGGGGCACAATAACATAACTAGGTTTGCAAACAGAACACAGCCAATCACATGCTGAGAGAATGAGGAAGTGTTTCCCACACAGAAGTGATGTTCTGTGTACACCCAGCAGCATTATGGGATAGCAAAAGATGGAGGACACTAATACTGATTACAGAAATGATTTACATTAAATAAATACATGAGATAAATAATGAAACCTCATTAGAATTTCCAAGGCACAGGCCCCTCTCAGACATACAAAGCCGCACCAGAACCAGAACCAGAACCAGAAATGTAATCAAAGCATTTTATATATATATATATATATATATATATATATATATATATATATATATATATATATATTTATATATATATATATATATATATATATATATATATATATATATATATATATATATATATAAAAAATGCTTTGATTACATTTCTGGTTCTGGTTCTGGTGCGGCTTTGTATGTCTGATAGGGGCCTTTATATAAAAAAGTGTAACATTTATATTTCTAGATATTCTCCCATTTATGCTGCATTGTCACATACACTCTCCAATATTTTACATTCCTACATACTCTCCCCAAATCATTATTATTATTAACATGTATTTATATAGCGCCAACATATTGCGTAGCACTGTAAAGTAAATGTGATCATACAACTAAATCACATGAATTATATACAGTACATAGAACATATGGAGTTACATACATCACAATCAATACCGGTGCACAGAGGTCATACGTTACTAAACACAGTATATATTACCCCAATATGAACAATGTACACGCAGACTTTCTTTTACATTAGGAGCACCGCTCTAGTTAGGTGCCAGGCTCATAACTCATCATGGGCACTTTGGCACTGTGTTCATGTATGATGCAAAGCTGAGACAGTAACACCAATTGCCATGGTAACAATTTAGGGACAGATAATGTGGAAAAAAATCTGTAACGATGGGCTTTCAAGGCTGGGGATAACAGGCTGCACCATAGCACAGTAGGTGCTGCAATTAGTAAATAGCACTGATATTCGTATACTAGTAACAGCCCCCTCAGTGTCATGCCTGCCCCGATATTGGCACCCACCAAATAAAATTTGCCTTCTTTTACACTGCAACATCAGCCCCACAACCTCCCCAGATGTCCCATCAGCCCCTTATTATTTACCCTATTGGCTGCAGTGATTAGTAGATTTAATTATACATAACTTTCCCTCAATAAAATACCTGCATCAACAATTGCCCCAATATTAACCCCCACCAAATAAGTTATGCATATTAATGACAAATCTGCCCCCAACATTCCGATCAATGCCATATCTGCCTCCAGAATCCCCTAATGCTCTTAACCAATCCTTCAATGTCTCATCTGTCCCCAGTATTTCCCACAATGACAAATCTGCACCCCCAGTATTTTCATCAGTGAACATCTGTCCCTCATTATTTTTTACCAATGACACATCTGTTCCCTTATTTTCTCAATGACACTTATGTCTACCAGTATATTCCTAATGTACATCTGTCCCCCAATATTTTCCCTCATTACATATCTGCCCCCCTTATTTACCCAATGTCACATCTGCACCCAGTGTGTTCCCCCAATGACACATCTGCCCCCCAGTATCTTCCTAATGACACATTTGCCCCCCAATATTTTCCCTCATTACACATCTGCCCCCCTTATTTAACCCAATGTCCAATCTACACCCAGTATGTTCCACCATTGACACATGTGCCCCCCAGTATTTTCCTAATGACACATTTGCCCCCCAATATTTTTCCCATTGATACACTGACCACAGCATTTTCCCCAACAACATGTGTATCAGTGTTGTATTCCTCCCAATGACACACCTGTTCCCAAAAATGCCTCTCAGTGTGATATCTGCTCTCAACCCCCCCACCCCCATGTCACATCTGACAGCCAGTATTGCCCCTAATGTCAGCTCTTGCCCCAAATGTCACATCTGACCCCAGAATATTCTCCCACCCCAGGGTGTCATTGCCCAGGATCGCCCCGGTACTCGTCCTGCCCCAGCCGGGGCTTTCCAGCCGTCTTACCTGTGCGGAAAAAGGCATCCACCTCGGAATCCGCTCCCCCTCCATCATCCGCACCCTCCGCCGCATTCATGGCTCCGAGCTGGGGCCCGGGGGCGCGGGGCTGTATCCGGGAGGCGCTCACTGTGCTGCAGCGGGCACTGGGGCTGCTCTGCCCGGATCCATATCCCCCGCAAGCCCCGCTGCCTGTGTCTCTTCCTCCGCCTGTCTCCTTCCAGTCTCCCTCCCTCCCTCTATTGTTCCATCAGCTCCTGCTCCCCTCCTCCCCTCCGCTCCCAACAATGCCCCTCCGCTCTCGCTGCTACTGCTCTGCGCCTGCCTGCTGTTCAGGGGCCACACTCTGTAGGACCTGCAGTATCCTGATGGGGGCCCTAGCATCCGTTATTGCTATCTCCACAGGGGCCCACAGATCATGAATGAAACGTCCATAGGGGCCATAGCGATCACCCTCCTCATCGCCACCCCTATAGATTGCCACTTCCATAGAGTTAACAGCCAACGTCTTCTCTGCCACCTCTATAGGGACCCACACATCCTGACACAAGTCTAGGAACCCCCTAGCCTGTAACTCTACCTCTCTTGCCACTTATACAGGGGTCCTATACAACATCCTCTTAGTCACCTCAATAGGGACCCCTAGTATTATTTCTTAAAGGGTCCAATGCATCTCTCTAACAAATCTACAGTGGCCCCTGCATCCAGCCAGTACCCATCTTGCCCCTTTTTCATGGACCTCACCATCCTGATTGTCCTGTCCATATTTGCCCTATAAAACACAATGTCTTTTACCTGTGAAGGAACACTAGAATCTTCAATGTCACTTTCATAGTTCTATGTCACCTGGGCAATAAAGATAATACTTGATCCCAATGTTATTAATAGGGGAAATATATCAAATATTGGAAGGATGGTATTTTTATCCAGTGAAGGTGGCAACCCTAGTTCCATAGTGTGTTATTACCTTTAATCTTTTCCTATGAAGCAGAAAACAAAGGCACAATGTTTAGGAGGCCTCCCCATTCAAGTTCATTGTGTTGAACTTAGATCCTCATTGCCCTTCCCATAAGTACCCAAGCATCCTACTTTCAGTGGTTATGTGACCATTTAAAGGCACAAGGCTGCAGGTTAAGTTATACTAGGAACTCTAAGGGGCCGATTCATCAAGGGTCGAATATCGGGGGTTAATTAACCCTCGATATTCGACTAGGAACTAAAATCCTTCGACTTCGAATATCGAAGTCGAAGGATTTAGCGCAAATGCTACACTCGAACGATCGAAGGATTATTCCTTCGATAGAACGATTAAATCCTTCGAATCGAACGATTCGAAGGATTTAAATCCAACGATCGAAGGAATATCCTTCGATCAAAAAAACTTAGCCAAGCCTATGGGGACCTTCCCCATAGGCTAACATTGACTTCGGTAGCTTTTAGCTGCCGAAGTAGGGGGTCGAAGTTTTTTTTAAAGAGGCAGTACTTCGACTATCGAATGGTCGAATAGTCGAACGATTTTTAGTTCGAATCCTTCGATTCGAAGTTGTAGTCGAAGGTCGAAGTAGCCCATTCGATGGTCGAAGTAGCCCAAAAAATACTTCGAAAGTTTTTTTACTTCGAATCCTTCACTCGAATTTAGTGAATCGGCCCCTTATTAAGTATTATATGTATTATGTATTATAAGGGATAATGTACCCCCTTCTGTCAATTATAAGGATATTAGAAGTCACTATGGTGCTCTGTGACCATAGAAAGGCATATACAGGGAACTCTGAGTATCACTCATGTATTATAAGGGATAAGGTACCCCTTACTATAAAAGAAAAGGATTTTAGAAGTCACACTGGGCTGAAATCAGCTAGCAGAAATCAACTACCTGATTTCAGCCCTACCGTGGGCAATAGGGCTGAAATCAGCCAGTGAATTTCGGTTGGCAGATTTTGGTTAGCTGATTTCCGCCCCGTGTGGCCCCACTGCCTAAGAAAAATACAGAGTTCTAGGGTGGGTAAGTGAGTGAGTTCTCTCCTAACCACATGTTCTCTGATTGTCCCTTTCTTAGCATTTGAATAAAGGAAGCTGGGACCATCTGCCACAAACTGGATGCAGTTGACCCTACAGGCAATAACTGCCTCCTGGCTGCAGGCTAAAGGATAGAGGCAGCTCAGCTGGAGGTATCATCAGAATCCAGTCACTGTTGTTGTATATTGTGCTAATGCAAAGCAGGCAGTTGTCACAGGAAGATAATTTCTATCCACTTTAGGTGAGATTTGGGGTGAGTGCTTATTTGTGCACTGGGCACCCCTGGAACTATAGCAGGGTGACTATTACCCCAATGTTCCTCTATAACTGTAACCTTGTTATGAACTAATGGGGCCGAGGCTGAAGGTCAGTTAGGGTGTGATTTGGGGTGAATGGTTATTTGAGCCTGGGTACCCCTGGAGTTATAGTAGGGTGAATGTTACCCCAATGTTTTTTCATATCAGTAACCTTGTTGAAATGGGGAAAATGATTAAGCAAGGGGAGAGGCAAATCTGAGGCCTTGGGCAGTGATTGCTGCTGTCAGAATCGATGGCTCTGTGTTTACAGTGAGGCTTAATGAACTTTTAATATGTGTATGACATTCTCTGTGTAATGAGACAGACTCAGCCTTACGTCGCGGCTATAACTTTCCATTGATCCACAACACAGAGAAACATGACATAACAGCCTGGTAGGTTTAACCCCTTTGCAGCAAATACATTAACTGTGCCTGGCACTGAAAAAGTTTTGGCAATGTGCAGAGCAGCTAAGCATACTGCCTTTGCTCTATGCCCCATGGGTTTTTATGTTCCCAACATACCCAGTCCCACCCTGTGGTACCATATTACACCCCTATTCTGTCCATAAAACCGGTGGTGTTTACAGGGGGAGCAGACCCTGCAGCTATGCCTAGCTTAACTCATGGGCCCACCACCTTGTTGCCACCCATGATCTGCTGTATATGGGGTTTTAGTGCCTAGGGATGCAACATTACACCAATGTCCAAATCCCACCCATTTTGGGCGATGTTCATGACCTTCTGGTATGGTCAGTCCTGGCAATATTGGGGCAGTTACCAAGTAAGACCTCAAGTCTGTTGCCCATTGCCAAGGATTCATTAACCAATTGAATGGAAATGTGATTTCTAAAATCTTTCTAAAACTGTTGGACTGTGCACTTTCCATGCTGCCCTATTCTCCCAGGAACAGCCTGGTTACATGCCTGAGCTATTAAACATCAGGATTTGTCCCCAGCCGCCTGTATTACAAATACCAGTAAGTCGTAATAGCCCAAACATGCAGCCAGATCTGGGATCAGACTCCATGACCTCAGCATCACTTGACAAATTGCAAATAACCTGAAAGTGGAAGGTCTGAGTTTTAAGGTTATACACAAGTGCCCCCTGCAGGATTCTCAGGGAAGCACTGCTTAAAACTTAAACTGCTTAGTCTAAATGGGGCAGTACCATTGCATCTAACCTGACATTTAGCCACCTAGATTGCCACGGCAGGGCCAAGGTAGTAGGAATAAAACTGCACCACATGGCAAACAGGGACCCCCTGCCACACATTGTATAAGATTCTGTAGACATGACACTTTATTGCTTCGCCATCAATGCACCCAATTCAGCCAATTAAAACTGCATAATAGACGGTACTTAATCCACTCCATTAAACTTGAAAGCTTATTGGGTATTTAATATGTTTGTTTAGTTATGGCTAGCGCCTGGAACACAATAAATTTTAATGAGTGTGATTTGTGCCAAGTCTGGGCAAATCCCAAATAACAACGTTTGTATTATAATAAAAGAATGAGTAGGGGTCCCAAGTGCTCTTTAACTCTGTCCGAAGTCTTCTTTGCCCTGATTCATTTCATTAGCTGTCCAGCTTTATTATGAGTGTCCTGGTATCCAAAGACCTGATCTGCTTCCTTTTTAGCAAAAAAGAAAAACCAGTGGCTCTGCTTTGCTTTATGTCACAGGTGCGAGAGCTCTAGTACTATGTGTGCGTGTAGGTAAGTAGTTATCCCCCTGCTTATAGTAGGAGAGTTGTAGATGTATAGAATGTATAAACTCACCAGTAGAGAACAGTGGTGTTACTAGAGTGCACCGGGCCCTCCTGCAAAAAATGTTCAGAATAGCCTGGCACATTGTCTTCGCCCTGACGTCTGCCCGCTCCCTCCCCACCTCCACCAATTCCCGCCCTGTGATCGCCTACTCTCCACCCATCACCCATCTAATTCCCACCCTCCACTGGAGTTTCCCAGCTGCCTCCATGCCCTTTCCATGCCGCAGGTAAGAATGCATCTGGGTGGGGAGTTATTCTTTTTAGCTTTAACTATGCCACTGGGTGACAGCCTCCAAACCTACATCCAAGGTGGAGGGGCAAAAATTATCCATATAAGCTTAACTTAATGTTATTAAAATGTTTTTAAAAACACCAAGAATATATTTACATATTTATCATGTATATTATCTATCTTTATATACTGTAAATATACTGTAATATACTGTAAAAGCCATGAATATCTTGTAAATTATATACTTATAAACAGTGAGTTCTGATGTCATCAGTTATAAACGGTGAGTTCTGATGTCATTTCTGTCACATAACTCACTGAAACTTGTGCATTATAATAAATAAAGTGCCCCCAGAAACTCCTCGGTAACTTATAATATCCTTATATTTTACAAGAGGGGGTACTTTATTCACTATATAATACAAAAAAGCCATGAATATCTTGTAAATGATATCCTAATAAATGGTGACTAGTGATGTCATCAGTTATAAATGGTGAGTAGTGATGTCATTTTTGTCACACGATTCACTAAAACGTGTGTATTTTATATATATATATATATATATATATATATATATATATATATATATATATATATATATATATATATATACTGCACCTTGAGGTATATTTATCAAAGAGTAAAGTTAGAGATCATCACAGTGCACTAGAGTGAAAGTTCACCATTTGATAAATACGCCTTTAAAAATCCCATAGAAATGAATGGAGAGAGGTGATCTCTAACTTCACTCTTTAATAAATATACCCCCATGGAGGGATTATACCATTATGTACAGAATGTTTCACTCTTTTGAGTTAATTTTTTTTAATAATGGTGCCTTAAACAAAAGGTTTGTCTTTTTCCCCCTCCTCTTCGATGTTCCCATTGGATGTTTCCCTTTATATTCCGTTGCGGTTTATTGATTACGAAGCCTATGACTAGTAACATGTAGAGATGTCGCGAACTGTTCGCCGGCGAACTTGTTCGCGCGAACATCGGGTGTTCGCGCTCGCCGGAAGTTCGCGAACGTCGCGCGACGTTCGCCATTTTGGGTTCGCCATTGTTGGCGCTTTTTTTTGCCCTCTCACCCCAGACCAGCAGGTACATGGCAGCCAATCAGGAAGCTCTCCCCTGGACCACTCCCCTTCCCTATAAAAACCGAAGCCCTGCAGCGTTTTTTCACTCTGCCTGTGTGTGCTGAAGAGATAGTGTAGGGAGAGAGCTGCTGCCTGTTAGTGATTTCAGGGACAGTTGAAAGTTTGCTGGCTAGTAATCGTTTTGATACTGCTCTGTTATTGGAGGGACAGAAGTCTGCAGGGGTTTGAGGGACATTTAAGCTTAGGTAGCTTTGCTGGCTAGTAATCTACCTTCTACTGCAGTGCTCTGTATGTAGCTGCTGTGGGCAGCTGTCCTGCTTCTGATCTCATCTGCTGACTGCTGCAATAACAGTAGTCCTTGTAAGGACTGCTTTTATTTATTTTTTTGTTGTTTTACTACTACTACTACTACTACTACTATAAGAGCCCAGTGCTATTAGTCTAGCAGTGTTGGGGAGTGGGACTGGTGTGCTAATCTGCTGCTCCTAGTAGTTCAGCAGCACCAACTTTAATTTTTTTTTTTTAATATTCATTTTTTTTTATTTTACTTTTTTTATTTTACTACCGCTGTAGTAGTGTATAAGTTGACCTTTTAGGCATTATTTGCCCTGTAGGCATTATTTGCACACTGTTTTCTTCAACCCGCCATCGAGCTGTGTGACCTTGTTCACATTCTGTCTAAATATCCATAATATTACCGTCTCCAGAAAAAACACCGGAGTCACTTTTTTCAAGCAGCCATAATATATTTTACGTAATCCGTATCCACCGCTGTAGTAGTGTATACGTTGGCCTTGTAGGCATTATTTGCACACTGTTTTCTTCAACCCGCCATCGAGCTGTGTGACCTTGTTCCCATTCTGTCTAAATATCCATAATATTACCGTCTCCAGAAAAAACACCGGAGTCACTTTTTTCAAGCAGCATTCATATATTTTACGTAATCCGTATCCACCGCTGTAGTAGTGTATACGTTGGCCTTGTAGGCATTATTTGCACACTGTTTTCTTCAACCCGCCATCGAGCTGTGTGACCTTGTTCCCATTCTGTCTAAATATCCATAATATTACCGTCTCCAGAAAAAACACCGGAGTCACTTTTTTCAAGCAGCATTCATATATTTTACGTAATCCGTATCCACCGCTGTAGTAGTGTATACGTTGGCCTTGTAGGCATTATTTGCACACTGTTTTCTTCAACCCGCCATCGAGCTGTGTGACCTTGTTCCCATTCTTTCTAAATATCCATAATATTACCGTCTCCAGAAAAAACACCGGAGTCACTTTTTTCAAGCAGCATTCATATATTTTACGTAATCCGTATCCACCGCTGTAGTAGTGTATACGTTGGCCTTGTAGGCATTATTTGCACAGTGTTTTCTTCAACCCGCCATCGAGCTGTGTGAGCTTGTTCACATTTTGTCTAAATATTGATAATATTATCGTCTCTAGAAAAACCACTTGAGTTACTTTTTTTCAAGCAGCATTCATATATTTTACGTAATCCGTATCCACCGCTGTAGTAGTGTATACGTTGACCTTGTAGGCATTATTTGCACACTGTTTTCTTCAACCCGCCATCGAGCTGTGTGACCTTGTTCACATTTTGTCTAAATATTGATAATATTATCGTCTCTAGAAAAACCACTTGAGTTACTTTTTTTCAAGCAGCATTCATATATTTTACGTAATCCGTATCCACCGCTGTAGTAGTGTATACGTTGACCTTGTAGGCATTATTTGCACACTGTTTTCTTCAACCCGCCATCGAGCTGTGTGACCTTGTTCCCATTCTGTCTAAATATCCATAATATTACCGTCTCCAGAAAAAACACCGGAGTCACTTTTTTCAAGCAGCATTCATATATTTTACGTAATCCGTATCCACCGCTGTAGTAGTGTATACGTTGGCCTTGTAGGCATTATTTGCACACTGTTTTCTTCAACCCGCCATCGAGCTGTGTGACCTTGTTCCCATTCTGTCTAAATATCCATAATATTACCGTCTCCAGAAAAAACACCGGAGTCACTTTTTTCAAGCAGCATTCATATATTTTACGTAATCCGTATCCACCGCTGTAGTAGTGTATACGTTGGCCTTGTAGGCATTATTTGCACAGTGTTTTCTTCAACCCGCCATCGAGCTGTGTGAGCTTGTTCACATTTTGTCTAAATATTGATAATATTATCGTCTCTAGAAAAACCACTTGAGTTACTTTTTTTCAAGCAGCATTCATATATTTTACGTAATCCGTATCCACCGCTGTAGTAGTGTATACGTTGACCTTGTAGGCATTATTTGCACACTGTTTCTTCAACCCGCCATCGAGCTGTGTGACCTTGTTCACATTTTGTCTAAATATTGATAATATTATCGTCTCTAGAAAAACCACTTGAGTTACTTTTTTTCAAGCAGCATTCATATATTTTACGTAATCCGTATCCACCGCTGTAGTAGTGTATACGTTGACCTTGTAGGCATTATTTGCACACTGTTTTCTTCAACCCGCCATCGAGCTGTGTGACCTTGTTCACATTTTGTCTAAATATTGATAATATTATCGTCTCTAGAAAAACCACTTGAGTTACTTTTTTTCAAGCAGCATTCATATATTTTACGTAATCCGTATCCACCGCTGTAGTAGTGTATACGTTGACTTTGTAGGCATTATTTGCACAGTGTTTTCTTCAACCCGCCATCTAGCTGTGTGTATTATCGTTTCCAGAAAAACCAACTGAGTTTTTGTTGTTGTTGTTGTTTTTTTAAAAATAATGCCAGGCAAAGGCAGGCCGCCACGCAGAGGCCGTGCTAGGGGCCGTGCTGCTATGCAATCCTGTGGCCCTAGCAAATTGCCCAGTTTTAAAAAGCCAATGACCCTGAACTCCCAAAATGCTGAAGAGGTAGTTGACTGGCTTACACAGCACACCCCATCCTCTACCGTTTCTAACTTTACCACAACATCCTCCTCATCCTCCACTGCTATGGCCACCCCACGTAACACTTCCTCCACCACCGGTGCCCCTTCTTCACTGGGGTCAGAGGAGTTATTTTCCAATGAGTTTCTTGAACTGAGTAATGCGCAACCATTATTGCCAGAAGAAGATGAAGGAGATGAGGACCTTACACCAGATTTAATTCTGGCAGAGAACACGATAGAGATGGACATAATGAGTGATGAGGAGGAGGTCCCCGCTGCTGCTTCCTTCTGTGATGTGTCAGAAGAAATTGATGCATCTGAGGAGAATGATGATGAGGAGATTGATGTTTTGTGGGTGCCTAGTAGAAGAGAGCAAGAGGAGGGTAGTTCAGATGGAGAGACGGAGAGTCAGAGAGGCAGTAGGAGAATAAGACTTAGAAGAAGCAGGGAGGACAGCCCGCAGGGATCAGCAGGGCAACAACATGTATCGGCACCTGTGTTCAGCCGGCCAACGCACCCGCCATTGCCGCCAATACCGCCAACTCCGCCAACTTCTACTGTTACCGCCAGATCGCACACTTCCAAAAAGTCAGCAGTGTGGGATTTTTTTAATGTGTGTGCCTCTGACAAAAGCATTGTAATTTGCAATGAGTGCAGTCAGAAACTGAGCCTTGGTAAGCCCAACAGCCACATAGGTACAACTTCTATGCGAAGGCACATGAGCGGCAAGCACAAAGCACTTTGGGAGCAACACCTCAAAGGCAACAGGCAAACTAAAAGCCACACTCCTTCTGGTCCAGCATCTTACTGCTCTACCTCTGCTCTCCTTGACCCGTCTGAACCACCCTCCACTCCGCCTTCCACCTTGACCACCTGTTCCCATTCCCAGTCATCTGCCACCAGCCAAGTTTCTGTGAAGGCCATGTTTGAGCGTAAGAAGCCAATGTCTGACTGTCACCCCCTTGCCCGGCGTCTGACAGCTGGCTTGTCTGCACTCTTAGCCCGCCAGCTTTTACCATACCAGCTGGTGGACTCTGAGGCCTTCCGCAAATTTGTAGCAATTGGGACACCGCAGTGGAAGGTACCCAGCCGCAATTTTTTTTCTAAAAAGGGAATACCACACCTGTACCAACATGTGCAGAGCCAAGTTACCGCATCTCTGTCACTTAGTGTTGGGCCAAAGGTCCATATGACTACTGACGCATGGTCCTCCAAGCATGGTCAGGGCAGGTATGTCACCTACACTGCCCACTGGGTGAACTTGGTAATGGCTGGGAAGCAGGGAATGGGTAGCTCAACAACAACAGTGGAGTTGGTGTCACCGCCACGGATTGCACGCGGTTCTGCCACCACCTCTACTCCTCCATCGCTCTCTACCTCGTCTTCTTCTTCTTCTTACTCTGCTGCTGGGTCCTCCTTCTCCTCCTCCACACCTGTGCACCCCCAGCTCCCCCTAGGCTATTCGACGTGCCAGGTACGCCGTTGTCACGCTGTCTTGGGGATGACGTGCCTGGAAAGCAAAAACCATACCGGATCTGTACTCCTGTCATCTCTGCAGTCACAGGCCGATCGGTGGCTGACCCCACACCAACTGCAGATCGGAAAAGTGGTGTGTGACAATGGAAGCAATCTGTTGGCAGCGTTGAGACTAGGCAATTTAACACATGTGCCCTGCATGGCACATGTGTTAAATTTAATAGTCCAACGTTTTGTCTCCAAGTACCCAGGATTCCAGGACGTTCTCACCCAGTCCAGAAAGGTGTCGGCCCATTTCAGACGTTCCTACACAGCCATGGCACGCCTTGCTGACATTCAGCAGCGCTACAACATGCCAGTCAGGCGTTTGATTTCTGACAGCCAGACTCGCTGGAATTCAACGCTCCTTATGTTGGAACGTCTGCTGCAACAACAAAGGGCCGTCAACGAGTACCTTTTGAACTGGGTGGTAGGACTGGATCTGCACAGCTGGGGATTTTTTTCCCCCGTTACTGGGTGCTTATGCGCGATGCCTGCAGGCTCATGCGACCTTTTGAAGAGGTGACAAATATGGTCAGTCGCACCGAAGGCACCATCAGCGACCTAATACCCTTCGCTTTCTTCCTGGAGCGTGCCGTGCGACGAGTGACAGATGAGGCTGTAGACCAGCGTGACGAGGAGCTGGAAGCGCACGATTTCTGGTCGGAATCACCAGAACGAACCCAGGCACCTGCTGCAACGCAGGGAGAGGTGCCAGAAGTGGAGTCAGAGGAGGAAGGTGGCTTTGTGGAGGAGGAGGAGGAGGACCAACAGGAGCAGGCTTCCCAGGGGGCTAGTGGTGACCTTTTGGGGACCCCTGGTCTTGTACGTGGCTGGGGGAGGAGACCGTGGATGATGCAGTCCTTGATAATGAGGAAGCGGAGATGGATAGCTCTGCATCCAACCTTGTGAGAATGGGGTCTTTCATGCTGTCATGCCTGTTGAAGGACCCCCGTATCAAGAGGCTTAAGGAGAAGGACCTGTACTGGGTCGCAACGCTACTAGACCCTCGGTACAAGCATAAAGTGTCAGAAATGTTACCAACATACCACAAGTCCGAAAAGATGCGGCATTTACAAACCAGCCTGCAAAACATGTTGTACAATGCTTTTAAGGGTGATGTCACTTCAGGAACTCATCAACATTCCAGGGGCAGAGGTGCCAGTAATCCTGCCACGAGCACACCTGCAAGGACAAAGCCCTTTGGCCAGTCTGTAACGTCAGACATGCAAATGTTTTTCTGTCCAAGGCAGCGCCACAACCCTTCTGGATCCACCCTCAAAGAACGCCTCGACCGGCAGGTAGCGGACTACCTGGCATTAACTGCAGATATCGACACTCTGAGGAGCGATGAACCCCTGGACTACTGGGTGCGCAGGCTTGATCTGTGGCCAGAGCTGTCACAATTTGCCATGAACCTCTTGTCTTGCCCAGCCTCAAGTGTGCTCTCAGAAAGGACCTTCAGTGCAGCAGGAGGGATTGTAACTGAGAAGAGAACTCGCCTAGGTCACAAAAGTGTCGATTACCTGACCTTTATTAAAATGAATGAGGGGTGGATCTCGGAGGGTTACTGCACGCCGGAAGACTTGTTCTGACTTCTATGCAGCTGTCCTTCTCTTCAAGCCTCATGACTCCACACACAGCTGTCCTTTAGCGTCCTCCTCCTCCCTCCGCCACCGTTACAAACTAGGGTGCAAACCCTACTGGTTTAATTTTTTCTGGCCTCTGTGCTTCAGTGGCTGCAACCAAAAAAACTGGGCAAACAATGTCTACAAGGTCAACGTATGGCAAAAAATGACTATTTTCAGCATTTATATGGCATATTTTTCTGGCAACTGTGCTTCAGTGGCTGCATCCAAAAAAATGCATATTTTCTGCATTTATATGGCATAATTTTTCTGGCCTCTGTGCTTCAGTGGCTGCAACCAAAAAAATGCATATTTTCTGCATTTATATGGCATAATTTTTCTGGCCTCTGTGCTTCAGTGGCTGCAACCAAAAAAATTTATATTTTCAGCATTTATATGGCATAATTTTTCTGGCAACTGTGCTTCAGTGGCTGCGACCAAAAAAATGACTATTTTCAGCATTTATATGGCATATTTTTTCTGGCCTCTGTGCTTCAGTGGCTGCGGCCAAAAAAACTGGGCAAACAATGCCTACAAGGTCAACGACGTTGACCTTGTAGGCATTGTTTGCCCAGTTTTTTTGGCCGCAGCCACTGAAGCACAGAGGCCAGAAAAAATATGCCATATAAATGCTGAAAATAGTCATTTTTTGCCATACGTTGACTCAACGTATATGGCAAAAAATGACTATTTTCAGCATTTATATGGCATATTTTTTCTGGCAACTGTGCTTCAGTGGCTGCGACCAAAAAAATGCATATTTTCTGCATTTATATGGCATAATTTTTCTGGCCTCTGTGCTTCAGTGGCTGCAACCAAAAAAATTTATATTTTCAGCATTTATATGGCATAATTTTTCTGTCAACTGTGCTTCAGTGGCTGCGACCAAAAAAATGCATGTTTTCTGCATTTATATGGCATAATTTTTCTGGCCTCTGTGCTTCAGTGGCTGCAACCAAAAAAGTTTATATTTTCAGCATTTATATGGCATAATTTTTCTGTCAACTGTGCTTCAGTGGCTGCGACCAAAAAAATGCATATTTTCTGCATTTATATGGCATAATTTTTCTGGCCTCTGTGCTTCAGTGGCTGCAACCAAAAAAATTTATATTTTCAGCATTTATATGGCATAATTTTTCTGGCAACTGTGCTTCAGTGGCTGCGTCCAAAAAAACTGGGCAAACAATGTCTACAAGGTCAACGTATGGCGAAAAAATGACTATTTTCAGCATTTATATGGCATATTTTTTCTGGCAACTGTGCTTCAGTGGCTGCGTCCAAAAAAACTGGGCAAACAATGCCTACAAGGTCAACGTATGGCAGTTGTTTAAAGAGAACAGTAGATTACTAGCCAGCAAAGCTACCTAAGATAAAATGTCCCTCAAATCCCTGCAGACTTCTGTCCCTCCAATACAGAGCAGTATCAAGCAGATTACTAGCCAGCAAACTTACTATCATCTGTCCCTGAAATCACTAACAGCTCTCCCCCTACACTATCTCTTCCAAGCACACACAGGCAGATTTTTCAGATACATTTTTGCCCTTGATCCCCCTCTGGCATGCCACTGTCCAGGTCGTTGCACCCTTTAAACAACTTTAAAATCATTTTTCTGGCCAGAAATGTCTTTTCTAGATGTTAAAGTTCGCCTTCCCATTGAAGTCTATGGGGTTCGCGAACCGTTCGCGAACCGCTCGCGTTTTTGCGCAAGTTCGCGAATATGTTCGCGAACTTTTTTTCCGACGTTCGCTACATCCCTAGTAACATGCAGTTCGAAATGCGTCAGGCTTTTTTATGGAGACTTAATACATAATTAATCAATACTTTTTATTTTATTCCACCTTCACATTGGAATTTTTTGAGTGCCTGCTCACTTTTTGTTAAGGTATCCCCCTTTTGCCTCTTGCTCATACTACCAACACAGTACAATGATCAGATTGATGGACTTTGCAGCCTGTCTCAGTGCACCCCAGGGATTTGGAAATGCACACCCTGTGTCAGGGGGATCTATACCAACATCCACATTCTGGGTTGTCCTTACACTTGCACAGAGAGATTACAATTATATGGAACTCTTGGCAGGTTCGGTATGGAGAATATTTACCTCTGAACTTCCTTCCCAGGCACTCCCAACTACTTACCCAACTTAAAGGAACAGTAACATCAAAAGATGAAAGTGTTTTTAAGTAATGAATAAATTATGTAGTGATGCCCTACACTGGTAAAATTGGGGTGTTTGCTTCAGAAAGATTATTATAGTATTATATAAACAAGCTGCTGTGTAGCCATGGGGCCAGCTATTCAAGCACAAGACAAATAGTAGATAACAGATAAGCTATGTGGAATCCGATTGTATACTACAGAGCTTATTTGTTATCAGCTGTGTAACCTGTGCCTTTTCTCCCTTTTCATCTTATTTTCTTTGTTGATTCCCCTGTACTAAGTACAATTCAGCAGGAACAGTTCAATCACAGGGACAGGGACGCCATCAGGGGGTCACAGGGGGGACAGTTGTGCCGGGCCCACAGGGTTTTGTCTCTAGCCGGGCCCCCCCCTGCTTTCAGTGTGCTACACAGCAGCTCTCTGCATGGAAGCTTTTCACCTATTTACTGTAACCTCATTGGTCCTTTAAGAATAACTCCCTTATCAAATCCGTGTACAGCTTTATTGGGAGTTATTCTTAGGACCACGAGGGTACAGGAAATCTTAATAGGCGAAAAGCCTCCGTGCAGAGAGCACGCTGAAAGCAGGGGCAGCCCGGCTAATCAAGTAAGTGAAGCATGGCCGGGCCCCCCCTTAGACACAAAATCCTGGCAAGCTATTTTTTTTAAAAATTTTGGGGGGATCTGGCCAATTTTTTTTTTCCTTGCAGGGGGGGGCCCTGATCACCAATGGCTTTTTATAACTTGTGGGGGGGGGGCAGGCCATCAATTTTTTTTTTTTCACTTGCAGGGGGGCCTCCTGATCACCAATGGCTTTTTATAACTTGTGGGGGGGGGGGCCAGGCCATCAATTTTTTTTAACTTGTAAGGGGGGCCCTGCCACCAATGTTTTTTTTAAAAAAAACAACTTTTATGGAGGTCCCTGGCGCCAATGTTTGTTTTTTTAACTTATTGGGGGCCCTGATCACCAATTATTTTTTTTAACTTGTAGGGGGGCCCTGACCAACAATTTTTTAAAAAAATGTTTTATGGGGTGCCCTGGCACCACAGTTTTTTTTAAACTTATAAGGGGGCCTGTCCATCAATAGCTTTTTATAACTTGTGTGTGGGGGGGGGTTACCTTTTTTAGCACTCTAGAGAGAGAGAGAGAGAGAGAGAGAGAGAGATACAAATCATTTAAATTATTCCCAATTAATGTGTATGACTCGCAGTTGCTCATATCCAGAACACAAGTCTCTGGGAGTTGCTGCTAATCCCCAAACTCACGAATTGTGCCCAATTATTGCAGCTGCTCTCCTATCCCATAATTCCCTGTGCAAGTGAGTAGTAGCAACTCTAGTTCCTTTGATGCTGGGGCTCCTTTGTGTCACTCTCGCATGCTGCTGTCTCTTCACTTGCAAACTCGACCCTTTATTCTCAGCTTATCTTTCATCCTCTTCTATTTGGCACTATGCCGGCAATAGAAAGAGACTGGGCTGGTTCTCCTCTCCCTTCTTCCCACTGAGCCTTTCATTTCCCCCAACCATTCAACTCTGAGACTCCCACTGCTGTCGCTCCTCCGGGGCCCAACCACACAAGCCCCAAAAGAGGGAAACCATTCCTGTCCAGGCCTGGGATTCAAAATAGGCCCTGATATTTTGAATACACAGGCCCAAACAGCCCCCACCAGCCCAATAAATAGTGACTGTCTGTTGCATCTTACAACAGCCCCTCTAAAATTTGCCAGAAGCCACAGATGCCAGTCCAGGATTGCCAGGGGCAAGTAATGTTTAAACCTTCTCTATATTCTATATCCGCAGCTCAGCCAGATACAGGAGCACTGGGGACTTTCTCGCACTATGTAACATAGAAAGTTAGGTTGAAAAAATACACATCCATCAAGTTCAACCTTTAGGTTGATCCAAAAGAAGACAAAAAAACCTTTTTGAAGCCTTTGCCTCAGAGGGGGAAAAAAATCCTTCCTGACTCCAAGATGGTAATCGGACTAGTCCCTGGATCAACTTGTACTATGAGCTATCTCCCATAACCCTGTATTCTCTCACTTTAACTTTAAAAAAGCCACATTAAAAAGCCATCCAACCTATTAAAGCGAACTATTGTATCAGTCTGTACGACTGATTCAGGGAGAGAATTGCACGTTTACGGCTCTCATTGTAAAAAAAACAACCCTTCCAAATATCTAGCCAGAAACTCCTTTCTTCTAATCGAAATGGACGTCCATGTGTCAGCTGGAAGGACCTACTGGTAAATAAAGCATCAGATAGATAATTATATGACCCCTTATATATTTATACATAGTTATCATATCACCCCTCACGCTCCTCTTCTCCATCTTGAATAACCCAACTTGGCCAGTCTTTCCTCCTAGCTAAGATTTTCAATACCTGCTTGTCAAGATCCTGCTGCAAGGATGCCTCATCATGGATGATTTTAACGGGAATGTTCAGCTTTAAGTTAACTGTTAGGGGCATATTTATCAAGGGTCGAATTTTGAATTGAAAAAACTTCTGAACTGAAATTCAAAAAGACCAACTGAAATTAAGTCGAAGTTTTTTTTGGTCGAATAGGTTGGTTTTCGATCTAATAGGTCTGTATTCGGCCAAATTCCAATCGTATGAATCGATGGAATAGCGCATTAGATCGAATTTGATTCAAAGTTTTTCCCCAAAAAAACTTTGATTTTTCAAAGTCGACCAATTGACTCCAAATAGGTTTTGGCGGTCCCCCATAGGCTAAAACAGCAATTTGGCAGGTTTTAGATGGTGAATGGTCGAAGTCGAATTTTTAAAGAGACAGTACATGATACATTTCAATATTCTAATTTTCCAAAATTTTTCAAATACGAATCAAATTTCAGCTATTCCCTAGTCAAAGTACACAAAAAATAGCTCATAATTCAAATTTTTTTCATTCAAAAATTCACCTTTAATAAATCTGCCCCTTAGTATGTTATAGAATGGCTGATTCTAAGCAACAAATTTGTCTGACATGAGTTGACCTATCCTTCATAAAGCCATGATTGCTGCTCATAATGCAATTCACCAGGACAACATTAAATGTGATCCCTTAGGAACAGTAACAATAAAAATAATTATTTTAAAGTAATGAAAATGTTTCCCTGCACTGGTAAAACCGGTGTGTTTGCTTTCAGCTTTCCTCCAATCCATAGGTACCATAACAGATGAAAGAGAGTCTGAGAAAATCAGAAATAGACGCCAGTCTAAAACTGAACTAAACTCTTTGAGTACCCAGTGGTGTATTTCATCTGGCCCTGGCACCTTGTTCATATTCATTTTTAGTAAAGCTTTTATCAGCCACTGACTAGTTTGAGGTGAGCCAACAGTGCAGCTATAAAGTGGGACTTGGAACTCTGACTTCTCTTTTGTATACATTGAAGGAAAGTACTTATTTAGCACATTTGCATTTTCAGTATCTGTTACAACCATACAGGTACCATTATTTAAAGGAGCCACGATTTCAACTTGCATCTTTGTATTATTAATATACTTACAACTTAACAACTTTTTGGGGTTAGTCTTAGCCTATGCCACAATGCGCTCCTCATTTCCTATCTTTGCCTTCCAAATTGCTGTTTTAGAAAATGTATTATAGTGTTTATATTCATTATCAAGCAATGCATCAATGCAGCTTCTGGTCTTCAACCATTTATGTTATATGTTTTTAGCAGAAAACATAATGCCCCAATCTATGCACTGAAGGGCAGCCATTAAGGAACTAAAATTTGCTCTTTTGAAATTCAGGGATTTTGTTGCTCCAGTGTTTGTAAGGGGGTTATTTACTAAACTCCGAATGCAAAAATCACGAAAAATTTGTGATTTTTTTTTTTATATAAAATCAGACTTGTAAAAAAAAGTCTGATTTTATATAAAAAAAAAAAGTTGGGATTTATTAAACCCCGAGGATGGAAAAGTCAGAATCTGAAAATCCGGCATCTCAGACCTGTCAAGGTTGCATAAAAGTCAATGGGTGAAGTCCCAGTGATTTTTTGATGTGCGCTGCGTTTCAGGTAATACCCCGAAGTTTTCAAGTGAAAATTACAAAAAAAATCGTGAAAATTGTATGAAAAAGTCTGAAAAAGTTGTGAAAATCAGATTTTTCTCTTTTGGGAAAATGTAATAATAAATATTCATTTTGGGAAAATGTAATAATAAATAAGCGTAAAAAAACAGAGCACATTTGATCGGAGTTTGTAGCAGAAAATATTGAGATAAATTAGGACTTAAATAAAGTAAATAATAAAATAAATACCCCCCTAAGGTTTTTTTTTAGTTTTTTTTTAAGATTTATCAAGGGTCAAAGTGAAATTTCACAATTTTAATTTTTGAGTTTATTTTAGTGTAATTCGACTAGGGAATAGTTAAAATTGTATTCGGGTTTTCAAAAGAATTTGAGCTAGAAATGTATCATGTACTGGCCCTTTAAGAATTCAAATTTGACTATTTGCCACCTTAAACCTGCTGAATTGGTGTTTTAGCCTATGGGGGATGTCCTGGAATCAATTTGGCGTTGTTTGGAGACATCCTGAAAAATCAAGTTTTATTTGGTGAAAAACCTCTAATCGATTTCAATTCCAGTTTGCGGGTCGATCCCATTCAGTGTGGGGTAAGGGAGGGAGGGCAGGTTAGGGTCGGATTTTACCGGACCTGCATACATGATAGTCATGTTGTGGCTGTTCTGGGTTCTCTGCCAAAAGCCAATTAAGTTAGAAACTTTGTTTCTTTTTTCTGGCTGTTCAGTGCAGAGAAAAATGGGACTTTCCAGTACAAATGAGGGACTGCAGATTGAGCTTTCAAAAGAGGAACTGTCCCTCTAAAAACAGGATAGTTGGTAGGGATAGTTCTCTGCCAAAAACGGGATAGTACCAACTATCCCGTTTTTAGAGGGACAGTCCCTCTTTTGATAGCTCAATCTGCAGTCCCTCATTTGTACTGGAAAGTCCCATTTTTCTCTGCACTGAACAGCCAGAAAAAAGAAACAAAGTTTCTAACTTAATTGGCTTTTGGCAGAGAACCCAGAACAGCCACAACATGACTATCAGTTAATATCAGTCACAGCGAGCAGAATAACAATCTCCCAGTGACGCACGGGCCCTGTCCACTCCTGTTACCCTGAAAACTCGCATTCAATTTCCCGCCGGCTGTAGCGCGGCACCCGTAGGAGGTATAGGTGCCCCATTAGGCCCTAACACATATACAATTTCAATAAATATTGGTAACACAGGTCAACCTCTAGACATTTTGGTGGCCTGCAAATTTTTGACCCAACATTGTCTGAAATTGAGGAAAGTCGCTGGAAAATGTGAGAATGTGATTAGGGACTGGGGTACAAAGCCAAAAATCTGGTAACTCCCGACTTCTACACAAGTCAGTCCCATTGCATGCTGGGTATTGTAGTCTTACATTAAAGTTGGCAGTCTGCAAATTGTTAAACAAAAACTACATTACCCAACATCAGGGCCGCCATCAGGGGGGACAGGGGGGACAAGTGGCCCGAGCATGAAGGGGGGCCCGGCAGTGCTGTAGTTTTGAAAAGAGCCGTGCCCCCCGTGCGAGCGCCGAAGTCGTGCGTGCGGCCAGAACAGCCGAAGGACCCAAAGCCACGAAAACAGCCGAAGTCCTGAAGCGGCGAAAAAACCCAAAGTCACGAAAACAGCCGAAATTGAAGTCCTGAAGCTGCGAAAAGACCCATAGTCACGAAAAGAGGCGAAATTTAAGTGCTCAAGCCATGAGTTCAATTCTACTGAACACCAATGTGGGTTATTTTTTTTTTTAATCCCCTGGCCACCAATGTATTATTTTAATATTCTATATTTAACTTGTAAGGGGGGCCCTGCCACTAATGCTTTAAAAAAATTTTTTGGGGCCCAATTATTTTTTAACTTGTAAGGGGGGCCCTGGCACCAATGTTTTTTTTTTAACTTATAATGGTGCCCTGACCATCAATAGCTTTTTATAACTTGTGTGTGTGGGGGTTACTTTTTTAGTGCTGATGTCTGTGTGGTATTTGGGCAGGATGGAGTGGCGCTTGGGTGGAGTGGGGCTTGGGCGCCAGTGTGGGCGGGGCCCCAAAAATTTTGTTTTACGGGGCCCCGTGATTTCTAATGGCTGCTCTGCCCAACATGCATTGGTAGATGCAGGCTTGGCACATTAGGGCAAGAAAAAACTTTGGCTGGTTTCCAAAGTACAAACCAGTCAAAGTAAATGTCCAGATCGTAAAGCGAAAAAGTAGCAAATAAAGGCTTTTTGATTTAAATCCTTGATGGTCTGTCTGCTACAGTTTGTTTAGATATTTGAAGTTGGTTGGAGTGGACACCGAATGACGTGCACCAGATTACCAAAAAGAAATTGGAGTTCTTGGTGAATGCTGGCTTAATTGCCTTTTTATACAAACCAGCCAAAGGCCCAAAAAGTAGCCCAAATCTGTACCTTGGCTAGTTTGTATTTTCAAAACTCACCTGGGCTTTAAATTAGTAGCCCAATTTGGATGAAAACCGGCCAACCTGGCAACCCTGGTGTGCACCCTGACACGCTATATAAGCACTTCTAATTTGTTAGGAACTAAAGTGTGTGTGTTAAATGTCAGGCGGATCCTGCAGTGTAACCTGGCATCAGTGAAATCACAAGTCATTCGAAGTGTTTCCCTAGAGCCCAATACAAAAGAATGTGTTCAGCACAGTGGGCCCTTAGCCTCCATTATGTATATCCTTGTTGATCCCAGAAAGGCTTCCACAATGTCTGTTGATACAGACAGACAAGGCTACTCCTTGTGCTCCACAAACTCTGAGGATCAGGTAAAAATGCTTCATTTAGTTATTGTTGCTGTTGCAAAGGAGGCACAAATACTAATATACATATGCAGTGGTGCTTGAAAGTTTGTGAACCCTTTTTCTATATTTTTATATGAATGTGATTTTCAAAAAAGTCCTAAAAGTACATGACGAAAACCTAATTAAACAAATGAAACAAAAATTATTATATTTGGTGCAGAGGACTAGGGATGTCGCGGACTGTTCGCCCGCGAACTAGTTCGCGCGAACATCGGGTGTTCGCGTCCGCCGAATGTTCGCGAACGTCGCGCGACGTTCGCCAATTTGGGTTCGCCTTAGCTGGCGCTTATTTTTGCCCTCTCACCCCAGACCAGCAGATACATGGCAGCCAATCAGGAAGCTCTCCCTCCTGGACCACCCCCACACCCCCTGGACCACTCCCCTTCCATATATAAACTGAAGCCCTGCAGCGTTTTTTCATTCTGCCTGTGTGTGCTTGGAAGAGCTAGTGTAGGGAGAGAGCTGTTAGTGATTTGAGGGACAGTTGATAGTAACTTTGCTGGCTAGTAATCTACTTGATACTGCTCTGTATTGTAGGGACAGAACTCTGCAGGGATTTGAGGGACATTTTAGGTAAGGTAGCTTTGCTGGCTAGTAATCTACCTTCTACTGCAGTGCTCTGTATGTAGCTGCTGTGGGCACTGGGCACTGCTGCTGATCTCTCATCTGCTGACTGCTGCCTGTAACCCAATAGTCCTTGTAAGGACTGCTTTTATTTTCTTTTTTGTTTTTTTACTTTGCTACTATAAGAGCCCAGTGCTATTAGTCTAGCTGTGTTGGGGAGTGGGACTGGTGTGCTGCTCCTAGTAGTTCAGCACCAACCAGAGTAATTTTTTTTTTAATATATATATATATTTTTTTATTTTACTTATCTCACTGTTCTTTAACGTGTCCAGTGCTGTTTGCTGTTCTTCATAGTAGTGCACCAATAGTAGTGCACTTGCAGGCATTATTTGCCCAGTGTGTTCTTCAAACAACTGCCAGCTAGCTGTGTGAGCTTGTTCACATTCTGTCTAAATATCAATAATAATACCGTCTCCAGAAACACCACCTGAGTGACGTTTTTCAAGCAGCAATAATATATTCCGTATCCACTGCTGTAGTGTATACGTTGACCTTGCAGGCATTGTTTCAATTTGTTTGCCCAGTGTGTTCTTCATTTTCAAACAACTGCCACCTAGCTGTGTGAGCTTGTTCACATTCTGTCTAAATATCAATAATAATACCGTCTCCAGAAACACCACCTGAGTGACGTTTTTCAAGCAGCAATAATATATTCCGTATCCACTACTGTATACGTTGCCCTTGCAGGCATCGTTTGCCCAGTCTTTAACCAAGTGCCACCTAGCTGTGTGAGCTTTTTCACATTCCGTGTCCAGAAACATCATCTGAGTGACGTAGTGTGATTTCTGCCCTTTACAGCACAAAACGCAGCGCTGTGTCAACAATGTATTTTTCAGAAACATTTTTGCCCTTGATCCCCCTCTGGCATGCCACTGTCCAGGTCGTTGTACCCTTTAAACAACTTTAAAATCATTTTTCTGGCCAGAAATGTCTTTTCTAGCTTTTAAAATTCGCCTTCCCATTGAAGTCTATGGGGTTCGCGACGTTCGCGAACCGTTCGCATTTTTATCCGGAAGTTCGCGAACATGTTCACGAACATTTTTTCCGACGTTCGCTACATCCCTACAGAGGACCTCTTGTAGTTGACTATATATATATATATATATATATATATATATATATATATATATATATATATATATATATTGGTATCTATTTAAAAAAAATATATATAAAAAATAATATATATTATATTGATTTAAAATGGGGAACTTTAAAAATATACATTGATCAAATGTGATGCAGTTGTACCACGCGTAGTGTGCATGGGTCCCTGCTGATTGAAATGTGGCCATTCAAATTGTGCTAGACTGCATTTCATATTTCATTCGATCTGCACAAAGGGAAGACCAGGCTGACGAATAGCTCTTCTGTCCAAGTAAGAAATTGGCCAGAATATCTTTAGCATATATTGGTAAAATGACCATATATTGCTATTGCTTTGCTAGTTTGGGGGTCAGTATTGATCACGCAAACCTGTTTCGTACAATCACCAGTTGCTGCATTAATGTTGCAGGTCCATGTCATAAATAAAGGACTGGATCGATGTGCTGCCTTGCTACAAGACATCCTTCAACATGACATGATAGGTACAGTCTATCTTTCTATGGTCATGAGTTGCCCATCTCTCTCCTAATGTGTCTGTCTGTCCGTTCATCCATTCAATCACTCCTCATTTCCATTCGTTACAGGCAACTCACAATCCCATCCAACGAAAGCCCCTGTACATAAAGTCACTGTCAAATCTTCCAGCATCAGAGAGAAAAGGAATCTAGCTAAGAAGCCCAGTGCTGCTTCCCACGTGCACAAGGAAATAGGTTGGTTCTCCGTAAAGTCTGACTTAGAGTTATCCTTTCCACTCAATAACATGAGCATGGTGCTAACAGTACCCTCACAGGAAGGGTTAGTAGCTGATATTTGTCACTTGCTAGGGATAGTTTTCATTGTTTCCTGTGGAGCAACTAATCTGCTATGCTCCCACATAGGAAACAATATAACTTATTGCTTGCTACTAATCTTTTCACCATCAATACCACTCCTTAACTGCATCATTTAAAAGTACCAAAACTTCCTTATTTTGCAGAAAAAAGATTCAGGGCTGCCTCATGCTATGTGACTGCCACCATGTCCCATATTACTTCTGGTTTCATGTTTGAATTGTCATGTTCAGAACCAGGTTCATGTGAACTGAAATCTGACCTGTGGTTCTAAGCCAGTGCAGGTGCTTAGTTGCTGAGCAATTCAGGTAGGAACGGAGAAGTGAAATGGCAAGAATGGCAGCCCTGAACTACTCTGTGCCTTGTGCATAGGCCACTGTGATAAAGGAACACACATACTTCTCAATGATGCTGTTTAGGCTGGGCCAGGATAATCGTAAGTTTAAAAAGGCATTGGGGAAACATTAATTCTCCATAATGCTTTAGCTGAATTACATTCTTAATTACCTTTCTAAAATCAAACAGTTAAAGTGAAAACTGTTCTCTATGAAAATCACAGTGAAGCACCAAGACAGGGAATCTTTAGCTAAAATTTACAAAGCCTGTGCTGGAGTTTTAACGTTCTAAACTACTGTGCAACTATCAGTAGGTCACTTGGCTCTTTCTTCAGTGAATCACACAGCCTGCAGACAGTATGTGAGAATGTACCTACTCAGATGTCTCACCTTAATAAACTGACCAAACAAGCCAACTGCCAGAGGTTCCCTCCTGCCTCCTCACAGCCTGTGAATAAGATGGGTAAGTCATAAAAATTTCCATCACTGCAACAGCACTTGTTGAAAAGTGAAAAGTCGAGCTGCGACTAACACAGGCACAGCAACAGCACTTTAGTGACCCAAGTGCAGCAACCTTTGAGGAGGTAAGGTGAGCTGAGGCAGCCCAGGCTAGGGAATCTACTTCTATTGCAAAGAAAGCCCTGTTATATAGCTCCCAATGAATCTCTGACAAGGGGGATAAAAACAGTAAAACAGTAAAACACTGACCTTCCTTTCATGGACGTGCCAATCTGAGGGGACCAAATGATTTATGAACCCCATTTGATCACTGAAATGTTTGCCAAGTACTATGAAAATTACACATGCCCAACATCTCAGCTGAACCACTTTCTGGATTCTATATCAATAACCACGCTATTCCCTGTAGAGAGAGCCTGGCTTGATCTGCCTGGAACTGCTGAGGAGGTTGAAAAGAATGAATTCTCATCTAACAAAACCCCATGGACTGGTGGGCTCCCTCCTGGACTGGACACATAACTAACTAAAATAATAGTCCCTCAACTCCTAGAGACCTTTCAGGCAGCCTGGGATTCTCAATCACTATGCCATGTTTTGCCAAAAGGCCTCATATTGGTCATCCCAAAGGCTGGTCATGATCTAACTTTAGGGCTTCAGCTGCAAATCAAGGCACACAAAATGCACATCATTAAATGCTGTTTAGGGTTGCTTGGGCTAATGTTGCAGGTAGTGCATTACTGAAGATTTTATAGTAATGAGAGTAAATCTATCATTGCAATATCTTACTGCCTGCAGGTATTGGAGGGACTACTCTTTTTAATTACCGCTTGCCTTCATCCTCCCCTGCCCTGTCCCCTCAGCATCCTGGCAGTGCTTTGGTAAGTAGGAACCAGTCTGTGATAGGCGGCTAATTTATTGCTAACATTAAGTTATCCAGCACAGCTACAATTTGAACCTTGTCAGTACATCTTTATAATTATTTATTTACAAAGTGCAATCAAGTTTTGCAACTTAACAATAATATTAAGATAAACAGTTAATTTATTAGTGAGTGTAAAGCCTTGGTGGTCACTGCCATAGAGCTTTCCTTTTGATATATCTTTTCCTTTTAAAGGTAAAAGGGTCCTTCCTGTTCATCACTGGTAATATTTTGGTAACATTTCAGGCTGTATTGTTTAGAGCCATCTTGTACCATATCCTGGCAGGGGAACACTGTCATTGCCAAGAACCTATTTTTGTCTTCCTCTATTTAATCTGCAGTTCGGTCAGTCAGTTAATGCAGTTGCTCCAGCACACATATTCTGTGAGCATTTATCATTTGTCATTGACTTGATTCCACAGAGCAGCCATTCCTTTTTAATGGGCATATATATTCATCTTGTATCTGCCAACTTTTTAACATGGGTTTAAAGAGTTTATTTTTTTTTTACATGCAATAACCTCACCAAGACATATCCTGCATTTTTTCTTTGACCTTTAGAATGT
The DNA here is from genome assembly GCF_017654675.1 of Xenopus laevis. NCBI lineage: Eukaryota > Metazoa > Chordata > Amphibia > Anura > Pipidae > Xenopus > Xenopus laevis. The sequence continues at coordinate 49,313,490 of NC_054388.1, read as the reverse complement.
TTGTCATAACCAAGTTGTACCCCAAGGTGGAACAACACACATTTCATCTGGTTCATATGCAGCATCAAACAGCTCTCCCAGTGCTATGTGTTGTGTTCCAGTACCTGTGCAACAGACTCCGGCTGTGCCAACCTGCTACCTGCTAGCCTTTCAAGCCGATACCTTGCCACAAATTAGTAACAGTGAGAAGATACGGGAATCAGATCTGCTTGGGTGTATAGCGGGCCCATTTGACTCAGCTACAGTGTTCTGAGGCTGAGGGGAATCATTTGCTGAACTCAAAACCTGCGTCTTCTGCAGAGCATAAATCCGATGGGGAACAGCCCACAGGGGGGACAGATGAAACTTCCAGTGAGGAGGAGTATGCGGCCCCAGCAAGGAATATCAGTTGTCAGACAACTTCACCCTTGCTTTTTATAGGACCCCTTGGAATCTTAGCAGTTGGTTGGGCCAATTGGTTCATTAGGAATATTTTACCATTTTTATAATGGCACACTCTGGGGCTTTTTATTACCATGTGCTAGTTCCAGTTCTATTATCACATCTCAAGACCAATCAGACACAGGCATTACATCATTATGCATATCCCTTATTGTGTATTGTATGTTGATTGGAAACAACCCTGTGATGTCCTGAATGTCTACACACTTGCATCTGATGAGGTTTTATAAGAAATTGTTCATCTTTGTCTTCTTGTGCATTTAACTATGCTTTTGTTTATGTCTGTAGGAGACGGAGAAGCCTTTTGGCTTATTACAGAGCTAGAGCACAGTTTATCTTTGCTGCTGTCTAATGTTGGAACCACAAATGTTCAAGCTGAAATTGCTCTGGCTCTCCAACCACTCAGGAGTGAGAATGCTCAGCTTCGGAGGTGAGGACCCAATGCCTAGTGTTAACAGTTCACCAATTGTTCAGGGTAAAAATAAAATAGATAGGCTGTGCAAAGTAATAAATGTTTTCAATATTGTTAGCCAAAAAATAAAATAATTTAATGTAAATTGCAAGAGTGCTTAGAAAATCACCCTGAGCAATTTTACATACATTTTTTTAAGGTTTACTTGAAAGAACGGTACTGTCTGTCTGTACTTCTTTATTGTAAATGTATGTTAGTAAACAAACCATTTAAAGGGCATTAGCAGTTCTATTAATATCTGTTTTTTATGGTTCTTCTTTTTGAAAAAAAAAAAGCTATTAAGAATATTGATACAGCAACTCCGAGACCGTGAGAGAGCCAGAAAAGCAGCAAGGACTGATGAACAGAACGTTGAAAGAATGCAGTATTATTATTTTTTTTTTTAAACAAACAAACAAACAAACAAACAGGTAGCAGATGTGGTGCATACATTGCGAAGCAGTAAAAGCACAAGATCACTGACAGAATTACGCCACGTGAGACCAGGATAATGCGTTTTCAAGCTTAGCTGTGTGGAGTTCAATTAGTGAGGTCATTTATTCTGTGAAAAAACAGGTGTCAATTATGGCTACACAGCAGCTTGTTTATATCAACTATAGTTGTGTTTCTATCGGAAACAATCTAGGTTTACCTGTGTAGTACAACAGTACATTATATTTTCATTACCTTAGGACGCTTTCATTATTTGGTGTTACTGTAACTTTAAGGAAGGAAGGCAGCAAATGTTCTGCATGCTGGTTATAGTGCATTTCTCTCTGTGAGGAGCACCCGATGGCTTCTCTTCGGCAAGGCATCCAAGATGGCGGAGTGTGACATCATCATGCGCACTTTTGGCCCCAAATTCAAAATTAAAGATGCTGGTGTTCATGGGTTCAATGCCAAAAAAGCTTCAAGAAGGGGTTGGATGGCTATTTAGCCATCAAGTGAGTTAATACAGGGTTACTGAAAGCTCTTAACACAAAGTTGAAGGAAGGAATTTTTAAAAGAAACGAGATAAACTAATGAGTCTTTCTTCTGGAGTTGAGTGATACCTGTATAATGTGAGTGAGTGTTGCCTTCTAGTCACAGATTGTCTCCTGAATAGACCATGATAAACAGAGCTTACCAAAGTGCATGATTTCATGGGTCTTACACAGGGCTCCTAATTTCAGAGAAATACAGTATTTGCCTATGTATCTGCTGTTGCATTTGATAGCATTTTCTCCCCACTGCACAATGTACTGCTCCTGGGCTGGTCATTTCCCCTGTCTGAAGTGAAGCTAACTTAATCTCCCCAATTCTGATTCTCTGTGTCTGATTCTCTGTGATTCTTGCTCCTGGGTTGCTTGCTTTCCCATGGTCAGGCAGGAACCAGTTCAACAACCAACCTCCACCACTGCTGCTGTCACTGCTGCCACAACCCCCTCCCACATTACTCATTGGCTCAAGAGGGTACACGGGACCCTGGCATATGATTTACTGGCTAGGCCAATAAAATACTGTCCAGGTTGCAACCATAGCTGAAGCATATTGGGGCATTAACAAAAAATTGTATGCATGCATGGGACAGAGCCACACTGTTCCATATAGTGATGCCACTCTCTGTATTTACCCAAAAAAGCAGCTGCAGTAATCAATACAGAAGCCCGAGATGGCAAGTATGTGTGTAGCAAGGTAAGTGAAGCATCACGCTCACTATTGCAGTAGATATAATGGGGTTTTAAAGGGCACCTGTTGGCTTAATTTATTAACAGTAGGGGTAACTACCCACCAGGAGTGAAGGCTCTACTAGCCCGCACCTTTGGTTGTGGAAAATATATTTAGCCAACAGGTGCCCTTTAAGGAAATGTTACCTCCTGCTCTTCCCATTGGCAGCAGTGCTAGTGATTATTTTGGCCTACGTGGTAGAGGGCTGATAATGGAAGCCAGTACTGACCACTCTCCCTTTTAAACCACACACATGTTATCTCAAGACCATGTCCACATAAATGGTGGTAACACACCAAATAAACAAATGGTTGGTGCTCACTGCAGGGATATTATTCAAAAATGTAAGTCATACCTTTAATTGTACATAAAAATACCTTTAAATCCATATGCCCCCTCCTTCCCTGTGGATAAAATAACACCCCCCCCCCAGCACTATTTAAACACCTTAGGGCCCATAACAACAATTTCCAAATGCTAAAAAACTCCCAGAACAAACCCTACCAGCCTCACATCCCATGGGGTACAGAGTAGGGTTAGGCAGAGTATGGCACACACAGGGAGCATAGGGAAGGCAGAATAGAGCCGGAGAGAGGGAACCTATCAGGACTCTAAGATGAACAGTTCATACTGTGCTACATACAGTGACATTAGTGCCGGAATTAGGGGTAGGCAGAAGAGGCACCTGCCTAGGGCGCAACGATGTGGGGGCACTGGCATGTCCCTTTTCAAAATTCTTCTGCCTACCCCTAGTTCAGATTTGCTCCCATGTGCAGCTCTTGCCTACTACTGTCACTCGCCCCTCTGTCCCTCCTCTGTCTCTCCCCTTACGTTTCCCCTTTTTGTTGCCCTTCCAAATTTTATGGCTTGGGCGGGGCTATCTGACTGGGATGCCTAGGGCACCCAGTTGGTTTGGCCCAACCCTGAATGACACAATGCTGGTGCCTCTTCAGCAGTTTGTCTCTGGGTCTAAGATAAATGCAGGGGCCAGTTACTCTCAATACTAATACCTTTTAATGCTTACATAAGGTAAGGAATCACAGCAGGCAGACTTTCCTGTGGGGGCCACACAAGGGGGGGTTGCGGGCCAGGAGTTGGGTAGCCCTGTCATAGACAGTCACTATTTATTGGGGCCGGTGGGGCCAGTGCCAGGAAATGAAATGCCAGGGCCTATTTTGAATCCCAGTCCAGGTCTCATGGAGCAATACAATACAACGGTTTATGATGTTGGGTTAAACCTTTAACCCTATAGGAGCTCCTGAGCCCCAGCATCAGCTATTCCTTACAGGGAATGGAACTCAATTTATTTAAGGGATATCTCATCCCCATCTTGGTAGGGGGCAGCTCAGTCATTTCAGGAATAATTACAGAGCATTTACAGTCCATTTCTCTTCCATTTGCTGAACACAACTGTACTGGAAGAGAACTATCCAGCTTGGCTACAAGACCAGGAAAGCTTGAACTGCAGCCAGCAAATAAGTGTATTGAGTCACACATGGTATATAAATGCTTTATATGATGAATGTTACAGCTTTGGCATCTTTGTGCATTGTTTGGGTTTAGCAGAGTACCCATGGCAATGCCACCCAGTACAGACACTACTGGCACAGAAGGGCAGGGATATCATTGTGTTTAAATTTAATCTGCAGACACAGAATCATATGGTTATTTTCTAAGCCTTCAAGTTAGGAAAAACATGTACCAAAATAAAATAAAAAAAACTCCTGCCCCTCCTACATTTGTCTCCTGAACAGTTTTACTGACATATACTATAGATACCTTATTTTTCCATATTTATAACAAAGCAGTGCTTCTACCATGTACTCATGTGCTAATAATAATGTATAAATGCACTAACTATAAAGCACTCACATATTTTGCAGTACAGTACATCTCAACTTATAATAAACTGCCCTGTAAGTGTATGATCAGTAGAGCAGGATTATACTAGCATTGTCGGATGGTGTAGCAGCGTTGATCCGATGCGACACGACTGTTGGATGCAGCTGCTGCGTGCTGCGTCTGCATCCGACAGTCATGTTGCATGGGATCAATGCTGTGACTTCATCTGACATTTGTATATCTAACCTTATTTTCATTGCATCTAACTTGACTCCTGCATTTTTGCGCATCACGTCGGATCGCGACGAAAACGCCTACCCTTAAACGTTTTACTGTAGCCACATTCAAGAGCAGGGAGATGCGAGCTTAATAAGGACACTTACACATATTTTTGGTTTTGTCATTTAACACCCTTTTAAAGCGTGTGAGTACAGCCCCATTGGAAAAAATGTAATGCGTCTACTCCTGCGCTCCCCTGCGGCTGAACGCAGGGGAGCGCAGGTAAAAACGCTCGTCTGTAAGAGCCCTAAGACTTGCCTCCTTTCCCAGGCATTTTAAAAAGGAAAATCCAGTTTATGAATGTTTAGTTTAGCACTTATATCTGGACTGAAATTAATTGCTCTAAATGAAGTTTCTAGTATGTGTATGAATAGTCACAATTTCAGTAATTATTGTGTATTTTCTTAAGAATGTAGGTAGGCTCGGCAGCCAATAAAGCTGGGCAGAATAATAAAGGTGAGCAATAAATCTCACCATTAATATTTTGTTTGTGGACTTACTTACTTTTACTATTAGCAAATTCAAACCTCCCTATGTGTAATAAAAAAAAGGTGTTACACATGTTAATTTGGAGACAAATTGTGTTTAATGACTACTATCAACGGAGAGGCACTAAAGCAAAAATACAGACTCCACCCATACTTGGGCACTTGCTCTGAAACTTTTCTTTAAATTAAATATTTTATGTTGGAACCCAAGTGGCACCCGAGCTGGTTCCTCCCACCACCAGTTACAGCGACACATCGTTTTCCTGAAGGATCTTCACCAACAGAAAGGACAGGAGAATCCCGAAGAGCTGTGAGTACAACAGGACAGGACTGGTTTACATCCAAAGCCAGACATTCAATGCACAGACATGGTGACATACAGCAGGGGACACTAGGATATGAAGGACCATTCCTGCCTCATACCTGTACAAACCCCAATCCGACCCCCACAGCGCCAATGACAGCCACATGCTGCGAGATCCACGTTTTCATCTTGGTGACACAACCCTGGAACAAGAAGTTGCACTTGTGTAATTCATATGATGAGCAGGGACAGAAATGTTTTATTTATTTATCTGAAATATTCCTGAATAGACTTTAGCAGCCAGACAGCAAAGGGGCTACAGTACAATAGTTTAATCCTTATGATCCCTGGGTTGCTCTCTTCCCATGCTCACAGAGGGGAAGGGCATAATTCCAGGGGAAAATAGTGTTGCCCATAGAGGGTTGTCTTGTTCTAGATAAAAATTTAGCACCATTCCCCCTTGAAAAAATCTCATTCCAATGGGACTGTACTAAATAAACACAGACATTACCATGCACCCTTCCACCTGATCATAGGAAAGAAAGCAGCCCAGAAGCAGGAGATAGAGAGTATAAGAGTGATGTACCTGGCAAGTACTAGGTGGCCCTTGTCCTCCAAAACAAATATTCTCTCCCCCCCCCTTGTGTGCCCTGGTTAGCGCAGTAATGTCTCTCTCACTAATACTGCAAAACCCACTAGTATCAATAAGAACAGGAAAGCTCCAACTTACCTTCACTTGTGCGACCTTGCCCTTTTACTCCAGCACAGATTCCCCCTTTCATCTCCATCTCCCCAGGGCCACCAATTTGTAATCACTTAATCACCTCCAGCCAGCATTTCATTCCCTCGTCTGACTCATTTTCCATTAAATTGTTTGGTGCTTCTATAGAGACATAAACTCTGGCTACATATAAATAAACCCAATGTACAGCCAGAACCGCTAATGGTTAAACCTAAGGCCTGTGCTCCCCTCTAGTTCTGCCACAACTCTAAGCATAAAGGAAAACTGTTAACCGAAAAACGTATGGGTTGTTTCTGCTCAATTTTGCTTAGTATAGGCGAATACCTCTGCACGGCTATGAGCAAACTTAGGGGATGTTCCTGGTGCAGATATGACCAGGGTTTTCCATCTAAGATACCCCCATAATTTGCGAACAGCTCTTGATAATAGTTTATCTGCATTTACACTAAGGGGCAGATTTATCAAAGTGTGGATTTAGAATTCACCACAATAAAACTCACTTTTTCTTCATTCCTATGGGATTTTTAAAAGCACATTTATCAAATGGTGAACCCACAGGAATGAATAGAACATGGGTGAGTTTCTGTGGTGAGTTCTAATCTCACATTTTGATATATCTGCCCCTAGGTAAGGGCAATTGGGGGGGGTTCAATAATTGGGTCTAATGTAGGACAAACTGCATAGAAAGTCCCCCCTGCATAGAGTTTAATGTAAATATTTCAAATCATGTTTATTTCCTCTTTGTATTTATCTAATGGAACACAATGTTGCTCTTTATAGTTAAATCCAGGGGCCACCCACGATGCACATTATTACCATCACGGCTCAGACGAGTAGTTGCGGGTTCCTGGGGATCATATTTATGTATAGAGATAAGTCAGGAAGAAAAAGAATATCATTTTAAAGCCATGAAATAGATTTTTTCCCTTTCCAGGCCCTCGTCCCCCATCTACTTGAGATTCCTTGGCACTAGACCAAATCATTCATGGAATTAAACCAAACAAAAGTTTAAAATTCTGACCCAAATAATCAGCTCCCCATTCCAGCCCTTCTCTTGTACCTGAACTAATAAGAGTGCACTGACCCACCATTTACTTCCCCTTCCCTTTGTAACTATGGTTTCTATAAAGCACTTCTGTAGTGTGATACTCCCCTTACATGGAGCCAAGCTGTTGACAAGAGGCGTAGTCTGACCTTGCTGTGGAATAATTGGCCAGTAATAGAAAACCGGAACAGCCCCATGTTAGGGTTGGGGCAGATGGGCAGATTCGGGGAGATTTAGTCACATGACGACTAATCGCCTCTTCTGCGTGGTGACAATCTCCCCCAGCTGCCTTCCGTCTGCTTGAATGAATCACCTGCGCTAATGCCCTCGCGGCACTTCGATTCCTGAAGTCGCCCCGAAGTTGCCTCACAAGGAAACTTCGGGCGACTTTGGAAAGTGCATTATCGCAGGCGATTCTTCATTCAAGCAGACGGAAGGCAGTTCGGGGCGATTGTCGCCACGCAGAAGAGGCGATTAGTCGCCAGGCGACTAAATCTCCCCGAGTCTGCCCGTCTGCCCCAACCCTTAGCCTGTACAGAGAGATACCATAAAACTAAGAGATATTCCCCTGTACTAAACACAATTCAACAGGAACAGCCCACTAAGTTTGCTCATAGCCTTCACCTTTTGAATTGTTTACTGGTTGCTAAGTAAGTAATTCTATATGTTTTTTGTTTTTATTATTAATAGTCTGTACAATGTGACAGTCATTCAGGTGCATTATGGGACTGAGCACAAATAGACAGGGGAGCAGGCAGAGCACTTACCTCCAGGAAGATGTTATTCTGATGCTCCATCACCTTCTCTCCACATTTCTGGGTGACTTTGTGGCAGCAGCTCCTTGGCACAGAGTATGAAAACAGGGCTACAGTGATGTTCATCCAGTCTGTGAAGTTCTTTGCCCCATAGCAGTGGAACTGTGTATGGAGAGACGTGGGCATAATAAGCGTGATGGCAGTTATGTCCCTTTGTATGAAGTCAGATGGAACAACATATGAATTGGTCTCAGAGGACAACTAGTTAGAATAATGCCCCCAGGCAGTTCCCTGCTCCAATCATGTGTCAGCTCCAGAGATGAGAGGGGATCCCTAAGTCTCATTGTTGCTTCAGCAGCTTAATGGGCCCCAGAGTCCAACTGGGCCCCCAGCGTCTAAATAAATATTGAGTAGCCACTCCAGACACAGGCAGTTTGCCAAGCCATTCAATCAGGGGAGTGTTGCAAGTGTAGCTCTGACTACAAGCAAATTACTGGCTATCGGGCAAAACATTCAAGCTCTAGTTCTTTCCTTTTGTAACATGACAACTCAAGTCACACCCCTTTTGTGAACACTGGGAGGAGAGCAGCCAAGAGCAGGAAGTATAGAGAGGGGTGGTATCAGGTACCAAAGCATATGGGTTCTGCACTATCACAGCCCATAACTGTCTCTCCTGGCGCATTGATTGAGAAGGAAAGTGGGATGAATTTTCCCCTCTTGGATAAGAAATAAGGCTAATATCTGCCTTGAGGGCATAATCGGGGGCTCATCATCTCCTTTTTCCTCCACCACTGCTAATAACCTCTGCATTCTCACACAGAGGCCTGACATTCCAGGCTGATATAATTAACAGGTTGGTACATTTCACTGCTAAGTGATAATGAGCCCTACTGATTGGCGGCCCCAAGTGGCACATCCCTCCCCAACTGCTCTCCCATTGACTTGAGCTTAACCCCTTGGGTGCTGGAGAGAACCTAGTTAAGCACTAAAGGGTTAACATGGCTTGAGCCAATCTTGTTATCCACCCTCAAGATCCCAGACTCTTTGCTTTGGCTGGGGGTTTATTTTAGCTGTCAGCGCCCAGAATTAGGAAATCACTGAATGTTTATAAAGAAGAACCCAAAACACATTCCACGTGCAAATACGTCATGTCCTGCGTCTAACCATAAATGGGCCCTGGCCCCTACCCACAGCCATAGCTAAGCCAATTGTTCTCCTAAGAATGTACTGTAGGGCTTAAGTGTGTTTAACACTTATTAGCAGGCATGGGAAGGTTGCTGTAAAGAAAGGGTTAATTTTGTATGCTTACCTGAGGTAAAAATTGTAGTCAGCGAAGTCCCTGGCTTGATTGAAGGTCTCGTGCGACAGCTGGGTAGCAAAGAAAGTCGATTGGTGGATAGCAATCACGTGACCTAAACGAAGGGGTATAAAAGCCAAATCGCGGCTAGCTTACCTGTCAGTCGGTGAAGATCGGTGAAGGAGGAACATCGCCACAATGCTTAATGCTGTCCAGATTTGCACCCACCCGCCCACCCTGTTGTGTCATTTAATGAGTAAATGTTGTTAATAAAATTATATACATAAAAAAAAAAGAAATATAGATACCTGTATATATACTATTGTCGCAGCTGGAGGAAAATTTAATTTTGTTATATAATTAGTTTCCTGGCCAGAAGAATCAAAAGGCGGAACTATTTGGGATAGGCTACCCAATGAAGGAATTGGGCTGGCTCTGTATGTTGAGATTACATGGTATGTTTAAAAAATCTATTATTAAATTCTAACTAAAGTAAGTTGTCATGTGTATTATTTGATATGTGTTATTTTTCTGTATTAGAGCATACCGTTCCCATGCATTGTGTAACCCTTTCCTTCCCAAGAACAGTCTCTCAGCTCTTCAGAGCTGTGTCTTAGTACAGGGTCAGAAAGAAAGAGTCTCAGTTGAAGCAAGATGGATCGGACCTTGAGGGTACAATTTGTACAAGCTGCTGCTGAAATTTTGCACCCCTGAACCCCTCACTTATGTGATAATGAATGCTTAGTACAAGGGAATATCTATGTTGCCATAGTTTTATGGTGTCTCTCTGTGTACAGGCTATGAGCAAATTTGGGGGCTGGTCCAGCTGAATTGTACTTAGTACAGAGGCATTCCTCTAAACACATTTTCTCCTGTGTTTCCTAGTCTGTCTACTGTATGTGCAACACATTTGGTGTCTGTGCGATTCTCTTTCCATTTTTCACTAGTCTGTCTACTGCCATAACCCATTATACCCACAAACGATTTTGTCGCGATCCAACGCACTGCGACAAAACGCATGCAACTTGTCGCATGCAACAAAAATAAGGTAAGAGATAGAATTGCCACATGGTGTCTCAGCGTTGATCCAACGCAGAGCGTCTGATCGTGACAAAATCGTTCGTGGAGTCCTACCCTAAAGGTATGAAGATCCAAATTACAGAAAGATCCGTTGCCTGGAAAACACTAGGTCCCGAGCATTCTGGATAACAGGCCCCATACCTGTACAAGCCAACACCTTTATTAAAGCAAAGGGAAACCACCTGAGCTGGGAGACATTTCTGCTCTAACCCCTTAATAATCCAATAATACAAATGCAAAGGAAACATTTAGTGACCCTTTTTTAATCTCCCCCACAACTCATTTATCTGGCTGTTCCTGCTTGTGATGCATCATCTGGCCCTTGATGCCAGGAGCAACAGATCTCAATGTGGCACCATTAATTGACATGGCAGATGCCGAAATATTTTTCAGGCAAAATAACTTTGTAAATATCTTTATAATCTTCTTAAATGGAAATATTAATCGTAAAGGGAGACTGTTACTCCAGGGACTATAATCTCATGTAATATGTACACAATCTAAATAGTTACAATTCCATTAAAATATTGCAGGTACTGTAAAAGTTTGGGGGTTTTGTTTTTACATATTTATTTTCCCTCCACTCTTCTAGCAACAAAAACTACAGGTGTGTATTTCATGTTACACAGTCTCTTCACATGTCAATAACCAGTGTTCTCATAGAGATCAGGAGGAGCTTGCTTCTGGGCTGCTCTCTTTCCCATGGTCAGGCACAAGCCTACACCTGGGTAAGTAAATCCAATTTGCCTTGCAATACTTACCCAGTACTTACAGAGGATCGTTATTCTATACCCGGGTAAGTACTGGGGGAAAGTGGATTCACTTAACCGGAGGGAGATTCCTGTCTAACCAAGGGTAAGAGAACAGCTTAGTATAAAGGATCAAAGGGGTCCCTATAATATACAGAATGCTTACAGTGCAAACTAACATTGAATAAAAGCCTTAGGTACCAGTGGGATAGCAGCATTAATTACGAGTCAATGAAGAGAGGAACATGTCCTCTGGTTCAAACACGTTAAATGAGTGAAAGTCTTATACTGAGTGAATAACAATAATTGTTACACTAATAGTGAGAGAGTTGGGTCTTGTGTGAGAAATCTGTATAAGGGCTGAACTACACGGTGCACCTTCTTCAGATCCGATGCGCTGAGAGGAAGTGCATGCGACGAGACAGATGCGGTGAATATAAGTAATAGAAATGTTGCACCAACAAACTGCGTTCATCACGACTGACTGATGGATGAAGACGCAACATGCGGCTTTCACATGCAACAGTCGTGTCAGATGAATGCAGTTTGTTGGTGCAACATTTCTATTACTTATATTATATTCGGCACATCTGTTTTTAAAAAAAATTTTTGCACATTTTTCAGCAAAGAGAAAGAGGACGGAGTTGATCATTACTACATAACTCCATTGGGTCATGCCTAAAGAAACAGCACCACAGAAATAGGGGCATAAGATGTAATATCTTCTGAAGGTTTATGTTCCCTTTAAAATCTCCTGGGCACATCAGTCTGTTATAAGATTCATGATGAAACACTCTGTAATAACAATAACCTATACATGGGCTATTTGGGCAGAGATTGCACCCGGACCATGTTTGGTTTTGGGACTGTTATCATCACTGGCGACTGGTCTCCGAGTGCAGTGGTTAAAGGGGCAGTAAACCCTTCACACAAATCTTTATCTGCTGTGCAACTGTAAGTAGTAAATCAACTAATCTCACTACAGTGCTACCGCTTCTTATATAAAGGAGTGGAGTTGCCATACTAGATATACTTACTTTGCCAAAATAGCTGAAAAACAATTTGAGCAATGTTAATCACCTGCATGAAATCCTGGGAGTATGTCAAGGATGGGGTGACTTTGGGCTTGGGGGGTAATAGAAACCACAATAGGGTGATTTCAGTGCACAAGACAAACAGATTAGAATGTAAATCTCCCATACCACAGCCCTTCAGCCTCCATCCCCTGTGCTGCCAGTCATATATAGGGAATTTACTGACAATGAGTGCCCTGTCCTATACTGGATGATATACTACATAACACATAGTTATACAGTATCTAATACACAAACTAAATAACGAGGCCGGCCCGTTTGATCCCATTCAACTGAATTAAATGAATACTGCTCTGTGGTTGGCTGGCGACACTATTGGTACATGTATTGGGTGAACCCAGAGCTAAAAGGTGCTGCACCTTCTACACTTTTTAGTGACAGAGATATTCCATAGGCAAAGAAATTCTAATCATATAACTATGCTTATTTACTGATTTGTATCTAGTCTGGGACTTTACATTGCTTGGTACCCTGCCTATAAAAACCACCAAACGCTATAATATTGATAGTTTTTGTGACTGGCCACTAGGGGACGCACGTGTTCATATTTGAATTAAAGGTAATGTCAACCCCAAAAATAATGTTTTGCCAAATAAAAAGAAACAATAATTCTAAGTAACTTTGAAATATACACGCATTACAATTTTTATAGGGTTTTTAAGTTATTTGTATTGCTATTTTTTAAGTTATTTGTATTTCTATATTGAAAGCAGTGTTGGTAAGCCCCTCTTTGTTCTCTGCCCTTGTGGCTGTTGATACAATGTAAGACAAACCAGCTGATTAACAGACCTGTCTTTGCTGGGGAAACAGTTTGCAAAAATGTTTAAAAAGTAATGCTGGTTTCAATAGCAGTTGTTGTTACAAAGTTGCTTAGAATTATGTTTTCTTTTATAAGGCACATTTTAATTTGGGGTTGATTTGCCCTATAATTGCCATTGCTGAATGGCCTAATAGAAATCATAGGAATGTAAGATCTCTGCACAAGTGTATCTGTCTGAATTAAACGTCAGCTACCTGAACAGATATGGGAAGGAGAGCAGCAAATCTTGATATATAGGCAAGTAAAAAGGGAGGTGAGATTCACTAAGAAGTTTGGTGCAGGAAACAAGGAAGATTGTCCAGTTACCCTTTAGGGGAGGTTCCTGTCTGGCCATGGGAAAGAGAGCAGCCCAGGAGCAGGAAGTAAAGAGAATCAGATTGGTAACTGGGTAAGTACTACAGTTTACAGAGTGAGCCAAGGGGCTAATCCTTGCCTGCATCTTTCATTTCAATTGTCCCTGGAACCCACCATTCACAACACTCAATAGCCATCTGAAGTGCAGCAGTAAGTGCTGATCAGCTGCAGGGGATCTAGGGACACTCTGGTGCTGCAAGGTTAACGCTCTGCTGCCCAGTGTCGGACTGGCCCACTAGGATACCAGGAAAACTCCCGGTGGGCCAAGGTGTCAGTGGGCCCTACTCCTTCTAAACATTTGGCCTATTTCATGGTCATTACCAATTTCTCTGAGAACAAAGAGGATAAATAGATGGATTAATAGATTATAATATGAGGAAGAGGAAGAATAATAGTACTGAGAGTGGGCCCCTGGTCTAAGGTCTTTGGGTGGGCCCCTGGTGTCCTAGTCCGACACTGTGTGGGGGTAGGGTTGCCACCTTTTAAAATGATCTTTACCGGCAGGTGGAGGGGTGGGGTTAAAAGGGCGGAGCCGTGACGATAAAGGGGACGGGACCGTTACGCGCTATGGGCTGGCCGGGTCGTGACGTCAAAGGGGGCTTTTTTTAGGTGTATTACAAATTTACCGGCAGCTACATTGCCGGTTAATTTGTAATAACGGCCCCGGCCTTGGCTGGTGTTTTACCGGCTAGGCCGGTAAAATACCAGCCAGGTGGCAACACTATGTGGGGGCCCCCGAGGTAACAGTACCAGTGGGCCCAGGACCCCCAGTCTGACACTGCTGCTGCCCCTGGGGTTAGTTGCACTCTGACTTCTGGGTAACAAATGGCCAACCTTCCTCCTGCTGCCAATCTCACCCCTGGGCTTTTATGCAGAGGAACCACCCCAGCATTCCCTGGTTGAATCCAATTTCCTCCCAGTATTTTCCCAGGTACAGAGCTGTAGTTAATAGAAATATTAAAGATCCTGCTTCCAAGCTTCTAGAGGGATACAGTCAGGGCATAGTTTTTCCAGCAATAACTATAACTGTACTACCTGTAACCCCCATGGCTCCCTAAGGTACAGTGGCTTATAATGACATATGAATGACTAATAGCAAATGCTATACCTAACTGTGATCACACTCACACACACTTAAAGGAGTTAATGCTAATGAGGGCTCCTCCAACTGTCAGTCTCCAGTCTCTGCACTCAGGCTGTACTCACAGTCCTGTGCGTTTATGGTCAGAGATCCCGGGGTTCCTTCTTCTGGATTTGTTTCTCTCAGTGCCCTGGTTCCAGGGTCGGGTGATGTGCAGGTACTGTGTCTGTAAAGAGTGTGAGAGCTGAGTAAGGCTCCACAAGGCTGTGCCAAAGGTAAGTGTATTTTATTCCAATAATATTCATACCCCCCTGTTAACCATCGCGTCTTTTGTACGATATTATCTGTGCGTCGATGGCCTCCTTTATCTTTACCTGCGTGTATCGCTTTATGGCAGAGCTATTAATGCAGGAAAATTGTTCAGCAAAGAGCCCATTAAGGGTTAAAATGGAAGGACATCCCCCAACCTGTTGCACTCTTTCCCTGCTGCAGCAGTGACTTATTTTTGCGCTGTGCCGTTCTGGGTTGCCACATGGGGAAGAGAGGGTCGGGAACAATTCATGGGTGGGATGTAATACGGGAATAGCCTTGTGAGGCATTTAAACTCCCCTTTCAGCCCAATAGTCTATCCCCCTGCCAGAGCAGTTCCTATGGGTTTGGGGAGGGATGCAATAGAGCTCAGCTCCCTCAGCCAGTAGCACAGAACTCTGCAAAGGATGGATCCAAGGAGCCAGATACAGGTTTGCCTTATTGCTGTTACCTCTGGAGCTGGGGGTGATTTTAGGGGGTGGGGTCTGAATTGTCAACTTATCTGGGGTAATGATGTGGGCATGGGTGTCCGCAGAAAATTTTCCAGGGGTGGGGGCATGTGAAAGCGGAAGCGAGGGGTGGGCTCACAGATTCAGAGGGTACACGATGCCACACAGACACAGACAACGGTTCTTACTCAGCAGTGAAGTTTACTGAACAGTAATAAACGATAAATAGCTGGGCATGTATAAACAGTCAGATAACAAGGTATAAATCACACAGTAACAGTAATACTGCCTAACCTAAAACTAGCTCCTGCTAAATATTCCCCCACAGTCCGCGAAGCAGCCTGGCTGCCCCTAAATGTTCCTTCCCGGTCTTTGTCTTTGGGGTGCACCCTTAAGTATTGCGCAATACTATTTGTAATCCACAGGTAATGTGTCCTTCTCTTTACACGAGGCTTCCCTGTATGCAGTTCCAAGCCCAGCGAAGTATGTCTCTAGCAATGTACTGTAATATACAAAATGTCACTGGTATGCACTTTGATGCAGCAAAGCTGCGCTTACAGTTCCTTGGGTGCTTTAAGCAAGCTCTCCATGCTTCCTTCTGGATCCACAGGTCTTTCCACGGCCAAAACCACACAGACAGGAAACCCTGGATCATTCACTGCAAAACTGTCCTTAGGTGCTGCAGAAGGGAGTCACACATCACTTCCTGTTCCTCTCAGGACTCCACCTCCTTAGATAATCTGTGATGCATTAATCGAACTTGTTCATACAACCCCAAACCTGTAATTACAGTTTACTAGCACACTTGTGGGGTTCAGATCACTCCCCTAAATTAGCCTTATTCATGTTTTGAGAGGTGAATGAATATAAACTTTCATTACTTTACACAGCATTGTACTTATTCCATTTCCTTTGCTGCCACCTACTGACTGAAGTGACTAGTACAGGTAATTAAATACAAATATATTGTAGAACATGGCTTCATACCCTTACATGCCACCCCACTAAAACATTGGCGTCCCGACAGCTTCACCAAATAAACTCATCTGCTGCATAACGCTGAGGGGGAATACCTGACGTGGAGCGCTCCGACCTGCGTAAGCCTAAGTTTTCTGTACTTGGTGTAGGAATAAGGCCCGGCTCCTCCCGAGGTGGTAGAGCATTCTCAGGGGTAGCCTCCGCTGCCGCCCCATTGGGAGCGGGTGATTCACTAGTTTGTGAAGGAAATGTAGTAATTACACACCATCCTACATCTCTTGGACTCAGAGGTTTCGAAGGTCGCTGCTGAACATCTCCAGAATTGTCTGTCGTGGGGCAACTCTCTGAGAGACAGGGCCTGAGCATGTTGCGATGTAATCTTCGAATCGGTCCATTAGAGTTTTCCTTTTGCAAGTCGTAGACTGGGCCTTCCGGATACACCTGCCTCTTTACAATATATGGTTGTGGTTCCCAGCGGTCATCCAATTTATCTGTGGGCCGTTTAGCACGCACCAATACTCGGTCACCCGGCGTCAAGGGTGCAGTCTGCACAGGTTGGTGATCCCTAGTGGTTAGTTGTTGCAACTTCTCATTGACCAGCCGATATACAGTTCTCAGTTTGTCCTGGTGCTCCTGCACCCATGAGTCAACTGTCCTAGGGGACTCTTCCGACAGTGGACCCAGATTCATTTCGGCAACTTCCTGTCCTGGGCGACCAAACAGTAGCATATGTGGAGTATAGCCGGTAGTGTTATGAACACGATTATTGTATGCCCATAGTAGTTCAGGCAAATACTCGGGCCAGCGCAGCTTCTTTTCTTTCTCCAGAGTGCGAAGCATCTGTAGAAGCGTTCTGTTGAACCTTTCACAGGCTCCATTTCCCTGTGGGTGATATGGCGTCGTCCTTGACTTCTCCATCCCATACAACCGGCATAGCTGCTCCATTAACTTCCCTTGGAAGCAAGCTCCTTGGTCGGAATGAATCCGCTTCGGACATCCATACACCTGTATGAAGTGTTGACACACTGCACGGACAGCTGACCCTGCTCGCAGCGCCAACTGAAAGCGGAAGCGAGGGGTGGGCTCACAGATTCAGAGGGTACACGATGCCACACAGACACAGACAACGGTTCTTACTCAGCAGTGAAGTTTACTGAACAGTAATAAACGATAAATAGCTGGGCATGTATAAACAGTCAGATAACAAGGTATAAATCACACAGTAACAGTAATACTGCCTAACCTAAAACTAGCTCCTGCTAAATATTCCCCCACAGTCCGCGAAGCAGCCTGGCTGCCCCTAAATGTTCCTTCCCGGTCTTTGTCTTTGGGGTGCACCCTTAAGTATTGCGCAATACTATTTGTAATCCACAGGTAATGTGTCCTTCTCTTTACACGAGGCTTCCCTGTATGCAGTTCCAAGCCCAGCGAAGTATGTCTCTAGCAATGTACTGTAATATACAAAATGTCACTGGTATGCACTTTGATGCAGCAAAGCTGCGCTTACAGTTCCTTGGGTGCTTTAAGCAAGCTCTCCATGCTTCCTTCTGGATCCACAGGTCTTTCCACGGCCAAAACCACACAGACAGGAAACCCTGGATCATTCACTGCAAAACTGTCCTTAGGTGCTGCAGAAGGGAGTCACACATCACTTCCTGTTCCTCTCAGGACTCCACCTCCTTAGATAATCTGTGATGCATTAATCGAACTTGTTCATACAACCCCAAACCTGTAATTACAGTTTACTAGCACACTTGTGGGGTTCAGATCACTCCCCTAAATTAGCCTTATTCATGTTTTGAGAGGTGAATGAATATAAACTTTCATTACTTTACACAGCATTGTACTTATTCCATTTCCTTTGCTGCCACCTACTGACTGAAATGACTAGTACAGGTAATTAAATACAAATATATTGTAGAACATGGCTTCATACCCTTACACATGTAAGCTAATATCACATAGGGTAACATTCCACTGAAGATGAACCTATTCATTACAATGCAGAAAATAACATAAATAAGGCTTGCCTTGGGGAGGGAAGTCAAATTTAAATTTAAAAAACAATTTCTTGGAAATAGCTGGAGAAGTCAGGGTGGGGCGGTTGCCCCCTTGTGCAGACATCCATGGATGTGGGTATCCTCACAGGGCAGTCATTGCACTTGCACTCTGGTGATCGGCCCATTTTTTCTGTTTCCATACTAACCAGGTTCTGGAGCAAACCGAAATTCAGATATTTTTTAACTAAAACTCTATGTGCATCCCCTGTCAGCAAAAGTGGCTTGTGTAAATTTTATTCCGCATACGAGTGTTTGTCATGGTGTCTGTGGTCTCCCTAATCCACAGTGTGTAGAGCTGAAGTGCCACATTAAATCTTATTAATAAATACTATTAATAAATACCCCTGCTTTTCATGGTATATATGATTATACTGGTTTTATCTTTTGATAAAGGTTCAGTGAAACCTATAGGTGCAAGTTTTTGTGCCTAGGGAACTTTAATTACCTACATAGCTTTGTTTATGCATAAGAGCAGGAGCTGCTGTGCCACCCACTACTAGGAATTAGTTAAGACATTCAGGACTGGATTATCACCACAATGACATGGGGTTAGTTGGCAAATGTAATTGCTGTGCCAACTAAGCCATTCTATCTGAGCTCCTATAAATTACGTCTGCTGAATGACTGATTATGTGAATTTAGATGAATGCTGCATGGCTGCACATAAATTGGTGCAGTTTGCAGCATTCAGCTTAAGTAATTTCCAGTTTCCTATGGCAGGATGGAGATAAGGTGGTAGATAAGCAGAATGTTTTGTGCCAAGCAATGAACACAGGCATCCATGGGAAAAATGGAGGGTGAAAACCAGTGATGTGAAGGATTCCTTGGGGTGTGCTGTAATGCCACCAGCTTTTACCCCAAGAAAGGAAGTGTTGCCCAAGGTACATTCCCCAAAGCATTATTTGCTTTGCGCTGTTTGGAGCCTGTTACACTAATGATTGATGTCATTCATGACTTCGGGCCCTTTAGATCCCGGCAGCTGAAGGGTTAATCCTTGCATCTTCTTTTGAAACATGATGATCATTGATTACAATGGACCCTGGAGCCACAATTCAGGCCTATCTCCACTGCTACTCCATTTGTTTGTGTTCTCTGACCTTCCTACCCTAAAAATCAGGCTGAAAATTTACTCATTGTAGCTCTGCGCTAGAGACATGTGGTGGGGGAAAGAGAGTGTAGTCACTTGAAATGTGAGGTCTCCACAATTGGGGGGTCTGATGGGGAACAAGGATCTGTGTTTAGAATGTAGTGTTGAATTTGGGTCATTCTCATGGGGCCGTACTGAAGTTCTGTCCTTGATCAGAGCAGGATGTGGGTCATATTCTTGTCAGGAATGAAGAAGGGAAGAATTTTTGTGATCTGTTTGAGTCACTGACAGGGGCAACATTTCACTGAATGACAAGTTACAAGTTACATTTTAATGAAAATGTTTCTGTTTGACCTTTGTTTCTCTGCCTGATGCCCCAAACTTTATTCTCTCTTCCCATTGTTCATCTTCTTTATCTCTTAACTCTTGATACCTGTCGGGTCACTACCACCTTTATATGCCCACAAACTGCTAACTGTACACATTCCACAGGGATCGAAAATGTTTTGGGGGATAACAGGAATACTGAAGGCTTTATTATTCTTGGTTAACCCTCACCTGTCTGCATAAGAACAATTCAGACATCTGCAGGCAGTGCTGTAGTTGTTTCTCCCCTGAGGACATACGTAGTAATAATATCTGCAATGATATACTGGTACAGGTAATGGCTAGATAACTGCACAAATATAGAATAATGTACCCCCTTCTGTAAAGGACATGAGAAGTCACCAAGGGGCTCTATGACCATATAAAGGCACAAGGCTGCAGGCTGAGTTAAACAGGGATTTGTGAGTAGGGATGCACTGAATCCAGGATTTGGTTCAGTATTCGTCCAGGATTCAGCCTTTGGCCGATTCATAGTGACTGCCTGGCCAAAGCGAAGCCAAATCCTCAAAGGAGAACTAAAGCTTACTGTAACTAGGCTAGAAATGTTGTACATAATGTTTTGAGCTTCTGTACCAGCCCAAGGCAACCACAGCCTTTAGCAGTAAAGATCTGTGCCACCAAAGAGGCCCCAGTAGCTCCTCATCTTCTTTTCTGCTGATTCACTAGTGCACATACTCTGTGCTGCTGTAGGGACCCACTCACAATATACAGTACACATAGAATAGAAATGTCACAGTATAAGGCTGATTAGTAGTTAATACCGATAATTACTACATGCAGCACAGAAACCAGGCACTTTCTGGTGACCCCCTGTGACAAGTTTGAAATCCTGGATCTTTGCTGCTATTGAGAAGCTGAAACTTTAGGCTGTATATAAAATATGGCATTTTTAGCCATACTAATTTTTAGGGTTTAGTTGTCCTTTAAGATGCAGCTTTTTCCCCCACAGTAAGAACAGTAAATTCTTTGAGTTTTTTTGTTGCGGATACTGTTTCAAGAAACGGTATTATTTGCCCATGCTGAAGAGTTCTGATTCCTACAATTATTTAGCTTTTACACTATTTAGGCATAAAAAGAAATAGCAAAAAGTACATAGAACAGAACATAGCAGCTGCTGGGGGTACACTTTGACTTTGCTTTTTCTATTGCAATGATCTTATTAAACTAAGCAATGAAGAAGATTTTTTTGTTTTATTAAACACACATCAGGCAACTTTAAAAACTTGCTCATGCTTCTGGATCACTGCCAGACCATGGGAAAGAGCAGGACCAATCAAAGTTCTGTGTCTGATAAATAGTAGGTAATATGGGGTTTACATTTTCCAGGGAAAGACTTCTGCCTGGCTATTGGAAGAATTGGAGAATCGGAGCTCTGTACCTGGGGAAATAATGTGGGAGGTAGGATTCACTTACCCAAGGTAAAGTCTATCTATGGTATAGAGAGCAGCCCTAAAACAGGAAGCACAGAGATTCAAAGCTCTGTATCTAGGAAGTAGCAGGTGAGATAGTTGCAGACTTATGCCTGACAATGGGAAGGAGAACAGCCCCGGAGCAGGAAGTATAATGAATCAGTTATGTATGTGGGGAAGTATTGAGGTGCAATATCTAGTCAAGTTATTGGCACATTTCTCACCAATGGGATTACAGTTAATATTTTTGGCATATCCCAGTTAGGTGCAAATAAGAGTTGAAATCTAACCAACTGATAACAAGCTGTATCCAGTTTGTTAACTATTCAAATGCCAAGGGCCATAGGAGCAGCAGAATGCCAGCACTTTGTGGCTATAGGGATGAAATGTATCCATACAGATTGTTGCATTGTGGCAAGAGAAGGCATTTGTGACATTTGTTATGTCTCTGTGTCATGTTGATAAGGGACTTGCATCCGTCACACTAATTATAGGGACTGGGGTTTGTGGCTGATAAACACTCAGGATGTGACAAGTACAAACGGCCCTGACACTCGCACAAGAACAGCGGAGAATGAAACAGTACTGGTGTGAAAACCGTGACTTGTCTGTGCTTCCTTGTCCTTTAGTAATATTGGGTGTTGTCTGGTCTGTGTGACTCGCCCGACCCCTTAAATATACTGCTTTCTGCCCTGCGTCCCACAAGCCTCTCTTACATAAAGATATTCTTTTTTCATTTGCAGCATCAGGTTTCAACATGGTTGTCCTGGAAGATACAGTAGTCAGTTTAAGAAAGGGACAGATCTTTTATAATCGGAAAATTCAGCACTACAAGGTTAATATGGGGACTGGTGCCATCACTATTTTACAATCAGTTCAGATTTTTTCCCATTTTGAGGCAAATTAGGGACCGATTTAGAGGGAGAGATTCAGATTTTTTAAACCTTGGATGATATATAAATCTTCATGCAACTTTAAGGCTTTAATAGCGTGAGTGAGGTTAAAGTTGCTGAAATAAGTAGAGTAGTTTACAACAAATGTAACTCTTTTGGGCTGGTCGCACTACTAACTGTGTAAAGATTTGATGTAGAAAATAACAGGAGACCATGAAATCTGCATGGGGCTGACTGACTGACTGACTACCCTGCAGGTAGTTCACTAAGGCCATTCCCAGGGTTAGTTGTAGACTGCATTTGCATTGTCAGTTTTACTCAGTCCTACATGGAGGGAAAAAACTAGAATTGGTCATTCCCAATGTTTAATTTACTTTCTCTCTCTCAGTGGGTTTACTTGACCGTTATTTTTTTACATAAAGGAGAAAATCCCTGTGTATGTGATTTTGATAAATTCAGAAGTGCTGGTGTTATAGCTTTGGAATGTATCAGTACAGTCCTTGGGGCATCTTCCCGGACCCCAACGAAATCTCATGTTACAGAGAGTGGGATATCTGTTTGCTAAACCCCTATATACAGTGCCCCTAGCAGCATGTGACTGATTGCCAGCTCATGTGCGCCAGGTGATGTGTCTGGAAATTGACAGTGAAACAATGCACACTCCTCACATTGCTGGGCAGAACTGGTGTGTGTGTGTGACAGACATGTGACAGCTCCTGCCTGTGATGGGCACAAACACACGTCTGCACTAGTTAAAGGTGGTTATTATCTATGCATGGCTGCACAGGTGCCCTTGAATTGCCTTCTGTAAAAGATTATCCGACCTGTCAGACAGTATTATTTCAGAGTGCAGTAAGTAGCAATGTGTCCAGTATATAGTTGTATATAAGTGCACAGCTAGAGGGGACTAGTGTTGCTAGGAGTCCTATGTAGCAGCAGAAGGCTCCCCTAAAATAGATGAGTTTGGTATCAGTTTGGTGCCCATTTGGATTTTGTCTCCTCTTTCTGACCCCAGGGCTGGAGCAAGAGATTCTGAGCCTTTAACAGGATTAAGGAGCAGAGTGAGTACAAGTCAGAGAAATGTAACCGGGTGTAATCTAATTGGATGTACATTCAAGTAGGAATTCTTGAATCTTTGGGTGACAGTACCCATTCAGCAGTGGCACAGTTCAGAGTGGAACAGAGCTGTATGTACCTTCATAATCACGTCCCTGCCTTTCCTGCTGTAATAGCCATATGGCCCTCCAATAATATAGTCAGTGTAAAGATAAACTAATGAGCCCACACAACTGTTGCCATAGAGTTCAGAGGGGGCTGAGCCCCTAGAGATGGGTAAACACTCTGCTGACATTTGCCTTATTTACACACCGAGTGTATAAAATGGTCACTTAACCCTTTCCCTGCCAGGAGTAAAGGGGCAATCTCTTTCCCCTGGTGAGTCTGGAGTATGTAAAGCTGCTGCCCTGTAGAGCCATGTAACTGTTTGACCAGCTCATCCATATCCCGTTCCACAGGCAGCAGGAATGTAAAGCAGTGGGTGTCTCTGGTTGCGCAATAGCGGGAGCCATTGGAACAAAAGGAGCTTTTTGCACTTGGATAATATGTGATTGGGCAACACCAACATTCCAGTCTCTCCTCCAGGCGCTTACATGCACATTTCTTGGGGGAAATAGTTTCTTTTTATTCCAAAATAGGACACATTTGGAGCTGGTGCTGCCCCTGTCCACACCTTACCTTTATCCTATAGCAAAGGCTTTTGGGTAATTAGAGCCTTATTTGCAGGGAATTCTGCCCCTTATTAAGTGGCCCTGAGCCATTCTGCCCTTGGCAGCACCGAGTTTCCCACTGTGACTGCTCCTTTTGCATTCTGCCTGAGCACTGGCCATGTCTATATACATTAGATAAATATCTAAATATATATATATATATATGTATATATATATATATATATATATATATATATATATATATATATATATATATATATTATACTCAGTCTTTTTGTCCCTTTTTGGGGACAGTGTATGTAATAGTTGTGTGTCGCAAGGGGTGTGATCTGAGCAAGTTCAGAACCAAAAGTGAACTACAGGTTTTGGCGCATCGCCCTGATGCCATCAAACCTTTTAGACTTACAAACTGTGGTTGCCACGGCAGAGAGGTAAGCTTGGCCGCAGTTGGATTCAGTAACTGAGGAGCACCAGTGTTTTAGTGCAAAGCTGTATGCACCTATGTTTGTTTCCTATCTAAAAGTGGCGCCAGTACTTGGCTCTTTAGTACACAATATGTGTAAGATTTTGTTTTTTCTTGAAACACTACATAAACAGTCATTTGGAAACGTAAATAAGGACAGGCTGCTTCTGACATAAACATGTGGTATGTATTCACAGATGGGGATGATGGGAATAGGATTGCCACTTTTTTTTTTTTTAGAATAAAGCTGCTCTCTTTCCCATGGTCAGACAGGAACCTCCCCCCTGGGTTATTGGGTATGTGAATCCAGTAGTGCATCCAGTATCTACCTAGGACTGCTCTCTTTCCCATTTTCAGGCAGGGAGTGGGGTTTGACCCCAATACATTTTTCCAATTGCATTACATGCAATGCATCTTACTGGCTCAGGTAAACCAGTTTAAAGCAATTTTAGGCAGTATAATCTACCTCTATTGGCCAAAATTTGTGTATCAGTGGCACTGCACATGATCAGTGAGTTCTGGGCTGCTGGAGAGAAGCTAAAGCTGACCATACATACAGAGATACCTAGAGACTAATTATTTAATGAGGTGTAGTTGCTCTATAATAGGAGCCAATCAGATTCACACAGACCATGAAAGGCTAGGAGCTATAGTTCAGGGGTGATTGTTGGCACAGTTGTGTATAATGGGGTGCATGAATTTGATTGGCCCAGATTACCTTTTTATTTTCTTCTTTATAATATTGATTTTTCTTTTAAATTCCTAAAAAGGTGAGTGGCTGTGGTGGGGTTGGTTGGCGGAGCAAAGCAGATTGTACTTGCACTTTTAACATTTATTTTCTTTCTGGAACATTTCTACAGTGCAGAGTGATACTGCTGCCAAAACAAATATTCTCCTCTTTTCTCTCTTTTCAATCAATTACATTTTTTTTTTGATATAGAAAAAAAATTTCTCCTTCCCTCTGAGCTGTGTGGACACTTATGGAAATGCAATCACTTTTTCATTAAAATCTAATAATAAATAAAATAATAAAATATGAATACATTATCTTGCACAGAAAGGGGTTGTGTGTTGGTTGTATTCATGTGGTACGGGAGCTGCCACACTGCTTACCCTGATAGGACTAATTAGAAGTACTTAACAACAAGTACAAGGTACTTAAATGGTTAAAATTGGCTCCAATGAAATAGTGCCCCCAGTGGCCACAATGCAAACAAACATAGGTAGAGTGCCCTTATCAAACAATAACTTTATAACTAAAAAGTGTAGATTAAAGGGTAACTTAACACCCACAGAAACAGTTGTCTAAACTGTGGAACTTGCAAAATAAAGCATCCCAATAAAAATCGCCCAAACTCCGCATCTTGCCACAGGTCATGGACCAATCCTGGGGAAGTGGGGTGTCTGATTTATAATTTCTCATTCTTGATAAACTGCTGGTGCCTAATTCAGCCCAAGGGTGGGGCAAGTTTTGCAAGGGTTATAACAACTGGCTGAACTGAGAGATCAATCTCCAATCCTAATGATCTGTCCCTGCTACTCTACTCCATCTGCAGAAATAATTTGCTCTCTTCTTCCAGTTCCAGTGCAGATGGGATTTTGCAGCTCCTTTAACCTAAGCTGTCAGAGATTGGCCTGAAAAATACATTGGCCGCTCCTACGAGCCAAACGGGACTTTTATATATAGGAAAATATGAACAGGGATCATGGTAAAAATTAGATTTAATCATCAGACTGTGATAATGGAAATCCAGCTGCAATCTCTAGCTACTGTGGAACTGCAAATGTCACCTGATGGGGGATGCTGGGAAGTGTAGTTTTGTAAAACCTACGGAGCTGCCTGTTTGCTCTAAATTACTGATAGAACTGAGGATAGATTTTACGAACACTCCATCATAACCTACTTATAGACCCGGCCCACTTACCGTCAATTCTATTTGTATGTGCATCAATCAAGGTATAACTGGATCAGTGAAGGCCCGACCATAGATATGAGGAATCCCTCCCATACAGCTACAGGTTCAAGGCCCCTTAAACCTACCCATTATTCTATTTGTATGTGTTGTGTTGTATATTAAAGCAATGTGTAGTATATTTCTTTTTAATGGAGAACTAAACGCTAAAAACATTATGGTCAGAAATTAAGTACTTGATATACTGCACTTACCACACTCATTACACTCACCATTAAAGTCTCAGACTCTCTATAACAGAAATGAACCAGGGCTTCAAATTTCTGCACAGGGGATCACCATCTTGGATTTTGTTTGGAGTGTCAACGACCCTCATGTTTGTGCTCTGAGCAGCTGTTAAGGGGCTAAACCTAGGGCCCATTGCAAATCATCAAACAGAAAATGAGGTTGTCATGTCATAGATGCTGATGCTACAGGACTAATTATGAATCAATTCTAATGGAGACTGCACTGATGCTGCCATGAAATGTGAATCTGAATTAATTACTAGGCAGACTTGTACTGTTTATTATATATTCTATATATACAGTATATTGTTAGTCGGTGCCTGAGCTCAGGTAACTGACAGCAGCACAGAACGTATTTTGGGAATCAGCAGAAAAGAAGATTAGGAACTACTGGGGGCATCTTCATAGGCAAAGTTCTAAAGGGCTTGGCTTGGGAGGACTAATGCTCTCAAAACATAATGTGCAACATTTCTAGCCTACTTCTTTGTTAAGCTTTAGTTATTCTTTAATATTTGACCAGTGCTATACATGCAGTGTCTGCCCTAGGTGCTGACCCCCTGAGTGCCTGTTTCTCTCCACTACTAATCTGCTCCTTGTGTTTCCTTCTGCAGCTCAATATGGGGGATATGACTCTTATGACAACTCCCCGGATTTCCAAAATGTCCATGGACCTCCCCTTTGCACAGTTGTCTCTGCCCACTGCAGCACCAGCCTTCACCCTGCCCCCGAGGAACTGCTGAGTGACTGTCGAAAAAAACACGCGGTTTGACGTCAAGGTGCCTACTTTAGGCTTGGGCAAATTTGACCCATTTCGTTTTGCCAAAAATTTGCTACCGGCGAATTGTCGATGACGCCCATTACAGTCTATGGGCGTCAAAAAAATGTTGACGGGTGCCAAATTTTTTTTTGACATGCGTCTTTTTTTTTGACGTGCGACACCATACAAGTCCATGGGCGTCATTTCCGCTGCGAAACATGCCAAAAAAAATCGAACATGCCTAACCTACTTCTCTAGAGCACCTATCTCTATTCTATCTCTTTTTTTGGGGTGGGGTAGAACCATTGCTGTTTACTAAACCCAGATATTTCTTGGCTAACTAGCAATGCATTAAGAGATGCCTGCTGTGGATTACATTTCTTTGACAAGCACATCAAATTCAGAACTTGCACAAATATTTTAATAGTGAGGGCTGTCCAATCTGCAGACTTTACCTCCCAGCATCCTCCAGAGCAGGTCCAGACTGAGAATTAAAATAGACCCTGGCATTTCAATTACACAGAGGCCCAAACAGCCCCTACCAGCCCACTAAACACTGACTTTCTATGGCACCTTATAGCAGCCCCTCTGGCATTTGCCAGAACCCACAGATTGCCAGTCCGGGCCAGCTCCAGAGCAGGAGTCCCCAACCACCGGGTCGCAGACAATCAGACAGGTTAGAAAATTTCTGTCGGCTACTGATAATGCATGTATTGTATGTATTGCTGATCTGAAGATATCAGTGGGAGACTGTCACTGGCTTTGGTCGGACATAACTTTCGTACGATTGCTGTCAGGGGCAGAACATCATCTGATCTGTTCTTTTACTACTATATTTGATCTGAATGGTTAGTGGCAGTTCTGGAGATTGCACCGAACAATCGTTCATTCGATATGAAGGTAAATCTGCACGTCTATGGCCATCTTAAGAGATCATATGGAATTCCTTTTATTCCACACTCCAGTATCTCAGCCCTAATTTATATTCAGCCTCTTTGACCCACATTATCTTGTACCTTATCTGCTTGTCTCTTGCAGATCCCCTCGTAAATGACTTTGACACCTTACACATAGATTGATATTCCTTTTGTTGGTCATTTGACCTATGAGCTGAATGTTTGATATATTTACCAGAGACAACCACAGCTTCATTGTAATCAGCTTGAAAAAGGAACTAAAATGTCCTGAAAGCTTGGTATGATTATATTAGTTAGCCAATAAAGGTATCACCTTTATACCACTTTGGTATTTTTTATTTCAAAAGGGTTGCGCTGTAACCAAATACATTGTATCATTTTTATCTTCCTTCCATCTTTCTCTGGGATGCTCTTCATGTCTCTTTGGCACAGTCTCATCCCAGGGGTCATTAATGCAATCAACTGACCGTGTCCCCCTGTTACTGCCATTATTGTTGCTAATTCACCTCTTTCCCATCCACACCAATTCCTTGCCCTAACTACCTCTTTCCTTCCCAGTCATTCTTTCTTAAGGTGGCCGTTAGTGATGTGCGGGCCAGCCCGGGACCCGCTGGTCGGGCGTGTTCGGGCCAACCTCGCACTCCTCCTCACAGGTGGCGTTGCCAGGGGTGATCCTGGTAATTTTGCCGCCTGAGGCGACCTTCCTTTTGCTGCCCCCACCCCTCTCCACGGCACTCGCCTCTTCAGTGCCGAGGGGGTCGGTGCGGGCCACTTTGCACCGGTGGGGTCGGGGGTGGTCCACGTCGCTAGTGCAGAGAACACGATTGCGCTCTCTGCACTAGAAGAGCCGGGTTGAAAAGCAGAAATTTGGCTCCTAGTTACCAGGAGAGCCATTTTTGCTGCCCCTGGCAAACAGGGGGGCGCTGCCGCCTGAAGTGAGTGCCTCAACTCACCTCATTGGTGGAGCGCCCCTGGGCATTGCAGTGTCGGCTTCCGTCTTTCGGGTTCTTCTTTTATATACACTGCACCTGCCCGATCTGCACATTAATCTAATTTACATTGACTGATATACATTTTTAGATTGTCCTAGGCCCACATATAGTCTATATGTCCTAGAGCCTTTCCATTTCCATTGTATTACACCACTAGGAACATCCCCTTGCGAAGTGAATTCCCCTCCCCCAGTACTTACCCAAAATGGTGCTCTGATTCTGTGTACTTTGTGCTTTTGGGATGCTCTGTTTTACATAGTCAGAAACTATTTAGTCTCTGGCCAGAGCTGTGAGTCTGGGCTGCTGTCTTTTCCATGGCCAGGCCTGGGGTGGAGCTTAATGTTCACTGAGGACTAACAAGGAAAGTACTGATAGGACAGAGGAAGCAAAATATAGGAGGCTTGACAGAGAACTCAAATGGGCATTGGTGCATGATATTTTTACATAGTGTTACGTTAAACTGCTTTCCCTTGCCCACTGATTTCTTGATAAACCCAAATTCCCTACCCTACTTGACCACAGGAAAGAGAACAGCCCATGAGTAGCGATACAGTGTATCTGTGTGAGTGTTGGCCATGAGCAGTGATACTCTGAGTTAGATGAGATTGCCAGTGAAACCCTTACCTGCTGGTTATAGAGTTAATGGTTTAACTATATAAACCCCAATAAATTCTGTACAAAAGTCACGGGGGGGGGGATTGCACACATATTCTGTAGTTTGGGTAATCAGTTACTGTTTTTCTCATGAGACTTCCGTGCTTGGCCTCTGTTCACTGACTCCACAGTTAACACAGTTATTCCATGTATTTAAAAACCAGGAAATATTGTTAAATTAGAGGGTCAGCTGTTGGGCAACACCTCCAAAGTCAAGTAAAATTGTGAGGGGAGGGAGGGTTCACCTTGGAATTCGTTCTAAATAATATGATATACGATCTTCTCCTTAAAGTGAAACTCTACCCAAAAATTTTTTTTGCCTAATGAAAGAAAATCGAATTCCACACAACTACCCAATATCCATTCGTTCCTCATTCTAACTTAGTTTTTGCTATTGTCTCTTAGTTTCTCGTATCTGCTGTTTCTATTTCCTGCAATGCAGGTTCTGACTACTGACAGAATCTAGCAGAACCTACTAATTAACAGGCCTAGAGGAGAACTGGCTTCTTATACAAAGAGCAGAAATGGACAGGCAATACACTGCATTCACTATCAATTATATTTACACAGAACTTTGAGACCACTGAATTTTTCAAATGAATATACTGTTTAATCTGTTTAATCCTGTTATGGGCATCTAATTGAGATGTAACTGTTCCAGGTGGGAGGCTGATCTCTGCCCACAGGGCGTGTGATTGGGGTGAGACAGGGTTGGGTGCCAGGCTGTGGTTGCTGGAAACCTCTCAGAATATATAGTCCTATAGTGAGTGCTGGTGGTCCCACAGATTCAGGGCTCATGTGTGAGGAATGGGCAGTCACAGCTTCATTGTAAGTATAATTAGTGCATTGAGTTGCCACCTTTTCTGGAAAAAAATACCGGCCATCCTATATTTTTATGGCTTTTCCCTATTTATAACATTGTCACCAAGCAGCATTTTTACCGGCCAGGCCCGTAAAATACTGGCCAGGTGGCAACCCTTTTAGTGCATTGCACTCTCTGTACTAGAAAAGACAAATTTCCGGTTTAATGCCGGAAATTTGGCTCTTAAAGTTACCTGGAGTGACTTTTTGCCACCCCTGGTAACTAGGGATGTAGCGAACGGCGGAACCCCATAGACTTCAATGGGAAGGCGAATTTTAAAAGCTAGAAAAGACATTTCTGGCCAGAAAAATGATTTTAAAGTTGTTTAAAGGGTGCAACGACCTGGACAGTGGCATGCCAGAGGGGGATCAAGGGCAAAAATGTATCTGAAAAATACATTGTTGACACAGCGCTGCGTTTTGTGCTGTAAAGGGCAGAAATCACACTATGTCACTCAGGTGATGTTTCTGGACACGGAATGTGAAAAAGCTCACACAGCTAGGTGGCACTTGGTTAAAGACTGGGCAAACAATGCCTGCAAGGGCAACATATACAGTAGTGGATACGGAATATATTATTGCTGCTGTAAAAACATCACTCAGGTGATGTTTACGGACACGGAATTATTATTGTTATTTAGACAGAATGTGAAAAAGCTCACACAGCTAGGTGGCACTTGCATACCTCCCAACTGTCCCTCTTTTGACCACTCAACCCCCTGTCCCTCTTTTGTACTGGAAAGTCCCTCTTTTCTCTGCACTGAACAGCCAGAAAAAAAACAGTTTCTAACTTAATTAGCTTTTGGCAGAGAGCTCAGAACAGCTAACAGGTGCAAATAAGATACTTTGTAACAATTTTGACTCTGGTTGGTGCTGGTGGTGGTGAACTACTAGGAGGAGCAGCACACCAGTCCCTCTTTTCTCTGAACTGAACAGCCAGAAAAAAAACAGTTTCTAACTTAATTAGCTTTTGGCAGAGAGCTCAGAACAGCTAACAGGTGCAAATAAGATACTTTGTAACAATTTTGACTCTGGTTGGTGCTGTTAGTGGTGAACTACTAGGAGGAGCAGCACACCAGTCCCACTCCCCAACACAGCTAGACTAATAGCACTGGGCTCTTACAGTAGCAAAGTAAAAAAAACAAAAAAGAAAATAAAAGCAGTCCTTACAAGGACTATTGGGTTACAGGCAGCAGTCAGCAGATGAGAGATCAGAAGAGATCAGTGCCCACAGCAGCTACATACAGAGCACTGCAGTAGAAGGTAGATTACTAGCCAGCAAAGCTACCTAACCTAAAATGTCCCTCAAATCCCTGCAGAGTTCTGTCCCTACAATACAGAGCAGTATCAAGTAGATTACTAGCCAGCAAAGTTACTATCAACTGTCCCTCAAATCACTAAACAGCTCTCTCCCTACACTAGCTCTTCCAAGCACACACAGGCAGAATGAAAAAACGCTGCAGGGCTTCAGTTTATATATGGAAGGGGAGTGGTCCAGGGGGTGTGGGGGTGGTCCAGGAGGGAGAGCTTCCTGATTGGCTGCCATGTATCTGCTGCTCTGGGGTGAGAGGGCAAAAATAAGCGCCAGCTAAGGCGAACCCAAATTGGCAAACGTCGCGCGACGTTCGCGAACATTCGGCGGACGCGAACAGTCGATGTTCTCGCGAATTAGTTCGTGGGCGAACAGTCCGCGACATCCCTACTGGTAACTCGGGGGCTGCTGCTGCCTGAGGCAAGTTTCTCAATTGGCCCCTGTGTGCTCTCCTACATTTAACCTTCTAGAACCAACCTGTCTTGTACTCTCATAGTTACCCTTTTGTCCCCTGGATGGAGCTCCATTGATCCATCATCCTACCTCCAGCTCACCGCTTCCTTCATACTTTTTTGCCTTATTTTACACTCTATCCCATAGTTACATGACTTCCCCTGACCATATTGCCTTATTTTACACAATAACCCCCAGTTACAGCCACTTATTGTACACACTATCCCACAGTTATATTCATTCCCCTGACACCTCTTTGCCTTACTGTAACATAGGGGTGCAATGAAGCTTCCTTATACTTCTTGTTGCGTGTACGGCTGTTTTGTGTTGTGCCGTCTTTCCCATATGAAACATATTCCGAAACCTGTGCTGACTGTGCCCTGGTACTTTGGCAGGTTAATGGCCACCCAGACCCGCGGGTCACCTGGTACAGAAATTCGCAGCCTGTGCCTAACAGTGATCGTTGTAAAGTGGAGCAGGGAATCCGGGGCAATTTCTCCCTTGTGATCAAAAATGCCACTGAAGGGGACAGTGGGAAGTACACGTGTGAGGCTGTTAATGAAGGCGGCGTCCGGCAGGTGACAGTAGAACTGACTGTTGAAGGTGAGCATTTTAGTTTACTGCATCTCCAGGGATTTCTGTTATCTATGTTCCAACTATTTTCCTGGGCTGCTCTCTTTCCCATGGTCAAATAGGAAATGCCTCAGATGAATTCAGGTTACAGAACTCTGATTACCTGTTTTATCTGCTGCTCTGTTTCTCATGTTAAGAAATGTACAATCTCCTCTCAGTACTTCTCCAGATACAGTTCTAATTCTATGTGATTCCTGCTCCTGGGCTGCTCTTTTTCCCAAGGACAGACAAGGACATGGAACTTGAGGGATGGCTGCTGAGTAATAGCTAGGAGTCATAAGCTTTGTAACAATTACTGCTGCCATCGGGGTAGTTAAAACTACAAGATGTGGTACAGTTGTAGAAAGGTATATTAATGAAGTCTGTGCTTTAATGGGGGCAAGGTAAAATGCTGCTCTGTTTCCTATCATTTTCATTTTTCCTGATGTACCAAATGACAACCAGCAGGTGGTGCTGTGCAAACACACAATTACATCTCAGTAGGTTATTAGTGCCCTCCTGTTCTGTTTTTTATAGGTTCTGAGCAGTACAGGCAGGGGTCTAACTACAGAGAAAGCAGACCCAGGAGGTATAGGGGGGCCCACGAGGCCCAAATACAGAGCAATTTCAATATCTATTGGTAGAACAGGAGAACCTCTGGATATCTTTAGGGCCATAAAATTAATTTGCTGTGGGGCCCAGTAACATCTAGTTACACCACTGTACAGGGGCCCCTCTGTGCTGCTGATACTCTAAAACAGGGAGATCAATATGTGGCCCTATACCTCTGTACAGCTGTCGGGATGCTAGGAGTTATAGTTTACGCTCACATAATAAAAATCTGACAGTTATGCCTCTACAAAGAAGGGTGAATGAAATGGAGGAATATAACTGGACCTTTAATTCTGCCCCTACAGGTAGTTCTGCAATAAAATACAGCCTGGCTACCAGTGGAAGGACTCTGGGGTAAGTACCCGGGGTATCCTATTACAGGAAAGTGATGATGATGCTCTATGGAAAAACCCGATATTTCCTTTCACTGGGCAGAACATCTCTGGGTCCCTTGTCCTCTTTTCCATTATTGACCATAACAGTATTCCCCTCCATCCATAATCCACCTTTGGAGGGAGGGGTGGGGGGGATACTTAATAGGTACACTTTATTGTGATGTAACACTAGGACCTCCCTTGGGGCAAGAATCAAGTCTCCCCAAGTACCTACAGCATTTTAGTTCTCTGCTCCTGGATTGTTCTCTTTTCCACAATCAGTTTAAGTGAACCTAACTTCCCACTAATATTTACCAAGGTACCAAGCTCTGATTCTCTTTATTTTCTTGATCCCTGAGCTTCTCGCTTTCCTGTGGTCAAGTGAATCCCCCATACTTTTCCAGTTTTTTGTTCTTCTCCATGGGTACCCCTCCTAGATAAATGGAAAAGAGAGCAGATCAGGAAGAACAGAGAACTAGAACTGTGTACTTGGGTAAATACAGAGAGATACAATATTTAAGTGGGTGATTTCTGTCTGACCATGGAATGGAGAGCAGTCCAGGAACAGAAAATACAGAGAATTAGAGCTCTGTACTAAGTATTGGGAATGTAGGTTTTAGTTACCTAGGGGATGTTCCTAGTAGGAATAATGCAAACTGGCTCTCCTTTTCACTTTGAGTAACACAAAAAAGCCATGACCCCAAATGGTTCCCATCACAAGGTACAATTAGCGGTTTGGCAGATCCAGGCAGGACTGTATGTGTGGCCGGTTCTGAATTTCTGTACCTGAATTTATTATGGCAGATCAAGACTCCAGTCCAGCTAGGGAGAGCAATCAGCGCTGATTAATGCTCATTTCATTCACTTCCATAGTGGCAACAGGAATATTTTATTAAACAGCAAAACCCTCATTAATCAGCATCACTTGGCTACCGCTTTGTACAGTTCTACTTAGTTCATATTTGTACAGATTTGGCTGCCGTAGACCACCCCATCCCAAACCCTCCAGCAATCAAAGCTGAGAGCCAAACTCTCTCCTTTACTGAAACTCAATCCCCAGTGTACAGACAGGGCTATGGGGTGCCAGGTAAAGTGTAACTACAGATGGGGTCACTTTAAGTGCAAGGTAAATGGGGGTCACTCCAGACATGCAGTACTAAAGCCTATGATTCCTTGCTCTATTTGCCATGTACAGTAATATGCAGTTATTCTCAGGATCAAATCATCCTATTATGTGGTTCCAGGCGTACCAGTCGCCAAATGGTATGAGACGCAAAGTTTGGGGATGTTTAAGATGAGGAGTCAAGAGAGTGAGGGATGTGGCATGACATTTAGCAGCATATAGTATATAGGTTGTGAATGGCAGGCTAAATGAGGGCAGAAGCATATAGTTTATAGTGAATGAATAACAGGCTAATTGAGAATATGAGGCATCTATTGTACATAGAATAAATGTTGGATGTGATGAGGCAGGGGCATACAGTGTATAGGAAAGGAATGCCAGACTAGATGAGGGCAAAGGAATATAGTGTGTAGTGAAGTAATAACAGGCTAGATGAGACTGTCAAACTTACCAGTATAATCCAGTCGTAGAAGGGGCTGGAGCGGTGGATAGTGAACCCACAAGCGCCTCACACAACCACTACCCCCCGGGAGTGGAACAGGGAGTAGGGTTGTGGAGAGTAGCCAATGAGACGATCAGCGCAGAACAAGGGATAAAACAGAAGCGTGGTCAGGAGGTCCGAGGTCAGAAGGCAGGCAGCGAGATTCGTAAACGATAAGGCAGGCAGATAAGTCGAGACAGGCAGCAAGAATCACAGTCCAGGTACAGGCAAGGTCAATAACAGGAATTCCGAAGTGTAGAATGCTAGGATTTCAGTTGTAAGAACCTAATAACCAGGCAATGCTTCTCAAACTGAATCAGGTTTAAATATTGTTACTTTGGCGCCAAACTGGCGTCATTCCGCTGGCGTCGCAGTACTGACGTCAGCACGTCCGTCTTACGCATTTCCGCCTGTGTCCTCGCGCCCGCGACCGGCGCCGGCGCTGGCGTCCCGCGTCAGGACAGGATTCCTTACATGAGACCATATTATATGGTGTATAGGCAGGACCGCCATCAGAAATCGCAGGGCCCCATACGACAAAATTTCCTGGGCCCCCTGGGCTGCACCCACTGCAAGCCCCACCTAAAGGTCCACCCTTCCCACCCCACAGGTCCGCCCCCACTGGGCCTTCGTCACATAAAGTGGCATAATGCTTGCTTGATTTAAACAAGGAGTTACTATGTAACACAGCATCATTCTTGTATTTTATAGCCCGTATTGTGTTATAAAGTGATCAGTGTAGTTCCCCTCTAATATACACTAACGAACACACAACCAATCATCTTGATCAATTAGGAATTATTGTTTGCACCTTGGCAAGTGCTAGCCCCGTTACCACCCATCTTCCTACCTTCTAAATCCCAGTGTGTTTTGGGGGTTCACGTCTTGTGTGTTCCAATTAGATGCTGTTTATTATCTTATTGTATTATTGGAATTTGCAGATGGTCCCTGTGTTGCCTGTTAACCTTGTAGTTAAGCGACCGAGAAATGGGCAGGGTTTTAATTAGGGGCATTTCCCTAAGGGCAATAAACTTTCTGTTCTTAGCCCCAGAAAAATTCATGAAAAGAAAACGGGGTCTAGTCCCCCTTTTGTCACAAATGTTTAAAGTGTAAGTCTCTCAAAATTTCTCCACATTCCACTATATGCTGCTCTTTATCCCATTGTCAGATAGAAACCTTCCAGTTGAGTATGGAAATCCAGTTTCCTCTACCCCAACAGGCCGTTCGTACTGGCACAGCTGAATGTATGTCACCTTAACAATAAGCAGGGACCAGTAATATCCATTACCTATGAATGGAGCTTGCACTTAAAGGGACATTAACCTGATTGAATAAATGCAAACAGTTTTTGTGGTAGCTCTTTACCCCTGAGATCTATAGTGAGTCCCCCACTCCCAAATGTACAATTATCTGTTGTAGGAAGATGATGAGATACATCCAGGGGAACGTTACACCATGACTGAAAAATCAGGATTTAATTTCCTTGAGATATATGGAGTGGGTGTTGCCGATGTAGGAACATACACCTGATCCATATCAAACCACTCAGGGAAAACTTGTGTCAGCAGAACTTATTAGCCAAGGTAAATATAAATCTGTTATTCTCTGTCTATATACTGTATATATATATATATATATATAATATATATATTATATATATATATATATATATATATATATATATATATATATATATATATATATTATGTAGATCAGGATCTACCAGTAGACCTTTAGGGCAGAGACACACTCTCAGATTTTGGGAGGTTTAGTCTCCTCTTCTTCGGGGTGACTAATCACCCAGGTTAGAATCTAAATCACCAGCAGGATGGCACTCGGAGCACTTCGTTTTCCGAAGTCGCCCAAAGTTGAATCACGACTTCGGAAAATGAAGCGCACCGATTGCCATCTCGCCAGCGATTTACATTCTAGCCAGTGGGTGGCAGTGTGGGGAGATTAGTCCCCCTGAAGAAGAGGAGATTTGACGCTGGTCGACTAATCCCCCTAAATTTGAGCGTGTGTCTCTGCCCTTAGCTGGTGATTGGCAGATCTCAAGGCACTGTCAACAAACAGATTGTCTAAATCCCCCTCCTATTTCATGCTTTTCATTCAGATATTTATTGTTAAGGTTACATAAGAAAGCGTTGCTTGTTAAATATAGCAATATACATTTTCACATAAATCAATATTTAGGTAATATTTTCCATGGAACAGAATGCTAACAATGGCTAAAAGTAGACCTCACATTAGTATGGGCACTCCTGATATAGAGGAAGAGCTGTTGGGAGGGTTATAATTGTGCAACTGGGGCAGTAGGTGGAGTTATAGGGAAGATTATATGGAGGAAGAGCTATTGGGAGGGTTATATGGGTGTGGTTGGGGCAGTAGGAAGGGTTATATTAACAGTGATAGGACTTCTAG
The DNA here is from genome assembly GCF_017654675.1 of Xenopus laevis. Classification (NCBI taxonomy): domain Eukaryota; kingdom Metazoa; phylum Chordata; class Amphibia; order Anura; family Pipidae; genus Xenopus; species Xenopus laevis. The sequence continues at coordinate 49,275,430 of NC_054388.1, read as the reverse complement.
GGAAGGTTATATGGCATAATAAAATGAGTCATATGGAAACACAGGAGAAATTATAGGAAGAATGTACAATTGAATTGAAGAAATAAAGATGTGCTTATTTGATTTGGCCAATTTCGGGTGAAGAGTGTCTCCAAGTTTATGACTGTTGATGGCATTTTCCCATTTACACACATCTGGTTTTGTCTTAAGCGGCTCTGTTAGGTTTGGAGACAACATCATTCCCATAACTAGGACCATGACCATGAATGGCCTTAATGAAAGTGGAAAATTATCAAGTTCAGGATTATCCTCAGGAGCTAAAGCTTTGCACAAAGAGAAAGTGTCTTTGACAGAGAACACTGATACTCCTTCCAAAAAGACCATTTCTAACAAAGATCCATCTTTTCCCTCTGAGTCCATGTCCAACAGTTTTTCCCCAGATCTTTCCAGAGAATCCAGCAGGACTTCTCCTAACCTTCCAGCACTAGGCACAAAGCAAGACAAGGACTCCCACGTCTCGTCTATAACCTCACGTTACACTTCCACTATCGAATCAAAAGTTCGATTTCCTAAAGAGACTCCCCCTATTGCCCAATCCACTTCAAAAGTGAGAGTACCTATCCCTGACAAAGAGACATCCTCCTTATCCCCCATGGAATTATGCCCTGTTTCCATGATAGCGACAAACCCTGTGGTGTTACGGCAGTCTAGTAATGTTAACTCTAAAAAATAGATGTTTTTATCAAAAGAAAAAAACAGCACGAAAGAACCATCTTACCTTGGTGCATCTGTACTGGACTCAAAGAACAGGAATGTTTCATTGAAAGGACCTGAAAATATTGTCCAGAAAGAGCCACTTGGACAGACCCTTAAGGAACCCACCCAGGAATATATAAAAGCACCTAGGTCTGACCAAATTTCTTCAGATGTGTCTGATGGTTTCACACCTTCCAAAAAGCTATCTTCTATAATTAACAAAGAGAATTCTCTCTTGTCGCCAAAGGAACAAATAATAGAGCCCACTATAAAATCAACTTGCAGTTCCTCTAAGGACACACATTCAGTGTCAACTTCCAGATATGAAATGACTAAAGAGACCCGTTCGAATGTTATAACAAATGTCCTGTCTAGACAGATAACCAACGTGAGCCTCAGTGAGAGATTGGAACTGCAGAAGACCTCAGAACTTCGTTCTACACAGATTTCTACCAAATCAAGAGAAACGGAATCTAGACTCCATAGAAGTACAAGCAGCACCCTGTCGGGATCTAGCCTTTTGAAGCACCCTGATGGCACACAACATTCTGCTTAACCTTCGCGAGGGGAGATAAAACGGCAGAAGACGACCTCCAGTACCATAACCCTGAAGTCTATCAAAATAGAAACTAAGCAAAAGTCTGACATAAGTTATGGTGTGAGGAGACAGAAGGATGGGAAACAGGAATCACTCACCTTGAGCCAAGATGGGTCTTGTTCATGCCCAGTGGTGTCGGACACAAAAGAAACCTTGAGCCTTGGAACAGTCCCCAGCTTTGACCTGAGTCCCTCAAGCCAAGAAGTGTTGGAGGGCAGTGAAGTAATATTCCGTTGCAAAGGTACTAGTTTTATTATCTGTTAAGGAGAAGTATGATTTATTGTATAGGCAGAGTTTAATTCAATAAATGTTCCTTACAACATATACGTAGCTCTATATTCTTTTATGAATTGACAAGTCCACTTTGGATGAAACCTACATTTTCTGCATTCACCTCATTAAAATGTGATTGCAGCCTTCAAATTAAGTTACAAGTTACAGTTCTACAGAAGAACAAAAATAATAATCATAGTAACAAACATGAAAGGTATAACGTTTGGGGTGTACAGTATGGCAAATTAAATGTACCCCTCATGTATCCTATAAAACATAAAACAATTTGTCATCTGAATTAAGGCCATACATTTTGTAATCTTTGGATTCACAAAATCTAATTTTTTTAATGTGTACACACCTGTCACCAACCCTAGATGGCATGGGTATCCCCTCCAGAATGAAGTTTAGATGGGTATGCTCAGCATATATCCATTGGAGTTGTAGTGGTGGTAACCCATAAATCTGACCCTTTACTGAGGATCTATGTTGGGAGAAACGATTCTTGACATATTGTAATGTCTCATCCACATAGATCTTTTTACGCTGGCAAAAGATAGCATAGAGGCATAGACTTACAGACTTAGACAGATGAGTATAATAGCCCTTTACATTAATCTGCTTGCGTCCTCCCTGAGTATATCTATGGTATCACCCAACAAATTCACTATGAGAAAGGCAGGCCAAAATGTCTCCCCAATTGATAATTAAAGATGTTTTACACTTAGACCTGAGTCATACTCTCAGCCATAATGCCTGTCAGGACTGCTGCTTCATGCAAGAACATTAGTACCTACTACTCTCTCCAATAACCCATTATTTTCAGGCACAAATAACTATATAATCTTGTCCTCATTAAAAAAAAAAAACTCTGAAGCAGCAATGCAGTAAAACAATTACATGCCTAAATCTGTTGTAGATTGTGAAACTATCTTACCCCTGAGCTTCCGGTGGCTCGAAGTTAAAATAATTCCAACTGTCTGGCAGAATTATATGTAGCTCCTGCACTTTGTCTTATCTTTTGTATTGATGCGCATCACTTCTCTGTACATCTGCTTGGCAAGGGTCCCTAAATTTTTCCATTTGCACCAGCACTCCAGGGGTTAATATTGGCAGCACTGGGTTTGGATCAGATTCAGTATTTCTGGAGCCCTGAGGTGCAATATTCTGCAGGTCTCTCCAGTGATTCATCCCCAGAATGCCATTGTTATTATAAGGGATAGGACTCATCCGTTTTCTTGTTTCCCCTTCATTTCATTGTCAGTTTCGGGAGATCCCAGACCACGGGTTGAGTGGTACAAAGAGAATTCCGTACTGGGGGAGAGAGACGGTGTGCGGATCAGGGAAGGAGTGTGGACCCTACACTTGCTGAAGACATGAGTAGGAGACGGTGGAAATTACAGCTGTGAAATCTCCAATGCGAGAGGGCGGGAGACTCATAGCTGGACCCTGAGTGTCAAGCGTAAGTTACCATATTGGTCTGAGCCACTGCCCATTGGCTTTGGTAGTACTGGGGGCTGATTACTGGGATGATGGGGAGGGTGGCGCAAGCTGACACCTTTAAGTTTCCCTTCTAAATCTGCACAAAGTGTCTCACTGCATAGAGACGTCAGAAGCCAGCTAGAAGCTAAATCACCGACGGGATGGCGCTCGTTTTCTGAAGTGCTCTGGAGTGCTTCGTTTTCTGTAGTCGTTTGAAGTTTTCTCGTGAGGCACCTTCGGGCGTCTTTGGAAAATGAAGAGCTCTGAGTGCCATCCCACCAGCGATCTAGATTCTAGCTGGCGGGAAGGCTTTTTAGGGATATTAGTCGCCCAAAGAAGAGACAATTTATGTGCTGGCAGAGACAGACGAGAAGATTCGGGGAGACTTAGTCGCGCGGCGACAAATCGGCTCTTCGGCCGACTAATCTTCCCGAACTACCTTCCCGCCGGCTAGAATCTTAAACGACGGTGGGATGGCACTCGGAGCGTTTCATTTTCCCAAGTTGCCTCACGAGCAAAGTTAGGGCAACTTCAGAAAACAAAGCGCTCCGAGTTCTATCCCGCCATCGATTTAGATTCTAACTGGAAGGGAGGCAGTTTGGGGAGATTAGTCGGCTGAAGAAGAAGCGATTTTTTGCCAAATTTTTTCGAATGTCTCTGCCCTTAAAGGACACGTTTATTATGTCACAAAAAACTATTTTAAAGCTTTTGAATGCCTCTACTGCTTCTGCCTTGTGAAACAATGTAGCAAAGGCTGTTCACCTCCAGCTCTGTAAATCATCTGATTTCCACTACATTGTTTCATTGAGGCAGAACCAGCAAATAATGAAAATACGGACATTGGAAAATGGCTAGCAAACACTTCATGCTCTGTTTGAGCTCTGCAAAAAAATAAAAAAGTGGTAATTATAGTATAGGAAAGTTTCCACTTTAATCGCTGAATTTAAGGTTTTCCCACAATTAATTTTCTGCAAACAAAAGTGCTAGAATGTTATCTTGCTTTGTTTGCAGGGTGCAAGATGGAAGAGGTAGTGCCTCAGTTTGTCCGTGAGCTACAGGGCTGCTCTATTATGGAGCGAGAGGATTTTGTGTTGGAGTGTCCAGTTGAGGAGCAACCTGTTCCTGAGATCATTTGGATGCTGAATGGTAAGGCTTTAGCTTTCACTCATACTATTACACTGTAGATACAGAATTACAGATAAATGCAAAAGTAGAACTATTAAGTTTTCCCCTAGGTGAATGGATCCAGTTTCAGTACTCTGATTCTCTGTACTTTCTGCTCATTGACTGTTCTCTTTCCTATGGTCAGATAAGAAACTTATATCTTGATAAGTAAATTCAATCTACTCCAAGTACTTATTCAGGTACAGAGTTCTGATTCTCTGAATTTCCTGTTCTTGGACTGCTCTCTTTCCCATGGTCAGAAAGAAACCTCCTCTGGGAAAGTGAAAATAGGGCAGGAACTAGGGGTAGGCAGAAGAGGCACGTGCCTAGGGTGCAGCAGTAGAGGGGCACCGCACATACCTCTTCTATCACTTGCTCCTAGTCATGACCCTTCTTCTCTTACTGCCTGCTCTTCTTTTTGCACCTACTGTCTCACTGTGATTTTATGCATACACACATGGGTTTGCATATGTGCCTGGCCCTGAGTGAATCCTATCTCCTCCTAATACTTACCCAGACACACAGTTTCTGCCCCTGGGCTGCACTCTTTCCCATGGTCAGACAGAGACCTCATCTGGGTAAGTAAATCAAAGCCCACCCACTGGCTATACAGTGGGAAGAGAACAACCCAAGAGAATGAAGTATCAGATCCCTATATATCGGTAAGTACTGTGTACTGGATGTCCTTTGTATCGGACTGATTGGCTTATGGGCAAAATGGATGAGTATTGATTTATTTGCCCATAAACACCTTTGGCCAAATACCGTTGTTATGGGCTTCCTTACGCACTGTTGCACCCACAGATTAGTCCATTGGGAGACAATTTTTTCATTTTGAAGTCACATTATTTGGCCAGATATAATTTCCTAGAGAAGAAAGTCAATTTCAGGCCTTGTAGTGCTTTTTCTGGACTTCAGGGATTTTACCCCAAATCTCCCTACAAAAGTGACAAGTAGTTTTCATTTTCACTGCCTGACGCTTCACCCGGTGCTGGTGTATTGTAGGGAACAGCTGATTGCACCAAGCCACTGCTGAGTCAGATTTTGGCTCAGCAGAGAGGGACTTTGTTCTGTCCTCTGTTCTCCAAAAGTGAGGCTAGCATCCATGTCTGTCTTCTCTTCCTGCTATTCTCTTTTGCCCCACTTGGGGGCAGTGTCACAGTTCAAGTTGGAGAAGCTCTGATTATTGTAAACTCTGACCTGTGGAAAGATCAGGGGGAATAAATGTAGCGTTAGAACTATGAATATTATTATATATGGGATTATGTACCCTCTGAGCAGTTCTGTGACCATATAAAGGTACAGGGCTGAATGTAAGCCTGGCACTTCTGTAATCTGTCCTCCCTTTTATTGATATTGGCATCAACTTTGTATTTTACTGGGTAAAATAACAGCCAAGTGGCTACCCTTGGTATAGGATAGTGTACCCTCCACTGCATAGGTAGGCATCAATCATGTATTACAAGGAATAACGTGCCCCCCCCCCTACTGAAAGTGATAAGGATATTAGTAGTCACAGAGGGGTTCTGTGACCATATAAAGGCACAAGGCTACAGGTTGAGGGAACTCTGAGTATCACTCATGTGTTATAACAGATAATGTACCCCCCACTGTAAAATGTAAGGATCTAATCAGTCCTCTCTAGTGGAGCTTACAATCTAAAGTGCCAGCACGCACTAATTATATTGTCTGTATGTATTTGGTATATAGGAGGAAATAATATATTAATGAAATGTTGTACTTACTGTTAACTCTTTGTGACTACAGACAACCCCATCCAGTATGCCCATTCTACATATGAAGACAGGGTGGCAAAGCTGCGGGTTCAAGATGCCCTGCCAGAGGATGAGGGAGTCTATTTGTGCCTGGCACAGAACAGCAGTGGAAAGGTGTCCTGCTGTACAACAGTCATTGTGACTGGTGAGTGATTCCTAAGGGACCCAGTTGATCTGGAGGTCCCCCCCCCTTTATTATATAATGATTGTTAATTGGACGATTGCTGTGATTTACCTCATATTTAAGGAAATTATGTCACCATTTCAGGGACATCATACATGAGGAAGTCTGGGTGGCATATGAGTCTTGTGTTTGAAATGTGTAAATTATCCCTTAAAGAGAAGTATTTAAAAAAAAAAACACAAAAAAAACAAATGCATTTCTTTCTCTTAGAAAGGGGTAAGTAGCTAGAATAGATAGCAGGCAGCCTGTAAATTCCTGTCTTAATCTGTGGGATGAAGGGATCTAGTCAATGGAAAATACTCTGCGCGTTCTGCAGAACGTTCCTACACAAATCAGCATTGAACATAAACGCTGGTCAGTGCAATGTGCACAGGATCTGGATATATTTACTGCCAGCGCAGGGGGGTCTGGAAGCTTTCAGCCTAACCCTGAAATAAATGTATGTTTCACAGACGCGAGGCACTCACCCTGTTCTTGCACAGTAACTTTCACCTCCAAAAAATATATTTGACGTATGCACAGGAAACTTGCCATTTTTGGAAAAGTGCCATGTCCAGGCCAAGGACCTAAGAGGCTGCAGCACTTCTTCCTGTGGGGTCGGTACATGGACCCTGAAAGTTCCAAAAGATTTTGGATGGTTTCTGGCACTGGGGAAACGCAAAATGCAATGCTTCCCACTTCCATGCCTGCACTGGCAATTTGTGGGTTCTGGCCAATACCTGAGCGGCGGCTGTTTATGCCACAGACAGTCACTATTTATTGGGCTGGTGTGGGGCTATTTTGGCCTCTGTGTACTTGAAATGCCATGGCCCTTTTTTGAATCCCAGTCCATAGCTGCCAAATCGCCACAATACTTGCCTTTCTCTCCTGTATCAGATTTATAGAATTAAGCCCATCTTGGTCCTATGCATCAAAGTTTACATTCTGGTTCTGTTTAAGATTGTAGTTTTAAAGCCACTATCTGATCCACTATCTGATCCTTATTGTTAAGGTGGCCATATAAGATTCAGTATAAGGTCCTTCTTAGGCAGCTTATATGCCCCTGTATGGGGCCTTCTTACAGGCCTCCCAGACCGATATCTGGCTTAGAAATTGGCCAGATGATTGGGTCATGTCTGAAATTCCCCGCAATTGAGGGCCACATCAGCAAATTGATGCTGTCCTTGTCACATCGGTGCCCATTCCCATCATTGTAATCAAATTGTTTGGCCCTTGGGCTGAACGATCTAATTAGCCTGATATTGCCCTACTTTTGGTGGTAGGGTTGCAACCTGGCCGGTATTTTACCCGCCTGGCCGGTATTTTACCCGCCTGGCCGTTAAAAACGATGGTTGATCCCAATGTTATTAAAACGTTTTATATAAAGGAAGCCCGCTATTTTTTTCCAGAAAAGATGGGCATATCGGGGGGAAAAATTTGCTTGTTTAGCGACCTCACTAAATGATCTTGTTGTGTATTGCCACCTTTAGTATATTTATACAGCTCTTGTTGCACAGACAGAATGTTCACATTCCCATCAATCCCTGTCCCTGTGGAGCTTACTCTAATTTCCATAATGTCAAAAACACACACGTGTGTCTGGCCTCAAAAGGATTTTGAGCACTAATGTTAGATATTTACATCAGAGTTGGAATGAGCAGGATAATCCTGCAGTAAATGGAATGGGATTATGGGAAGTGTGACAGGTATCACTGCCCTGAATCCCTATAATTAATAAGTGATCTGATTGGACAACCCTGCACCCATGAAGCTGGACATCATCATAAAGCAGAAGTGATACTATCCAAGACACTATCCAAGAACAAGGAGAAGAAGATTGTTTTGTGAACTTCTGACCCACTTTACTTTCCAAGTCCACCTTTACCTTCAGCCATGTGTGTACTGAGAGTCAAAACAGGCACCAAAGGCATCAATAGAAGCTGTGCTACATATGAGACTAAATGGGACACTTTGAAGCAGAGATCAGCGCAGGGAATCAAGGAACCCAATACATGAGCACCAGTCAGAACATCCCAGGTCTAATCTGATTATCCATTACTTGCCTTGTACTAATCATCTGAAATCCAGCTCGGCATCTGCTGTTTGGGGGAGTCTGGCTTGGAACATGGGATGGGGCAGGTGCAGCTCCTCAAGTGGCAGGATTTAACGCATGGCAAGGTTTCATTTAAGATTTCTGATTTTGGGGTTAATTGGGTTTGTGCCCCTGCATCTTTATACATTAACTATTATAGCATGTTCACTATATAGCTAAACCACTTGAAATTCCAACATAATATTTAGCATTAAACCCCTTTTTACCTGTAAATTGGCCAAATATCTAACCATTTATTTGCTGGGTTTTGATGCACTTCAAACCATTATTCAATTCTCAAAATTAGACCTCTTCTATTTACTGTATATAAATGTTACACTGCACAAGGTAAAAGTAGATTTTTTTTATGTTATGTCTATTGCCATGGCTGAGGGTATCTTAACACAGCTAATAGGGTCTCTGATCTGCTGTAGACTCCCACGCAAAACATAAGGACTGAAATGCTGGTATGCGTTGGAGAGCCAATCTCTATAGCTGTGGTATTTGTCCTGCAATTAGGAAAAGAAAATGTTTGTTAAGCTCTATAAGAAGCAAGTCCATTAAGCTGCCAACTTCTTGTGAGTGTAATCATTAGCTGCCTGCACTATATCAGGAGGCAAAGCGACTCATGAGTCATATTAATTAGGCAGCTTTCTGGGTACTAATGTTCTCTAGCCAGTGCTGTCTTGTATCGTCAGCTCAGTGATGAGAAGAAAAATGTTGCTTTCTCTATAAGGCTCATTTACAGCACTGCCTGGTAACTTGGGACAGATTTAGCTAACAGAAAGGGAGAGATATGAAGGGAAGAGGAAATAAAACCACTGAATGTGTAACGGCAATAAGAATAGCTCTTTAAAACCCCAGTGTAAGAGAAAAATGGGGGCCTGGGAATATGTGACAGATGCATCAGAAAGACACAGCTTCCCGCTGATTGTGTTTGTGGAACATCTCTAGAGCAGAATTTTCCAGGATTCATTCATATGCTCCGAGGCATCTGAAGGTCTGGAATTCTTTGGGAGAATATGCTTTATGACAAGGTGGAAAACGATAACCATATCCTCAATGCTCTGGAAACTCACATTCTATAACATGATGTGTGGCTCTACCAACATCCAATCATTTAGCATGAGACAGGCCTCATTTTTATTTCCATTCTGTAGCTGCAGCTGGCGCAGTGCTGAGCTTTAACATTAACGTACTAACACCTACACAGGTCCATGGTACCTGGAATAATATTGCCCAGCATCAAAGAGTCCCCATAATGGTTAATTATTATTTATTTATTGCTGATGCTGATGGTAATTTAAATGGACCAACTGCAAATTGTCTTAGAATGTCATTGTCTACACAATACATCAGGTAAACTCTCCCTTTAAGCCAATGAGCTTTAACACCTCACTCTCCAGCTGCTGCAAAAAGTACAGCCTCCAATCACCCCAATAATAAGTGCTTAAGGGCTCTTTAAAGGGAGAGAAACAGTCACTGAGCTCCACCTCCACCAAACTTTGTGATTAAGTGCCCACTCCCAAACCTGCATCAAAACGAATCTTTGGTACCCTCTCCCCAGCAGCCATATTGGCCACAACTTATATAGGGAATGGCACTGGAAGTGGGCACTGACATAAGACTGGGCTTAGGTTCAGCTTAGTGATTGCATTAGGTATTATTTTAATATGGTTTTCCTTTCCCTTTAAATATTGACAAGAGCACAGCTGTCAAGCCATTTCTAGTTCTATGTAGATCATTAAATCTGTGTCTTTGGAGCAATGAGGCTCTACCTTTAGACATCCATTTATTATTTAACTACAAAAGCAGATAGACGTAGATAGGAGATAGTGTTATAGGCTGTGGGAAAACCTGTATCCCCAATGCTAGTAACAAACTCCTGGAACCCCTTGTCAAAGGGTCCTTTCCTCCAGCCCCCCCACCAAACACCCCAAGAGTTAAGTTTCTCGCTGGATCTGATGATTTATGGTTCTTGGGAGCCAAAGTGTTCTGCACAAACCATACATGGTCAGCTCCGCAGGCCGGGCGCATTCCTTGCAGCTCTTATTCCAGGTTAGGCATCAATTCCCATGTTTCCTGTACTGCTTGCCAAGGATTCTTCTGATGTTTTTGCCCAAGACTTAACACCCTCTTGTCACAGATGCTGTGAAATGTGGCCCCAACAAGAGACTGGGGTGTGTCCCCCCCCATCCCTCCCTCCTGTTTCACTCTGAATCCCTTATAATATTATCATACAGCACTGGGTACCTTCCTGGCAAAATATCAATCAATAGTAATATTCAGTCTTGAATAATGAACTGCAATTAGCCCATTTGTTCCACAGTCACATTACAATTGTGGAATTAAAGGAGTACTGACACATTTTTAAAGGTGAATTCAACCCAAAGGCTGTATTTTGCCTTATACATATTTTCCCCTATATTCATTCATTCCTTGTTCCCACTGGCTTTTTATTTTTGTGTGTCTGTCTGTCAGTCCCTTTCTCTTCTTTGGCTCTTACTTTTGAAACTGTGTAGCAGAAGGCAGTTCTTTTCCCCTTTTGTTAATCACCTTCTGGTACATTTTCTCAGGAGTCAAAACCAGCACTGAAAGCTGCTGCTTTCAATAGCAGCTCATAGGTGAGAAATGTTAAGGGGAAAGATGCACATTCACATGCTTTCACATTTCCTCGTGATATCCACTCCGATGCCTAGCCAGTGGAGCTACAGAAAGGAGCTTATTGCAGCAGATCCATCCTCTGCCTGCCTATACAATGCACAAAGTAATGGATAGCACACCCAATTTCAAAAAAACAATAGAAAAATTTATTACAAAAAAAGTAAAGAAAATACAAAAACAAAATAGACAAAAAAACAAAACAAAAAGGCAGGTGTTTTTGTGTTTTTTTGTCTATTTGTGCCTCTGAGGAAGACCCCTAAGGTCAAAACGCGTTGGGCTCACTGTTACATTATTTATTATTTTTGTATAATTTTTTGTATTTTCTTTACTTTTTTTTGTAATAAATTTTTCTATTATTTTTTTTAAATTGGGTGTGCTATCCATTACTTTGAGTATTTATAGTCTTGTCTGGAGACCCTTATGGGGAGTCCCCTATGGATTAGCACCCCTCACTTTACTTTAATGGGTGTGCGCCTTCTCTCTATATCTTGCCTATACAATGCAGGCAGAGAAAAGTGTTGTGCCTTGTCATGTGAGTACCAGGAAATACACTCCTCCATGCAAAGGAAGTAAAGACAGCCATGTGAGTATCAGGAAATACACTGCCCCATGCTAAAAAAGTAGAGAGTTACATGAGTACCAGGCAATACACTCCCCCATGCAATGGAAGTAGAGGCAGACATGTGAGTACCAGGAATTACACTCCCCCATGTAAAGGAAGTAAAGACAGTGGGGCTCATTTATCAACACTGGGCAAATTTGCCCATGGGCAGTTACCTATAGCAACCAATCAGTGGTTAGCTTTTTAAAGCCAGCTGCAAGTAGAACAATGAAAGCAGCAATTTGATTGGTTGCCATGGGTTACTGCCCATGGGCAAATTTGCCCAGTTTTGATAAATGACCCCCAGTGTGAGTACCAAGAAATACACTCCTCTATGCAAAGAAACTTAAGACAGCCATGTGAGTACCAGGAAATGCACTCCCCTATGCAAAGGAAGTAAAGGAAGTAAAGATAGCTATTTCCTCCATGCAAAGAAACTTAAGACAGCCATGTGAGTACCAGGAAATGCACTCCACTATTCAAAGGAAGTAAAGACAGCCATGTGAGTACCAGGAAATACACTCCCCTGTGCAAAGGAAATTAAGATAGCATTGTGAGTACTAGCAAATACACTCCTCCATGCAAAAGAAATAGAGACAGTCGCGAGAGTGACAAAAAATACACTGCCCCATGCAAAGGAAGTAAAGACAGCCATGTGAGTATCAGGAAGTACACTAACCCATGCTAAAAAAAGTAGAATGTTACATGAGTACCAGGCAATACACTCCCCCATGCAATGGAAGTAGAGGAAGCCATGTAAGTATCAGGAAATACAATTCCCCATACTAAAGAACTAGAGCCAGTCAGGTGAGTACCAGTACTCACACAAGCACAAAAAGTGACATAATATTGTAGGATTCACTTACACAAGCGCTATAACACAATGAGTGACAAAGCTATCAATAGTAGAGATGCACGGAATCCAATTTTTTAGGATTCACCCTGAATCTTTCACAAAGCATTTAACCGAATCTCAAACTGAACCCAACCTTTTTTGCATATGCAAATTAGCATAAGGGAAGGGGGGGGATACATATATGTATAAAACAATTTAGCAATTTCCTTAACCTAAAGTTGTGTCGGATTCACCCATTGGCAGGCAATTATATTCAAATGAATCTGAATCCTGCTGAAAAAGGCTTCAATGCAGCCAAATTCTGAACTTGGGATTTGGGGCATCCTAAACAAATAGAAATTGAATGTAGCTTTAATAATCAGAGTCCTTTGTCATTAACAACATTTCTTTTAGGGAAAAAAACAGTAACATTTTCCCTTTAATAATCAGTTAAGGGCAGACAGACATTAGGGCAGCACACAATGGACCTGCCACCCTTAGGATGTTGGCTGTATCTTTTTATTGAGGGGAAAGTGTCCATGGGGAAGGGTCAGAGAAATATTTGGAAGAATTGGCCTCCCCCTAGTGACTGAATGGGTTAAATCTGACAGTCCCGGTCCACACTTGGTTACTTTTTTCTCTCTCTATTTGTACTGGAATTTTTTTTCCGCTTTTTTCTGATTAGAAATTCTTTTGGTTTATGGATCCTGAATATAAATTTCATTCCCTGAGTCTATTTATGCCTGTCTGTAAGATATGGGATGGGAACGTGAAGGGAGTGTGGCCACATTATTATTATTAATAGTTATGCCACAAACACACACAATAAGATGCGATTACTATCAGTGATTTATATGCAACCCGCTGTTAACCCTTTAGATCGCAGTATGTGCATCTGCTTAGGGCTGTGACAAAGCTATTAAAAGTATATTACAGAGAACCTTGGAGACATTTGCTTTAGACACATTAGGACCCCCAATAAGTGAATCCAGACTCCATCCCGAAGCTGTGTTTGTCTGTACTTCCTGCAACTGGGTTGCTCTGCTCCTCATATTCAGGGAGTAGTTGGGGCATTCACCGAACTAAGGTTTTCATTTGCATTGATTTCTGTGGCAATATAAAGCAGGTTGATGGTATTAGCCCTGCCCCTTAGTCCTTACTTTCAATTCTATCCAAGCATCACCGTCTGCCTGACCATTACAAAGAGAGCAGCCCAAGTACAGAAAGTAGAAGTTCAGAGCTCTGTATCTGGATAAGTTCTGCAGGAGGGCAATGTTCCCTTATACTCATATTCTCTGTTCTTCCTGCTCTTCTTCCTCCTCTTTCCAATAGTGAGACAGGAACCTTACCCTCTGGAAGTGAATCCAGTCACTTTCTATTCCTTTGGCTGCTCTCATTCCAATTTATTTAGAAGGAGTGGTGTAACTTTGTAAGTACTGGGGGAGTCTGAATTCACATTCTTGGGGTGAGTGGGTTCCAGCAGAGCAGCCCAGGAGCAGAAAGAGTACCTGGATAAGTGTTGGAGTAGATTGTATTCATCTACCCAGCTGTGGGCAATCATTCTCCCTATAATGTACCCTCTGCTTCATTTCCATTTACTGTAGTCTCCTTTCAGATGTTTTTTTAAATTGTTTAACTCACTTTGTCTTTACATTTTAATGAAATATCTTAATCTGCAAATTCCAGCATTGCCCCAATCTCTGCCACCAAACCCCAGTCACACCCACCGTAACATAATTTCCATTTTCTGAACTTTATACACAGTAGTAATTATAAAGTGGGTGGAGGATGAGCAGATACACTATACAATACACACTCCACCCCATTTAACTGGCAACCCACAGCTGAGAGTTTTATATGTTAATAAATTAAGCTTTCAGGAAGGTATTGATCATACAATTCTACTTACCCTATGTTGGGCCCCAAATATACCTGTTGGCTGCTGTTTCTCTGGCTCCCTCTAGTGTCTGAAATACATTTCTCTTCCCATCAATTTCTATTGGTTTCTGATCTTCAACACTTCACACAAGCACATCCTGGATATTAGGCACATGGCCACTGTTGGAGAGCAATTGGGCACAAAGCCATCCCAGCATGGAGCTTGCCATCTTCCACTGCCCACAGAGTGATTATTCTCACATAATTTATAAGCCTATAGACAGAGAGCTTTGCTTGTTGCCAGCTGCCAGGGTGCCAGGCAGGAGGCACAGATTGTTCTGCTCACTAGGGCCATTAACTCTCACAGCACATTCCTGCCCATAAAGCCTTAAATACCCTGGATTTTAGTGTGGATTTTCCAGTTCCAGGTTCCTTTCCATGCTACTAGTTGGGGTTGGGTCTCCCCTCAGTCAGAGCAATTTAGCAAGGCTGGTGTCCTCATTTAGCTGTTGATTATAGTCTGAGCGTTTCAGTCAAACATCTGAATAAAGCAAGGATTCATTCAAACGTTATTCCATGTCACATGTATAAATGCTATGTCCAATCATTGTTGTTGCTCAGAAACCCTTGGCCCCACACTTGGTGTGGCCATGCAGGAAACAGGGAGACAACTGCACAGCACCGTACAGATCTATCTATTTGCTGTAACTGGTCCATGGCTCAGTGTGTACAGTAGGGTAAAACCGTGCTGTAACTGTGCATGAGTGTGTATAGTAAGGCAAGATGGTGTCAGGGGAAGGACTGTAACAGATCTGTAGAGCTTGAGGCTGAATGAGAAGTGATGGGGCCTTGGAATCACATGCGCTGGGCCCTGCAGGATGGGGGTTCAGTACTGGCCGAGACTAATTGTTTCTATTTCAGGAGTTGGGTCTGTGCCAGCAGATTCTGTGTGTTTAATTGTACGTTACTGAGCAGAGGGCAGATATTTCCATAGCGAGTTTTACTGTCAGACACTGTATGATATAGAGACCAGCACTGAATTTCCACCCCATTCCAAGGCAATTCAGTGTTTTTATGGGGGGGGGGGTTGTAGGATTTAATTTTGTTTCTCCCTGAACCATGTTCTGTTAAATGTTACTACCCTGCAGAATGGCCCTGGTACTGAGATTCCATTAAACTGGGCACAGACAGAGGGGCAGAGTATACTAAGGGGCACTTTGCTAGTTGCTGGGCTGCACTGAATACTTGATGGATTTAAATTAATTTACAGTTGTTATACATGTCATATATTGGGTGTTAGGGAGCCCCAGACTCCCATAAAATAATCTACTGATGGGGCCGGATGCAAACAGTTCCTCCTCCCCAGGTACCCCCCCCACCCACTCTTGCTGCATCCCCCTTACCGTGTAACACCTATTTTAAAGGTACAAGAGGGGTTGAGAAGGGGGGGGGACTACGATGCAGCATGACCACGACTACCCCCACCCACCCCGGCGCGCGGGTAAGCTGAGTCTGCTGTGTAGGTAGTTACGCTTCACACAGCAGAAGCAACACCCTTTCCCCTTCATCTTATTAATTTCTCTTTATTTCCAGAAAAGAAAACGGTGGAGGAGCCGGGGGCCAGTCGAGAGCCTGTCTTCCTAAAGCACCTCACTGATCTGCAGGTTATGGATGGGAGTCAAGTTGTAATGACTGTGGAAGTGTCAGGTACATTGACTTCTCCTCAGGTCTCTGGAATGGAGGCCTCACAGCATTGTGGGATCCCCATAATCCTTATGGATAACATGATATGTGAAGGATCAGGGAAGATCGGAGGATAGTAGGAATACTACGGCAAGCTGGAGATAAGATGAAGGAAGATGGACAAGGAGCTAGTGAGACATGGTTGATGCATTCTAATTTGCTGCTGGGGTCACTAACCTTGCAACCAGAGAGTATTTTATATTGCAAGCTGGGAAGAGGCAGATCATTATTCTAAAATAAACATTTTTAGGTTTTCCATATTGGAGTCTATGGCTGATTCATTGCAGTCTTGTTCCCCGTAGCTTCTCTTAAGCTCCCCATAGACGTGATGATTCTTCTTGCCGAACGACCGATTTTAGGGACGTCCTACCAATTCTTCGAAATTATCGTGCGGTTAGTGGGATTCGAACAATCGTACATCTTACGATTTTTCGGCCGACATCTGTCAGGAAATTGATCGGCCAGGTCAAAAAATCTTTGTCGGTCCCAGTGCAATCTATCTATGTTTGCAGGGCCAAGCAGGCAGCTCCCCTTTGTTTTCCTGGCAAATTGGTCTTTTACGTTGATGGTCAATTCGGACGATCGTTCTGAGAAAATCGTGGTCTCACGATGAGGATCTGATCTTTTAAAAATCTCAACATCTATGGCCAGCTTTACTCTTATGTTATATTAGCAACCCTCTAAATGTTGTTTTTCTTTCTCTGAAGTGGCTCCCCCTGCTGAGATCCTTTGGTTTCATAATGGAAAAGAGATTCAGGAGACAGAGGATTTTCATTTTGAACAGAGTTGTAATGAGCACCGCCTGTGTATCCAAGAAGTCTTCCCAGAGGACACAGGAATCTACACCTGTAAAGCATGGAATAGCTTGGGGCAAGCCACAACTGAGGCCACCTTAAACGTACAAGGTCAGAAACTGCCTTTACATATGCCAAACCCCACCCTCTGGGCCCCCCATCAGTTATCATGGGGCCTGATACTACAAAGTTAGCAAGATCCTCCTCCTAGGAAAAATGGCCACCCAATAGAAAAAAAGCCCCTTGCATGCATGGCCATACCTCTGATCTGCTCTGGCCATTACCCATTACCCTGGGGCAGAATGTGATCCTGTCCTGTGCCATTGCTGGGGATCCCTTCCCACAGATACAGTTGCTGAAAGATGGTTGTGTTCTCCCCCCCAGCAAGATCCTACAGAGTGATGATGTCTTCATACTTATCCTCAGAAATGTCCAGCAGAGTGATGGCGGCCACTACCAGATCAAGCTAAAGTAAGCCCCCCCCTTTACTTTAATGTTTTTGGGCTTTTAGTCTGGAGCCACAAAGGTACATGATATAGAGTGGCTCCACATGTCCAAGGCTTGGCTTTATTAAGAACTTTCATTTGAAGCAACATAGGTGGTTCTTTACAGTCAGGACAGTGAGGTTGTGGAATGCACTGCCGGGTGATGTTGTGATGGCTGATTCAGTTAATGCCTTTAAGAATGGCTTGGATGATTTATTGGATAGACATAATATCAAAGGCTATTGTGATACTAAATTCTATAGTTAGTATAGATATGGGTATATAGAATTTATGTGGTGTGTGTATGGATACTTGGTTTCCATTTAGAGGGGTTGAACTTGATGGACTTTGTCTTTTTTCAACCCAATAAAATTATGTCATACAAAGACGTGTGAGCTCTTAACTGGGGGATCAGATAAATCCCTTTACCCCTACAGGAGACAGGGGCGCGTTTGACCTGATTTCTGTTTTCCAGCAGTAACAGCTCCTCAAAAGTGAGGGCACACAAATGTACCTAAACTACAACTCCCAACATTCTCTGCCAGCTGACTGAGCAATCTATAAGTTATTTTGGTTAGTGACCTGCTGGTTGGATGTGAATGGTTTAATCCATAGTTGTGATAGATTGGCAAGCAGGGCATTAACCTATTAACTCTCTCCATTATCCATTAGCTTCCCCAAACCACTGACCTCACAGCCCGGTACATTAACAAAGCAGTAAATCGAAATAACAGTGATTGCTCAGCCCCTTCCCATGCTCCCATATGCATTTTTACCCCTGTCCCCCAACGGTGTATGCTCAGAACACCCCTGACCTGGAGCTAGCCATCAGTAACATCCACCCTCTGCAATATCCTTAACCCTCTAAATCCCACTGCTGTGACTTGTTTCAATCCCAACTCTAGCACAGGTCTGGGTCTACCTCTGGTATTTAGGGATGGTGCACTCGACAATGCATATGTTGTAATGTATAGGGTATTCCATACAGGCTTGGGACCTTTTATCCTATTTTATGTAATTCCAGAAGAGGTCATTAGTGCCCCTCTCTTGGGGGGTCAGTCCTGCTATTTGCAAATTGCCTTATAAATGTCTTTATCACTATCAGACTGTACAGTTTCTAAAATTCCCTTTTAGCCCTATAGCTGTCACTTCCTGCAATCTGATCCACTTTGTAGCATTCCCTGGAAATTCCTCCCCAGTGATTAGAGTAACTGAGTAACTAAAGGGGAAGTAATTCCTTTCTGATTGTGCCGAGGGCAGATGGCAGGAAACAAGGCTTCCCATGAAATGGCCAGAACATTTAAGAGCGACTTTTAGGGAGAGGTCGCCCAAACCAAATATGGCTCCAGCTGGAACTATTTGTGTTCTTCAGCAAATAATGGAGGATTCTATTTAGGCTTTAGGATGTTTTGAACCTTAAACTGTAGCTTAAATAGATAAAAAAAAATAACAGTTTTTGTTACATTCTTAATTTTTTTCTTTTTGTTACTGTTTCAGTCATTTCCTAGAACATATAGGCACTGATTCTGTATGTGCCACTCCCATTCCCCTCAGCCCTGGCAGGGTACATCTGTGGTTCTTCACTCACCTTGTCTTCTGTCTGGGCAGGGTCCATCTGTGGGTAATTATTCTGCATGTAACACAGTTCAACATGCTGATAGGAATTTTAATTTACTTTATTGCATTGCTAGTTGGAGCACTGAAGAGGTTTGGCTGATGCCACGCGAGAAAGTCCCTGGTTATTGTCTCTAATAAAAATAACAGCTGCCGTGCCCTTTGACTTAGTAGTTATCACTGCAGATTCCTATATCATCTGACAGCCTTAACATTTTAATGGCATATGGCATCAGTCATTTACAATACAGTGGCCTTCTTTCTGCCGTTTTTACCCCTGTCCAAGCATGAGAGGAGTTGTAGTAATGCGTATGGAGGGACTCTACAGTATAATAAGGTCTGGTAATTTAACTGTTTTGAAGGTTATTCAATATTTTTAAAAGGGACATGTTTATATAACTGAAGGCATTCGACATTGTAATGCTATGCTTGGAAAATAAACTGATTTGCTGTTGAAAAAGTTAAACTGACATTTATGTGTTTTTCCTGGTGCTCATGTGTCTGCCACTATTGCGTCCTCCAAAAACACAGCAGTACTGTCTTGCTTAACAGCATTGTTTCTGAAAATACACCCAGGATCAGTGTCATAGTCCCACAAGATACATGGGAGCAGGGAGTTGTGATTCAGTAACAGCTCTCCCCCATCTGCAGCTCCAAATATATTATCTGTGTGCCCTTGGTACCCCTAGATTAGAACATAGCAGGGTGACTGTTATCCTATTGTTTCTATTAATATGTAACCTTGTGAGATAAGAGGGCTCAGCCTGAAGGCCAGTTAGGATGAGAATTGTATGAGTGCTTATTTGTGCCCTGGGTATTCCTGGAACTATAGAAGGGTGACTGTTACCCCAATGTTTCTATATATCTGTAACCTTGTTATGAGCTAAGGAGGCCCAGCACGAAGGCCAGTTAGGGTGAGATGTTGGGTGACTGCATAGTTTTGCCCTGGGTACCCCTGGAACTATAGTTAGGTGACTGTTACTCCAATGTATCTATGTATCTGTAATCCTATGAGCCTGGAGGCTGGTTGGGTGGGATTTGGGGTGACCGCTTATTTCTGCTCTGAGTCTTCCTATAACTATAGTAGGGTGACTGTTACTCTAATGCATTGATCCCCAACCATTGGCTCATGAGCAACATGTTACTCTCCAACCCGTTGGATGCTACTCTCACTGGCCTCAAAGCTGGTGCTTATTTTTACATTTCAGGCTCGGAGGCACTTTTTAATTGTATAAAACCAGGTGTACTGCCAAACTGAGCCTCCTGTAGGCTGCCAGTCCGCATAGTGGCAACCTAATGGCCAATCACAGCACTTATTTGGAATGCCTAGGAAAATTTTTCATGCTTGTGTTGCTCCCCAACTCTTTTTACATTTGAATGTGGCTCATGGGTTAAAAAGGTAGGGGACCCCTGCTCTAATGTATCTATGTATCTGTAACCTTGTTATGAGCCTGGAGGCTGGTTGGGTGAGATTTGGGGTGAGTGCTTATCTGTGCCCTGGATACCCCTGGAATTATAGTAGGGTGGCTGTTACACTAATGTATCTATGAATCTGAAACCTTGTTATGAATTCAAGGGAAGGTGCATTTTGCTACATAAAAACTTGGGGACCCCTGCTCTAATGTATATATGTATCTGTAACCTCGTCATGAGCATGGAGGCTGGTTGGGTGAGATTTGGGGTGAGTGCTTATTTGTGCCCTGGGTACCCTTGGAAATATAGTAGGGTGACTGTTATACTAATGTATCTATGAATCTGAAACCTTGTTATGAATTCAAAGGAAGGTGCATTTTGCTAAATAAAAACTTGTGGTTTACAGATCCTAAAACCGAAATGTAAAACTTCCCCATTTAAAATGTTACATTGCTAGGGCAGCAATGTATGGGTTAATTTATTTCGGAAAGTGACTACCTAGTCAAGTAATTTGAAATTTTGGTTTCCTGTAAATAGGCTGCTCTCGCTGAATTCATATCTTGTGCCTTTGCACAGATGAACACCCTTTTATATGGATTAATATGGTATTGAGTGCAGGAGAGAGAGAGGCGCAGGAGGCCATAGAGGTGAAATGAAACATCAGCGGCCCCTAATGCCGAGTGCAGATCTCATTGAAGGCTGCTCTGAGTATTCGCTCGAGGCACGTCCTGGCACAGGCATACTCTCAGCTCCATATATGGTGACACTAATCTTTTAAACATAAATTTAAAAAGCAATGATGTAGGATGGATGGGACTGATATGTGTCCCTACATTTGCTTTTTGGGTGTCAAAAACCCTAGGAGTTAGAGGCAATAGAAGTATAAAAATTGCGGCTGACACAGGTTTAAGCTTGTAAGAACGTGATGATTTCCCATGAACCTTAGTAGGGTCAGGAAGAAGGTGGCAGGAACAGAAGGGGCAGGGGTTGGATGTATATGAGATGCCCCTTTGGCAAGTGTAAATGCCCAACCATGCTGTCCCAGCACCCCACTGCCAGCCAAAAGCTATGCCACAAGAACCCTCCTTTGACAACCCCAATATTGTCATTATTGCTTGAATAATATTCCACCCACTAGAGCCTTTGTCAGTTTAGTCCAACCTCTAGTAATCACAGGGTTTTTTTCATTTGCTAAGGGAGTGTGGTGCCAATACATTTGCAGCAAAAGCCATAGACCAAATGGCTCAGAAAGAATGCTGGGAGATGTATTCCAGCTGCCCTAAACTGTCTGTGTGGCATCCATGTTTGTTTTGTTTTTTTGCAGGCAATAATTCTTCTGTGTCTTTTGGGGAATGTTAGTAAGGAAAAGGCATGGGGCTGGGATTTATCTTTTTTTCAATGTGTCCCTTTGATTTATTTTTTGGTTACAAAAACCATTAACGATTTGTGTTTCTATTAATATTTTGGTCTAGGATTCTCAACCAGTCTAAGGTGATATAAACGATGTAAACCAGGGATGTTCAACCTGCTAATGTTCAGCTGCTGTTAATCAATGTCTCAGTAACCTCTGCTATTTGGTATCAGAGTATTCTGCCACAGTGGTACAGATCCTATACAAACACCTAGAATATCAGCTGTAAAGCAGGACAGAGAATTGCAGTTTACAATGGGTATAGATATGATCTGTATCACTGTGACAGAATGCTCTGTTATACAGATAGCTAGAATCTCAGCCATAACGGATCTGTGCCACTGTTAACAAATGCTTTGTTATACAAAGAGCTAAAATCTCAGCCATAAAGCAGGATAGGACTGCTGCTTACAATGGGTATAAGGTAGGGTCTGTGCCATTGCGACAGAATGTCCTGTTATACAGATAGCTAGAATCTCAGCCATAAAGCAGGGCGGGACTACTGCTTATAATGGATATCACACAGGATCTGTGCTAGTGTGACAGAATGCTCTGTTATAAAGATAGCTAGACTTTCAGCTTTAGAGCAGTCACGAAGGCAAGTTTGGGTTTTAGGATGATCATGTCCCTTTAACCACAGCAATGTTCTCCCAGCTCAGGGATACACTTCTATACTTTGCCCTGAGATTGTGGGATAAATTATAAGCGATGGTGCAAGAGACGAGGGGAGTATAGAACAGAGGTTGCTTAATATACAGAGAAACACAGTAATTGAAGTTCATTGCTGTTGCTTGAGTATAAAAAAGAAGCATCTCCTTTGTTTGCAGTAACGCTGTGGGAGAATGCAGCTGCCAGGTTTCTCTGATGGTTGAGGGAAGCTCTGGGGGTCACTCTCATACACAGTTAGTCACTGCAGGTTCTAAGGCTGCTGCTATGCTAATACCATTCTTTCCCAAGAGCCAAGCTAATCCCCCCAAATGTGACCCATCACACTGTGCTGGACTAGACACAGACAGAGAGCGAGATGAAGGCAGACGTTTTTTCTTGGCTCGTTCCCTTATAAGGTCACTGAAATCGTCATTCATGCAATAAAGCAATGGACTGTGTTCCTTCTAATCAAACTCCCTCCCCTAAAGACATTTCCCTTCCTAGAAGAGAGTTTGTTTAAATTTTTTTTTTCTAAAGCCAAACCTCCCTGATTGCCTCTTTCTCTCTCTTTCCCAATTTGACTCTCAGGCAGAGGGAGCAGCTGTGCTTTTCTGAGAGGGATGGATGGGATGAGGAGGATGCACTGAGTCTTGGAACTGAAGAGGATCAGGATAATATTCGAGGGGTGCTCAAGAGAAGAGTTGAGGTCAAGGAAAGCTCAGAGGAGAAGCTCAGGCAGCAGGAGACGGAACAAGTCGACTTCTGAAGAGTTTTGGGGAAAAAGGTAAGCACAAGGAGAGTTTCTGAGGAGGATCTGAAGGATATCCCACCAGAGAAGATGGACTTCCGAGCCAACCTCCAGAAGCAGGTCAAGCCTAAGGCCCTGTCTGAGGATGAACGCAAGGTCAATAGCTCACAGCAGGTGGACTTCCGCTCTGTGCTGGGCAAGAAGCCATCAACTCCCAAAACCCCTCTGCCAGATAAGGTGATCACCAAGGCAGCAGCTCCTGACTTTAGGTCTGTCCTAGGTACTAAGAGAAAAGTGCCCACTGAGAACGGCAGCCCTAACAACATTCCACATGAGAATGCAAAGCCAGTGGTCAAGGGAAATAAGTCTCAGGTGAATTGCTGCCCAGTAGTGGATGGGGAGGCAGTCAAGAACAGTGTCTCGAGTGGAGCCAAGAGCAGTGTACCAAGTGTAGCCAAGAACAGTGGCCCAAATGTAACCAAGACCAGTGTCCCAAGTGCAGATAAGACCAGTGTCTCAAGTGCGGAAAAGACCAGTGTCCCAAGTGCAAACAAGACTATTGTCCCTAATTCAGCCAAGACCATTGCCCCAAGTGCAGAAAAGACCATTGCCCCAAGTGCGAAAAAGACCATTGCTCCAAGTGTGGAAAAGACCAGTGCGGAAAAGACCATTGCCCCAAGTGCGGAAAAGACCATTGCCCCAAGTGTGAAAAAGACCATTGCTCCAAGTGTGGAAAAGACCATTGCCCCAAGTGTGGAAAAGACCAGTGCGGAAAAGACCATTGCCCCAAGTGCGGAAAATACCATTGCCCCAAGTGCGGAAAAGACCATTTCCCCAGGTGCGGAGAAGGACAGTGCCCCAAGTGTCGAGAAGGACAGTGTCCCAAGTGCAGCCACAAAACCAGAGTTTTTGGAGGTATTGCAGGATGTACATATTACTGATGGGGAAAAGCTGGTGTTGCAGTGCCGGGTCACATCTGAACCACCACCAACCATCACATGGATTCTGGATGGAAAAGTCATCAAATCCTCCAAGTACATTGTACTCTCTCAAGAAGGTAACCAACCAATGGGGGGAGCAAGGGGAGTAAATGAGGGTAATGTACACCAAAGGAGAGGCCTGGTATATGGGTGCAAATTGCAATGAAATGCAAATTACCTTTAGTTGAAGATTTCTTAAAAAGAAAATATAACAATTTTTACAAAATATACTTTCTGCTAGTGGGAGCATAGTTTATCAATATATTTGAGTTTACTACTTTAAATGGAAGATGCCATACTGCAGATCTGACTGAAACAGTGTCTTCTGGAAAATGGGAAGATGGCAGGTTTGCCAGGCAAGATCTCCTAGACAGGACCATAACCTCGAAATGTTGTGATTTCAGTTCAAGTCACTTTAGTTCAGCCTCTGGTTTTAAGGTTAAGAGTGTTAGACACTATGATGCCCTGGTCACATGGACAGCACCCTTTGTGTGCCAAACTGCTGTGTAACCAATGTCTGCAATTCTTGTTAGTTAAATCCCATAAACAGGATTTAATAAACTTTGTATCATGAACATCACTGATATGTATTCCTCATATACAATAACACACTTATTACAATAAAGCTAGCACTATGCTGAGCACTTGGTGTATAATATATGCAATTTTTATTGTTTAATACTTGTACAGGTATGGGACCTTTTATCCAGAATGCATGGGACCTGGGGTTTTCTGGATAACGGATCTTTCTGTAATTTCTTCATACCTTTAGGGGCACATTTACTAAGGTGAATTCGAAGTGAATTTTTGAATTCAAAAGTTTCAATTTTTGAAGTAATTTTTGGGTACTTCGTCTATCGAATAGGCCAAATTCGACTTTGACTTCAATTCTAATTGAAAATACTTTAAATATTCGACCATTCGAAAATCTAAGTACTGTCTCTTTAAAAAACTTCGACTTTGACCTTAAACCTGCCAAATTGCTATGTAAGCCTTTGGGGACCTCCTATAACCTATAGCCAATATTTGGCTAAGTTTTTAGAAGTCAAAGTTTATTTTTTAAAAGAAACGCTCGTTCCTTCGATCAATCAATTAAATCGTTTGTATCGAAGGATTTAATCGATCTATTGAACGATTTTACTTCGATCGAATATAGCCATGCTCGATCAAAAAAAAACTTTGACTTTGAATGTCGAACTATTGCAATTCGATGCTCGAATTTCGACGTTTTCGCCCCCAAGTCTACTAGAAAATCATATAAACATTAAATAAACCCGAGGATGTTTTTTTTTATTATTACAGAGAAAAAGGAAACATTTTTTAAAAAATTGGATCCTTTGATTATAATGGAGTCTATGGGAGACAGCCTTTCCGTAATTCGGTGCTTTCTGGATAACGGGTTTCCGGATAATGGATCCCATACCTGCAGTCTGTATTTCTGGGCACTAGGTGTATAATCTCTGTAGTTTTCTAATGATGGGCACTAGGTGTATAATCTCTGCAGCTTTATTGTTTAGTGCATAGTGTATAATCCTGCAGTCTGTATTGCTAGACACTGTGCAGTTTGTTTCATTCAGGCTCTGGTGATTAACTCCAGTGAGATATAGGAGGTTAAAGGAGGTTTAGCCAACTGCTCTCTATGAATGCTGGGAGTTATAGTTTAATAACAGCCAAAGAAATGCAAGTTTGATTGTAATCAACTGTCAGGGTATTTTTCCCAGGGTGCCTGTTACATGTAAGCTCAATGGCAATAGTGAGCTTATTTCTTACCATGGAGACCCCTAAGAAGATTGTTCATACTCAGGCCTGGCTTCCAGTTATCTTAAAGGAAAAGTTCACTTTTATGAATTGAAAACGGAATAATCACATATAGAAATTTGTTTCAAACAGATTATTTTTTTTCTGTTTGATGCACATGTTGTGTTTTTGAACCAATTTGGGTGTGGTTGGGAAGCATGCCGCCCCCCTAAAATCCTGCCGCTCTAGGCCCGGGCCTAGGTGGCCTTTCCTCAAATCTGGGCCTGCCCATAACCCCCAGGCTTTGTATATAATACAGATACACCCCCTGCTTTGTGTATAGCATACCCATTGCTTTGTATATACTACTATGCTACAGATTCATGTGCTACTTTGTGCATAAAACAAACACACCCCGTGCTTTGTGTATAACACTCCCTGCTCTGTACATTGCAAATTTCCCTGTGATCTGTCAAACACTGCGTGTAGTGCAAACATACCGTATCTAAGACATCAGAGCAGACTTTGTTGTTCAGTTTTGATAGTGCAAAACATATGGGATTTTGCTTAATGACATCCTGTTTTTGAAGTGTCTATAACATCCGCTGGGGATATTCCCTTTGGGGCAGGGGTGCAGATAGCTGGGTCAGACCCTGGCTGACAGGAACTGACTAAGAGAGAATTGCTGGAACACGCTGCCACACATATATACTGTTTTCATATATTCATCATGCACTTTAGCTGTGTTCAATCTCTGTTAGCTATGCTAATGTCATGCTTGGCATTTTATCCACCGACAAACACAAGTCTTCTCCAATCCTTTGCACTTGTGAGTATTTGGGCAGGTGCTGGTGGAGAAAATGCTGCATTACTCTTCCTGCTTCAGGCTACTCTAGTGTAAATGTAAATTGTGTGTAAGCATGAGCCACATAGGGTATGTTCCTCTTTAATGAAGTGTAGAGAGTCGTTGGGAATGGCTTAAAGTCCTCCCTACCCCAGTAGATGCCAATCAGATGACTTAAAATGCATTTGGATTATGAAAGGGGAGTAATTATATGGTGCCAATATGCCCAGAGGTCTGGCATGCAGAATGGCAAGCTATGCACATTCATGTGAAGTTACATTGGCACCTTCCACATTAATGACATATGGGTTTAGTTGTTTTGGATCCAGCCTCTAATCCACAACTGACTTTCTGTTTCAGGGTCTCTGTGTTCCCTCAGCATCGAGAAGACCTTTCCAGAAGACGAGGGCCAGTACCTGTGTGTAGCTGAGAATTCGGCTGGGAAGGCAGAGTGTGCCTGTAATGTCACAGCTGAAGGTATGTCCGCGATTTTCCAGTCATTCCTGGCGCATGTGACATTGGCTTCCATTTCTTGGTGCCATAAAACTAGACACAGTAGCTCTCCAAGGGGCATCATCCTAGGAAATGTAAGCCCAGGTTCAAGAACAAATCCCTTGCTGCTCAGTGTTATCTGAAGCTGTTGAGCTCCCGTTTGTCTTGATGGCACCATTGGCACAAATATCCATGACGCTATGAGAGATCTCCCTGTACTGTTCCTATTGCAGCACTCTTGTACTGATATTTGCCATGACTCCCTTAGATGTGCAAGGTCTGCTCAACAGCAGGGACATACGGATTCTATAGGGGTGCAACTGGGTGACGGCATAGGAGGGGTTAGTCTGAGTAACAGGTTGCAGGTTATTCATGCTTCAACACTGGCTACTGCTGAACTTCTTCTGTCCTAACCATTTTGTGGGAAGTTAATTACTTTTTTCATTTAATCAATCGTTACCACCTTTATCATAATCTTCCTAAAAGTTAGTTTGCAGTTCCTGTAATTAATGGCATGCCAGTTCTCACGGCTTGATGCCTTTTGGAGGGTATTTCAGTGTCTTGATATCAGGCGGCATGAAGGCGGTTGGTTACAGAGGGGGGTGATGGGGAATGCTAGGCTGGGATACACTATGGGGATTACAAAGGATCGTTCCTCTAACCCCTCAGCTGTTCCAAAGCTCATACCGTGTGTCTGCCCATTGTTTAACACTTAGCGTCTCATAATGGGCCCCCTTCTCTTTTGGACGGCCAAGCCATGCTATGACAGACTGCCTGCATCTGTGTCCTTGTGTCCTGATAAATCTATTGCCCTGTCTTGCAGATACTTCTGGCAACAAGGGGATTAAGAAGAGTAAGAAACCCAGAAGCAATGCTCCACTCGCCAACGCAACGGAAAGTAAGTGGGTGCTAGTACACAGGGTAGCATGGCACTGAATATATTATACTGGGCATGGCCATCTTTTAAGTTACAACAAACCCTGCATCTCTTTTTCCCACTCTCACTTTTGGAATTGCTGCCTATCTCCTTATTTCATTGGGAACTTACACTGTTTCTCCATTCTGGCAAATGTCCCCAGTCCCTATGAGAGGATATAACTGTGTGAAATGATTTTCTGTGATCATTTTCCAGAGACGTTTATCATAGGGTGGTCTCACAGGACTTGACTGTGCTGGATAAAACCGCCTCTTTAATCTAGACCTGAAGTCCAGTTTGGATGAGATTTGGGCTGACTGATTATTTGTGCCCGTAGTACCCTACCAGGGTAGGATTACAACAATGTTTTCTTGTATCAGTAACCTTGTTATAGGCTAAGGTGCCAAGTCTGAAGGCTTGTGAGGGTGATATTTGGGTTGAGTGTCCCTGGAACTTACCAGGCTTACTGGTATGGTATCCCAATGTTTCTATATATCTGTAACTTTGTAATGAGCTAAGGGGGCCATGCCTGAAATTGATGGTGAGTTCTCCATAAGGAGCAGATAAACCATAAGGAGGGAGGGATTACTGCTGTGCAGGGTCCCATCACTTTTGAAACTCTACATTGGAGTATTTAGATTTGTTCAGTATGTTGTTGGGGGCACTGGATGTCCTCCTTGTATAGGGCCCTCTCTCTGTAATCAGAAGCACTTAACGTTGTGATTGGACAAGACTATACAACACCAGGGCTGGACACAAAGCCCTTGCACTGCCCAAGGGAGGCTTGCAGGCATTTAGTCTAAGTGGCAGATTAGAGTGGAAAATTTCTGTTGTGCCAGTCCAACCTTGCCTGGTGAGCCACATATGTGCCTGTATATACCCCTTGCTTGAGCCACACAGAGTTGTGTGTTTCTGGCAGATAATCCCAAATGTAAAAGGGTTCCTCATCTTAAATGTTGCCTCACTGGATTTTCCTTCTTCTCCTCTCATTTTTCACTACTGTTTCTTTAAACACACTTGTGCGAGGTACACTTGCTGAGTTGCATCTGAGACTTGCAGAGTATTCATCTCACTTCAGATAATCCTCTTTAGAATGGAAAACACATTTTGAGAAGAAGAACATTTCTGGCTGACAGTTGTATATACTCAGTGTCAAGCTTTAAACAGAGAGCAGAGCAAATACCTCCAAGATCTCTCACTTGATATTCTGGCTGCCAATTTGTGACGAGCCATGAAAACTATGGGAGCCTGGCAGTGGCTAAACCATTCACAGGATCCTACCAAGCCCTTGACACCCTAACGATAACCCCCAAACCTAAACGATATGCATATCTTATATACACTCAATGGTCTAGTCCAGTGATCCCCAACCATTGGCTCATGAGCAACATGTTGCTCACCAACCCCTTAGATGTTGCTCCCAGTGGCCTCAAAGCAAGTGGAGGCAAATTTTAGTTGTACTGCCAAACAGAGCCTCCTGTAGGTTGCCACTCCACATAGAGCGAATCGGCAATCACTGCACTTGATTGGCACCCCCAGGAAATGTTTTCATGCTTGTGTTGCTCTTCATCTCTTTTTATATTTGAATGTGGCTCATTTGTGAAAAAAAGTTTGGGGACCCCCAGTCTTGTCTGTCACGTGGAACTTAAATACTCCCAGATAACTTCACTATATTCTCCCCCTACTTCTACCTTGTGGGTATAGTTATTGGGGACCAGCATACGTACCGCTATATTTCTATATTAATATATCAGATGAAAATTATTTAACCTGCCCAATATGTAGAGAAAAAAAAACCTACAACACAAGGAAGGAGGAATAATGTTGATGATGGACATTAGAGGAACAGTAACACCAAAAAATTAAAGTGTTTAAAAGTAATCATAATTTAATGTTGCCCTGCACTGGTAAAAGCTGCGTGTTTGCTTCAGAAACACAACTATAGTTTATATAAACAAGCTGCTGTGTAGCCATGGGGGCAGCCATTCAAGCACAGGATGCACAGTAGATAACAGATTACTTCTGAAGAATCCCATTGTATACTGCAGAGTTTGTCTGTTATCTGTTGTCTCCTGTGCCTTTTCTCCTTTTTCAGCTTTTAATAGCTGCCCTCACGGCTGGGAATATGGATCATATGGAAGATGTTATCAAATATGACAATTTGAAGAGTTCGGCAGGAAGTTCAAAATGTCCGAGTTGCAGCTAAAGGCAGTGTATCATCGGAAAAGCTTTCTCTGAGGTCTTGTGTCGCAGTGCCAGAGCTGCCGGGTTCCCCTGCCTGTGGAACTATTGCAGTGAAACCTCAATTTTACATCCCCTGATTTTAAGTTTTTTCTCATTATACATCATTTTTTTGTGGTCCCACCTAAATTAATACATTGCCCTGATTTTACATTTTCCAGAATTTTACACAGTTTTTTCTGGTTCCCTGAAAAACAACCAAAATGGGGGTTCTACTGTAATTGTTTCCCGCACAATCATCTTTGTTTGGAATTTTATCCTTATCTCCCCCCCTCCTTTTTCAAAATGATATAGCTTTAGAGTTAGAGGGTCATTCTGTATTTGTTCATGTTACAGTGTTGTGCAAACTACAACTAACTAATGTTACAAATGACTACATGGGCATTGGTGAATTTCTTGCAGGGCTTTTGGATACAACTATAAGGAAAATTATGTTTTATAAACTATAAGAAAGACTTTACCATTCATTATACTCACTACACTAAAAGATAAACTACTGATTAGCTGCTGTTAATGGCCTTGTTACCTTTACCAACTTCCTTGATGCAATAATAATGATACAATCAGGTACTATTCTACCCGGTACTGTAAAGTGCAGAAATGTCACTTATATTTATTCAGTGGGCTTGTTTCTAGCCTGGCTGCTCACAATTTTCATGGAAAAGTGACTATTTTTGTGCAGCTGGGTCACAGCCCTTTCTATGCTGGATCTGCTTTAGGGGAGAGCATTACTGGCTTGGTCCAGGTAATCTTACACAGTTGTGTCTCAAAGATACACTTCATTCTGTGTTCCATCATCTCAATCTTTTTATTCTGTGTCCCCAATCTACACTAGGTCCATGTTACAGTGAGATGTGTCATTTCTGCCCTTATGTCCCCTAGACATCAATGTCTCTTCTACTCAAGTAATTTTACTCCTTTGCATTACATATGGGGGGGCGATGCCCCTGCTTTGACAAGTTTTATTTTGTCTTCACTGGCAAGGCAGCACTTTTAATCTTTTAATATTTTTATACCTTTCTAGTGAGATGCCCATGTTCATTTCTTTTCTTGGCCATCTGCACTCCTTCCCCTGTCATTGCTCATGCTTTATCATCAACATCATTATCATCACTGCTGCATATTTGAAACAATGCATTGTCTACTCAACTCTAACTCCCCTACTAAACCCATCCGTTTACAGTCTGCTTCACTCGCTGGTCCCTTTGTCCGTCTATCGTAATCATCTCCTGTTTTTGGGCTTCGTCTCTCACCTTCAACTCAAAACCACTGATCTCTCTTGGCATAAGCCTCTCAGTTTACTACTAAATTCTGATGGAAAATATACTTTCAATAGATTTTCTACTCATCAACTGAAAATCATTGCCTTATGATTTAATTTAGATTTAATCTCTCCATTGTCCACTCAATTCATCTTCTTTCTCTATTTTACTCCTCAAAACTTGTAGTGCAAAACTTGTAAGACATGTATGTCTTACTTATTTGCCTACATCACTTACTCTTCCATGTTCATCCTCCAGTATTAATCCTCCCCATTGCTGCTCCACAATGATGGATGCCAAGTTTTCATTATCTCTATGCTGCATTTCATCTCCATCCACTTCTCATTCATTGTCTTGTGGCTGAAATTGTATCTCTCAGTCCCATGGTTGGTGGTTCTCCACCAGAGACTCTAATTCTTGCAACAATAACCAAGTCTGGATTTCATGTCTCCATCTTCAACATCTCCATTGTCATTCTTTCTCTTGCGGTTTCATTTCATATCACCATATCCCATTTTACAGGGCTACTCCCCCCACACACAAACACATAAACATACTTCTTTCTCTTAATTTCTCAAACATCATTTCAGATGTTTAACGTCTAACTTTTTGGGTTATCAGAACTCTTGAAAGGTCTTTTTTAACCTTAACCCAACCTCAACCAACCCTTCCAGAAAATGCATCCTGGTTTTACAACAAATCCTTCCACTCTGCTTCCAGATGAAGCTACTATTAAGAAGAAACCAGCTCCGAAGACCCCTCCCAAAGCAGGTAGAATGAATGGCTTTGCTCTTGAGACACATGGCGTCTTGATTTGGAATACTAACAATCTATCAACCATTATGTTCTCTTTTTGCTCCTTAAACAATTGACTTCCCTCTCAATATCCTGTTTTCCCATAGTGCCACATTTCTAGACATAGATATACAGTTGTGTTCAGAATAATCGCAGTGTGTTTAGAAAAGCTCAAAATCCTTATAATGGCTTTTTGTTCCATACACGCAAATGCATTGGGAACACTGCACATTCTATTCCAAATCAAAAAATGAAGAAAAATATATCACATTTTTGTTTTTCCTTTACAGTAAGTGAAGAAAAAGGGAATATTAGGCTGTACAAAAATATAGTACTGTCTGCATTCTTCTTTACAAACTCAAACATTCACTGTATAAACTGAGTTGTGCTTTCCTATGAATCACTGAACTAATATTTAGTTGTATAAGCAGTGTTTCTGAGAACTGCTGCACATCTGTGTTGTATGGAGTCCACCAACTTCTGGCACCTGTTATATTCCACAATGCTTCAGCATTTCGTGATGTCACCCCACAAATTTTCTATTTGATTAAGGTCTGGGGATTGGTCTTCGGCATAAGGCAACATGACCTGAAACTGATGCATGATCCCTGGTATGTGATAAATAGACCCAACACTAGTGATGATCAAACTGTCCTGTTTCGTTGAAAAATTTGCAAAACGCAAAATGCATTGAAGTCAACTGGCGTTTTTCTTGTTGCAGCTTTTTTGTAGCGGTGACATTTTTTGTGGCAGATTTTTGCCTCAGTTTTGCGGAGAAATTTGCAGACGGCAAAATCCATGCCTGGTGAAGAAATTTGCTCATGACTACCCAACACCATAGTATGAGAAACATCCCCATATCATGATGCTTGTGCCACCATGTTTCAGTCTTCACACTGTACTGTGGCTTGAATTCAGTATTTGGAGGTCAACTGACAAACTGTCTGAGGCCCCTAGACCCAAAAAGAACAATCTTGCTTTCATCAGTCCACAAAATGTTGCAACATTTCTCTTTAGGACAGTCAATGTGTTCTTTGACAACTTCAGCGCATTTTTTTTTCAACAATGGGACTTTGCAGGGGCTTCTTGCCGATAGCTTGGCTTCACATAGACATCTTCTAATTGTAACATTACTCACAGGTAACTTTGATCTCCCTGAAGCTGATCATTGGCTGAATCTTTGCCATTTTGGCTATTCTTCTATACGCTGTTCTTCTGAACAATGTCTGAAATGACCCACTTTACTCAGATTTTCAGAGAGAAATACACTATAACCAGCATGCACAACATTTGCTGCCTTCCTTCCTTAAATAAGGGCCGTAATTGACACCTGTTTTTTCACAGAATAAATTACTTCACTAATTGAACTCCACACTGCTATTATCTGGAATAAAATATTATTTTGAACACGTCTCAATGATTAAATTACACAGAATCAGCAGAATGCATGTCATGACTGTTGGTTTTCTATTACTCTACTACACCTACTAGTAAATTATTTGCCATGTAGAAATATAATTTCTACCAAAAATAGGGATTGATCAGGTTAGTTATATTGGACTGCTATTATTCTGAACACAACTGTATCTCAATATATCCCTAAATAATGTGGTGCCCATGATCTGGCAGTAGAGCTTGAGATGATAGCTACTTACACAGTGAAATCTCCCCCTAAACAGCTGCATTAAATAGCCTTACTGGGTGCTTTCCATTATTCAAATGCACTTCGATAATGTGTTTTGTTTGGATTCTAGATCTTAATCAGCCACACAAGCAAGTGCCAAGTATAGGGACTAACAGCAGGTCTTGGCTATATTCCAGTTTGAATATCCTAGATGAAAGGCACCATAACCCTGCCCTTTATCCTTTGCAGCTGCCCCTCAGATCCTACAGTTCCCAGAAGATAGAAAGGTGAAAGCAGGGGAGTCAGTTGAACTTCTATGCAAGGTGGCAGGGACCCAGCCCATTACCTGCACATGGATGAAGTTCAAGAAAGAGGTAATCTACTAAGAGGAATAATGAAATCTGATACTTTTCCAGTTGCATGAGTTGCCATAAGTCACCATGATCTGTTCTCAGAAGTAGAGTCCTTCTTTGCTATGGCTGTGTGTGTGGCTGGGTTGTTACTCTGTTCTGTTGTAATAGGTACAATTGATTATTTGCACCCTATAGATTAAAGAAAGCGAATTTATCAAGATTGAGAACACAGAAGAGACCAGTAAGCTGACAATCTCCTCGGCCCGCCAGGAGCACTGCGGCTGTTACACGCTGGTGGTTGAAAACAAACAAGGCAGCAAACAAGCGCAAGTTAACTTGACTGTGTTTGGTAAGTGTTAGATAGGAACCGCTGGGGAGGGACTTGTAAATGATAGGTACTAGGAGGCGCTGTTGCTGGAGATCCTCTGTGCTTTACTATGCACCCGTGTGTACCTTGGTATAAACCAGAGGTGCAGCACATTCATGAGCTTCCTTCATTGTCACAATCACAAGGAACCAGGACATTACTATTTGTAACATTGGGGAAAGTCGATGCGCACATTTTTAGACAGGCGAGACCTGCCACTTTGTTATTGATTGAGGAAACCTGATATTGTTAATGGGACTCCCCAGCAACATTCCTGGGGAGTCCCATGTGGGGTCTGTCTTATTGTACAGTCTCTTGGTAATGCAAGGAAAGGTTGCAGTGATATCTGTGCCATTTTATTCTGGCTGTTTCACAAAATATTCTCGAATGGCCCGTCTATAATATTATTAATTCTCTTGATAGGGAATCCAACAACTTGACTGTAGAATCCTTCCTATGATGGAGGGATCTCCTTTCCTTGCCATGTTGGTTGGGAATGCCATAATCTGACTGCCCTTACAGTAAATAAACCCTATTTCTCAATCCTTTCCTGTTCTGTTTCTCAGTGCCCAATAGGCATTTGGGCCAATGACATATGCACTAGAAACAATAATAGTTTTGAAAATAAATTTGGATTTGGTTATCAGCCACTCTTCTTTTCCTTATACTTGCATTTGCACATATGTGGGAACTGCCATATTATTATGTTTATTTTCTTTTATACTGTTTGTGTTTCTCCATTTGGAGTTGGTTACTCTTAACATCCTTGCAGATGTCTGTAGCACCAGACAGATGGATCTGAGTCTGGAGGAGAGGAAACACAATGGGGCCTATTAGCCTGTGAGGGGTTTGGGCTTTTGCCTTCACCATAACAATGTGCTCTCTTGACCTTTTAAGGTTTCATTTCTCTGCTGCTGATGAATTAGCTGAGATGGTGCCAGTTTATGGCATTTCTCCAACTGGCTGGAAGACCGTATTAAATTGTTTTGCTGGGGGAATAATGCAAGTAGAATGGCAGCTTTCTGTGCCCGACCAAAGGCACAAATGCCTCTCTCTCTCTGTTTGATAGCAGAGAATGTAATTTAACTCATTCCCTACTCTGTCTTCCACAGTGCTCCACAGATCTCTTGGTTCTGTCATTTTCTGTTCTGCCAAGTTGTGCCACTGGTTGTTTCTGTCCTATTGTGCCAATTCATGCCATCTCTTATTGTAAATGCTATACGGCACTCACAATCAAATCTCTCCTGGTGCTCAATTAGATGGGACTTGTCAAGACCCAGTCATAATCTTCTTTGTGAAGATTTCAAGACACATAGGAATAGTTTAAAAACTATTTTTTTTAATGAACAAGACTTGGTCTAGCCATGTTATGTATAATGCTGGTTCTGCTCCGCTCATGTTGGTTATTGGCATGTTTCTTATCCTTGGTGGGTGAGCGCTTCCTGGGACTATGGAGAATTTGTTAAATGCTGTATTATGTGTTTAGATTGTAAATTCTGATGAGAAGGCCCCTCTGTGTCCCCTGTATGAATCAGTATGTGTATGTTTGATGTGTACCTTGTATTGTACAGCATTGACCCACATAGTGTCAAATGAGCAGACTGAGCCACATTGTGCTGGTTGAATTATTTTTGGGTACAGTTGCATCTTAACTGTCAGCAGGTCATCTTTAGTAATTTCTGTGTTTTTCAAAACTTGGGTGATCAGGCAGTTTTTGACTGTGTGGCACTAGTAACTAATACCTTCCTGAAGACTACAGATCCGAGCCTTATGTGTATTAATACCATTGCTTTCTGCAGATAAGCCTGACCCACCTGCTGGGGTGCCCTGTGCTTCTGTTATGAAGAATTTAGCTCTCACCTTGTCATGGTACGGCCCCACATACGATGGTGGCAGTGTAGTTGAGTCCTACAGAGTGGAGATCTGGGACTCCGTGGACAAGGTCTGGACAGATCTGACCTCCTGCCGCAGCACCTCCTTCAATTTGGAGAACTTACTACAGGACAGAGAGTACAAATTCCGAGTCCGGGCCACCAATATTCACGGCACTAGCGAACCCAGCCAGGAGTCAGAACCAGTTACCTGCAAGGAAAAGGAAGAAGGTATCAAAACCCAAGGGGGGCAGATTGTGTCCTAGAGAAATATCTAATCCCAGTGTCTGCCATCTGCTCCTATTCCATGACCAGTTACTTGTACCCCAGGGTGTTAAATTAAATCAACCAAAACCAGAGAGAAACCAGAGAGTAATGTGTAGAGGGGAAGAGTGGGTGGGACTAGAATACTCTAATGGAAGCTTACAGGGGAGGGGCAGGTAGACTGTAGCTCAGGCAGTGGCTGGGACTAATATACTGATAGCATTTTCAGGGGGCGGGGGATAGAGAGGCTATGATTCAAGCTGGGGGTGAGACTAGAACACTGATGGCAGTTTACAGGGGGAGGAGTCTGTAACTCAATCAGTGGACTAAATTTTCACTTTATATTATGAATACAATAAATTTCTTTCTGCCAGTATAAGAGATGAGTACTCTGCGTTACTTTGTATGTGGAAGTCAAGTGTTTCTTTTTGTTTCATAGAACATAAAGAAGAAGAAGCAGAGGTTTCAGATGATGGTGAGTCTGGGGTTGATACAGCTGAAGTGCTAGCTCTGTGTTCTAGATATAGCAGAGACCCGCAAAGTCTGTCTTATTTGGTGCCTGCCATAACTAAGGACTGCCCTGTATGTGACTTTTGAAAGTTGGGGTAGAGAGTTCACCTTAACTCTTTGAACCTTCTTTGTCCAGGTTGTTTACTGCTTGTGTTTCCACTTTACAGAGGGGAAGGAATCTGAGCCGGAATACAGGGATGTCACTATCAACACCACCGAGAAGGTGACAGATTATTACGATGTGGAAGAGAGGCTGGGCACGTATGTACTAAACAATTCTACATAAAATGGGGGGAGCACTATTATAATATTATCTTTTTCTGATTTCCTGGGGCCATTTGTTGCCTGACAGGGGCAAGTTCGGACAAGTATTCAGAATTGTAGAGAAGAAGAGTAAGAAAATCTATGCCGGGAAATTCTTGAAAGCCTACTCTGCCAAAGACAAGGAGGGGATCCGGCAGGAGATTGCCACCATGAACTGCCTACATCACCCCAAACTTGTTCAGTGTGTTGATGCCTTTGAGTCCAAGGCTGACATGGTGATGGTCCTCGAACTGTAAGTAGCCACCCAAAAACTGTTTTTTTCCCTAATTAAATAACTTATAGTTCTAAGTAGTCATGCGTCACGCAACAAATTACGTCTCCCCACGTAGGGTGTCGGGTGGGGAGCTATTCGAGCGAATCATTGATGAGGATTTCGAGCTGACTGAAAGAGAGGTGATTAAGTACATGAAGCAGATCTGTGAGGGGGTCGAATTCATTCACAAACAGGGAATCGTGCACCTCGACTTGAAACCAGAGAACATCATGTGTGTCAATAAGACAGGGACCAAAATCAAACTCATCGACTTTGGCCTCGCCCGGAGATTAGGTAAATAGTAACCCTTACAGTATTCACACGTGCCACTGTGTCATATCCTTTGCCTAGTGTGTACCACTGATGCCCTTACATGTGCTGCTGTCTGTTTTATACCCAGTTTCTATGCTGTCTGTTGTACCACTCTCTGCCTAGTCTATGTCACTCTCTTGTGTGTGGCATTCTCTGCCTTTGTGTGCCACTATTTGCTCTCTTTCCAGTGTGTTGCCTACTGTGCCCTGCAGTGTCTCTGTGCCATGGCATATTAAATTGTCTCCCCATCTGCAAATAAAGCCTATAAACCTTCATTGGTCACATAAAACTAAATCTTAATACAATCAGCTGTCCCAGCTCCCTCCCTGACCCCATCCTGATCGCACTCTCCAGCTCATTAGGGCCCTTAGTATATTTGGAAATTCTTCCCTAACAAATTGGATTTCATCTCTGCCCTTTTTTGGTGAGTTTAATGCTTCATGTAAACTTAATTTCAAATAAACCAGCTGCCAGCAGTTCCACCAGCTTAACTCCTTCACAGCAGGGTTGTGTCCCATAGGTGGAAGAAAGGGAGTGGGTGCCACGAGGAGGGGTGAAAAGTAGCAACTTGGGGATTTTGGGGTGGGGTGACCCCTGAGTTCAGCCCCCAGAATTATCAACAAGCTCCATCTCCAATCAGTGTAACCACCAATGTTAAACAAAGATGTTTCCATCAGTGGGACACTGAGCACTAAATTTGGGCACTTGGGTGCAAGAAGTTGCTCCAAGCAATTGAATAAGTCTCTTGCTCTGCCTCCCCCCATCCTTATCTTTATTACTGAAATTCCCAGTACCCTCTTCTCATGATTCACAGCTGCCTGCTATTATTATGCCTTAATTAGTAACCCCCCCGACCTCTACACATTAATTTTTCTTCCCATGATAACCTACATTAACTTGTACCCCCATTTATTGACTAAACTCCACTAATATCCACTAACTAACATTTATAACTTGTAATAAACTCATTTCATTAGTACCTTCCAATAATAACCATCACTATTTAGTACTGCCCTTTCCCTGTATTTACCTTTACTAACAAGAAATTTAAACCTCTATTAACCGTTATCTTATAATTCCATTGTTTTCGCTACTTGAGTTGCAGCTTGACAATAATTAGCCCCTAGGGGCCAGTAACTGGCCTGGAGCTGGCTAGGCATTCCTAGGGATCAGTACAGTGACGGAACTACCTGGTGGTGCCTGCACCCCCTTGAGGTCCGCCAGCGGGTTGCATGCACGTGAATTTGCAGCAAAGATCGCCTCTGGTGGCTGCATGACCTGCACCCGGGCCCCCGCGCCCTGTAGTTACTTTAGTGGATCAGTACTTGACTTTTGTATTGTCAATAGATTTCCCACTTTTTTTTTCTTGCAGAGAGCTGCCCAAACCTCAAAGTGCTTTTTGGGACCCCTGAATTTGTAGCCCCTGAAGTGATAAACTATGAGCCCATTGGTTACTCTACTGACATGTGGAGCATCGGCGTCATCTGCTATATCCTGTAAGTCTCATGCGTGTTCTGACTGCGAGCGTGAGAATGTGCCCCATTGTGTGTCTCCAAAATATAGAGAAGAATATGAACCTATGTCTCTCCTGCACTTGCTGGCCGTGGCTGTCATTAGTATGGGGACCCATATTGCTAAGTTAGTAGAACACTGTACCAAGGGGCTCCAGTTGCTAGAAAACTGACCACCTGTGTATAACAAGTAAGTAAGTATAATAGAGCCCCAATTTTAAAAAATGGCCTAGACGTACCCCTGATCTACCCCATCTGACCACAGCCCATTATGGAAAAAACCCCAGCCATGATCTGCCCAGGACAAAACTTCTGCCTCAGTCATGCCTAAGGTTGCCACCTTTTCTGGAAAAAAATACCTGCCTTCCTATTTATTTATTCCTTTTCCCTATTAATAACATTGTGATCAACCATCATTTACTGGCCAGGTGGCAACCCTAGTCACGCCTTGTCTTAGTTTTGCCCAGTGCTGCAGTATGAGCAAATTTTATTTGAAGAACAAGTCTGAGCTTTGATCAGTTTATTTTTGCATTCCCGACAGTGAGATCTTTCCATTATCTGTCCAAGCAGTTCTTTCCCCTTGCATTGCTTTAACTCATTATTGGGAGTTTCATTTATTATCATCACTTACAATGTATTTAACTTCATTGGCCATTGCATTACTAATATAAAATTATTAGATTCTGGAGAACTGGGCCCCGTGCAGACTCCCTCACATTGGCTGGCTGATAGAGGGGTATCACTGTAGGTTCCTCAGCAGTCCTGGACGTAAGATTTTATACCCTGCCCAACCTGTAGCCTCCCAATCGGCTGACATTTTCCAGTTAATTTCTTGTATTACATCCAAGTATAAAAGAAAAGATTAAAATGATTGTCAGTTAAAAGGGCCACGTGCTTCTTAGAAGTATTTCAAATAAATCTTATTTGGTCATTAGCCCTTAATCAAGAAGATGTTTCCTGTGTCTCCTTTCAAGCATGGCCAAGATTATGCTGAGAACTCTCTGTAATCCCACAGTTTTGCAAGATACAGAGGGGAGTACAATTTATAGCTTTAGTTCTACTGCTCTTAGTGGGGTACACAGTCATCTTTAGTGGTGCCAGGCCCATACACAACTGCAGAGCCCATAAACACCACTGCTACTGGCACCATCTCTCCCTACTATACCTGCTATCCCACAGCCTCAGTACCTTCCCAGAGATTATTATTCCACTGCTACTATAGGCACCATCTCTCACTACTATACCTGCTATCCCACAGCTTCAGTCCCTTCCCAGAGACTGTTTTCCCACTGTTACTATAGGCACCATCTCTCCCTACTATACCTGCTATCCCACATTCCCTTCCCAGAGACTATTATCCCCACTGCTGCTATAGGCACCATCTCTTCCTACTATACCTGCTATCCCACAGTCCCTTCCCAGAGACTATTATCCCCACTTCTGCTATAGGCACCATCTCTTCCTACTATACCTGCTATCCCACAGTCCCTTCCCAGAGACTATTATCCCCACTGCTGCTATAGGCACCATCTCTCCCTACTATACCTGCTATCCCACAGTCCCTTCCCAGAGACTATTATCCCACTGCTGCTATAGGCACCATCTCTGCCTACTATACCTGCTATCCCATAGCCACAGTCCCTTCCCAGAGGCTATTATCCCCACTGCTACTATAGGCACCATCTCTACCTACTGTACCTGCTATCCCACAGTCCCTTCCCAGAGACTATTATACAATTGCTACTATAGGCACAACCTCTCCCTACTATACCTGCTTTCCCACAGCCACAGAGCCTTCCCAGAGTCCATTATCCCCACTTTTACTATAGGCACCATCTCTACCTACTACACCTGTTATCCCACAGCCACAGTCCCTTCCCAGAGACTATTATCCAGGCCCGGACTGGCAATCTGTGGGTTCTGGCAAATGCCAGAGGCAGGCCCGAGTTTGTGGAAAGGCCACCTAGGCCCGGGCAGCAGGATTTTAGGGGGGTGGCATGATGCCCAACCACAACCACTTTGGTTCAAAAACACTGGGGATGCGCTGGAGATACAATATTTTTTTAAATTTCCCCATTGATGATGGGCGCCGAACGGGAGTGGGCCTAGGGGTGCCATCTATGTAAATCCGGCCCTGGCCAGAGGGGCTGCTGTAAGGTGCCATAGAAAGTCAGTATTTAGTGGGCTGGTCAGGGGTGCTTTGCCAATGAGGCGAGTTGAGGCTGTCGCCTCAGGCGGCAGCGCCCCACTATGTACCAGGGGCAGCAAAAATGCTGCTCCTGGTACTTTAAGAGCGAATTTCCGGGGGAGGGGGGGCAGCAGCAATTGCTGCTGCCTCAGGCGGCAGAGGGGCCAAGATCGTCCCTGGGGCTGGTGGGGGCTGTTTGGGCCTCTGTGTGGGCTGATTGGGCCTCTGTGTACCTGAAATGCCAGGGCCTATTTTAATTCTCAGTCCGGACCTGCTATTATCCCACTGCTACTATATGCACCATCTCTCCCTACTATACCTACTATCCCACAGCCACAGTCCTTTCCCAGTGACTATTATTCCAATGACAATAGGCACCATCTCTCCCTACTATACCTGCTATCCCACATCCACAGACCCTTCCCAAAGGCTGTTATCCCATTGCTAGCAAAGGCATCATTTAATGGAACAATTTGGATAATATTTATTCCAAAGCTTTCCAGGCCCCCTTTGACTTCTTATTAAAAATACGAAAGCTGTAGCATATTATGAAGCACTTAAATGATATTTCTCTTTATCCCTGAAACAATACACAAAGACCCATTTTGTTCTGCTTCTGAACAGATCTGAACAGATGTATTGTTGAGTCTGAGTCTGATTCTGTTGGATCATGCTGCCCCCTAGAGGCTCATTTAAGGTCTATATACCTTGTTGCAGAATGTTATTGCCATTATTCCAGCTATCCTTTCTTACTATCCAAAATTCACAAACTACGCAGCACTTTTCAGAGAAGTAGTGGCAACTCCTACCCATGTGCTAAAGTACAAATATACAGAGGAAACGTTCTGGGTATGTCTAGAATGCATACCTCCCAACATTTTGGAAATAGAAAGAGGGCAGAAAAAATTTGATCATGACCATTTTGTGACACACCCCCTAATTACCATGTCCAATTTACAAAATTTGGTTTTAAAAACTTGAACACATTTCTGTGGTTATTATGTGTTATTACAGTTTTGCTAATGAAGGTGAATTTTCCTTTTAACTGCAAATCACAGTTTCCCCAAGAGACCTGCTTATTACAATAGTATCTAAGTATCTATTCTGGGCTCTCTGCCAAAAGCCAATTAAGTTAGAAACGTTGTATCTTTTTCTGGCTGTTCAGTGCAGGATATCAAAGAGAAAGTCTTCAGTATACAAAGTAACAAACTGGGGACTGCGGGTTAAGCTGTCAAAATCGGGACTGTCCCGTGAAAAATGGGACAGCTGGGAGGTATGCATGAATGACTTCCCACACTCTCTGGCCTTCCGGATATGATTGCTGCCTGGTGCACAGTGATAGGGGATCAGCACCCCCACAATGGAAACTGAAATAGGCAATTCACCTTGCAATTTTATTAGCAGAAGTGCAACCTTTTCGGGGAAGCACACAATAAGTTATACCCTCATACTCTACTGTCTAAGGGAAACAATATGGCACCTCTTATCCTTATGTATAAATATAAATATACAGAGAAGGAATGGACTGAA
This sequence comes from Xenopus laevis, assembly GCF_017654675.1. NCBI lineage: Eukaryota > Metazoa > Chordata > Amphibia > Anura > Pipidae > Xenopus > Xenopus laevis. The sequence continues at coordinate 49,231,940 of NC_054388.1, read as the reverse complement.
CCCAGTTACACTTTTCTCTCTCTTTCCCAGGGTTAGTGGACTTTCTCCATTCATGGGGGATAATGACAATGAAACGCTGGCAAATGTAACTTCAGGCACTTGGGACTTTGATGATGAAGCTTTTGATGAAATATCTGAAGAGGCCAAAGACTTTATCAGCAGTTTGTTGAAGAAGGCCATGAAGTAAGTAAGAGGGGTTTCCCATTCCAGGGCATTCATGGATTCCCTGGGAGATTTGTCCCTAAGTTGCAGGATCTTAGCATTGTAGCTGCTTCCTCAACCCCTGACACATTAAACCTATTGCTACATTAATTAGATTGCTACTAGAACATTTCTTGTTGGTTTTTAACACACTGTGCCTGTAAAGGGTGACATTTAGATATTAAGATGTGAATGTAGAGTTATTTACATCTTGCTTCATTGGTCTTTTATTCCTTTAAGTTATTAGTGGATCAGCTTAGCCTAAGCCTTCATTATTTCCAACATGACTGTGAAAACCTTTTACTTACTATACTAAGCACAATTCAGCAGGAGCAGCCCCCTGTGTTTGCTTACAGTGAGTACAGAGAGATACTATAAACTATAGTAACATAGATATTCCCATGCACTAAGTACATGTCAGCAGGAACAGCTCCCTAAGTTTGGCTCTGAGTAGTTTTCTATATTTTTGTCTCTGATCAGGAATCGTCTGAACTGCACCCAATGTCTCCAGCATTCGTGGCTGCAGAAAGACACTGCTACAATGGAGGCCAAGAAACTCTCAAAAGAGAGGATGAAGAAATATATGGCTCGGAGGAAATGGCAGGTAACTCGCTGGAACTGTTGAACAAATTAAAAAGTGTTTAACTCTTATTTATGGCTTCTCAATTCATAGTTTACACTGAACACAGCCATTAAGTTCCTGGGACAGTGTCATTGAGTGTGACTTGTGCCAGTTGGTTTCTCACTCACTTTCCATATTGCAGAAAACTGGTCATGCGGTGAGGGCAATCGGACGTCTCTCTTCTTTGGCCATGATCTCTGGGTTGAGTGGCAGGAAGTCGTCAGGCAGTGCCCCAACCAGCCCTCTGTCTGCAGAACTAGAAATCAGTGAAGGTAAGATGTTAGGTTTGTAGTGGAACAGTAATGGCAAGGATTGATCTATCAGTCAGAGAGACATTGCCAATAAATGCAGATCCTCTTTGATTGGTTGTCACAGTACGCAAGAAGTTTTGCAAGATTTACACCAATGTTCTTACCATTGGCTGATTTGGCTGTGGATACGGTGGCCCTCCGGGCAATTCTTCCTCCTGCCTCTTATAATAACTTGGAAGTCAGGGAGTCCAAGTGGAATTCAATCTTCTCTGTTTATAATTAGGTACACCACTCACTTTATTACTCTGTGTTGCTGCACATAAACAAATGCCCATGTTAAAAGGATACAAAGTATCACGGTTTAAGTTGTTTCCATTTCCAGCCCTGTTTTCTCCTTGATCCCAGCCAAGTAATATGTATTATGAGCGGGGCCCCTCCAGGAAAGGACTACGTGCTCAGCTGCACGTAGTAATAATTTGATTATTGCTGAATTTTATCTCATTTTATAACAATGGCATCCAGTGGAAGGTCTTTGAGACCTGATCTAATAATTCAGAATTTGCAGGGCCAAACAGTGCAGAGTTGTATGCAGGAGGAGTATAAATAGATGCCATTGGACAGATTTTTTTTGCCCGCAGTGTAGTGAGTATGTATTTTGTAGTTAGTAACCTCCATTGTGTGTTGCAGCAGAAGACAACCAGGCTTTCCTGGAATCCATGTCGGAGGAAAAACCCCCTGCAAAACCGCTCTTCACAAAGACCATTCTGGATATTGAAGTTGTGGAAGGCAGCGCTGCTAGGTTTGACTGCAGGATTGAAGGTCAGTGGGCAGACTCACAGCACTATGCACCTTAGTACTGGACAACAAAGCTGGTTCTTCAAGTTTTTGTTTGTGAGTGTATGAATAGAGCACATTCCTACTTGTACTGTTACCACCTAACACATCTTCCATGGTTAGCGTTGCCACCTTTTGCACATTTTTTTTCCGGCTGGTGGGGGGCGGGTACAAAAAGGGGCATGGTGTGACGTCAAAGGGGCGGGGTTGTGACACAAAGGGGGGGCCACGTCGCGGCCAGGACAAAAAACGAAGGACAAGCTAAGTTTACAGGGGATGGGGGGCTTGCCGAGGGGTCTTTTTAAGGGTATTACAAATTTACCGGCAGCTACATTGCTGGTAAATTTGTAATACCGGCCCCGGCCTTGGCAGGTGTTTTACCAACTAGGCCGGTAAAATACCGGCTGGGTGGCAACCCATGGTTTAATCAACTTGTTGTTATATAAGGTAGGCAGCATGAGTCATTTGGCAGTGCCAGGGAAATTTGTTGGGTTAAGGAACCATGGTTAGAGGAGTTTTGCATTTTTGTTTCTAAAACATATGAAATGCCTTTTATATTATGGTTTAAAGAGAAGGATTAATCTAGGTCTCATGTGCATCAGCCCCTCTAGGATCTACCCCTTAGGTAATTACTCTTGGGCCCAACCCATATCTAATCTGTTTCATGACTAAATAATTCCCTAACCAGTGTCTGACTTAGAGCCCTTAAAGCCCACCAGAAAATCTGGGGCCCACCCACACAACAATTCAATAAAGACAGTGCCAAATAGTATAGAGGTTATATAGGGTTATGGTGGAAATCAGATAAGGCTAATGGGAATTTTCCACCTAAGTGTGCCCAATAGGATATCCTTTGGTACTCTGGCAGGTCAGCCCAACCCTGGACCTGACCACAGGAAGGAGAGCAGCCCATGAGCTGGAAACACCAGGAGTGAAATTACTTGGCCTCACATTGGGAAGGTCTGATGAAGAGTTTAAATTCCAAGTTTAATTATCTGTCAAGGGGGTGAGGGTGGAAATGGCACCCTTGCCTTGTGCTGGGAGTAAGATTCATTTTATTCAATGTTGTAGGTCACCCGGACCCAGAGGTGATTTGGTACAAGGATGACCAGCCCATCAAAGAATCTCGCCACTTTCAGATAGATTATGACGAGGACGGCAATTGCTCTCTGACCATCTCGGAGGTATGTGGCGATGATGATACCAAATACAGCTGCAAAGCCGTAAACAGCCAAGGGGAGGCGACCTGCACTGCTGAGCTCATTGTAGAGGTAATGGCAGAGGAACAAGAGGAAGAAGAAGAAGAGAAAGAAGAAGAGTAAACCAGGACTCCACCTGGAGCACTAACAGCACACCACATGGGGACCTTTCTGACCCCAGAAAGACTTTTCATTTATTTTATTTTTCCAGAAGAAAAATGGAGTGATAACATTTCTATGTAGATATAAATATTGGAAATTAGATCCTCTGACTGATACGATGAGAAGCAGGGGCATTACCCAAGCTCAGCCATGAATTCCAGAATGGCGGAGCTCAGCTATTCTGTAAGATTGGCAGAGTCCCCAGGTCTAATTGGAGACCTACATCAAATAGAACCAGAAACGTACTGGATCTCCAGGGCCTTCTCTGCACTTACTAGATGTTGTCCAGGACAGGGGGATAATAGTGGGGAGGGATGAGTGCAAGTATTTAAGAAATTTTGAATGTCTGAGAGCCCTAATGAGACAGCAGAAAACAGCATTATTGAGACATAACAATGGTGTTAGGACAGATGGAAGTAACTTTCCCAGAGATGCCACAGATAGTACTGACACCTTAACACTGGCTCTGTTGCTTCCTGCTTGAACTCCTTCCACCAGATGGGACTTTGGTTTCTAGGGCCCCATAATAGTAACCATTATTCCATATATAGGGTTAAAGAGGAAATTTGATTAGATTAGGGCCAAGTTAGAAGATATTAGACTCTTAGTTTGTCTCAAATCAACTTATTGTCAGCTAAGGGCAAATGTGAAAAAAAGTGATGCCATTATTTGGGTAGTAACCAGTAATCAAGGTAAATGGGACTTTAGGCCCTTGCTACGGTTCTGGAGTTGGTTACCCTTAAACACACTGTTGTACTTTTAGAACCCAGGGGGTGGGGTTAAGTGCAGAGGTAGTTCTGTAAGATGAGGCAATAAATCCAATTCTTTTTATTTTATGTGTTTGGCGCAAATTAACCAATTTTTTCTCATCGATGTAACCAAGGACTTAGGGAAAGTTCTCTCTTCTTCTATGTGATGTGAGCTTCACATTCAGATTTTAGTCAAAGTCAAAGTAAGTCAAAGTAAACTTTATTGTCATCTCAGCAGTATACGAATACATAGTGAGACGAGACGACGTGACTCCAGCTAGTACAAATGACAAAAGGCACTTAGAATACACAATAAATATGTAAACATTTGAAATGTGCAATATATTGGCAGACATTGGATATATACATGTGTAAACCTTTAGAATTGTGCAAATAAATTAACAGTTCACAAAGTTAAGTTCACAGTTCAGGTGAGTCTGGAATGTAGTGAGTCTGAAAGCTTGTGGAAAAAAGCTTTCGCGCAGCCTGGTTGTTCGGGCTTTAATGCTGCGAAAGCGTCTGCCGGATGGGAGTAGCGTGAACAGTCCCTGTGAGGGGTGTGTGGAGTCCAGTACAATGCAGGAGGCAATTTTTGCACAGCGCTTGTGGAAGATGTCCTGCAGTGATGGAAGAGCCGCTCCAATGATGTTGCCAGCTGCTCCGACAGTCCGCTGTAGACTTTTCCGGTCAGCAGCACTGGCACTACTGTACCAGATGGAGATGCAGCTCGTCAGGACGCTCTCTCTATGGTACCCCTGTAGAACACTGTGAGGGTGGGAGGCGAAAGGCTGGCCCGTTTCAGTCGTCTTAGGAAGTGAAGACGCTGCTGAGCCTTTTTAGTGATGGAGGCGGTGTTGGTGGTCCGGGTGAGGTCATCAGAGATGTGGACTCCCAGGAATTTGGTGTTCTTTACTGTCTCTACTGTGGAGCCGTTGATGTTGAGTGGTGTGTGAGCAGGGCGATGATCATATCTTTAGTTTTATCCACATTCAGTGACAGGTTGTTCTCACTGCACCAGACCGCCAGCTGCTGAATCTCATCTCTGTACGCCGACTCGTCGTTGTGGCTGATGAGCCCCACCAGTCATGTCATCGCGAACTTGATGATGTGGTTTGAGCTGTGTCTAGCTATGCAGTCATGTGTCAGCAATGTGTACAACAGCGGGCTTGAGGAGCTCCTGTGCTCAATCAATCAATGATGGGGCTGGAAACATTGTCGCCGATACAAAAAGACTGAGGTCTCTCTGACAGAAAGTCCAAGATCCAGCTCGCTTAGTTTTCCACTCAGCTTTTGAGGGATGATGGTATTGAATGCAGAGCTGAAGTCTATACACAGCATTCTACATAACTATCTTTCTTGTCCAGATGAGTTAGTGAGAGGTGGAGTACAGAAGATATGGCATCCTCAGTTGACCTGTTTGGCCGATATGCAAATTGTAGTGGGTCCAGTGAGCGGGGGAGGGTGCTCTTGTGCCAGCACAAGTCTCTCAAAGCATTTCATGATGACCGGGGTTAGTGCAACAGGGCGGTAGTCATTCAGGCAGGTTACTGAAGATTTCTTTGCCACTGGAACGATGGTGGTGGACTTGAAGCATGTGGGGATGATCATCTGGCTTAGCGATGTGTTGAAAATGTCAGTGAAGACGGTCAGCCAGCTGATCAGCACAGTCTCTGAGCACACGACCAGGAATGTTGTCTGGTCCGGCAGCCTTTAGTGGATTGACCTTGACAAAAAGTTTTTTACACTGATTAGCGTTGAATTCAATCAATTCCTGTGGTGGTTCCTTGGATGCTCCGCCTCTGGCATCCTATATAGATACAAATTGTAACGAGATTTTGGAAACACTCAAAGCAGATTAACTACAATTAAGCCTTTATTCCATTGCCACACGACATGTGTCGGGCACCTGGCCCTTTTTCAAGGATTGACCTTGGTAAAGGTTCGCCTCACGTCGGCCGTGGGTAGACAGATGACTTGGTCAGTGAGAGGAGGCGTAGGTTTCGTCAAATGCTCTTTGTTTAGCGTGTCAAACCGTGCGTAGAACTTGTTCAGTTCCTCTGTGAACTGGCATCTTCGTCGCTGCTGCTGCTGCTGAAAAAGTTCCAATCTGTGCAGAAACAGTCCTGAAGTGCTTCAACAGCTCCGCTCGGCCAGACTGTGATGGTTTTTCTGGCTGGTTTTGTGTGTTTGAGCAGCGATGTGTATGTGGGTGATAGCATCACTGTCCGGTGGTCAGATGAACCTATGTGGGCGCGAAGGTTTGTGTAGACTTTGTCCAAACAGTTCTCTCCCCTTGTGGCAAAGTTCACATGTTGAAAGAATTTGGGAAGCACTGACTTCAGGTTTGCGTGGTTGAAAACGATAAATCCATCTGGGTGCGTTGTTTGAAGCTTGTTGATAGCCTCGTACAGCTCTCCTAGCGCCAGGTTAACATTTGAGCTAGGCGGCAAGTACACGGCTACCACTAGTACTGCGGTAAATTCCCTCCGCTGATAGAAAGGCCGTCATTTAACAATTAGAAACTCCACTTCTGGTGAGCAGTGGCGAGATTTGTTGATATAGACGCACAAACCGCCACCTCAGCTCTTGCCTGACAATGCAGCATTTCTGTCGGCTCGGTAGTAAGCTAGCTCAGCTAGCTGGATAGCCGAGTCAGCGATGTTTGTGTTTAGCCATGTTTCCGTGAAAATAAAGATGCAACAGTCCTTTATTTCTCGCTGGCTTGAATGCTGGAGCCTCGTTGTCCAAGGAGCGAATGTTTGAGAGCAGGATTGACGGTAGCGCTGGTTGGACCGGGTTAGCCTTTAGCCTGGTGCTAACACCCGCACGCTTTCCTCGCTTTTGTTTACGAGTGCAGCGATTGCGTCTCGGCCAGCAGCATCTCACAGTCCCGGTTCTGGCTGCTGGTGTGGGAGATGTTGGCAGAAGGAAACTTGTAAAGCACGGATGGGTGCAGATTTTAACCATACCCTGGGAGCCCTAGCGATGTGTCTTCCCTTCACATTATAAGCACTTTGTTTTCTTTGTTTCAGAGGGCACGCCTGGTGTCTGCGGGGGGGTGAGGCGTTCCGCTCGGCCCGTGTGCCATGATATGTGTACATGTGTCTTTGTTCGTATGTGTGTCAAAAGCATTGCCTGGGGGGGCACTGTTCCTTTCAGGATAAACTGTACAGTAACAGGATGCTGGAAATCTCAAAGCGGGAGGCATAAATTGGGTGATGGTAGAGAGATTGAAAAGTTCTGTTGCAATATAATCCTCAGGTTAAAGGTTACATTCTTCCAGTTATCCCACAACTGCATCCAAACCCAGTCAATAAATCCCCAAATACATATAGTACTTTTTAAAGGCCAAAATTGATATGCTGTGAAAAGCAAGTTCCTCCGACTAGGGTATAATTGTCATTTCCCCATTTTAATTTTTAAAAAAGTCAGTGATTGTTGTGTGTGAAAGTGGAGCGCTAAGGCAAGTTCCATTCAATATTTGTCCTATTTAACTGTTTATTCTACTCTCCAATCATTTATTGACAGTGCCACTGACCCTAGCAACCAGGCAGTGAGGCCTAAAAAACAAGTTATAAATAATATTATATGTAGCCTTTTCTTTCTGGTTGCTGCTATCATTCACCCTTGCAACCGGACAACTGGATGACATTTTACATGAGAGACAGGTAGCAAAAAAGGCAAATAAGACAAACCGATGAAATGACTAAACCATTAGGTGAACTTTCCCTTTTTAAATGTGGAGATGGATTCCCATGTAACAGCCTATGGCAGTCCAATGAGAATCTTTCTTGATTTCTTAGTATTTTTTATCTAATCTGACATTTTCAACCCCAGATAAGAATGATCATTTTTTTATATAGCTGGTCAGGTGTCAGAGAACAACAAGGAGTTAAATCCCAGGTCTAAGGCATATTCTGCCCATTCCTCCCCATCCTCTTGTGCAGATAAGCTCTACCCCTATGAAATGGACACGACTCTGTATATGGAAATGTTTTTACGTGTACAGATGTCACTAAATTTGCTTGACTATTATTATTATGTCTTTTTCTGATGTATGTTATTGAAAATGCACAATTCTTCCTTTTCTTGTCAGTTTGTATAAGAGTTTTGTGTCAGTTTGTATAAGAATTTTGGGGAGACAACAATGCGACTGATGTAGTTGCTCACTTTATAAGTAAAGGTATCACACAGCATGCTTTCTATAAGCTCTGTCTCTGCATTTCCATTTCTTCTACTAAGGTCGGAAAAATGTGCAACGTTTTAGAATCCTGCGCGGAACCCACAGCCCAAACCACAATCCGCATATTTACCCACTTTGATCCGCTACCCGACCCGGACCCACAACTGCCTTATCTGCAACCCGCCGACCACCATCAAACAGGAATTGATGTTGCTGCAAACCGGAATTAACATCATCAAAAGTGGGCGATACAGAAACAAGTTTTATAAAACTTTAAAAGGAGTAAAATATAGACAATATAATATAAGATAAGAAATTAAAATGAGACCCACATCTATCCCACACCTGAAAAGTCTACCCTCATTCCGCAGGGTACCCGCTTTTTTTTGCGGGTAAACCGCGGGTACCGCTGCAGGACTCTACCAAGTGTAGCCAACAACTGAAAATGCATTAGGCGCAACCCACTTTACCACAACCTCAATATCGGCATTGCAATAACTCCAGACATGCCAGTAAGATCACTGATAATGGATTCAGAGCATTGCATTAACCCCAGACATGCCAGTAAGATCACTGAGGATAATCGGTTCAGAGCATTGCATTAATCCCAGGCATTATGGAAAAATAAAAATCAGAGCATTGCCTAAATCCCTGACATGTAACATAAATTTTCTGCGGTGATCTTACTGACATGCCTGGGCAATGCTGTGAATCGGTTATCTGCAGTAATATGACTGGCGTGTTTAGGGTTAATGAAATGCTCTTTTTATCCCTTCCAACAGAAAAGGGTAGCATGGCTATAAAGAAAATGGTAACCATATTCTCATTATTACAAGAAAAAAACACTGTGTTAGATATGCGTATTGCTAGGGATGCACCGAATCCACTATTTTGGATTCAGCCAAACCCCCGAATCCTTTGTGAAAGATTCAGCAGAATACCGAACCGAACCCTAATTTGCATATGCAAATTAGGGGTGGGAAGGGGAAAACATTTTTTACTTCCTTGTTTTCTGACAAAAAGTCACGCGTTTTCCCTCCCCGCCCCTAATTTGCATATGCAAATTAGGATTCGGTTCGGCTGGGCAGAAGGATTCGGCCGAATCCGAATTGTGCTGAAAAAGGCCGAATCCTGGATTCGGTGCATCCCTACTTATTGCTCAGCAGAGGGCAACACAGGGAAAACAAAAAAGTTTGTATGTGTTTATCTTTCTACATAAGTACTAAATCCATTGTATTATACAGAATACAAATTGTAAATTTTATATATATATATATATATATATATATATATATATATATATACTGTATATATATATATATTTATATACATATTTCAACTCATAGCTTCATAGCAGTTGATCATTTTAATTTGGTGCTTCTGGTCTTTTAATCCCAGTTACAGAATAAGGATCATTAGCGTCACAAAGTAAGGCAGCTCATGCAGGGATGACCTGTTACTTTTAAAACGATAAGTGCACACTTTAATTGGCAATTACTTGAATAATCAGGTGACTCATTTGGCTGCCAGATCAGCATGGGGGGAATTAGGGACATACAGAGAATTAAGGCTTCACGCAGTGATTATTATTGCAAGTTCACTTAGGGAAATTCTTTTCTATGTATCATATGACTGCGGCCAACTGGCCTTTTAATATCAATTGTCAAGGCAGAGAAATAAGAGGGTGAAGAGGGGGTCATTCACATGGGGTGTCAGTCAAGCATGACTTACCCATCAATGTCATGTCCAAGCCCAGCAGATTTTATATTGTGACTCCAGAAGCTGTAATAATGGCTTATTGCTCCCTGAGACTCCCAAAAATTGTGAAGAGCAGATCCCAACCACAGTAGCCAATCCCACCAAGATGCTTGGCATTCACTGATGCAGTTTCCAAATGATCTGACAGATGAGAGTGTTGAGGCAAAAGGAGAATTTGATTCCCCTCCAGAAACGCCTAACATATAAGGGACAGGGACTGTAGTGGAGGTTGGTAATAGTATACTTGATCAGATTAATCATGGAGCCCCATACTACTACGTTAGCTGGGCACTCTCCCAGAGCACCTTAATTATTAGCCCACCATTCACCTGAGCCCCCTGGCACTGGGCCATGCCAACAAATTAAAATGTCTACATATATGTGGTTACACCTCCGATGGCAGACCTGTGTACTAGTAATATGTGGCCTGAAACTCACAGTACCCATGGGTTGGGCGGGATTGGACCAACCAATTGCCCCAGAGGTGTTTGGCAAGCTGAATTTGCCACCACCTGGCCGCTCCCACAACCTCTTGTAGCTGTCCAAAGCCCCACCAGTAATGGGTGGAGAAAAAAGAAATGCCAGGTAAGGCTTGGATTTATGAATTGCTGCAGTGGACAGTGTGTGTGTTATCTCATTGCAATACTACTGCTTACAACTCCTACACAAAGATTTGAGGGGCTCCAGATAATGCAGTAAATCACTACATGCACATAGGACTTTGGTCAATCAATCCAAGTAGATGGGTAAAGAAACCAATCAGCGCAGGTGTACTGCTGCAAGGTGCTTTTATTGAATACACAACGGGATTTTGGTCACCAGATGGCAGTATAACACAGCCTCTACATGTATTATACATACACTAAAGCTGGCCATAGACGTGCAGCCATAGCCTTCAACGATCGATCGTTCGGTGCCATCTCCAGACCTGCCACTAACCCTACAGATCAAATAAAGCAGTAAAAGAACAGATCAGACGATGTTCTACCCCTGACAGCAATCATACGAAAGTTATGTCCGATATACTGGCCTTATAAGTTCAGGAGCAACACAAGGGCTGTAGAAAAGTCAAGAATCCTTAGCGGTTTTATTTGTTAATTATGAGCTGAAGTGGAAATGTTGAGATATGTTTAGCTAACAAGAAGACCAATGCACTTTGTGACCATAAAAAAAGATGCCAGATCTACTACTATCCCAAAAAGACAACCTTCATCCCTTCATCAGCATAACTCTTTAAAGGTGGCCATAGACATAGAGATCTGATTGTTTGCCGATGTCGCCAAACAAGCGGATCTATCCCCGATATGCCCACATTGAAGTGGGCGATATCGGGCTGATCATAATGCATCCGATACGGGGGGTCGGATCGCAGGACCGCATACACGCCCAGATGCGGCCATCCGATGGGATTTTTTAACCTGCCTGATTGAGATCTGGCCAACTTTCGGGCAGATATCGATCGGGGAACCCATCGGATGGCCCCACACACTGGCCAATAAGCTGCTGACTCAGTCTGTCGGCAGCTTTTATTGGCCCATGTATGGGGGATACATGGATGTGAATGGGCTGCTGGAGACTGTAGTAGTACTGCACATTGTTTGGAGGCCCCTATGTTGAACATGACTGCACTAAAAATATCCTGTGTGTCAGGCGCTTGCGACCACCCTGATTATATCAGGCTTCTTGACATGCCCCTCAGTATCAGTGATCAGAATTTTCTAAATACCCCCATTATGTGTTACACAACTGGAATGTGTGGCTCTCGGCTAACCCACAGATCTGCTGACTAGGGAACATTCATTTGCTAAATTATCTCCCATCAGTGAGCACAGGGGGTCAGTTCCGCTGCCTCATGTCACAGTCTGGAGTGTGTGTGTGTGGTAGGGTAAAGGGGTGGCTGCTTTCACTGGGCAACATTCGTCTACAAGTTTGTCAGACTGAGAGAAGCACATTATTCCTTATATTGAAATGTACAATAGTCTCACTTGAACTTTTGTGCTTTTCTTTTTGTCTGTGGTTACTAAGGCAGCTGACCATAACAACCAATGCAATTATAATTACAATGCAACCATAATAAGCGGAGATATAAATGACTTAACAGTCTGGATACAGAAAATTGCAGATCTGGGGGTTTGTGTACAGATACACTGCGAGGTACAGCCCCCACCCAACTCTGAGTAATGTGTGGTATGGATTTTCCCGGCAGCAACTTCATATCAACTAAAGACCAATAGCCTGTGTGTATGGGCAGTGTTCTGGGTGTATATGGGACAGTTGGCAAGTATTGGTTATACTGTGGCAGTTAATGAGTGTAGGCACAACTTGGACATTTAGTAATTATGGGTAGTACTGGGGCAATGCTGGGCAGGGGCAGTTAGGGATCATTGGTGGTACTGGCCAGACCATGAGTATGGGCAGTACTTGGGTAGATAATATGGTCATTGATAGGGCAGCTAGTTAGAATGAGCAGTGCAGGCTTAAGGTGGCCATACATGGAGAGATCCGCTCGTTTGGCGATGTCGCCAAACGAGCGGATCTCCCTCCATTATGCCCACCTTGAGGTAGGCAATATCGGCTGATCCGATCGTGGGCCCTAGGGCCCAACGATCGGATCCTAACGATGCCCAAACGGGCGGTCGGATCGCCGGACCGCATCAACGAATAGATGAGGCAGCGATCCGACGGGATTTTCTGTCCCATCCGATCGAGATCTGGCCGACTTTCGGCCAGATCTCGATCGGTGAAGCCCGTCGCAGGGCCCCATACACGGGCAAACATACATGGTCTGTCGGCAGCTTTTATCGGCCCGTGTATGGCCACCTTTAATTAGTAAGTACAGGGAGCATCACAGGAATCCATGCTACAGAGATAATGTGTATGCCCCAGGCACTTGCCCCAAGTCACCAAGCTAATTGCATTATAGTGCCATTTGGTGCTTACACATGATACAGTCACTAATGATACACACAGTCTATTCCTACACACACCACCAGGGAAAGAGAACTACCAAGCAGTAGAGATGTCGCGAACTGTTCGCCGGCGAACTTGTTCGCGCGAACATCGGGTGTTCGCGCTCGCCGGAAGTTCGCGAACGTCGCGCGACGTTCGCCATTTTGGGTTCGCCATTGTTGGCGCTTTTTTTGCCCTCTCACCCCAGACCAGCAGGTACATGGCAGCCAATCAGGAAGCTCTCCCCTGGACCACTCCCCTTCCCTATAAAAACCGAAGCCCTGCAGCGTTTTTTCACTCTGCCTGTGTGTGCTGAAGAGATAGTGTAGGGAGAGAGCTGCTGCCTGTTAGTGATTTCAGGGACAGTTGAAAGTTTGCTGGCTAGTAATCGTTTTGATACTGCTCTGTTATTGGAGGGACAGAAGTCTGCAGGGGTTTGAGGGACATTTAAGCTTAGGTAGCTTTGCTGGCTAGTAATCTACCTTCTACTGCAGTGCTCTGTATGTAGCTGCAGTGGGCAGCTGTCCTGCTTCTGATCTCATCTGCTGACTGCTGCAATAACAGTAGTCCTTGTAAGGACTGCTTTTATTTATTTTTTTGTTGTTTTACTACTACTACTACTACTACTACTATAAGAGCCCAGTGCTATTAGTCTAGCAGTGTTGGGGAGTGGGACTGGTGTGCTAATCTGCTGCTCCTAGTAGTTCAGCAGCACCAACTTTAATTTTTTTTTTTAATATTCATTTTTTTTTTATTTTACTTTTTTTATTACCGCTGTAGTAGTGTATAAGTTGACCTTTTAGGCATTATTTGCCCTGTAGGCATTATTTGCACACTGTTTTCTTCAACCCGCCATCGAGCTGTGTGACCTTGTTCCCATTCTGTCTAAATATCCATAATATTACCGTCTCCAGAAAAAACACCGGAGTCACTTTTTTCAAGCAGCCATAATATATTTTACGTAATCCGTATCCACCGCTGTAGTAGTGTATACGTTGGCCTTGTAGGCATTATTTGCACACTGTTTTCTTCAACCCGCCATCGAGCTGTGTGACCTTGTTCACATTCTGTCTAAATATCCATAATATTACCGTCTCCAGAAAAAACACCGGAGTCACTTTTTTCAAGCAGCCATAATATATTTTACGTAATCCGTATCCACCGCTGTAGTAGTGTATACGTTGGCCTTGTAGGCATTATTTGCACACTGTTTTCTTCAACCCGCCATCGAGCTGTGTGACCTTGTTCCCATTCTGTCTAAATATCCATAATATTACCGTCTCCAGAAAAAACACCGGAGTCACTTTTTCAAGCAGCATTCATATATTTTACGTAATCCGTATCCACCGCTGTAGTAGTGTATACGTTGACCTTGTAGGCATTATTTGCACAGTGTTTTCTTCAACCCGCCATCGAGCTGTGTGAGCTTGTTCACATTTTGTCTAAATATTGATAATATTATCGTCTCTAGAAAAACCACTTGAGTTACTTTTTTTCAAGCAGCATTCATATATTTTACGTAATCCGTATCCACCGCTGTAGTAGTGTATACGTTGACCTTGTAGGCATTATTTGCACACTGTTTTCTTCAACCCGCCATCGAGCTGTGTGACCTTGTTCACATTTTGTCTAAATATTGATAATATTATCGTCTCTAGAAAAACCACTTGAGTTACTTTTTTTCAAGCAGCATTCATATATTTTACGTAATCCGTATCCACCGCTGTAGTAGTGTATACGTTGACTTTGTAGGCATTATTTGCACAGTGTTTTCTTCAACCCGCCATCTAGCTGTGTGTATTATCGTTTCCAGAAAAACCAACTGAGTTTTTGTTGTTGTTGTTGTTTTTTTAAAAATAATGCCAGGCAAAGGCAGGCCGCCACGCAGAGGCCGTGCTAGGGGCCGTGCTGCTATGCAATCCTGTGGCCCTAGCAAATTGCCCAGTTTTAAAAAGCCAATGACCCTGAACTCCCAAAATGCTGAAGAGGTAGTTGACTGGCTTACACAGCACACCCCATCCTCTACCGTTTCTAACTTTACCACAACATCCTCCTCATCCTCCACTGCTATGGCCACCCCACGTAACACTTCCTCCACCACCGGTGCCCCTTCTTCACTGGGGTCAGAGGAGTTATTTTCCCATGAGTTTCTTGAACTGAGTAATGCGCAACCATTATTGCCAGAAGAAGATGAAGGAGATGAGGACCTTACACCAGATTTAATTCTGGCAGAGAACACGATAGAGATGGACATAATGAGTGATGAGGAGGAGGTCCCCGCTGCTGCTTCCTTCTGTGATGTGTCAGAAGAAATTGATGCATCTGAGGAGAATGATGATGAGGAGATTGATGTTTTGTGGGTGCCTAGTAGAAGAGAGCAAGAGGAGGGTAGTTCAGATGGAGAGACGGAGAGTCAGAGAGGCAGTAGGAGAATAAGACTTAGAAGAAGCAGGGAGGACAGCCCGCAGGGATCAGTAGGGCAACAACATGTATCGGCACCTGTGTTCAGCCGGCCAACGCACCCGCCATTGCCGCCAATACCGCCAACTCCGCCAACTTCTACTGTTACCGCCAGATCGCACACTTCCAAAAAGTCAGCAGTGTGGGATTTTTTTAATGTGTGTGCCTCTGACAAAAGCATTGTAATTTGCAATGAGTGCAGTCAGAAACTGAGCCTTGGTAAGCCCAACAGCCACATAGGTACAACTTCTATGCGAAGGCACATGAGCGGCAAGCACAAAGCACTTTGGGAGCAACACCTCAAAGGCAACAGGCAAACTAAAAGCCACACTCCTTCTGGTCCAGCATCTTACTGCTCTACCTCTGCTCTCCTTGACCCGTCTGAACCACCCTCCACTCCGCCTTCCACCTTGACCACCTGTTCCCATTCCCAGTCATCTGCCACCAGCCAAGTTTCTGTGAAGGCCATGTTTGAGCGTAAGAAGCCAATGTCTGACTGTCACCCCCTTGCCCGGCGTCTGACAGCTGGCTTGTCTGCACTCTTAGCCCGCCAGCTTTTACCATACCAGCTGGTGGACTCTGAGGCCTTCCGCAAATTTGTAGCAATTGGGACACCGCAGTGGAAGGTACCCAGCCGCAATTTTTTTTCTAAAAAGGGAATACCACACCTGTACCAACATGTGCAGAGCCAAGTTACCGCATCTCTGTCACTTAGTGTTGGGCCAAAGGTCCATATGACTACTGACGCATGGTCCTCCAAGCATGGTCAGGGCAGGTATGTCACCTACACTGCCCACTGGGTGAACTTGGTAATGGCTGGGAAGCAGGGAATGGGTAGCTCAACAACAACAGTGGAGTTGGTGTCACCGCCACGGATTGCACGCGGTTCTGCCACCACCTCTACTCCTCCATCGCTCTCTACCTCGTCTTCTTCTTCTTCTTACTCTGCTGCTGGGTCCTCCTTCTCCTCCTCCACACCTGTGCACCCCCAGCTCCCCCTAGGCTATTCGACGTGCCAGGTACGCCGTTGTCACGCTGTCTTGGGGATGACGTGCCTGGAAAGCAAAAACCATAACGGATCTGTACTCCTGTCATCTCTGCAGTCACAGGCCGATCGGTGGCTGACCCCACACCAACTGCAGATCGGAAAAGTGGTGTGTGACAATGGAAGCAATCTGTTGGCAGCGTTGAGACTAGGCAATTTAACACATGTGCCCTGTATGGCACATGTGTTAAATTTAATAGTCCAACGTTTTGTCTCCAAGTACCCAGGATTCCAGGACGTTCTCACCCAGTCCAGAAAGGTGTCGGCCCATTTCAGACGTTCCTACACAGCCATGGCACGCCTTGCTGACATTCAGCAGCGCTACAACATGCCAGTCAGGCGTTTGATTTCTGACAGCCAGACTCGCTGGAATTCAACGCTCCTTATGTTGGAACGTCTGCTGCAACAACAAAGGGCCGTCAACGAGTACCTTTTTGAACTGGGTGGTAGGACTGGATCTGCACAGCTGGGGATTTTTTTCCCCCGTTACTGGGTGCTTATGCGCGATGCCTGCAGGCTCATGCGACCTTTTGAAGAGGTGACAAATATGGTCAGTCGCACCGAAGGCACCATCAGCGACCTAATACCCTTCGCTTTATTCCTGGAGCGTGCCGTGCGACGAGTGACAGATGAGGCTGTAGACCAGCGTGACGAGGAGCTGGAAGCGCACGATTTCTGGTCGGAATCACCAGAACGAACCCAGGCACATGCTGCAACGCAGGGAGAGGTGCCAGAAGTGGAGTCAGAGGAGGAAGGTGGCTTTGTGGAGGAGGAGGAGGAGGACCAACAGGAGCAGGCTTCCCAGGGGGCTAGTGGTGACCTTTTGGGGACCCCTGGTCTTGTACGTGGCTGGGGGGAGGAGACCGTGGATGATGCAGTCCTTGATAATGAGGAAGCGGAGATGGATAGCTCTGCATCCAACCTTGTGAGAATGGGGTCTTTCATGCTGTCATGCCTGTTGAAGGACCCCCGTATCAAGAGGCTTAAGGAGAAGGACCTTTACTGGGTCGCAACGCTACTAGACCCTCGGTACAAGCATAAAGTGTCAGAAATGTTACCAACATACCACAAGTCCGAAAAGATGCGGCATTTACAAACCAGCCTGCAAAACATGTTGTACAATGCTTTTAAGGGTGATGTCACTTCAGGAACTCATCAACATTCCAGGGGCAGAGGTGCCAGTAATCCTGCCACGAGCACACCTGCAAGGACAAAGCCCTTTGGCCAGTCTGTAACGTCAGACATGCAAATGTTTTTCTGTCCAAGGCAGCGCCACAACCCTTCTGGATCCACCCTCAAAGAACGCCTCGACCGGCAGGTAGCGGACTACCTGGCATTAACTGCAGATATCGACACTCTGAGGAGCGATGAACCCCTGGACTACTGGGTGCGCAGGCTTGATCTGTGGCCAGAGCTGTCACAATTTGCCATGAACCTCTTGTCTTGCCCAGCCTCAAGTGTGCTCTCAGAAAGGACCTTCAGTGCAGCAGGAGGGATTGTAACTGAGAAGAGAACTCGCCTAGGTCACAAAAGTGTCGATTACCTGACCTTTATTAAAATGAATGAGGGGTGGATCTCGGAGGGTTACTGCACGCCGGAAGACTTGTTCTGACTTCTATGCAGCTGTCCTTCTCTTCAAGCCTCATGACTCCACACACAGCTGTCCTTTAGCGTCCTCCTCCTCCCTCCGCCACCGTTACAAACTAGGGTGCAAACCCTACTGGTTTAATTTTTTCTGGCCTCTGTGCTTCAGTGGCTGCGACCAAAAAAATGCCTATTTTCTGCATTTATATGACATAATTTTTCTGGCCTCTGTGCTTCAGTGGCTGCAACCAAAAAAATTTATATTTTCAGCATTTATATGGCATAATTTTTCTGTCAACTGTGCTTCAGTGGCTGCGACCAAAAAAATGCATATTTTCTGCATTTATATGGCATAATTTTTCTGGCCTCTGTGCTTCAGTGGCTGCAACCAAAAAAATTACTATTTTCAGCATTTATATGGCATAATTTTTCTGGCAACTGTGCTTCAGTGGCTGCGACCAAAAAAATGCATATTTTCTGCATTTATATGGCATAATTTTTCTGGCCTCTGTGCTTCAGTGGCTGCAACCAAAAAAATTTATATTTTCAGCATTTATATGGCATAATTTTTCTGTCAACTGTGCTTCAGTGGCTGCGACCAAAAAAATGCATATTTTCTGCATTTATATGGCATAATTTTTCTGGCCTCTGTGCTTCAGTGGCTGCAACCAAAAAAATTTATATTTTCAGCATTTATATGGCATAATTTTTCTGGCAACTGTGCTTCAGTGGCTGCGACCAAAAAAATGACTATTTTCAGCATTTATATGGCATATTTTTTCTGGCCTCTGTGCTTCAGTGGCTGTGGCCAAAAAAACTGGGCAAACAATGCCTACAAGGTCAACGACGTTGACCTTGTAGGCATTGTTTGCCCAGTTTTTTTGGCCACAGCCACTGAAGCACAGAGGCCAGAAAAAATATGCCATATAAATGCTGAAAATAGTCATTTTTTGCCATACGTTGACTCAACGTATATGGCAAAAAATGACTATTTTCAGCATTTATGTGGCATATTTTTTCTGGCAACTGTGCTTCAGTGGCTGCAACCAAAAAAACTGGGCAAACAATGTCTACAAGGTCAACGTATGGCGAAAAATTACTATTTTCAGCATTTATATGGCATATTTTTTCTGGCAACTGTGCTTCAGTGGCTGCGTCCAAAAAAACTGGGCAAACAATGTCTACAAGGTCAACGTATGGCGAAAAATGACTATTTTCAGCATTTATATGGCATATTTTTTCTGGCAACTGTGCTTCAGTGGCTGCGTCCAAAAAAACTGGGCAAACAATGCCTACAAGGTCAACGTATGGCAGTTGTTTAAAGAGAACAGTAGATTACTAGCCAGCAAAGCTACCTAAGCTAAAATGTCCCTCAAATCCCTGCAGACTTCTGTCCCTCCAATACAGAGCAGTATCAAGCAGATTACTAGCCAGCAAACTTACTATCATCTGTCCCTGAAATCACTAACAGCTCTCCCCCTACACTATCTCTTCCAAGCACACACAGGCAGATTTTTCAGATACATTTTTGCCCTTGATCCCCCTCTGGCATGCCACTGTCCAGGTCGTTGCACCCTTTAAACAACTTTAAAATCATTTTTCTGGCCAGAAATGTCTTTTCTAGATGTTAAAGTTCGCCTTCCCATTGAAGTCTATGGGGTTCGCGAACCGTTCGCGAACCGCTCGCATTTTTGCGCAAGTTCGCGAATATGTTCGCGAACTTTTTTTCCGACGTTCGCTACATCCCTACCAAGCAGCAGATAACAACCTAATCTATTTATAGGAGAGCAACAACATGGCAGATGTAGATTTCTGGGGGGTTGGCCAAGGGGTTCTGCACTGTATTTGTACATTGCTCTGTAACTAACATTATTAGCAGAGAGAAAGAGCAGCTGGAGAGAGACAGAGAATCTTAAGAATGGGCCAGTTATTATGGGTAGGTTTGTGAGTACATTATATGGGACAGAAAGCAGTGGTTTTGGGTGGTTTGTTGCAAGACTCTGTCTACCACTGGCACATTTTTTGGGCCTTCTTGTCACTCTACTCTCAATACGCTGGCCCCACTCAACAAGCCCTCTTTCATTGTTGCCCCCATAAGCAACTGTGCCCCAAAACAACTGCCTTTCCTCTGATGGACCAGAGCAGAGAACCACAGTCCTGGTTGACTGTATTTTAATCACACCATTAAGGAGTGATATTTACTGATGACAGCACTGCTGTTTATGTATTTTTTTTGGGAGAATTGAAGAAAGGCAGAGCGGGTCAAAAGGCAACAAGTTATTGATATTATTAATACTTATTTATAAAGCACCAACATATGCTGTAGTGCTCTACAAAAGAAGGGGGATACAGCAACAGAGCAAAGGTAAAGTGGCCCCTGCTAATTACAGCTACAATATTCTAGTAAAAATTAGTGATGCACCGAATCCAGGATTTGGTTCGGGATTCGGCCTTTTTCAGCAGGATTCGAATTCGACCGAATCTTTCTGCCTGGCCGAACCTAATCTGAATCCTAATTTGCATATTGGGGAGGGAAATCTCACAAAACATGGAAGTAAAAATGTTTCCCCCTTCCCACCCCTGATTTGCATATGCAAATTAGGATTCGGATTCAGTTTGGTATCCAGGGTTCGGCCGAATCCAAAATAGTGGATTCAGTGCATCCCTGGTAAAAATGAAGACCAACTGCAAATCACATCAGAACACTGACAGCTACATTGCACTAAGAGGTCATTTTAAAGGGGAACTAACCCTGTATTGCTTAACGGAGCTCTTATAGTCATAAGAGTGAACGTGCTAATTAGGACCCCGATTTGGCCAAATGTTTTGAGTATTTAGCTAAAATGTTGTCATGGAAAAAAATTTACACTGTTGTCCATCAATGAAAAATACCCTGCGCCCCAATCCCCCCCCCCCACCAGACACACAGTATGCTGCCCCCATAACATAACTACACAGACCCCCTTCCCTAGCTCTGCACATCACCTCTGTGTTCCACCATCGCGAGGCATCAAATCACAGCTCAGCCAATCAGTGCCCGTGGGAAATTCGTGACAGGCGAATTAGTCCAATGAGCGGGCGGAGAGGCGGTTCCAATCCTGCACTTCGGCTGAATGAGAGTACAAAGAGGAGCGGTGGGGAAGGTAGAGATGGGGTCGCAGGGCAATTAGTGTTGGGCTTGGGGATGAGAAGGGTGGATTCAGCCCTCACCTTATGTACCAGATAAGCGTTTTGGGCAGCGGGGGGGATATAATCTGTGTGATGCTGGGGCGGTGAAATATGCCTGCGGGGCTCGGTGGCTGGCGGGAAGGATACCTGGACTGGAGCATTTATGGGTAGTTTCAGGTTGTGGGGCAGATACATTGTTAGGGAAGGGCAGGTGAGTCCACGATGAATGCTGGAGCAAAAGGCAGCAGTGCTGGGACAGTATTCGGTACAGATATGGAGCAGGCAGGAGAGGGTAAGGATAAAGAAGGCAAACAAGGGTAGTTACAGATGTAGTTTGCCAGTCCAGTAAAGTACAAGGCAGGTGGTGTAGGAACAGGCAGGGGACACTTATTGGGTGCATGCAGGGACACTTATAGCCAGAGGGTACACATAGCCATCTATAGGGGTGATATAGTGGGTAATATAGGGTACATGCTGTGTTAGGTGCTGGTAAATAATGGGTGCACGCAGGGGCATTTCTAGGTAGCAGGTCTATGCACAATGTGCCCACAGGATGGGCCCTATTACTGCACCCCAAATATTTGCTGTGAGAGTGAGTGAGTGCCGGGGGTGGGATGTTACAGCTATACTGAGTCCATCATTTCTGGGAACCAAATCTGAAAAATTCAAAATTGTTCAATATATTTCTTGTAGGAGGCCCAAGTGCCCTGCTTTTAGGGGGCCCCCACTTGGCCAGGAGGGTTTGTGGTAACATCTTTACCCCTCCCTCCCCCACTAGTGAGTGTTTTTGGTGATTCTCTTTCCCCATCTTTCTCCCCCCCCCCCAGATTGGATCGGACATCTGACTTGTTCCTACGAGGGACTCAGCAGCTGGGCACAGCAATGCTGGGAAATGACGGACAGATCATGTCTTCTGCTGACCCCATCCCCATGCTTCTCAGCATCTCTTCCGAGGCTCGGCCCCTTCAGCATCACACACTGTTTACACTGCTGACATAGGGGGCTCCCAGCTCTTCCTCCTCTTTGTTATCAATTACTCCCAGACTCTCCTGGAAATACAGAGTTAATGCCACTGTCTCCTCTTCTTCCTCCAAGTGGGACATCTGCTGTTTATTTGGACTTGGCATGTATTCTTGGGTTATTTCTCTGCCCTATTGGTGGGCTGTGGACCCCCCTTTCCTGCCTCAGACAAATTCTGGGCTAAAACTACAGTAATTGTTCCCCTTTTCCTGTATTTGCCAAATTCTATTTCATTTTTCTAATTAAAGGATTTGTTGCCAATACCCCACTAGGCTGATAACTGATTGAAACGTGGATATAATTCCTGCCAGGATTTAGCTGACGTCTGCCATATGCTTTGGAAGGGAGTGGTATTTTTTTGGGTCTGTTTCAGAATTCATACATCTCCCATGTAACATCCAGGAATGCTGTGCACCTTGCTTCAGTATCTGGGACTAGAATAGGCGGGATGTTTAAGTTGCTGCTGGACCCTACATACATAGAAATGAAGACCCAAAAAACTGACTGACCAGATCTTTTGGATTACAAATTGGATGTGCTTTTGGCTCCATAGGATGGGATGGATATGGTTTTACCTTTGGCTAGGATTTACTGTTCCACTATGTAACCCAAGCAAAGAGGAAGTGGGTGGCACAGGATTTGAACATGTCTAGGTCTAACAGTGTGAGCCCGCCAGAGTTTGGCGTCCCTGTGCTCCGAGCAGGCACAGACCACAGATCAGCCTGGGGAGAATTGGAGTCCAGGGCTAATGGGTATCAGTATTCCAGCAGATCCTCCAGAAAAAAAACCTCTCGGATGATGGGTTCGTGGCAGAGCGATGAAGACTATGAGCCACAGCAGGGGAACCACTCTTCACGGGACAGCAAGGTGAAATTCAAGTCCAAGTCTGCTTGGCAAGCTCAAGAGGAGGAGGTTCGTAACAACAACAAACCAGACCCACAGAGCCAGAAGCCTCAGGACACAGAGTTACGGCCCAAATCTGTGGAACTTGGCTTGGATGAAAAAAAGGGTAAGTTTAAAGAGGAATTGGTGGACGATGGGTCTGAATTCCATTTCTCAGTGGGGGTGTGCTGCGGCAGCATCCTACAGATCTTCAGGTCCAAGAAATTTCATTCTGACAAACTAGAGAGGCTCTACCAACGCTACTTCTTCCGTCTGAACCAGAGTAGCCTCACCATGCTCATGTCTGTGCTCATTCTGGTCTGCCTGGTCATGTTATCTTTTCACTGCATCCTGGAGGAGTACCATGTCGCTTATGTGGTGGTCCTGTCTGTGGCTATCCTCATCATCATTGTACTCATAGCCATTTGCAACCGCAACAGTTTCCACCAGGACTACATGTGGATCGGCTGCTACACTGTCATCCTGGTGCTCTTTATGGTACAAATCGTTGGGGTTCTACTGCTGAGACCCCGCAGCGCCTCCGATGGAATTTGGTGGACCGTATTCTTTATCTACACAATCTACACATTATTACCTGTCCGCATGAGGGCTGCTGTGATCAGTGGGATTATTTTATCAGTCATCCACCTTGCCATTTCCATCAAGACCAATGACAGCGATGAGTTCTTATTCAAGCAGGTGGGTAATGTTTTATTCCCTGTAATAAACTGCTTATTGTATATTTAGGAACATGACAAAGAATGAGATTGTAAGCTCCACTATGGCAGAGATTGATGGGAATGGTGTATAATGTGTCCTCAATATATCAGCCCCTATATAAATAAGGGATGATAATAATAATGGTCCTTTTCACAGTCCCTGCACACTTGGGCCAATGTTATCAGGAGCCAATAAACCTGCCTGTATGTATTTGGGGTGTGGAAGGAAACAGAAGTACCTGGAGGAAACCCACACAGAGTCAGTGAGAACATACAAATGCTTTGCAGATTTTGCCCAGGTCAGGACTGAAATAGGGTCCCCAGCACTGCTGACTATAGAGGTTCTGTGTCACGCCATTAATTGCTTTGCTTGGTTTATACGCAGGCTTCACATAATCTGGTGCTTATAAACAGAATATAATGGGCATCAACTGATGGAACTTTTTGAATGGCATGTAATTTACCAGCACTGCCCTTGTGGGTGTGAGTTGATAGCACAGACTGAATACTTCCTTGGGCAGCTCTAAACTTTTCCCTGGGTGCACAGATAATTAACTAATAAGACTTACTAGTTCTCATTATAAATGCAGTTGTTATGGTCACATGAGTTAAACATAAATCACTTCATAACGTACAGTATATAAGTGTAGTTCCATTCAAATAACCCCATAAAGGGGAAATATCATTTGGGAGCAAATCATTAATAGATATTTTGAAACAATAACTACAGTTTAATTGTATATCACTTGCTGTATCACTTTTTACCGGTTTCTGGCAGCAAATATTTTAATAGACAGCAGAAGAACAGTGCCACCACCAGATAGGTTACATTGTAATACAAACCAAGTCCTGAGCAAGTCAACTGCCAATCCAGCCTCAGAGGGGGTAATATCCTTAAAGAACTCAAAATGTGAATTGAGTCAAAGGTATCCAATGGTGTTCTGTAACCTGATTGCCTTTAAGGAAGGACTCCACGGACGATTCCGGCGCGATCCGACGCGATGCGCAAAAACGCCGGAATCACGTTGGATGCAACAGAAATAAGGTAAGTAATGCTATTGTCGAATCGTGTCGCATTGTTGATCAGACACGACTGTCGGATGCAGACGCAGTGTGCAGCGACACAATCCGACAATAGAATTACTTACCTTATCCGTGACGCCTGCGTTTTTGCACAGTACGTCGGAACGCACCGGAATCGTCTGTGGAGTTCTGCACTTAAACTAAAGAAACCCTTCCTATGCTGATGGTGAATTCTCCTTTCCTCCCCACCAAGGAAGCACATATTAATTCTCTTTTGGTAGAGAATGCCCTTACACTAAAAAAAACCCTTCCTATGCTGGTGGTGAAATCCGCTATAATGAGCATTGCCTCTGCTAAAATACACATAGAGGTATTTATCAAAGAGTGGAATAAGAGATGACTGTAGTCCTTTAGAGTGAAATTCCGCCACTCTCTCATTCATTTCGATGGGTTTGTTAAAAGAGTATTTACCAACGGGTGAAAGTTAAAATCTGCGCGCATGTACGATCTCATCACGCATAAGGTATGTGTTGTGTGCGGGTGGGGTTGGTTTAACTTGCGATTGGGGGTGGGGGTGGTGGTGGCACTTGCGACTGGGGTGGGGGCCCACAGACACCCCAGTCTGTATTCCTGCAGGAGCCAGTGTATATTTTGTGCAGAAAGCTGAAGAAAATTAATTTGGTTGTTTATTCCCACACAGTGTAATTTGCACATGGCATTGTGGCACCTAGTCCTACACCCAGCATAGTAAATCATTCCCCTACTACAAACAGAACCATGGAGCCAAATAAGATAGGGATGTTGGATTCACTTGGCAAATCAGTGATTAAGGAGGTTATGGGACAATGTTCCCTATAATTTGTTTATGACTATGTACAGAAATTAAATTATCTTTCTAATATTGTGTGAAGTGGCTCAGAATAAGCACAAAATGATGTGTTTGTGAGCACCACAATCTGTTGTTTACATTGGCCTAATAATGTGTATGTGTGCACGAGCATGCAGCTTATAGTGGACATTCATGGCTCTAATAATGGATCCCAGATACACACTGGTTTCATTCTCATTCTCCCGTCTATTATACATATAGTACCAATAATGCACCACCTTCTTGCATATAGATATGTAATGTTATTCTGATAATTCCTCTTGTTACCCCATATAACTCTCCCAATAACGTTTTCTACTGCCCCATATAACTCTCTCTATTATTCCTCCTAAAGCTTTATTTTACTCCTTCCTATAACTCCTCCTACAGCTCCTTATTACATCTCTCTATGACTCCACCTACTGCTCCATTAGTACCCCTCCATATGACTCCTCCTACTGCCCCATATAACCCTACTTATAACTCCTCATACTGCTTCATATAACCCTACCTATACCTGCTTCATATAACCCTACCTATACCTGCTTCATATAACCCTACCTATAACTCCTCATACTGCCGTATATAACCCTACCTATAACTCCTCATACTGCCCCATATAACCCTACCTGTAACTCCTCATACTGCCCCATATAACCCTATAACTCCTCGAACTGCTTCATATAACTCTAACTATAACTCCTTATACTGCCCCATATAACCCTACCTGTAACTCCTCATATTGCTTCATATAACCCTATAACTCCTCATACTGCTTCATATAACTCTAACTATAACTCCTTATACTGCCCCATATAACCCTACCTGTAACTCTTCATACTGCTTCATATAATCCTAACTATAACTCCTTATATTGCCTCATATAACCTTACCCAGAACTCCTCATTCTGCTCCATTTAAAATTTCCTATAACTCATGCTACTGCTCAATAAACCCTCTCTATAACTCCTTCTGCTGCTCCATATTACCCCTCCGTATAACGTCTACCACTGCCCCATATAACCCTACCTATAACTCTTTCTACTACTTTCTATTAACCCTCCCTATAAAACCTCTTGTTACCCAATCGAACACACCCTATAACTACTGATGAGCGAAATGTTTCTGCAAGCTTGGATACGAAAATGATGGGCATAGACTCTTAATGCATGAAAAAATGTTTGTGCGTCACAATTTGTTGCGCAATTTGTCTCACGTCAAAAAAATGTGTTGTCCATAGACTTTAATGCATTTTGGCCAATTTTCTCTGTTTTGCGAATTTTCAGTGAAGTGAAACTGCCTATAACTATTTTTAAATGGTTATGTAATAAAAGGTACACATTTTGCTATTCGCTTATGGCAACCAATCAGCAGGTAGAATTTAACGGGCACCTGTTTACAACAAACATCCTTTACCCTTCCTTATAGGGTGTTTCATCTTTGTGTATATCTGTGTTTGAATGTGTGTGTGTAAATATGTATGTATGAATGTGTATGTGTGAGTGCCGAACGTGGGCACGCTCCCAAAAGATATTGCGGTTCTGATCCCATCACACACACAGCCACATCCTCTCCAGAGCCTCGATTTTATCTGTAGCCTGTTTCTATGGCGATACGCCTTTCCCTCGCCCTCTGTGCCATATCAGCAGGGCTGTGATATATTACTCCTCATTGTAACCCATTCATTACTTAAAAAGATCAGGTCTTGGCCCTTGCTACTTTTCTGTGCAGAAGGGGCTGATAGGTATTCTTGGAAATAACTGTCACACACCAAACCAATCATTGTTACAACTAAGGCAGTTCGAGTGGGGCTGAATGTGACCAAATTTTCACTGGATAATATTTAGAGGGGGTTTAAAATAACGTAATCTTAAAATATATTAAAGGCCATGTGTCTAGCCTACTCCATATGCTTATTTGATGTGTCACAAAAATCAATTGTGTGTTCAGAATGTGTTAAAGGAGGTGACAAAATCAATTCTGTGAAATAAAGTTATCTCGGAAGTATCACAAAATCAATGGGAACAGAAGGTAAGGCTGGAAATCCCTTCCATCCGCTGCCTAGAGCGCCCTTGCTTCCTCCTTGTACCTAACAGAGATAAAGGGCCAATTTGCCTCCCCTTCAGGATAAGTAGACGGGTTCTGAACAGCCAGGCACCTTTGGTCCCCACCCAGTGGGCCCAGGGAAAAGAATAAATGCGGGTAGAAATAGCACACTTCTTTATTGGGAACAATAGTATGAGCTGGCTGTATGCTATAGGTTTCCTTCTGGTTATGACTCAGTAGCCAAACCCAGTACACAGCCTTCACTGGAACATTTGAGTGCAGAGATAAAGACACAGATTTATGTGTTAGCCTCCTCAACAAAATGCAAATGCTTTCTTAAGCTGGCCATAGCCAAGCCATATCGGACGAATGATCGTTTGGTGTCATCTCCCGTCTTACCACTAACCATTCAGATCAAATAAAGTAGTAAAAGAACAGATCAGACGATGTTCTTCCCCTGACAGCAATCGTACGAAAGTTATGTCCGACAAAAGCTAGTGACAGTCTCCCACTGATATCGTCAGATTAGCAACACATGCAGAGATATTATAGGTATCCAACAGAAATTTTGTAACCTAATCGCCATCTCACATGGCCCGAAAATCATACGAAACAGAGATTTGTACGATCAAATCTTTGCGTCTATGGAAAGCTTTAGTCTAACTCTGAAGTATTTGCAGCAGGAAATGAAATCTTAGGTTTGGTGATCTCAGTAATACACCATTAAAGGAATAGTAACATCAAAAAATGAAAGTGTTTTTTAAAACAATACAAATATAATACAGTGTTGCCTTGCACTGGTAAAACTGGTGTGTTTGCTTCAGAAACACTACTGTTGTTTATATAAATAAGCTGCTGGTTACACAGCAGATAAGCTCTGTAGAAGATAATGGTGTTATCTGTTATCCACTATTTAACCTGTGCCATATAGCCTTTTTTCAATTTCCGCCATTGCTAAACAGCTGCTTGTTTATATGAACTATGGTAGTGTTTCTGAAACAATCAGTTTAACCAGTGCAGGGCAACAGTACATTATATTTTCATTACTTTAAAACACGTTCATTTTTTGGTGTTACTGTTCCTTTAAATATGTTAAAAGGTGGGTGTTTGCTACAGACACACTGTCTTTACATGCTACCACACTCAATCCTGACACAATCATACTGCTCAGGTTTATAGGCGCCATAAAATATTTTTATAAGTTATAAACATTCATGTTGTAAATATCTCTGACATATAAAAAGTTAAAGGCAGTGACGTTATTTTTATACCTCTCCTGTTGCTACCTGTTAAATGGATTTTCATTCGTTATCTTTTACTGTGTCTGTATATGCTGGGTGCTGGGGTCCCTTTAATTTTAATTAGGCCTGGGCCTGTCCAGCCTGTTATCCTCAAGCAGCCCCTTCAGTTGTTCATTGATACAGAAAACGACATCAGTATTCATGAAGAGCCTAGGGCACAATAGTTTTTGGTGGGAGGTGCTAGGCACATACCTCTTCCAACTGCCTACCCCTAGTCTAGGCCTTCTTCCCCCCACTGCCCACTCATCAGTTACCCTCACCTCAACACCCGCCACATTGTCACTGCATCTGTGTGTGCACTTCTTTGCATGAAAAGTGTGAGGGTGTGTGAGGTTCCGAACACTAATGGAAAGCATTAGGAAAAGGAAAAATGGAGGGACATAATATTTCTTGTTTAAAATTAGCTAAACTTCAGCTATAAAAGTAAAGTTTGCTAATATCAGAACTATAATTAATTTATTTTAGGAATCATGAAATTATTGAATTATCCATTAAGATCAGTGAGTGAGTAAGGAAAATAAATACATGATGTCTCTGTACCTCTGGAGGAGTCCAGCTGGGCTGGGAAAGTGCGTCCTCTCCTAATTTGTTTATTTATATGGTGGATAATCCTCGTTTCCAGTGCAATATCCTTGTAAGGGAACAGGCTCAATGGAATGAGATTTTCTGGGATTAGGGAATAGGGATACGCCCTAGAAGGGGCTGCTGAGCAAAATCCTCGGAGCTTCACTTGCAGCATAAAGTGAGATCTTGCGGCAAAGCAGCCATTTAGATTGGGGTTTTTAAGACACAAAGTAACCAGAAAAATATTGTTCAGAACTGTAGTGGGAAGAGGAGCATCTGTATTGGGGGCTTGGGGAAAAGGTTTAAGAACTATGGATTCTGCATTCAGGTTGGTCTAGCCCTGTTAGTATTCTAAAGCACTGATTGACAATAGGTTGGCCCAGCCCTGGCACCATGCTAATGCTCTTGCTGGCTTCATTTTATTCTAGCCCGGAGCTCATCTTGGAGGAACGTTGGTTTAAAGGAGAAGGAAACCTAGTCGGCGCAAAAACCCTCCCATGTGTTGCCCACCCTCCCTCCTCCCCCCCCGGCCTACCCGTCCCGCTGGGCAAATGCCCCCAACTTGTTACTTACCCTTCTGCGCAGGACCAGTCTACGGAGTTCACCGACTCCATCTTCTTCCAAGCGATCTTCTTCCTGCTTTGACCGGCGCATGCGCAGTAGGAACATTTTGCCGGTACGATCTACTGCGCATGCGCCAAAAGTCACGAAGACTGTATGCGCAGTAGATCCGTACCAGCGAAATGCTCCTACTGCGCATGCGCCAAAAACGCCGTTCAAAGCAGGAAGAAGATCGCGTGGAAGAAGATGGTGCCTGTGAACTCCCTGGACTGGACCTGCGCAGAAGGGTAAGTAACAAGTTAGGGGCATTTGCCCAGTGGGACGGGTAGGCCAGGGGGGAGGAGTGAGGGTGGGCAACACACGGGAGGGGGGGAGGGTTTTTGCGCCAACTAGGTTTCCTTCTCCTTTAAGTGATCTGTGCTGCACCAATTACACAGGTTGCCATCTGGCATGGACTTGGGAACTGTGGGGTTCCCTTTTTTCTCAACATGAGGGAATGTCATTTAAAATGTATGAATGTGGTTTTGTCCTTATTGTTCTGCTTTGATCTTTTGTTGAAATTCCTGCTTGTTTAACGTGGAAAACAATAAAAACATTTTCAACAGAGTGTGCTTTTGCCCAACAAGGTCATTAACCGAGGCATTCACATCAACTGAATGAACTGCAAACTGGAGTATTAAAAACAATAATAAATCCCGTGCAGTCACATGACTGAAATGGTTTGCATATGTAATTAAAAAAAAAACTCAGGGAGACTCTCTTGTAAATAGCATGATCATTTTAGAAGTCATCTTAAAGTTCCCTGTATAACTTGTGCCTTTATATGGTCACAGAACCTCTCAGTGACTTCTGATATCCTTATAATTTACAGTAGGGGGTACATTATTCCTCATAATACATGAGTGATACTCAGAGTTCCCTGTATAACTCAGCCTCCAGCATTGTCTCTTTATATGGACACAAACCCCATCAGTGACTTCTAATATCCTTATAATTTACAGTAGGGGGTACATTACCCCTTATAATACCTGAGTGATACTCAGAGTTCCCTGTATATCTCAGCCTGTAGCCTTGTGCCTTTATATGGTCACAGAACCCACCTGTGACTTCTTATCTTCTTATATCCATATCATTTATGGTGGGGGGGTACAATGGGGGTCATTTATCAACACTGGGCAAATTTGCCCATGGGCAGTAACCCATGGCAACCAATCAGATTACTGCATTCATTGTTCTACTTGCAGCAGGTTTCCCTGTTTCTTAGTAGTACCCTAAGAAACAGGGAAAAAGAAATAAAAAAAGAAGGATGGTGAATGCAGTAGAAATATATATGTAATGTACTCAGCTCAGTAACCTCACCCCCCAGCTTGCCTCTTTCCTCTTCTTGTATCCTTTCCTATTTCTATACCTCTCTTAACCAAGGGCCCCTCCTCCTCAGTACTGTTGGAAAATTGAAATGCAAAATAAAAACCTACAGAAAAAAGTATTTAGACTTTACTTGCCCTTTAAGTCAGGAAAGAATTGACTATGTTCTTATTTTGTTTGTTTGTAACATAATTACTTGGATGCTTCTTGATTCTGTTAGTAGTAGTGATAGTTCAGCAGCATCTGGAAAGTAGCAAGTTGCCCATCACTGCTTCATATACACCTGAAAGACATTTTATTGGTTAAAGTACAAAACAATATATTTATTATTCCCCTGCTGTCCTTGCAGGAGATTATGGAGGTGCTGTGTCTGTATTTGTGCTCAAAGGAAGAGATGCAAGGCAGGTGCACCTGTCCTCTTAAAAATGTCCAGATCCACCGGCACCTCTAATCTCTGTAAAAATCAAATCTATTTATCAGTAAGCACCTTTCTTGGAACAATGGTACAATGGAGGTCATTTATCAACACTGGACAAATTTGCCCATGGGCAGTAACCCATGGCAACCAATCAGATTACTTCATTCATTGTTCTACTTGCAGCAGGTTTCAAAAAGCTAATCACTGACTCATTCTAGCTAACTGCTATTTTGCTCTGTGGTGTCGCTGGTCAGGACGCTGTAGAATCCATGTGACAGCTTGAATCAATAGGAAACAGTGTTCTCCCCAGAGTGATACATTGTATCATGCAGAGACAGTACACATTATGTTTCAGGGGTGTCAGTGGGAATGTCCCATAGCTGAGCTGCTTGCTCCCTACAGGTACCGACATTCAGTGAGATCACATTGGCTCATGGAATATGTAACCACTTGCTTCCAAGTTGCCAATCAAAGATTTAGAGGGAAAATATCAACACTTCGCTGAAAATAGATACATTGTAGGGCTTTTCCATGTTTGTTAATAAGGAGTTTCATGGTTAAACAATCACAAATAGGTTAATGCACACGTGCTAGAAGCCACGAAACACGTTGAGCGTGTGATCCATAATGTTGGGATGAGTTGGAATTACCATGGATTTTTAAAGATGGACCATTAAAGGTGATATTTTATTTATTACTTATTCTCCCCTGTTTTTTGTTCCGTGTGTGATTGGACTTTGCGTATACTTCATATACCTGTGGGGGTCAGGTTAACACGTGAAGCACGGGGAGAGTTTTTGGATGGGGTAGTTGCTCCCTTAAATATTTTGGACTGTTTCAGGTGGCACTCAGAATCGCCCAAAATAAACAGCCAGCCTGGGCAAAATGGACCCCTCTTTGGCTCAATAAACATCTCCCACACTTTACTTCGGTGACAGATGTTGCTAGGTGGGCGGCTGCTGGAATCAAAACGTTAGGAGATATCACAGCTGATGGGGACTGTAAACAATTCAATGCACTCCAAAATGAATTCCAACTACCAGCAAATATGTTATTTAGATACCTTCAGTTAAAGCATGCCTTCCACCGACCAGAAGTATTAACCTACACGTACGTCACATTGATGCAATTGAATACAACCCAACTAAATAAAGTCAAACAACACTGGTGTGAAGATATTCCAGACCTAGAGGAGATGTGGAAAGATGCCCTAGCTTTAGTAATCCAGCACACTATCTCTAGCAGGGACAGATATATACAGACCCATTTCCTTAACAGAATGTACCTTACTCCACAGCGATTAGCCAGGATCTACCGTATATACTCGAGTATAAGCCGAGTTTTTCAGCCCCCAAAATATGCTGAAAAACTCTACCTCGGCTTATACTCGGGTCAAGCGCAAAAACGGTCGCCGGCTTCTAAGAATAGTCGCCGGCGTCCAAGAATAGTCGCCGGCATCCAAGAATAGTCTCCAAGAATATTCGCCAGCGTCCAAGAATGGTCGCTGGCACCTCCAATGGGAGCAGAAACCCTTAATTTTTTGATTGAAACTTACCAGAAGCTGCTGCATTTCTCACCCTAGGCTTATACTCGAGTCAATAAGCTTTCCCAGTTTTTGGAGGTAAAATTAGGTACCTCGGCTTATACTCGGGACGGCTTATA
The DNA here is from genome assembly GCF_017654675.1 of Xenopus laevis. Lineage (NCBI taxonomy): Eukaryota > Metazoa > Chordata > Amphibia > Anura > Pipidae > Xenopus > Xenopus laevis. The sequence continues at coordinate 49,198,346 of NC_054388.1, read as the reverse complement.
CTCGAGTATATACGGTACCCCGGAGTTTCAGATCAATGTCCCAAGTGCCTCAGTGCTGTAGGTACATTCTTCCACGTCTTCTGGGAATGTCCAATAATCCAGGGTTTAGCTGTCCCCAATATTATGTCACCCAAACTTTGTCTTTTAGGTATCACGAAAACACTACAAATGAGACCCTCTGCCAAAATGTGCTACTTACAACTGTTTTATTATGCAAAAAAAAAGGCAATACTGCTACACTGGAAATCCATGGGGCCACCTTCATGGAGAAAAAACTCAATGGGGCTCATTTATCAACACTGGGCAAAATTGCCCATGGGCTGTTACCTATAGCAACCAATCAGATTGCTGCATTCATTGTTCTTCTTGCAGCTGGCTTTAAAAAGCTAATCACTGATTGGTTGCTATAGGTAACAGCCCATGGGCAAATTTGCCCAGTGTTGATAAATGAGCCCCAATGACTCTTTCCCCAGGCAGTTGGTATACCAGGCCCACAGATGCTCGGATAAATTTGAAGCCATCTGGGGAACATAGCTTGAAACAAACGCATTGCTTTAGTAGTACCCTAAGAAACAGGGAAAAATAAATAAAAAAAGAAGGATGGTGAATGCAGTAGAAATATATATGTAATTTACTCAGCTCAGTAACCTCACCCCCCAGCTTGCCTCTTTCCTCTTCTTGTATCCTTTCCTACTTCTATACCTCTCTTAATCAAGGGGGCTCCCCCTTGGTACTGTTGGAAAATTGAAATGCAAAATTAAAACCTACAGAAAAAAGTATTAAGACTTTACTTGTCCTTTAAGTAAGGAAAGAATTAACTACGGTATGTTCTTATTTTGTTAGTTTGTAACATAATTACATGGATGCTTCTTGATTCTGTTAGTAGTAGTGATAGTTCAGCAGCATCTGGAAAGTAGCAAGTTGCCCATCACTGCTTCATATACACCTGAAAGACATTTTATTGGTTAAAGTACAAAACAATATATTTATTATTCCCCTGCTGTCCTTGCAGGAGATTATGGAGGTGCTGTGTCTGTATTTGTGCTCAAAGGAAGAGATGCAAGGCAGGTGCACCTGTCCTCTTAAAAATGCCCAGATCCACCGGCACCTCTAATCTCTGTAAAAATCAAATCTATTTATCAGTAAGCACCTTTCTTGGAAGAAATGCAGAAGAGCAGGTGCTTTTAGGGAATGTGGCCTTGATGCTGGCTTGCTTTCATGCATGCAGTCAATCAAGTCGGAAGCTGCTATGGGGCCCAGAAGTTTAAGGGCCCCATTGATAGATACTTGCATCATTTCAGTGTATGTGTAGAAAACCAAAAACAAAATCTTGCACTCAGGCTGGAGCCTGTATGCATACCTCCCAACATTTTGGAAATAAAAAGAGGGACAAAAAGTTTGCTGTGTGTAGCGTGGCAACATTTTTTGACCACACCCGTTTTTTGTGGCCACACCCCCTAATTACCATGTTCATTTTACAAAATTTGTCAGGCTATGAAAGTTTGAACATATTTCTGTGTTTTTTTTCCAGTTATTACAGTTTTGCTAATGAAGGTGAATTGCCCTTTAAGCTGTAAGTCTAACTTCTGCCAAGGTACCTGTTATCTTATACTGTTACAAAATTGTTACAAAAGTATATTATCTGCAGCTGTGGCTGTTCTGGACTCTCTGCCAAAAGACAATTAAGTTAGAAACTTTGTTTCTTTTTCTGGCTGTTCAGTGCAGAGAAAAACGGAACTTTCCATGACAAATGAGGGACTGCAGATTGAGCTGTCGAAAAAGGGACTGTCCCTCCACCAGGTTGTTCAAATAAAGTAGAAAAGATTTATTGTGTCCACAGCCTTACGCGTTTCATGTTCCAAACGCTTAGTTTACACGAAACGTGTAAGGCTATGGACACAATAAATCTTTTCTACTTTATTTGAACAACCTGTGGAAGATTGCCTTATTCTGAGTGCCTGCTCCATTGAAATTTACAAACAAAACTCCACATGAACATTTAGCAGCGGATTTTTAATGGATTAGTTTTCTGGTTTGGTATTTATTGAATGATAATTGACAAAAGAATAATCACTCTGAAACTGCTTTTTGGTTACCAGAGTAACCAGGTGTTATATAAAATGGCAAGATGGGAAATGGAAATAATCCAATTTCTGGACAAATACAACTCAATTGTTCAGTTAATTAGATAACACGTTTAGGTGAACTTCCCCTTTAATCCATTTGTGCTGTGAGTGAAAGGGATGCAATGGTAATATTGAGAGATGATTAATGAGAATATTGGTGCTTCTTTGTTCTCCTAAGGCATCCAGCTTTCTGTCCTTTGCTGCTGTTCCATCTGTCAGAACCATGAGCTGCTTTGACACTCTCAAAGTCTTGTCTTTTTAGATTGTAAGCTCTTGAGATCAGAGGTCAATTTTTGGTTCTTAGATAACTAAAGATCACATTTCAGTGCTTAGCTCCGGTCTGACCAGTGACTGAATTATTTTTGTTTGTTTTGTGTAATTGAGGCACTGCTGTGCTCGTCAGTGTTGTATGTACGGTACCCCCTAAATTAACAGTCCCATGGTAAAGTAAATCTTGGCTGTTGGTTACCTTAAAGGCAGATTAGTGAAATCTTTTATTCCTTTCCTATTCCTTTCCTATTATTTATATAGACTAAATAATCTTCCAAAATGTTGGCCTGGTAGTGAAGGGGTTAGAATCAGTGACTGTGGGACAGGGGGATTCAGAGCAGACAGTTTTCTTTTTATGGCCTTGTTGGGACGACTGGGAGTTAGATATTTTAGCTGCTATCTTTAGCCACTCCCTGAGGAGAAATCTGATGGCTCCACTACAGCTTTATGGCATGGGAAACCCACGCTGATCCAAACTGTCGGGTGAAAGGTCTCCTCTCTTTAGGGTTTTGTTTTGTTCTTAAATTAGAGGGCCGAAACTGGTAAAATGGGTGAGGGTCTGTTGCAGAGTCCTTAATGAATCATGTTGGTCTCTTAATGTTTAGGGTGTATATGCGAGACACCCGTATATGTGCCGCCCCTGGTTTCCTATGACACACATCGATTTCCTAGCGCCCATTCCCCTAATCCTTTGGGGAGGATGTTGTGCCCCCCAAATCCACCCACACGTTACACTACGTGCTGCCTGTGTTTTTCCTCATGAGTCTCTTGTTTCTAATGAGCACTTACTGGCATCTGATAGACATCGGGCTCATTGAGAAGTGTTTTAATTTTGTGGCAGTTAGTGATGTGAGTGCAGCTGAGAGAAGTGGCAGCCAGGGATGCTGGTGTCGGTACACAGTGTGTCACCTCAAAGTTGAAACTCATTGAGGATTAACCTTTATTGTCCAACCAGGTTATAATTAGTTGCACTTTTTACATTCCTTATTTGGCTATTTGTCCTGGGGGCCAAATTGGATGCCTGTTATCCGTGCCATTCCTATTATAAACAGTTATCTGTGCCATTCCTATTATAAACAGTTATCTGTGCATTTCCTATTATAAACAGTTATCCGTGCCATTCCTATTATAAACAGTTATCTGTTCCTTTCCTATTATAAACAGTTATCAGTGCCATTCCTATTACAAATAGTTATCTATGCTATTCCTATTATAAACAGTTATCAGTGCCATTCCTATTACAAATAGTTATCTGTGCCATTCCTATTATAAACAGTTACCAGTGCCATTCCTATTATTAACAGTACACAAAACCTTGAGGTTAAATATTTGATCAGCTCGAAATGAACAATAAATCAGTGTGGCCACTCACTCCCATGTGACATCTTGTGCTTTAATCCCCCTGCTCAAAGATGGCTGCATTATTAATCTAGTTTAAAAATATTTACTTTCATTCAATAAAGTTTCAAATCCCCGCAGGAGGTTCTCCCAGCAGCCTTTAAAAAACAAGGGGGGGGGGTGTAGATTGGTAGATTGGTAGATGTGGCCTTCACTATCTCACTTGATGGGTAAGTGTATATGTGCATGGGTGTGTATCATGTAGTGCTGTTGTATGTGTAGTGTTGTACAATGCAGTGATGTACAGGTAAGGAGCCTGTTATCCAGAATGCTTGGGACCTGGGGGGTTTTCCGGATAATGGATCTTTCAATAATTTGGATCTTCATACCTTTAGTCTACTAGAAAATCATTAAAACATTAAATAAACCCAATCGGCTGGTTTTGATTCCAAAAGGGATTAATTATATCTCAGTTTGGATCAAGTACAAGGTATCTGGATTATTTGGATAAAATGGAGTCTATGGGAGACAGCCTTTCCGTAATTCTGAGCTTTCTGTATAATGGGTTTCCAGATAACGGATCCCATAGGATGTATCAATCAGTAAGCCTGGCAGGGTTCTCTGTATTCATATTGGGATTAAATACCTGCAAGTTGTCTTATGATGGATGCAACTCTTAAATGTTTGCCTTTTTTAATTGGGCAGTGCAGGGATCACCTGACAGACCCTGGGAATGATGGGAGCAATAACAGGACGGACGCTGCTTCTGTATTATCTGATAGCAAAAGGGGAAGTTGTGCTCTCTGCTTTGTGAAACTGTAAAGAGTGGGTGCAGGGAGGGTGCAACACTGAATTCAAGCACATCTGTCTACCAGAGTCTGTTTGGCATACCCACATTTTCTGCTGTGCCCAGTACTAACAGCCTGGGGCTAGGCATTTCTACTAGTTATGGGTTTGGAACAAAAACAGACTTTGTGGCTATTATTTTGATGTCACTGTGCAACAGTTACAGCTCAGGGCCAGAACTAGGGATAGGCAGAAGAGGCTTTTATCTAGGGCACAACGGTGGGGGTGGGGTTGGTGGGTTTATACTTCTTCTGCCTGCCTTACTCTAGTTTCGGGACATCTCTCAATCACGCAACAACGTACACTCATACGTTAGGAGGTATGCTAATGTGTGTGCACAGTGTGGGGGAGACATTTTGGGACCAGTGCTTGCCTTGGGTGCCCACTACCCAAGCCCCAGCACTGCTTTTGTCAAACTACATCTTCCATCCCCCCCCTAATAGTCATTGGCTGTCAGAATTGTATTTCGGGGGCAACTCAAGAGTTGCAGGATAATGTAAAGTGTCACTGTCTTCATTTTGCTCTATGTATATGCTCACTTTTCCCTATACTCTCCATCTTGCCCTACTGTCTCCATCATGTCGTACTTTCTTATTCTTGCTTTTCTGTCTTCATCTTGCTTTCCTGTTTCCATTTTGCCCTACAGTCTCTACCTTGCCCTAATGTCTCCATCTTACTCTATTTTCTCCATCTTGTCCATCTGTATACATCTTGCACTTTCCATTTTGCCTTACTGTCTCCATTTTACTATATATTCTCCATCTTATCAGATTTTCTCCATCTTGCTCTACTGTCTCCCTCATGCCCTACTGTTTCCGTCTTGCTCTTCTGTCTCCATCTTTCTTCTCTGTCTTGATCTTCTGTCTCCATCTTGTCCTACTGTCTCCATACTGCCCTTTTGTCCCTACTTTATCCAATATCTCCTGCTTATTATCTACAACTCCTCAGGGTGCACACAGACCTCACTAGTTTCAGCCTTGGTGTGTGGGTGGGATAGAGAGAGCGGAAGATACAGTCTGGTCAACTATGACTCAAGGGCTTATTTGATTCGTATCTTTCTATTTATAATCCATGCAGGCTGATTGCAGGGAAGCAGAGTCAGCTCTTGCTTGTTCTGGGGATTCAATTATCTCTCCCTTCATTTGTAGTAATGATTAATGAGGAGAGTCCCTTGGAGGGATGTGCTTCACTCAGCTGCTAATTAGAGGAGCCTTTCTTGGGAATGGGTGCAAAATTTAATTCCACAGTGCTGGCAGGGACAGGGTTAATAGCAAAGTGCTAAATAGCATTTTAAGTTAGTTGGAGATGCTGGCCATAGACGCCAAGATCCGGTCGTACAAATCCTCGATTCGTACGATTTACGGACCGTGTGTGGAGTCTCCCGGCATTTGTTGAACTGTTCGCCAGCAGGCTTTCCTTCCATGGCAAAACTGATTCTCATACACCAACTTCCTACCTACTGCCAACAGCTGAAAAAGGGCAATTGTATTCAGATAGTTTGATGCCTTCCCCCAAATGTGTAATAAGCACCCATGGGTGATTTCACACACCCAGATTATTTCATTTAAGATTTATTTATTTGGGAGTCACTGTTTTATCCAAAAAACTACAATCAGCCTGGTGAGTCACCACTTCCAGCAAAGGCGTAGGTGCTAACAAGCTGCATAATCTACTCACTGCTCTGCTGCACCCACTTCTGCACTGTGCAAATCTTGTCTTCAGCAAGCAGAGAAGACGGGCACATTTTTTGGGAAACATGTAGTTACTATGCCAACAATGACTGTACAAGGGAACACTGCACATCATTTGCCTTGTAGTAGGCTAAGCTTGAGGATATCAGTACCACTATCATGTCATCAATAACGCAATATAATTGGGAACCCACAGCAAGGCCCATTGTTTGGTTACGGTTAAGAAAACATTTTCTATTGTTGGGAATAAAATGAGTTTAAAGCGGTTGTTCAACTTCCAAAACTTTTTTCAGTTGAATTGTTTTCAGATTGTTCACCATAAAAAAAAAAAATTTTAAATTGATTTCCATCTTTTATTTTTTACAGTTTTTCCAAAATGTATGTTTAAAGTTTAATGTTCCTGTCTCTTTCAGTTTCAGTTTGGCAGCTCAGTGATCCAGGAGCATTCTAAACTCTTACAAATTGCTACATTTAATTGATATTAGTTATTTAATTATATTAGTTGATACATTTCTCAGCAATATCTGTGGAATATTAGCAACCATTGCCTTTAATGAAACTCAGGAATTCTGCTCAACAAGGTTAAAGATAATAAATGTATCAAATAAATGTATCCATTTAAAACAGTTAAAGAGACGATGACCCTCCCCTTTCCAGACCCGGTCCTACATTGGCCCCCCAAATGGAAAAAAAGTTGTGCGCCGATGTATGCTCCCCGTTCGCCCATGCGCGCGGTGGGCCGGACGTTCACGCATGCGCGCGGTGGACCTGTCATGCGTGCAGTGAGTCTGCCACTTACACAGACACACAAGCTTTTGTGCATGCGCACGGGGCCCCCGAGCTTCAGAACCCGGTGGGCCCCAACTGCGCCAGTCCGACCCTGCAGCCACAAATAGAAAGTAATTGGAAAAAGTCTTTATTTCTGGCGAACAATCTAAAACCAACTCAAATGAAAAAAGTTCCGACCCCTTTAAGAGCAGAAGGAGCACCCGTGGGAACTGATAGGGCAATCGTGGATATTATTAGTATTAGGGTTAACTATTGAAAATACTGTATTATTTTTTGTGCATTTGCACTAGAATTTTTTTTATGGGGGTGGAGCTTGTGTGTGCTTGTGAAATAATGTCTGCTTTAGAAAGGGCTGAAATGTAGGTTGAGCCAGTAATAATGTTAAGCTGGCCACAGACGCAAAGATCCGAGTTAGTATTGCTGGGCAACTGTGTGTGGCATTATAACGTGGGGAGGTATGACTGGTTGGTATTGGGGAGCTCATTAATTTTTTTTTGTGTTGTGGGGGAATAGAAACTGTAGCACAATGGGGGGTTCCTTGCACTGCCGCTTTCTCACTCGGGTGGAGCGGGGCTTGGGGTGACAGAAACTGCTAGAAAAGTGACGCGCCAGCAGCTGTGTGTAAAGGAGCACTAAAAGGGAAGCGCTGACCCTGTGCACCTAGGCTCCGCTATCACACACCCGCACAGTGTGCCCGCTCACACTCCCATCCATAGGAGGCTGGCGGTCTCACTTGCACAGGCGGTCCAAAGCCCAGTCCATAGCATCAGCAGCACCCTCACTTACGCCAGAGCCCTTAGGGGTGGGATAGTGAAGGAGAGGGAGGAAGCCAACAGAAAACCAGGAAACGCTAGCGTGGTGCGTATGGTGCAGCACTGGCCCGACCCTTACTGTATGTTTGTATGTATATGTATGTAATGTATGCATACCCTTACAACAGCAAGTGTGGGCAGCACAGAGGTGTGACTGCAGCCTCTTCGGATCAGTAAGTAAGAGGCGAGTTGTTCCCTAGCAGAGCGCGCACAGGAGCGTGTGTTCTGCTGAAGATGTCCTAAAATGCATTTCTCACTCCTAGGCTTATATTCGAGTCAATACGTTTTACAAGTTTTTGTAGGTAAAATTAGGTACCTCGGCTTATACTTGGGTCGGCTTATACTCGAGTATATATACGGTAAATCTACATATTTCCATTTTGCCAATCCACAGGGAAAGTAAAAAAGAATGAATGTATAGAAGCCCACAGAGGGGCTGGAAATGCTGGCTTCAGCCTCATGCTCTTCATACAGAGCTAGGTATTATTTTAAATAATTTAAACCTTTTTCATATCGTTTTCCTATTTGGCTTGAAGACAAATAAATGTTACTTTGCTCTAATAAGTACTGGAATTAGATTAATTAAAGAAAAACAGGAAGGTGTTGCTGATAATAAGGGCTGTGATTGGCTCCTCAATGAGCTCAAGAAAAGCAGATTAAGATTCAGTAAGAGAAGTAAAATAATCTGAGTATTTGTTTTGTTTAGGGTCTTCTATCCATTTGTTCATGGCTGGAACAGGATTGCGTGGCTTTTATATTGCACTGAGCACTGATCTCTCCCCCGGCACATCCAGTGCTGCCCAACTCACAACTCACAATAGGATCCTAACGGAGAGTAAATTATAAATGAGAACATTTGGTGAATGAGAGCTGTATCTGTCTCGTAACATTTTCAGCTGCCCCTGGGGGGAGATTCTATGTTGCTGTGGGAATTTTTCTGAGGAGAACTTATTGTGTGGTCAGTACCTGTGGGGTGGCATATTGAAACTCACTATGAGGCCTGTGAAGAGAGTTGACAGTCACCAGGCTGCAGATTACACATTCTCTGCCATTTAGATAAAATGTGTTTCCTTTATTCATCTGATTTTATGTTATTCTATACAATGTATTGCTACTAGCGAATAATGATTTACTGCTTAATTGCTTTTTCTACTCATGTGTCTCTTTTTGCAAGGGGTGGTGTATATTCTGCTACTTGTGTGACTAGGGTTGAGATTTGTCTGGTTTTCAACCGGACATCCTGGTTTTTCGGGAGGGCTGTCCAGATGTAAACTGCCTGTCCAGTTTTCGAAATCAGGAAATCCAGACAGGTCTTTTAAATGAACGGAGTAGCGATCAACCAATCGGCGATTGCCGCGTTGTAACCCCGCCCTCGACATCACAGGCACAACTCATGTGACTTCTCTACTTTTTTGCATGAGGGAGTTTATTTCATGATACACATGTTTCTGTCTCACAGAGCTGTCAGCCCTCCGGTTTTTTGGGGGCGTTACCAAATTTTAGGCTCTGTCCCCTGGTTTCCTGTCACTTTTAAGAACTCCCCCAATTTTTGATGACTTTCTGTGATTTCTGATGATTTCCGGACAGCGGAATGACGTGCGCACGTGCAGTGAAAAATCATTGGCTTCAGGAAAGGTTCAGCACATGCGTGTGACGGCACATCTGCTGGATCTGCAAAAATTTCCATTTTTCCAGAATCCCCCGAGCTCCAATTCTTTGCATGTGGAAGTGTATTTCCTGGTACCCATGTGATGGTCTCTACTTCCTTTGCATATGGGGAGTGTGTTTCCCGAGACCAATGTGATAGTGTGCTGTATAACCAAAAAAAAGTGTGGAACACCCCTTATAACTCCATGTTACAGAGCCCACCAACATAACCATCATTCAATGTGCTTGTGTGTGTCACATGGTTTTAACTGAATCAGTGAGGGCAAAACCCACCTAGATATGCATGTAGTATCAATTGCCATGGAATATGTTGGTGTTACTATTATTATTATTAATAATAATAATAATAGAGATGCACCAAATCCCGGACTTTGTTCAGGATTTTGCAGAATATGGCCATTTTTGCAGGATTAGGGTTTGGCCAAATCCAAAAACCTTACGGAACTGACTCCAAACCCTATATAATGGAAAAAATTTGTGATGCACATTTCGGACATACATAAATTTTTCTGCTCGTGTGTTGGCAAGTTCCCACCCAACACAAGGGTTTCAATTTAGTTCAGTATTCGCCACAATAATACCCAAGGATACAGGGATTCGATGAAACCCAGAAAAGAAGGATTTGGTGCACCCCTATTATTATTAATAATAAAAATAATATTATTTTTAGGTATGTGGAATCTGAAATAAAATTACAAGCAGTAATTATTCCATACTATTTAAATGTAATGTGACCTTTATGAATAATAATAATAAGCCCCAGATACAGCTTGTGATGCAACATCACTGCTGGTGGTGAAGGCAGGAAATAAACAAATATTTTCATTTACTTGGAAGACTGCAGCCTGAGGCCCCCCACCATGGGAATACTTAATCTCTGAAATATTGAACACTTAGGATATATATATTTACTCTGTTGTGCTTCATCCAATTGCAAAGTAATGAGTCCCTCCTGGGGCAGGCGCTAAATGAAATTTTAATATGTCCAATAAATAACATTTACTTGCTGTTTTTTCTAGGGCTGTGGATTCAGTTCATCCTTAAACTCTGAACCCCCAGTTTATGGTACTTTCGACTCCAACACCTCTGTTTTTAAATAAACAGTAATACCAAAAAATTAAAGTATATCAAAGTAAATAAAATATAATGTACTGTTGCCCTGCACTGGTAAAACTGGCGTGTTTGCTTCAGAAACACAACTATAGTTTATATAAACAAGCTGCTGTGTAGCAATTGCGGCAACCATTCAAATCGTAAGGGCAGAGACACACATGGAGATTCGGGGAGATTAGTTATATCTGATTTGGTTGTTTTCAGTGCTTGTATACTCCAGATGAAAATGATGTATACATGTCAGGTTGCATGAGTGTTCAGCTGGACTTCACACTAGTGAAACAGCCACACACTGGACTTACAGCAGAGAAGTACTTTATTTTGATTATTATATGTGAAATAGGCCATTGTGTATTGTATTTTTTATAGCAATTTAAAGTTGTTAGGAGTCAGAACATTTTTGGTGACTCCAACTCCAGATACCCAAAATTTCCTTCAACTCTGACTCCACAGCTCTGGTTTTTGCTTAAATAGTGTCACATAATAAGTTAGGGTTTATTGTGTGCCCGGAGATTCCTTCTCTATATATGTATATATAGTGCCACTGCCCTATTACTTGCCACAGTTTACTAGCCTGTGTGTAATTGAACAATACCTGTACTAGTTCTATGGAAGTCTATGATGGATGTTTTAGCTAAAGCAATAACAGTAAAGGCTAACCCCACTCTGCTGTCTCTGGTTTGATGTTGTAGCACTTAATGCCATGGTTATTAATAGGGAAGTTACATAAACAAATGTTGGAATGCCATAAAAAAAGTAGCTGCCTTATCATTCACAGACAACTAGTATCATTTTGAGCATTACTGTACATCCACAGGATCCAGAAACTAGATGCATAATTGTGTTAGTACTATATAGGAAATAATATATGCTCTAGTATCACTCATGTATTATAAGGGATAATCTACCCCCCAACTGTAAATGATAAGGATTTTAGAAGTGAGGGATATTGTTATGATATAAAGACACAAAGCTGCAGGCAGGGTTACACAGGTAACTCTAAGGTGACATATCTAATATAAGTAATTCAAAAAATTACGTGATGAAAACATCACATCCTCGTATTTTACAACCAATTGTAATTGATGACAGCACAAAACACTAAAAGGGTATTATGCAAAAGGTATTATTCTTTAGACTCTCAAGCCTTGATGATAGTTGGCATCTAACAATAACTGGCTGCGGTCGAAATGCTCACACACTTTTAGTTCATTCTATGGCTGGGTTGGAAGTTGGCACAGATTTATGGTCATGGGTCTAGTACCTGCGCTGATCAAGCCAACCTGTAACTACCAGGTACAGAGGTTACCATGGAGAGCAGCTGTTTAGGAAGAGGTTAGATATTTTTTGAATCTTGGTAACTGATGCAAAGGGAACATGTCCATTCTAAGGGGCTTTTGTGGCCCCAGTTTGCTCCCCACCTCAGAGTGTCCGATTCAGTGCAGGATGATTAAGCGCCTAATCCTCTATTTCCTTACAGTCGTGGCAAATTAGTTGCCCATTGTTTTTTTCATCACCTCTATAAAATTAAAAGTGCTGTTGCCATGACAACATTGACACATTAGCTTGGGGACCCGTAACCTGGGGCAGCAAAGATAATGATTTAACAGCTGCTCTGTGCAGAGTTTAATCCTTTATGTGCCGAGAAAGACCTTTTGTATTGGTTGGGTGGGTGGGTGACTTGTCCTGCAATTCGGGTTTAATCCATGACCTTCCTGGGCCCCACAGCAAAAGCTTTTTAGGGCCATTTTGGTGATGTAAATCTGCAAATGTCCCATCAGGCCCTTTATACACCTGGGGTGTCAGGTGGTAGTACAAAATGTGATGTGATGTTTGGGCAACAAGAAGTTAAGGAGAACATTGCAGAAAGCGCACAAATGTATTAACCTTTTCCCAAAGGAGGTGCTCAGGGCTAATACTTTCTCTTTAATTCTGTATCCAGGCAACGGAAGGATCTGCAAATGTTTGGAAATAGAAAGGTGGGTTGCTGTGCAGCTGTGATTGCGGAGTGGGGAGCAGAGTGTGGCATCAGTTATACAGTGGAATCTGGAGATTCCCCAGTGCTTTAGATAACACTTGGGTAGTGCCATCAGCAATGCAATTGTGGGCCTGGCAGCCTTCAGAATTAACCAGTTCACTACTGAAGAGAAAGGTGCTGTGTGACATCTATGGGGTCAATCACCTTTGAATTCATAGTTGGTATTCTGTAGATCATGCTATTCCAAGGTGACTTGCAGTTGGTCTGGATTGTCTGTAGCTCAGTGTAAACTCTGCTAATAAAGAAACATAGGTGGGCATTTGGAAAGCCTTTCGATAATAGGACTATAATTGGGTGCAGTGAAAAGAGGATTGTGTTCTGTCTACCTCTGCATCTGCACTTCAGGGATATTTGCTTAGTACCAGAGGACACATTAATGTTCCTGTAAATTGAGTTTCAGATCGATGCCTTAGGAAGCCCCCCTGGCAGCTGATGATGGATACATCTGTTTATTGTAAGAGGCTCCTCCCCCCATCCACACCTGAATCATAATAAGGAGGAATAACCATCAGTAATTAACAGAGGATCAGTCTGGTAGACAAAATGTAAAATTATGTCTACAATACAAATTTGCAGTGCATGCTATGCTAGGAGTTGTAGTCTAACAGTTTTTTTCCAGTGGGACCAATTAAAATTCCAAATATTGGTTTTCAGAGTCACAAAAACGTTGGGGTTCCCAACTCCTGTATCTCACTCTTTACGGCTTGTCAGTAATAAGAATCATCCATTACTCAAATTACATATTAAAAAATTAGGCCATGCCCAAGTATGCCGTGCTTCTAAACCGCTCTAGACCGTGCCTGCTTTCTTGAAAGACGCACACCTTTTTGGACTTAGTCCATTAAACCATACCCCTGAATTGTCACACACTTGCTTACTATTGAATACCATCCCATTTTTTTTACTAGAAAGGAGTCCTACCTGTCCCACCCGACTGATGGTGATCCTGACCATGAACAATTCCACTATAAAAATGGCCATTATCAAGGTAGAAAGTACAGGTAATGCTGGAACTTGTAGTTTTATCAACAGTTGGAGACAAAGTTGCAAACAGTACAGTGATGGCTTTATTTCTAAACAGGTTCCTTATGGCAAGTTTCCCCTCTTTAATATAAGCACTTGTTTGGGTCGGCGACAGTGTGAGATCTATTGGTGAAATTCTACTGAAATTCTGCTTAGTTGCCGCAACCAGGGCTCAAAGGGTTAAATTTCATTGGAAATGTTAAGATTGGATTTCCTGGTATGCAGGATAAAACATCTTGACCCTTAAATCTAATTTCATTCTTTGTGCTGTCATATTTAACCTCTCGATCTCCAGCAACAAAATTCTATGAACAGAAAGCAACTGAAAAAACAATTAGAAAGCGACTTAAAGTTGCATGCACATGTGTGCTGAGCAGGTGCTAGTGGGCAGAAGATATCAGTGTGTATCTGACGTGGTCACAACCAAGAGAGTTCAGGGGTTTCCATGGTGCAGAGCTCTGAGATAATCCATGAGGATTCCATTATGGGGCTCCTGGAAGTGACACAACCTATTAATAAGCTGTTTATGTACCGTGAGAGTCCATAGCCGCCGGATATATCTGTGTGTTTAGAATATTTCCCATTATTAGAAACACATTGATCCGGAACAGAAACAACATGCAGGGACTTTAGAAGTGACCGAGCATCAAGATGCACAAGACTCCACAGGTGAAAGTGATCCAGTCCTGTCTGAATTTCCCTTCACTCTAAATGGGAACGTGAACTAAAGTCTCAAAAAGACCTGGGATTGAAGACCTGCTGACCTGTATTTTTGGCCACCCCTTTGCATGCATACTTTGCTCCACCTCCAGCAGGGTTATAAATATGGGTGGCACAATTCAGGAGGGTAACAGGTTTGTTATTATGACCATTGTGTTTTTTTATCCCAAATACACAGTGCCCAGATTCCCCAAATCCCTCTCCATTGGCCCCTTTAAGAATTGCCTTATTTCCAGATACTCACCCACTCACTGCATTTGATTTTGACTGCATTTGAGGGCCAAGTGGCTGGGCATTAGTCATCTTTGATGTGGGCTTTCCCTTTCATCTTCAAGGGCCCGCAGAAAAGTGCGATGAAGATCAATGAACTTGGAGCAGTTACAAGGGAATAGTGATCAGCTGAGGGCATTTGTGAGCCAATGTAAAAATATTGGGGGGAGGTGGAGTGATATGGAGTCTGACTTCAGGGATAAAATAGCAACAGATATTTAGTTGTGTAGAATACTGGAAATGGGACCAAGGGCTGCACCAATTCAATTATACCATGCAAACTGAGCCAGGCTGGCAATCTATAAGTTCTGACGAATACCAGAGGGACTTCTGTTGCATGTCATGGACAGTCGCTAGTTATTTGACCGGTGGGGGGGGGGGGGTGTTTGGGTGTCTGTGTATTTGAAATGCTAGGGCCTACCTTGAATCTCAGTCCAAACCTGATGTGACCCATACACATAGAATGATGGGTAAGAGGGATGGAGACGTAGCAGAGTCCTATGGTGGTGAAGCAGATTATGGTTAATATCTGGTATCTGGGTGTTGGTTCTGCTCTGGGGGGAATGTGTTGGTCTGTACACCAGGAGCACACAGAGTTTGGACATGCTTGCACCTTTACAGCTGCTGAGAGATGGCTATATGTGAGTTCTATAAACACAGGGGGGCCCCCCTCCTTTGAGTTGGGGCCTTTCCAAGCCACTGGTGGGAGCAGCTGTTTTGTTGCCGACATCAGAATGAAATGTATTTGTCTGTTATTGATTAATAGGAGGTGAATCAGGGTTAGTGCAGGTCTCGTCACAAAAATGTTGTCTCTCTGCTCGCTGTTTATCCTTCCTGCCGCCCTTTCAGGGAGCAACCGAACCATCACCAAAAAAGGCCAAAATGTGATCACAGGGGCAGCGACCCAGTATCTGAAGTTCTTTAACATCTAAAAATGGATCTCAGGAAGCGCCTGTGGGTCTGAGGAACTGTTTGATGCCATGCGATGAGTCTCCTGTCTGTGCAGTCAAGCCTGGCCAAGCAAGGAGAAGATTTCATTAGAATTTGATAGTACCCCATTTAAAAAAAAAAAATGAGTGCCCAATGATATACTAATATAATTCAGCGCATCTATTAGTATAGATGCGCTGAATGCAATGAGAAGCAGTCCTGCCCTACTTAATGGCTGAGATTCTAGCTATCTGTATAACAGAGCATTCTGTCACAGTGGCACAGATTCTATCTGATACCCATTGTAAGCAGCAGTCCTGTCCTACTTTACGGCTGAGATTCTAGCTATCTGTATAACAGAGCATTCTGGTCCTGATAGGTTTTCCTGTCTCCTGCTCTGTTCTGCTGGAGTTATTATTTCTGTTGTGCCATTTACCAGTGCAGAGAGGCACACAGATGTGCACCCAACGCTTCAACGCAGCGGAGTAGTGTAAGTGTGGCCCTTCTATTGACTTTAATACTCTGCCTGTGTGTGCCCTGCTCTGCCTGTGGAACATAAGCCTGGTATTTGTTCTGAGGGTTTGTTAGCAATTGAAAATTAGTATTAGGGGCACCTAAGGTCTTTAATCATGTGCTGTGTGTGTGTGTGGGGGGGGGGGTGCTGCGTTATCCACAGGGGAGGATGAGGCATATGGATTTAAGGCTATGTCTTAATATGACTTACATTTTTCACATATGAGTGATATTCCTGCTGTGAGCACCAACCATTTGTTTTTTTTGGTGTGTTACCAACATTATAAGAAAAAAAGGGAGCTGTGTGTCACATGCTTGATGTTAGGCACAGTGCTGTCCCTCAGTGATAATCACATGCAGTGATTGTAACTGGGAATAATTAAGAAAGTGGTATGTATGTACAACAAAATGAGTTTATCTGCTGCGAAAAATAACGGTTTTCTGCCATTGCAGAATGCTGCCTTTCTAACCCTTTTTCCATGAGGTCAAATCTGTGCATATTCACATAATAATAACAGACCCAAAAAAAGCAGCAAGAAAAAATAGCCCCATAAGGCATGTCACCGCCATGTGTCTGCTAAGAAAGCCTATAATAACGTTGGTTTATTTGAGAGAAAAATTAAACCCATTTAGGGTAAAAGGACTTCAAACAACAGTCTCATGGGCATCAGCAGGAACAGTATCAAAAGGGAAGTTTATTTGGAGTGTGACTGGAGTCTAATTTGAAATTTATTCTTGTTTATCATATCATTTCTGGCTGGAGGGCTACAAATAACACTGATCTGTTTTAATCACATTTGAAATGAGTCTCTTCCAGACAAAGCTCAGAGGCTGTGATATTGTAGCAGTGGGATCTTTAGAGCTATGCCACACAGTGCTACTTGTAGCAAACTACACAACACTAGAAAATACCCTGCGTTAGGAAATACTGAGTATTGTCTCGTCTAAAGCACACATAGGGGCAAATTTACTAAAGTTCGAAGTGAATTGGCCAGAGTGACGTCATTTAGTTACTTCGCCGATTTACTAACGGGCGCTGGCATTTTACTGAACGTTACCTGTTCCTCTCAGACAGGCGAAGTGCAATGGAATGTATAGGGCTTCTTCAATTTTTAGTTGAAAAATTTTCTAAGTCCCAAAAAACACTGGTGTCTTATACTTTTAAGGCTGCAAAAGTCTGTAAAAATTTTTTTGGGTACCCAAGCTCCCCCATACATTTCCTACCATATGGTTCATAAACTATACACTGGGCACATGTGTAGGACATTATAATAACTCTATTTCATTGTATTAAGGTTTCCCTGGGCTTGTGTAGTGTAATGTATTTGCTGCAATATATACGTCCATTCAACTTTAACTTCCCGCCGTATGCAAATTAGCCAACGCTAGCGCAACTTTGCTTCGCTTGGCGCAGTAACGCTAGCGCAACTTCAACAGAGTTTAGCGCCCTGGCCGCAAGTTCGGATTTTAGTGAATTAGCGTTGTCCTGGCGAATATACTTCTGGCGAAGTGTTGCGATGCGAGCGAAGCCGTCACTGGCAAATTTACGGAGGTTAGTGAATTTGCCCCATAGTGTCTTAGCTAAGACCATTATCAGTATTGTCTATTTTGTAGCCACAACCAAGTAGCTCTGTGTGTCATTTTCCTAATGGTGGCCAGACAGACCGAGTCTGCAGCTTATTGGCCCATTTGTGGGGCCATCTGATGGGCTTCCCCGATAGATATCTGGCCAAATCGTGGCCGCATCTGTTCATTGATGCAGTCCCGCAATCCGACTGCCCTCAATGGGGGCATATCAGGGAGAGATCTGCTCGTTTGGCAACATCGCCAAACGAGCGGATCTCTACATGTATGGCCACCTTTAGTCTGACTTGGGGGTTGGCAGTGACATCAAGTTGAACCCATGGTTGGCATACATGAATATTCTGTGACCCAGTGGTAGCAGGATTGTATCTCAGAGGCACTTAAGCAAATACCTAAGTGTCTGCATCATTTGTTTTTCTGTGATAGCATTGATGGCATCTGTGGAATGGATAGAAATAGCCTGGCACGCACTTCTCAGGTTGGACTGATAATACTGCAGTGCTAATTAAAGTGTCTAGTGTCTCACTGCTGGGAACCTATCACATGATCTTGTGCTATACTCACAGTAGCAGCAGAGGTATCTGTGCAGGGTATGTTTCGGCTGTACAGGCATGTAATGTGTAGGAAGTGCCAACCAGACTGAGCCGTTATATAGGATGTGCCAACCAGGCTGGGTATATAGCAAGTTTAGAGCTTGTATGTGGTCATTTAAGCTTCATATTTAATTCTCACTCTATGCTTGAGATGCAGATTCCCTTCCCCTTTGTGTGTAGGCTGACATAAGTGTATTCTAGTCTAACCCACTGCTTGAGTTACAGATTCCCTGTCCCTTTGTGAGTAAACTGACTTCAGAGTGTTCTAGTCTAACCCACTACTTGAGTTAAGCTGGTAATACACTGCCTTCAGTGTTGGCAGCTTGTCGGTCAGTTTATTGGCCCATCTATGTGTCTGAAAATAATCAAGATGTCTATTGCCAGGTTATAAAACAGGAAACTTATGTGAAAGATCATCATCTGATTGTTGGCTTTTGAGCCAAAAAATGTAATCAGCCAATTTGGCCCACCATGTGGGTGGCAAAATATTGCCAATATCATCAAATGAGTAGATGTTCCAGTGTGCCCAGCTTTACAGTCTCACATACATATAGAAACGGATCCACACACACTCAAGTTAATGTAGTCGGGGAGTATCCCCTTTTATTTTTCCACCAAACATTCAACGTTTCGGGGGGGAAGACCCTCCCGAAGACCCTCCCTTGTTCCCCCCCAAAACGTTGAATGTTTGGTGGCTAAATAAAAGGGGATACTCCCCGACTACATTAACTTGAGTGTTTGTGGTTCCATTTCTATGCGTATGTGTTGCTGGGGGACCCTGCCGGGTCAATGGAAGAGTGCACCACCATTACAGGACTAGTGAACTACAGGTGTGCGGTAGGAAAAATTACATTGCAGCTTTACAGTCTCCCTGAAATTCAATGTATAAGCTGCTATCATTTTTGGAGAACACAAGTGAGCACAGAGGAAGACTTATCTGGGCAGTGAATATTTGTATGCTTGCCCTGGCGCTGATACTGGGTGGGCCGGCAATGTAACACTTTACTTATTTGCTTTGGCAGTTGATAGTGAAGCCGTGGCACAGCTATAAAGGCTCCATGGATTCACTTTCTAATTGATTCCGTATTGCTTGTTGCTGGAGTCTTTTTTATTGCTGCGTGGGCTGAATTCATTTGCTGCTTTACATACTTAGTCTCTCACAGAAATAGATCTAGGCACTTGGCACTGTGGGTGAGCTTGCACACGGGTTATAACCAAGCCCATGTCTAAAGCGGCCCTGGCATGGGCCGGTTTGGAGCATTCCAATTGGCACTCAGCTGTCAGTCTCTGCTTTTAATATCACCCACGAGAAAGCCGTTACTAAGTGGAATGTGATGGGGGTGTAACCAGAATCAAACTCAGAGCCTGTTCTTCTCCCTGTAGCACTTGTGCTTCTGAACTGAACTAGAGAATCAGTGATGCAGAATGGAAATCATTCCGCCATGTTTTTACTGCATCACAATGGTCTTCATGGGCCCCATTGCTTATATGAAGTAGAATTTTCTGACGTACAGACCATCAGCTGTTGTTGAAGTATGGTGCCCATCACCAGCTACCCACAGTCAGCTATCACAATCTCGTCCTAATTGTCTCCATATTTCCCAGATGTCCCCACCTTATTCCACTGCCTCCATCTCGCCTTATTATTCTGGCTAGCCCAGTCATCCCTGTTTGTACCTCCCAAGGCTCTGATACATAAGATGACAGCCCCTTGGAGGAGAACAGCCTTTCTCAGGCCTGTGGCAGGGGTCTCAGTACTAGCTTTCCTGTAGGGGATAAACAGCACAATGTCTTCTTAGCAACAGAAATTAGAATCAGCTTGTCTGTACTGATGTGTGCGGCGTTAGTAAGGGAATTTTATGAATATTGAGCCAAATAATCTGAGATCTCTTCTCCTATGTATGCAGCTGGCTTCCAACATCCTCATCTTCTCCTGCACAAACATTGTGGGGATCTGCACGCACTACCCTGCAGAGGTTTCCCAAAGACAAGCATTCCAAGAGACCCGAGAGTGTATTCAAGCCCGACTGCACTCACAGAGCGAGAACCAGCAACAGGTAGGGCCCATGGCCAATCACGACAACAACTTCCATCATGTCTCACTGTTAACACTCATATAATGCCTCAGACACCCCAGATAACAAGGATGGCCACTTTCTGAGTGTAGTCTTTACCAAAAATCTGTCTCTTTCTGATTTTAACAGTGACCCCTTTCCCCCTTTGTGATCATCCTCTGTTTATAATTTCTGTCTCACACTCTCCTTCCCCCACCTACTCCTTCACTTACTGTCCTAATTCGAAATACTCGAATACATAGTTCATCATATAGACCTCCCAGCCTTAGCTCATCTCTCAGGTCCATTCTCTCCTCCATCAGGGATATGTCTTATCCGGATATCCTAGTTAGTGAGTACCAGTAAACCCCCGATTCTCTAAAGAATCGTTAATGAAAGAATGGTAACAACAGTGAGGCAGCAAAATGCGATGGGTGCTGATTCACTCGGCATCCCCAGGCAGCAACTGGCGACGCTAATTTGTGGGGATGTAGAGTGAATCTGTGCCTATTGCTTGTTATTACCTATCTGCTATTAGAATTCTTAAATTTTGAGTTTATTGGTAGTAAAGTGTTACTGAAAAATTTCTTTATAAACAACATTTTTTGTGAAAATGTTCTCCTGTCCTTGAATGAGTTCTCCCTGGTGAGCTGTACTTAAAATCTTGACTTTAACATCAGATGAATGCTGCACTCTTGAAAATGCAACATAAAGTTGACCATGACCAAACACAGGCTCAGATAGGTAAATGCCGACTTTATCCAATGTTTGTCCTTGTGATTTGTTGATTGTCATGGCAAATGCAGCCTTAATGGGGAATTGTCGTCGTTTAAGTTTAAAAGGTAATTCCTGGTCAGAACTGGTAAGGTCAATTCTGGGAATCAAAACAGTATCACCGCTATGGGATCCTGTAAGCACTTCTGCCTTGATAACATTTTGTCTCATGCTCTTCACAACCAACCGTGTACCGTTACATAAACCTTGCTTAGTGTTAGGGTAGGGGCACACGGCGCGATTTCGCCGCGATTCTGCGCTGGGCGAGTTGTCGCTGCGTTTTTTAAGCCGAAATAGCTTTGCTAACTTTGGCGCTGGCGTCAATGCAAATCGCGGCGAAATCGCTGCGCTAATTCACACGCGGCGATTCTTTTCTACTGTCGCCCGGAAACGCTCAGCGAGGCAACTTCGGACGACAATAGAAAACGAATCGCCGCGTGTGAATTAGCGCAGCGATTTTGCCGCGATTTGCATTGACGCCAGCGCCAAAGTTAGCAAAGCTATTTCGGCTTAAAAAACGCAGCGACAACTCGCTTAGCGCAGAATCGCGGCGAAATCGCGCCGTGTGCCCCTACCCTTAAGGTTTCTTAACAGCATGACTATTGTTCCTACTTTGAGTATAAGATTGTGTTGTGGTAATCCAGCATTGTTGATAGTGTTTAAATATTCTAATGGGAAGTTAAGTTTCTCACTTTCGTCTTCAGAATCAATACAGTCAGTACTCAGAAAGACACAGCTTTGTCCAGGAAGTAATGCAATCACTTGGTTGTTTATCATGTCAACATCAATATTTTTTGGAGATAATATAGCCCGTTTTGCTAAAAATGGCCACCCACGCAGGTACGCAACCGGTTCCCCTCCTAGAGTGACGCTAGCGCCGCCATTAGACAAACTTGCAAAGGAGTAGCAAGATGGCCGACGCTTATACAGACTTTAGTGGGCGGATGACAAACTCGCAGAGGAGTAGCAAGATGGCCGACGCTTATACAGACTTTAGTGGGCGGATTTGGCAGTGGGCGGATGACAAAGTCGCAGAGGAGTAGCAAGATGGCCGACGCTTATACAGACTTTCGTGCAGGTACGCAACCGGTTCCCCTCCTAGAGTGACGCTAGCGCCGCCATTAGACAAACTTGCAAAGGAGTAGCAAGATGGCCGATGCTTATACAGACTTTAGTGGGCGGATGACAAACTCGCAGAGGAGTAGCAAGATGGCCGACGCTTATACAGACTTTAGTGGGCGGATTTGGCAGTGGGCGGATGACAAAGTCGCAGAGGAGTAGCAAGATGGCCGACGCTTATACAGACTTTCGTGCAGGTACGCAACCGGTTCCCCTAGTGTGACGGTGAGCGCATCTGCCTCCCTAGATCCTAACCTTCCAGCGGTCGCCGCCTGAGTGAGCAGGAAAGAAGAGGCGGCGGGAGGCAGAAGGAGACGGTGAGCGCATCTGCCTCCCTAGATCCTAACCTTCCAGCGCATCTGCCTCCCCGATCCTAACCTGTTCTGATCCTAACCTTCCAGCACATCTGCTAATCGAAGGCCGCATCTATGTCTTTCGGCTGAAGTTGCGCGCGCATCTCATAGATCCTAACCGAAGTTGCGTGCGCATCTGCCTCCCCTCCACTCGGGACATAGATAGGCCTTCGGTTAGTATATAGGATAACCTTATTCTATCCATAACCACTGTCTCATTTGCACCCTTACAGGCTAAGCATGTTCATGCTCAAAACCCACATCCCTGAATGAACTCAAAAATGAGATTCTTACTCTATTATAAGAGATTTGCAGAACGCAACCTGGTTTTATCCATCATAAATTTTGAATGTAATGCTTCAATTCTGCCTTATCAAAGGCCAAGCAAGAGTACTACAGTACTCTCATAAACAATAACAAATCCAATTCACAATTCACAACAGTTTTCTCTGTTCAATACCCTTCTGCATCCCTCATCAACAATATCACACACACAGTCCTTGGCACCTAAAGGAGAACTAAACCCTAAAAATGAATATGGTTAAACATGCCATATTTTATATAATGAACTTATTGCACCAGTTTCAGCTTCTCAATAGCAGCAATGATCCAGGACTTCAAACTTGTCACAGGGGGGTCACCATCTTGGAAAGTGTCTGCGACACTCACATGCTCAGTGGGTTCTGAGCAGCTTGAGAAGTAAGCTTAGGGGTTGTTGCAAATTATCAAGCAAAAAATGAGGTTGGCCTGTAATATAAGCTGTTGCTACAGGGCTGATTATTAAATTCTGATGCTAGTTGCACTGGTTTCTGTGCTGCCATGTAGTAATTATCTGTATTAATTTCTAATCAGCCTCATAGTGTGACATTTATATTCTGTGTGCTGTATATTGTGAGTAGGTTCCTAAGGTCAGTAAGGGACAGCAGCACAGAGCGAAGTGAATCAGCAGAAAAGAAGATGGGGAGCTACTGGGGCATCTTCAGAGGCACAAATCTTCCCTGCTAAAGGTCTGTGGTTGCCTTGGGCTGGTACAGCGCTACGAAATATGTTGGCACTATATTAATATATGTTAATAGAAGTACAGAACCCCAAAACCTGATAAACAAAATGTCTTGCCTACTTCTTTAGTTAAGCTTTAGTTCTCATTTAAGGTCCCCATACACAGGCCGATATAAACTGGTGACAGATTAAGTTGGCAGCTTATTGGACAGTGTATGGGGCCCCCCATATGGGCTTCCCTAATAGATATCTGGCCAGATATCGATCATGCAGGTTTAAAAATCCCATCAGCAGAAGGACCTCAACAGTTCGTCGATGCGGTCCACAATTTGACTGCCCGTATTCTCCTCATTGTGATCTGATTGTTGGGCCCTAGGGCGAAGCACCCCTGGCCCTAGGGCCCGCAATCGGATCAGCCCGATATTGCCCACTTCAAGATGGGCATATTGGGGAGGGATCCGCTTGCCTGGCGACCTTGCCAAACAAGCAGATTTCAGTATGTATGGCTACCTTTACTCACTGTGCTGCTGAGCTTACTCCAGCTCTTATTCATATCTTCAATTCTTAAAGGGGTTGTTCATCTTCAAACACTTTTTTCTTAACTTTAGTTGGTTTCAGATAAATCACCAGAAATAAAGACTTTTTTCAATTACTTTCCATTTTCTATTTGTGACAGTTTTTCTAATATTGAAGTGTAAAGTTGAATTTTTCACCTAAACTAAATTTGTGAGCAGGGGGTTCAACGGCTCTTATACTGTTCTAAATTGATACATTTAGTTGATAGATTTGTTAATTTTGCAGAGCAGAATGTTATCTGAGCAGAATCTCTGAGCTTCATTTAAGGCAGCTGTTTGATACAATAGTTGCTAATATTCCACAGATACTGCTGAGAGATGTATCAACTAAAAGTATCAATTGGATGTATCAACTTGTAACAGTTCAGATGCTCCTGGCTCACTGAGCTGCCTGACTGAAAGGACCATTAACTTTACACTTCAATTTTGGGAAAACTGTAAAAAATAAAAGATGGAAAGTAATTGATAATGTTAAAAAGTGTTTGGAAGGTAAACAACCCCTTTAACTGCCCTCTGGAACCCTCACTGTTAAAAGTAGGGATGCACCGAATACAGGATTTGGTTCGGGATTCGGCCAGGATTTGGCCTTTTTCAGCAGGTTTTGGATTCGGCCTTATCCTTGTGACTGGCTGAACCAAATCCTAATTTGCATTTGTAAATTAGGGGTGGGTAGGGAAATAATGTGACTTTTCATCACTTTTTCCTTCCTTGCCCCTAATTTGAATATGCAAATTAGGATTCAGATTTGGTTCGGTAATCGGCCAAATGTTTCATCAAGGATTCGGCCGAATCTTTCATCAAGGATTCGGCCGAATCTTTCATCAAGGATTCGGCCGAATCTTTCATCAAGGATTCGGCCGAATCCCAAATAGTGGATTCTGTGCATCCCTAGTTAAAGGGCCACACTTGACCTAGCATGTCTCTCCTAATACCGTCCTGTCTTCCATCTACTGCTTGCCTCCTGGCTCCTGTGTTGTTTTCTACAATAAGTTGCCTTGAAGCTTTGCACTTTCCACAATAAAATACTGAAGGGAGCACCCTACTGAAAGTGCCTTGTATGCCAGTGAGTGCCAACCCCTCAGTCATTGAGCATAGTTGAGAAGTTAAGTCCTAGTGCCTTACAAGTGCTCATTAACCCTGTCACCTCAGCATGTTGTCTGGCGGTACAACTCTGACCATGTTGATACCACTGTCAAAACTTGTCACTTTTTCTTTTGAATCCTATTCTAACTAGACAACTGTAACCTTCTACTAACTGGCCTCCCAAACTCCCATCTTGACATTCTAGCCATCAGAAAGGCAGATCGGGGAGATTAGTAGCATGAAGAGATTAGTAGCATAAAGAGATTAGTAGCACGAAGAAGAATAAAAAGCAAAATAACTCATAAAACCACAAACAAACAAAAAATGAAGACCAATTGTAAATTGTAATTGAGAATAGTTCTCTCTACATCGTACTAAAAGTTAACTGTACATTGTATTTATTTGTTTATGTCATTGTAATGCCATCTGTTTGTTCTATTTATTTATTGTTCTGCTGTACTGAGAATATACATACATACAAAGGACATTTCTCTATCAAATGATAATCCTGCCATTTTCTAATACTCTATATTTCTACCCTCCTGCACCAACTATGCCCCGCCCACCCCATTGTCAGCATTGTGCTGCAGTGATTAGCACTTCTGCCTTCCAGTGAAGGTTTAATTCCAGCCATACATACACAAACATATAAGTTCCTGTCATGTAAACCCGGTGTGGGGCATGGTCTCATAGTGTTTCCTTTACTCATTGTACCCCAGGAGCGACTCTTGTTGTCCGTGCTTCCACGACATGTTGCTATGGAGATGAAGGCCGACATTAACGCCAAGCAGGAAGACATGATGTTCCACAAGATTTACATCCAGAAGCATGACAATGTGAGGTAGGTATCCCTTGGTGGGAGACAGAGCTCCATGGCAACACCTAGAATAAGTCTCACTGCCACTGCTGATCCGACTTCTAGAGACTCTGTGAGACAATATTAAAAGGGAAGCTCAACTAATGAGGTAACTGTTGGGGGCAGATTTATCAAGGGTCGAAGTGAATTCGAGGGAATTTTCTAAATAAAAAAATTTGAAATTCAAAGTAATTTTTTGGATACTTCCACCATCGAATAGGATACTACGACTTTGACTTCGATTCAAAGTAAAATCGTTTGAATATTCGACCATTTGATAATCTAAGTACTGTCTCTTTAAAGAAACTTCGACTTCAATACTTCGCCAAATTAAACCTGCTGAAGTGCTATGTTAGCCTATGGGGATATTCTAGAGCAGTTTTCTACGCATTTTGAAGTCGAAGAAAAATCGTTTGATCGATGGATGAAATCCTTTGAATCGTTCGATTCGATATTCGAAGTCAAAGTATAGCCATTTGATGGTCGAAATTCGCCTTCCTCCTCTGCCACTTTCAAATGGGGGATACTAACCCTGGTAGCCAAACTATTTATTGTAAAGTTTCAATTATGTATTTTTTTTTAATTACTTATCTTTCTATTTAGGCCTCTCCTATTCATCTTCCAGTCTCTCATTCAAACCACTGCCTGGTGGCCAGGAGAAACTGGACCCTAGCATCCATATAGCTGCTAAAATTCCAAATTGGAGAATTCCTGATTCGATGATTAGAAATGAAGACCAATTGAAATTCCATCACAATATTGCCAAAGCTTCATATTAGAAGTAAATTTAAAGGTTATCCATACCTTTGGTAGCCATTGGAATATTAATATGTCGTTATCCACTAGGGTGAACCAAAGATTTGTTAAAAGTCAAAAATTATATCACCACAGTTTATTATTATTATTATTAACATGTATTATTTTTTGTATAATTTAGTAATTAAGGAAGTCGTCATGACTGTACTTTATCTTGTTCGCTTTGTGATCCAGGGCCAAAATGTCATGGAACTTCCTACTCTAGGACATTTAAATGAATCCAAAGAGGAGCTAAAAGGTTAATGATAATTTCTTTCTCCAATAAATCCTAACATCTGTGCTGCCCGCACAGGAGAAATTCGACCACCTCTGGCCAGAAACAAAGGGCCGCAGCTGTGCCTAAGAAATAAACCTGTTAAATCCATTCATTTTGGTGGCAATAACTGTAACTGATTCCATTCACAGTCTTCTAGGCAATGATACATTTATACAAGCCTGCATTGAAGGGTTAACCCAGTACCCCAAATTCATTTCCCATGAATGTTTTCGGTATGATTATATAAAGTGTTTTTCTCCCCCCCCCCCGTTTGTGTGGGGGGGGAGAACGGGGGGGGGAGAAAAACACTTTATATAATCATACCGAAAACATTCATGGGAAATGAATTTGGGGTACTGGGTACCTCCAGGTACCCCATTTTTCTCCCACACTACAAATGCATACAGGCAGGTTAATTGGCTCCTGATGAAATTGGCTTGTGAGTGTGATAGGGGCATAGATTGTAAAATCACTGGGGGAAGGACTGATGGGCATGTGATAGGGTCCTTAGATTGTAAACTCACTGAGGCAGGGACTGATAAGAATGTGAAAGGGTTCTTAGATTGTAAACTCGCTGGGGCAGGGAATGATAAGAATGTGATAGGGTCCTAAGATTGTAACCTCAACTGGGGCAGGGATTGATGAGAATATGATAGGGTCCTTAGACTGTAATCTCACTGGGGCTGGGACAAATGGGAGTGTATAATAACTGTACAGCACTGCAGGATATGTTGTTCTGTATAAATACAGGAAAATCAATTATTTGTACTCCCATGTAGAACATGTAGCTACAGGCACAGTGTGAAAAGCTGCTCCTGTTCACCCATGGGAAACCAACTACCTTCACAGTAGTAAGAGGGGTGCCATAGAGGCAACCAGTATCTCCTACAATAGGGATTAGAAGCGCCAGAATTGTAATTGATCGTGTGTAAAGGAATTTAGATAGTTGAGTAACTAAAGGCTTAGGGGCCTGAGGGCAGAATTTGCAATATCTTTGACTGTAAATTCCATGTTCCTGGCCAGCTCGTTAGTAGCCAGAGCTAGTGCGTGGCAGTCCTTCGGCAGCTGGCCTATAAATACTTCTCTTTTCACCCTGTGGGTATTTTTGGATCTCCAGTCTGAGAATAAATTGCATCCAGCAGCTGGTCATTGTGTTGTGCCGAGCCCACCCTCACTATTGAAATGCAGCTTCCTGTTAATTCTGAATAAACACCAGCACTTCCTCCTCGGCAACATAGGAGACAAATTACTTCACATTCACCGGGATTCCCAAGGGTGGGAACAGCCTCACTGACTGGGCCTGAGGGGAATACCACAGACTTGACCTGCTCTTAGTAACTGCCCAAAACCACAGCAAAACAGCCTGTAGGGCAATAACACAGAACAGTGGGAGACAAAGGATTAGAGAATTAGCGAGGGTTAATGACAGAGGCTGTCACCAAGGGCACGCAATCTACTCACAAACCCCTGAATCCTTTGTGAATTCGAATCCTAATTTGCATATGCAAATTAGTCGTGGGAAGGGAATAACATTTTTTACTTCCTTGTTTTGTGACAAAAAGTCACATGATTTCCCATATACATTTGCATATGCAAATTAGGATTCATATTTGGTTCGGCCGGGCAGTTATATAGTTATGTGTAACTGTCATAGCTATTGTTTATCACTGTCTAATCTTAATCTTCTCTGGTTCTGACTTCAGAACCAGCAGTGCAGAGAATAATAAATACAACCTGCCACGGGTCAAGGAAATCATATGCAATAGTCCAATATACTGCAGCACACTGTCGAGTGAATAACTTTTCAGCAAGGTGAATTTATTGGCTCAAAACATATGAGCAGACAAAGAGTGGCAATGTTTTGGGTCTCACAGGACCCTTTATCAAGCCTCTGAGGCTGTGAGGCCACTGGTTCTGCAGAGTTGGAGAAAGTTTGTATTAAACAATACAAAAACCATAAAATCCACATTAGATTACATGACATCACAGGACCCAGTGCAGTCTGTATATTCTGATTATTAATCAATCTTGCTGTATCAGCTTCTGGCAGATATTATTTGACTTGTGCTGTTTTGATAATAGTAGTAGGACATTAGTAGTAGGATATTAACCCCCAGTAGAGCAGTACTGGGACTCCGTGTACAACTGGATTTGGCCCCTGAAGAGCAGTCCTGGGACTTTGTGCACAGGCATAACGAGTGTGCTTACAGTGGAGAGGGAGAGTACATGGATTAAGGGCAAATAGCTGGAAGAGAACTGCCCCTGGTTACTGGAAAGTCATGGCCCAGCTGCCCACTACTACTTTATTGAAGGGGTGGCAGGTTGTTTGTTTACAGTGAGATGCAGTGAGGAAGGATGGTGTATGAGAATTGATATAATGGCTCCCATAGCTAGACAAAGGCCTTCAGTGGTTGTGAGAGAGGGGGTACTATATGGGCAACCTGCTGATCTATTATATGGAATGGTGGGAGGAGTTGTAGGGGATAGTGGGAGATGCAGATATGGAAGTCTGAGAGGGGAAAGCCCACAGTCCTTGCTATAATGTCCATGTTTTAGTAATGCCCTGGGCAGCCCAAAGCTAACAGGTAAAAAAATGCAAGTAAAACTTTGAGCTGGTTGGGCACGAGGCAGGCATTGTGCATCACTACAAGTATGGTCTATGCAAATAAGGTATGAGTCTGAGAAGTGGGCACACAGCACCCCCAAGTACAGTCCAAGAGGAGCTGCACAGAATAGCACCAAGTTGGAATGTAACCAATCTGGGTTTAGGTTCTGGATGCATTCAAATTCAGGATATTCTTGCAGGATTCTGAATTTAATCATGAATTCCCATCTGAGCCTCATGGGGATCTGATCGCGGCTTTGTTTTTTTTTAAATCCCAGGCACAAATCCTTAAATTAGTACTATGACAATTTTGTCGGCTGACCTTTACCCATAATTCCTCAATGATGCCTTGTAGGCAGAAATTGCTGTAATTACTCAATACTCAAAGGGGTAATTAGCCGATCATAATAAATATTGCCCCCACTGGGCTACTGAGAATCAGGGCAGCAAAAACTTGTGACTCTTTAATCACCAGCAGGTTTGAGCTAAGTTTAATTTCAGGGCTCTATAGCAAACGTGTTTTTGTGCTCAATCCATCAGAGCAGACTGGAGGCAGGGTTTCCTTCTGGCCTGATGCTTGACCCCAATATTATGAATAGGGGAAAATGATAAATATATAGGAAGGCTGGTATTTTTTTCCACAAAAGGTGACAACCTTAGCTGTGCTAGAGTCGCTCGCTGCAAGTTTCTAGGATCATCTAAAGACCTGGTTAACGCATATTCAGCCATGTGTCCATTTAGGTGAATGCCCTTGAATTTTCTATTTCTCCTAAATCCCTTTGTTCTTTAATCTGATTTATAAACCCTCCAAGAAGCCATAGGCCCTCTTACTCTGAATGTGACCCCCAAACCCCCTTGCTGACAATAACTGGACTGTAAACCTGACCCAAGTCTCTCCAAAGCCTCATGAGTTGCTCCCAAGTGTTTGTTTTTCCTGGGCGCTGGAGTTATTTGCCCACGTGATGACCTTGGCATTCCAAGGCTTACACATTATCCAGCCATAAAATGAAGCAGGTGTAGGAGGAGTAGCTGTTTGTTTCCTTTATCATACTGAGAGACATAATGTGGCCTGGCAATAAGGCATAGTTACATAAAGGGGGCAATTGGTCCCATTTTGTTACTGTGATACCTGCACAGCACCCACTACTGGTTTCTGTGTCACCCACAGTCTGGGTTTATTAACAACTTAATACAATAATATATAAAGCAACAAAAAAGTACTGCACTCAGCAGGCCCAGTTAGAGTAACTAACTTTATTAAACAAACAAAAAAAATCCAGCCATGCTGTTTTTTGTTTGGTGAGCGCTTCTCCATATATACTGTATAAATATACATATTTATGAATGTATAATGCAGGCACTGTTTGTGTGTATGTGTGTATATATATATATATATATATATATATATATATATATATATATATATATATATATATATATATAGTGACAGGGAGTTGGAATGGTATCCCTTTGGGTAAGACCCTGCGCTTGCTCCTGTCAGTAGTAGAATTACCTGGAGTTTCATCTTTGCCACCATCTCCCCCAGTTCTCTCCCCAGGGAGAGGGACCCTAAGGCATGCACATTATTCTATTCCATCATTATATCTGGGCTCAGCATGGAAGACTCCTGCTCCATTACTGTGGTTAGAGGATTTAGAAAATGTTGTAATCAATATCTTCCTGAGGATTCTCTATAAAGAAAGGCAGCCATGTTTGGTGTGCTCTGATGTTGCCTAAGGTCAAGGAACCCTACCTTATCTGTAACCCAGTATGAATGCTTTCACTGTTAACATAGCTACATCTTTATATCTCTCACATCAGTATCTTCTGATACATAGCATTTCCTGTGCATCCCCATGGATCAGTATTCCTATATTTCATAGAAATAATATACACTATATTATAAGAGGGGATTTGTTTATTAGGGTGGGAGTTTCCCTAGGTGGTAGGGCTGAGCACTTTGATGTACAATGCAGAGTAGAGATGAATATGGATTGCATATAGCAGTGGGGACACTTATTCATACCCATCCATCTGCATTTGCCCTGTTATTTGTACATGGGGTGTGCGCTCATATATCTGCTTCCTGGCGGTGCAGAATTCCCTGCAGGGAAAGTTTCAGAACAGAGGGACCCAGATCCTTAATAACATCAGTCGGAAAGTATCTGATTGTGCCAGAATGGCTGAATGAGTGCAGGACGTGCTCATCGCTGCCTCCTGGGGGATTATAGAAAGAACCTTACAGGAAACATTCTAGTGTTATTTACAGCATCTGTATCCCTGCATCTGGGCCTCTCGTATCAGCAACAGGGGATTGTGGGTTCCGAGCCAAGTTAAGAGGGCCTGTGATGGTTCCAGGATCCACGCAGAACTCCCTGTTCCATTAAAGGGGATTGTACATTAAAATTAACGTGTAGCAGGATTGTGGACTTCAAGACATTTTGTGAGCAAGTGTCGATTTGGCCGTCTTACAAACTGAATCTTTATTCAGTGCATCCTAGTAGGAAGTTCAACGACCTCTTTTTCCAAGCTTTGCAATTTTTATGCGATGTTTCATGTCTTTTCCTCTTTTACAAGCCCCTTCGGTCAGTGAGTTGTCAGCAGAACAAGGGTTAATGATTTACCATCAGAGCAAAGGGAACACATTTAGGCAGTGACAGATCTGTGAAATGACGGGGACCTACCTGGACTCACATACTGCCATCATTAAATCCTTCTGCTGATGAGATTGTGCTGCGCTCCAGCTTTCACATGCCACCCCTGTTATAGTTACAGTTTTCCCAGTGAACATCTCCTGCACAATCCATTCTGCCATTGCAATAAAGGAGTTAATCAGTGAGTGGCTACACATTGGGAGCGTTGAGGCCGGTTTACTGGCAGATATTGCAGTATAAATTGCACCTAATTATCAAAAAGTAATTTACTGTAACCTTTGCTCCTATTGGAACTGCTTTTTCTAAGGTTTTATAGTGAGTGAGGCCGGAATTAAACCTTTGTCTATTAGAGTCATTAGAACAGCTACAGGGCTAAAGCAAAAAGTTGACTAGAACTTTGCCTTTAGCCAATTCTTCATATGTTCATGGATCCCATAAAAAGGGCACAAAAGTGAGGAATGAGCTCTCTTTGTGACTGACTTCATACAATGAACTGGTCAGCGAATGTTAGCAGGGGCAGTTTGATAAAAACCCTGACACACTGTTATTTTATCCCATTCACTGTTTCCATTCTCTGTGGATTTCTTCTTTTTTTCCCAGCATCCTATTTGCTGATATAGAGGGATTCACAAGCCTGGCATCTCAGTGCACCGCACAGGAACTGGTCATGACTCTAAATGAACTCTTTGCCCGATTTGACAAACTGGCAGCTGTGAGTGCTTGGAAATCTGATTTTGTTATGTACATTTCAACTTGATTTTTCTGCCTTCAATTTTAATATGATGTACCCCCTACTGTAATTTACAAGGATATTAGAAGTCACTAAAAGGGTTCTGTGACCATATAAAAGCACAAGGCTGCAGGCTGATTTATACAGGGAACTCTGAGTATCACTCATGGATTATAAGGGATAATATGCCCCCTACTGTAAATTATAAGGATATTAGAAGTCACTGATGGGTTCTGTGACCATATAAAAGTACAAGGCTGTAGGTTGAGTTATACAGGGAACTCTTGAGTATCACTCATGGATTATAAGGGATAATATATCCCCTTCTGTAAATTACAGGCAATTTAAAAATTGCTGAGGGGTAGTGATGGGTAGTTTTGTTTTGGCAAAAATTTGAGAAACGGCATAAATTTGCCTAAATGTCTATGGGAGACAACATTTTTGATGTGCGACAAATGATGCAATAAAATTTTGACGCTCTATAATTTTTTTTTAACCCATTAGAGTTTGTGGGTGTCATTTTAGAGACAAAACTTGGCTCATCACTAGTGAGGGTTTCTGTGACCATATAAAGGCACCAGGCTGCAGGCTAAGTTGTACAGGTATGGGACCTGTTATCCAGAATGCTCGGGACCTGGGGTTTTCCGGATAACGGATCTTAGTCTACTAGAAAATCTAAGCTTGTTATATCTCCATTAAGGATTAATTATATCATAGTTTGGATTAAGTACAAGATATTGTTTTAATTATACAGAGGAAAAAGGAAGAAATTTGATTATAATGGAGTCTATGAGAGACAGGCATTCCATCTTTCTGGATAACAGGTTTCCAGATAACAGATCTCATACCTGTACAGGAAATTATTTGAGTATCACTTGTGTATCATAAGGATATTAGAAGTCACTGAGGGGTTCTGTGGCCATATAAAGTGCCATTTTACAGGTAATGGGACCCCAAGGTCTTGCCACACTGTACTATACACATTTACAGATTACTGTCCATTCTCTCTGCAGGAGAATCACTGCTTACGGATAAAGATTTTGGGGGACTGTTATTACTGTGTATCAGGATTACCGGAAGCACGTGCAGACCACGCTCATTGCTGTGTGGAGATGGGACTGGATATGATAGAGGCAATATCGTAAGTGATATATATAATTCTTGCTGCTGATGTCTCTGTGTTTAAGGAAACTTTACACACTCTGGAAGCCAATATAGTTATATAATGAGAGGAGACTTAGTAGCAACCATGTCTTTTTGTGTTTAACTTACAATCAACTGACTCAGAAATTTTCATTTCATAACTGACTTGATTTCAAATTACCAGTTTATTTCCAGTCTTCCCAAAGGGCAAGAAAACCATAATTTATTTTTTTTCATTGTATTTGTCTAAATGAGAGATGTATGAACTGTACTAACTTTTCTCTATACTCTACAGAGACATACCATAGATACCATAGATACTGTAAATTATGGCAGCATATATATTCCCCTGTACTAAGCAACTCCTAAATTTGCTCATAGTTTGTACAAAAAAATACCATAAAACGATGGCAGCATAGGTATACCCTGTGTTAAAGGGATACTGTCATGGGAAAAAAAATGTTTTCAAAATGAATCAGTTAATAGTGCTGCTCCAGCAGAATTCTGCACTGAAATCCATTTCTCAAAAGAGCAAACAGATTTTTTTATATTCAATTTTGAAATCTGACATGAGGCTAGACATATTGTCAATTTCCCAGCTGCCCCAAGTCATGTGACTAGTGCTCTGATAAACTTCAATCACTCTTTACTGCTGTACTGCATGTTGGAGTGATATCACCCCCTCCCTTTTCCCCCCCAGCAGCCAAACAAAAGAACAATGGGAAGCTAACCAGATAACAGCTCCCTAACACAAGATAACAGCTGCCTGGTAGATCTAAGAACAACACTCAATAGTAAAAACCCATGTCTCACTGAGACACATTCAGTTACATTGAGAAGGAAAAACAGCAGCCTGCCAGAAAGCATTTCTCTCCTAAAGTGCAGGCACAAGTCACATGACCAGGGAGGGGCAGCTGGGAAATTGACAAAATGTCTAGCCCCATGTCAGATTTCATAATTGAATATAAAAAATTCTGTTTGCTCTTTTGAGAAATGGATTTCAGTGCAGAATTCTGCTGGAGTAGCACTATAAACTGATGCGTTTTTAAAAAAACATGTTTTCCGATGACAGGATCCCTTTAAGCACAATTCAGCAGGAACAGCCCCCTAAGTTTTCTTATAACATGTATGCTAAGTTAATTTTTTCTGTAATTGCACTTTATCCCACCCAAAGGCATGCATTTACCCTTTAAATCATGGGAAATATTAAAGGAAAACTATACCCCCAAAATGAACACTTAAGCAACAGAAAGTTCATATCATATTAAGTGGCATATTAAAGAATCTTACCAAACTGGAATATATATTTAAGTAAATCTTGCCCTTTTACATCTATTGCCTTGAGCCACCATTTTGTGATGGTCTGTGTGCTGCCTCAGAGATCACCTGACCAGAAATACTACAACTCTAACTGTAACAGGAAGAAGTGTGGAAGCAAAAGACACAACTCTGTCTGTTAATTGGCTCATGTGACCTAACATGTATGGTTTGTTGGTATGTTTGTGAGTACAGTGAATCCTACGATTTTTTAAAATGGCAATTTTCTATTTATAAATACCCAATGGCACATACTACTAGAAAAGTATATTATTATGAAAATGGTTTATTTACATGAAGCAGGATTTTACATATGAGCTGTTTTATGCAATATCTTTTAATAGAGACCTACATTGTTTGGGGGGTATAGTTTTCCTTTAAGGGAACTGTGTGGTTAGTTATGGTTGATTAGCACTAGAGTGATAAACTGTATGATTTTGCCCCAACCTTTGAGTTATGAGGCTTTCCTATTTTCTGCCCTTCAGGCTTGTTCGAGAAGTGACCGGGGTGAACGTAAATATGCGAGTAGGTATTCACAGCGGCCGCGTTCATTGTGGCGTCTTGGGGCTGCTTAAGTGGCAGTTTGACGTTTGGTCGAACGATGTGACACTAGCCAATCAGATGGAAGCTGGAGGCAAAGCAGGGTAAATGCAGATACCCCCTGCCTATGTAAATGTAACCCTATTATTACTAAAGGGCACTGAAATTCCCTACAGGGCCATTATAAAACTGCCATTGTGAGCCAGATTAGGATCTAATTGTCACTTACTAAGGATGCACAGTAGGGCAGGAGGGGGCAAAGTTCCCATAAATTATATTAGAAAGAAAGATTGTTCATTTTGCATATTAATTGCCCTGGAATGATCCTTTATATGCATTCTTAATGAATAATGATCTAATTCTGAGATTCCAAATTTTAAATTGCCCCATACATACATTTTAATACTTAAAGGGACTCTGCACATTTCCCCTGTGTTATATCCAGTGTTGTGACAGGTAAGGGGCCACTTGGGGTGAAGATGAAGTAAAGCAGTATTTGTAATGATACATCATCTCCCTCTAGTGGCCAGTAGTCAGCTATACATAACTTTTCTTTCTCCCATAGAAATTAATGCAGGGGTGAACATAATCAAAGTAATGCATTCTTACCATTGATCTGCCCTCCTGCCCATGGCTAGGGCATAGGGTAGCCCAGGGGAAGGATATGGAGAGGGTACAGCTCTTGTATATAGTTTACCAGTGGGAGTAGTTTCTGTTTATTTAACCCAAGGAACAGGCAGATAAATAAGGGCCAAAGTATTTTACCGCTTGCCACTAAAGCTGTTAATTCTGCCCCTGGACACAATGAGAATCCTAGAGATTGACCCCTTGCTTTTCATCTACATAAGTTTTTATTTGCAATCATTTTGTTCTGCAGTCGCATTCACATCACAGAGGCAACACTAAACTATCTGAATGGAGACTATGAGGTGGAACCAGGTACTGGAGGGGACAGGAACATGTACTTAAAGAAACACAACATAGAGACCTTCTTGATAGTGCGCTGCAGCCAGAAACGGGTAGGTTAGCTTCCTTTTCTCTCTTTACCGTGGGTGTTCTCGGAGGAACCCAATTTTTGTTTTACTGTCACTGGCGCAGGGGGTTCCCTTACTGGACACAATTTTGTTGCCCACCCTTTCAACTACTAATTGGTCAGGGACTAAATGCCTGTAATTGGCCCATGTATTGCAGCACTAACCCATAACCCTAATCTATGTAACTGGCATAAAAGTACCAGTCATACCAACGCTGGGGATTATATGGTTCCAGATTCTCTTTTGATCTATGACCCTGACACTGAAGGGGTTACGGAGAATTCTATAAATAGTTATAGTTCTTTCTTCAGCCATTTTTTATTTCACATTTACACCTCCTGAACTGAACATTCCGGGCACTTAATTCCCCCCCCTCCCGTACCAAAATATATGGTGGAGGTATAAATAGAAATGTGAGCAATGTCACTCAGCAGATTCTGTTTTCCCTGCACCTGATAGATTAGATTAACTGTTATCAGGAGTTGAAGGAATGGGTCACACTATTCCCTTTAAAGAAACTCCTATATACAGTAAATGGTATGCAGTAACTGTTGTATAGTAATGACTGTACAGTAAATATTACAGCAACTGCTCAACTCATTTCTAAGTGTCCTAGATTCACCCCTCACTCATTCCCATTTAATCAAGAGCCTCCTCGGCAGTATAATCAGGCTTTTCCCTGTATGCGGATCTGCAGGTTGCCAAGTAACCGTGGAAGCTGAGAGTTATCAGATACTAATCAGGCAAATAAAAATGGGGCCTGTCAAAGCCGGCATTTATAGTAGGGTGATAGAGGTGAGCACGAGCTGTAGTTGGTGTTTTGCCTCCCAAGGATACATTGCTGGAGCTAAATGTCTCTTCCCCCCGATTTGCAGATACATGCCATTGTTACCCAACCAGTCAGCTAAGCAGCCAAATAATGTCTTATTGGCTATGGTCCCAGAAAAGCCAATAGCTCTGGCACATTTGTTAAAATATTCTGTAATATAGAGCTCACATTCCCCCCCCCCCCCGGGAAGTGTGAGAGGACAAACATTTCCTGGGTTGTTGTTTATTTAATCAGTGTGACATTCTATTTAACTATTTCATTTTGTATTTAATATTTGTGCTGCCGTGTTGAGCACGAACAAATCTCATTGCAAATGGAAGAAATATCTGCTTACATTCTGTATACTGAGGACTCTATTTAATTACTTTATCAGTCTGTTCAATTGATTTTAGATAGAAGAAAAGGCCATGATTGCAAAGATGAGCCGACAGCGTACTAACTCCCTAGGCCAAAATCCAGCCCACTGGGGCATGGACCGCCCATTCTACAACCACATTGGATCAAATCAAGTCTCCAAAGAAATGAAAAGGATGGTATGTGATACTTTGTCTCTTGATCCCTGTGCCTTGTGTTCTGCTTACTGTGCTCCACTATCTCCTTACTGTGC
Organism: Xenopus laevis; assembly: GCF_017654675.1. Taxonomy (NCBI): domain Eukaryota; kingdom Metazoa; phylum Chordata; class Amphibia; order Anura; family Pipidae; genus Xenopus; species Xenopus laevis. Next base: position 49,159,678 of record NC_054388.1, on the reverse strand, counting down.
CTCACTATCTCCTTACTGTGCCTCACTATCTCCTTACTGTGCTCCACTATCTCCGTACTGTGCCTCACTATCTCCGTACTGTGCCTCACTATCTCCTTACTGTGCTCCACTATCTCCGTACTGTGCCTCACTATCTCCGTACTGTGCCTCACTATCTCCGTACTGTGCCTCACTATCTCCGTACTGTGCCTCACTATCTCCGTACTGTGCCTCACTATCTCCGTACTGTGCCTCACTATCTCCGTACTGTGCCTCACTATGTCCCTACTGTGCCTCACTATCTCCGTTCTGTGCCTTACTTTCTCCGTATTGTACTTTGCTGCATGTTTGCTGTGCATGTGTGGGTAATTTAATGTGCAACTTTTGTGCTAAAACTCTAGCTTTGCCAGAATGTGTGTTGGTAACATACTAAAAGGTGTGGGAATTAATGGGCTACGGTTCTGCACATGTTGGACTGTTCTATGTCATGTGCCGAACCTTAGCCCATGAATTCCCACACCTATTGATAAGGCACCAAAACCTTTCTTACTTACGCGTCTGTATATGTCACAAGGCTGAAGCATAGAGGGATTTTGCCAATTCCCAAGAACTTTACAGGTCTTTCGTGCCCATGATCCTCATTTCACATTTATGTCCAGTGTTATTTGTATCAGTGGTGACCCCTAGTGGAAACATATTTTCTTTTTTTGCAGGGATTCGAAGACCCTAAAGACAAGTAAGTGATACATATATGGTTTCTTGGCGATAGACCTATCCACATTATAATAAACCAATAATAGCATGCTAGGGTCCTCTAGTGACCAAACAGAGGTATAACATATTACTTCAAAAAAATCCCCACCTGCATGCTCTTTAAATAAAAAATACAAAAATATATAATTTTATTGAATCATATTAAAATATCAAGAACTCCCCACATGGAGCCCAATTCATTTCATGCTTACCTAGTTTACCTATGACCAAGTGCTAAGTAAGCATGAAACGCGTTGGGCTCCATGTGTGATATTTTAATGATTTAATAAAATTATATTTTTTATTTAAAGAGTGGGGATTTTTTGAAGTAATACATTTATGGTCCTGTTTGATGTGTCACAGTTTTCTAATGTAGATGGATATACAATGTTGCAAGTGCCACTGCTGTTCTGTAGGTACTTAGGATTTCTTGGTTTCCTCTTTCTCAGAGAGGCTGATATATGGATCTGGCACTTGCTTGGCTAAATATCAAATCTTTTATATTGCAGTTTTTGTGTTACTGTTCCTTTATTTATATCTGCCAGACGTTTTCAACCTCAGTAGTCATAGTTCTGTCTTGGGGGAGGTAGCTTAACATCTTGGGAATCACCTAGAGTCATCGCTGGTGCATGTTAGGGTCAGTCTATACAGTCTCAGAATGGAGATGTGCATCTGGATCTGTGTGCAGTTCTGGTTCAGGGACAAATCAGAGAATATACAAAGGGAAATCTTGGGTTTGTTTCAGGAACACACAGGAGAACATAAACCCAGAAGACGAGGTGGATGAATTTTTGGGTCGAGCTATTGATGCACGGAGCATTGACCGTCTGCGCTCAGAGCATGTGCGAAAATTTCTTCTCACTTTCCGGGAACCCGACCTGGAGAAAAAGGTAATTAATCCATGTCTCCTGCTTTCCATCTAACTGGTGATATCCTCATATGTACTTTTCTATGGAACCTATGGCTGCTCTGTATATCTGTAGTCTATATAGCTACCACTACAGACCTTATTGTACCTTCTATTAGTCTGTATGATCCTCCCTATAATGCCTCCTGCTTTGCTGAATAACAGTGAATACTGCAGTCAGTGAAGCTTTGCTGTTCTCTTGGATTCCTATGGGCTGTGAAATCTTTTAGGGTTACTTTGTATCCACAGCAGGAAGTGGGAACAGAACAGCAATAGTTTGGGTTTGGGAGCTTAAAATCTAACCCTGGATTTATCCCATTTCAGTATTCCAAACAGGTGGACGATCGTTTTGGAGCATATGTCGCTTGCGCTTTCCTTGTCTTCCTCTTTATCTGCTTTGTTCAGATCACCATTGTGCCACAGTGAGTAATTCATTCCCTTAACATTCCCATTCCCCTTGTCTCTTCTCCTATGTTCCCTTCTTTCCTCCCCTGTATTGTTTCCCTTTCTTATTTCCACCCAGAATAACAAAATGTGGGGCTATAAATGTACCCAAATAATACAGTCAATGTGTAACCTGCTGTTTGCTGGTTGTATTTCAGTTCCACCTTCATGCTGGGCTTTTATCTGGCCTGTTTCCTGATTCTTACTACAGTCCTGGCCGTCTCTCTTATCTACACCTGCATCAAGGTGAGAGTCCTACCCTAAAACTGAAATTTCAGGGTCTATTCATAGATGGGTTGGGTGGCTTCCTTGTGCCACACTTCAGATCATGTGCAGTGTAGCTGGTTATTACTTGGTATCCCAGAGGAGAGGGTTGGAGCGGGACCCTGTTTTGTCTAATGCCCCCCTGCTAGGACTGGGCCAGTATTCACTCTCTCTTGTTTCCACTGCAGCTTTTTCCATCCCCCCTTCAGACATTGTCCAGAAAGATTGTCCAGTCCAGAGCCAACAGCACAGCCGTGGGAATCTTTGCCATCATCCTGGTCTTTCTCTCCTCCTTTATTAACATGGTAAGGAGCATATATACTGTGCCTGCTCTGGATATGCCATGGCAGAAGATTAAATGGTTTTGATGGTGTCCCTGCAGTTCCTGTGCAGCACTGTGAATCTGTGCAACTGTGTCGCCTCTGAATACAGTATCCCTGTGGCCAACGTGACACCTTGTCTGCTTAGGAATCTGTCCCTGAACTACAGCCTGGCCACTCCAAGTGGGTTCTGTGGGGATCCAGCTCCAAACTGCATCTTCCCAGAGGTACTGAACTATTTTGAGAACCTAAAAACTGAACAGATGGGGGCTGTTTATTTGCACCAGTCCCTGATAGGGGGGATAGTGGTCTTTAAAGCAATTTTAGAGTTAGGAAGGATTTTTTTTCCCTCTGAGGCAAATTGGAGAGGCTTCAGATGGGGTTTTTTGCCTTCCTCTGGATCAACTGGCAGTTAGGCAGGTTAAAAAAAAGTTATAAGGTTGAACTTGATGGGCGTGTGTCTTTTTTCAACCTAACTTACTATGTTGCATTTTATTTAAAAAATAAGAAGGTACCAGTGCGTTAAACTCATTTAGATATAGAAGAATTGTGCTTAAAAAAGTAGTGTTTCATGCTGATTTATTGAATATTTCTGCAAAAGCCCTAATAATCCCTCCCTTCTCTTCCACTTCCTGCTCCCTGAATTCCCAGGCTGTGCAGGGGTGCCGGCGGCACTCAGCTCACTGCACTGTAGGATAGGAACCAATCAGCAGCTAGCAGGACCTGATAGGGAACTGACGCCTGTCTTTGCTTGTGTGACTGCAGGGCTGTGATTGACTGTCCCCCTCCTACTGTGCCTCTGGCAAGGAACTTTAGGACATGCCCACCCTGATTTGAAACAGGGACCAGTAAACATCTATAGGGAGCTCCAATAAAGGGGCTATTTTAATTAAAAATAATTAAAAAACATTTTTAGCTCCATGTAAAAGCAACACAATATATTACTCATAATTGCCTACAAAATTAGGGTTTTTTCATTTGTCCTTTATGTCTCCTTTAAAGGGCATGTAAAGGCAAAAAAATAAAATCCCATTTTTACTTTCTTTAATGAAAAAGAAACCTATCTCCAATATACTTTAATTAAAAAATGTGTACCGTTTTTATAAGAAACCTGACTGTAGGCAGTGAAATCCCTTCATTTATTGCTGTGGATAGGAATTGTCAGACAGTCCCTAACTGCTCTGCAGGGAAACAATCATACTTATAAACAGCAGGGGGTGCCACCACCTTACTTCCCAGCTGTGCAGAACTCAAGCAGCTTTGTTTTTTTCCCTGTAGAGCAGTTGGCGACTGTTTAGAGATTTGTATTGGATTTTATTTTTGCCTTTACATCCTCTTTACTGTTTCCAACTCCAGCTGCAGGGACAAAGATCATGGAGCTAGATTTAAACAGATAAACTGGGATTCTATTTGGAGGATTATTTTGCTGCAGCCACTGGTTCTGCAGAGTTGGGAAAAGTTTGTATTAAACAATACAAAAACTATAAAATCCACATTAAATTACATGACATCACAGGACCCAGTGCAGTCTGCATATTGTGATTATTAATCAGTCTTGCTGTATCAGCTTCTGGCAGATATTATTTGACTTGTGCTGTTTTGATCATTTATGACGATCCCTAAGCAGCCCAGACTACACTGAGCATGTGCATAGTCTTGGTCTTACAAAGATGTTTAACAAAGTTACAAGATGGTGACCCCCTGTGGCCAACTTTGAAAGCATAATGTATTTGTTTGATTAGGCTTGTGGTGCAGTAAGTTCATGTTTATATTTGCTATATTTATACAAAATACAGCATTTCTAGCCTTATTCTATTTTAGACTTTACTTCCCCTTTAAGGCACCTACAGGGTAAGTTGATAAGAGCAGCCTTTACATTTAGTCCTGTTCCTGAATAAACTGCAAGAGCTACAGAAACAGCAGTTTTATTGTACATGAGAGACTGATGCCATTAATAGAAACCCTTGTTCTATTGTTCTACATATTCTGCCTCTCTCAACACCACATTTCTCGTCCCGCTGTGCAAATCACTGCTACACCTGGTACAGAGCTGTCATATAATTCCCTTTTAGTACATTAGTATTGTGTGGCAAGATTCCAACTGAACTTCACCTGGTGTAAATGTGTTCTTTGCGCATGTTCTCTCCCCCAAATGCCACACAGAATTTTGATACTCTTTCTGTTCCTGGACTGCTCTCTTTAACATTTTCATCTGCTGTTGAACTACAAGTCTTTTGTTTTTTCTTCCCTTGCAGTATTTCACCTATTGCATCCTGTTGAGCCTCCTTGCCTGCTCTGTGTTCCTTCAGATCAGCAGTATTGGGAAGCTCATAATCATGTTCATCATTGAGCTGATCTACGTCCTTATTGTGGAGATTCCGCAGGTCACACTCTTTGATAATGCGGATTTGCTTGTGGCTGCCTATGATATGTAAGTGATTTAATGCTGGCCACAACCTAATACTTTACAGATTGTCTGAAGAAAAATGAAGGGAAGACTACTAAATCCCATTTTCAGATCCAGGGCTATTATTGTTATAATCCTGTAGTGCCACCTGGTGTATGAATTACATTATTGTATTAGCGGCTTTTCTATGAGCTGGAAACCTGTATATTGATGGTTTGTCTCCTTTCTCTTGCAGCCAGTGGGCTGGTTCCGCAGTTAACTGGTAAGCACTATATGTAGGATTTATTTTTTCTTAGCACTATATGTAGGATTTATTTTTTCTTAGCACTATATGTAGGATTTATTTTTTCTTAGCACTATATGTAGGATTTATTTTTTCTTAGCACTATATGTAGGATTTATTTTTTCTTAGCACAATATGTAGGATTTATTTTTTCTTAGCACTTTATGTAGGATTTATGTTTTCTTAGCACTTTATGTAGGATTTATGTTTTTTAGCACTATATGTAGGATTTATTTTTTCTTAGCACTTTATGTAGGATTTATGTTTTTTAGCACTATATGTAGGATTAATTTTTTTCTTAGCACTATATGTAGGATTTATTTTTTTCTTAGCACTATATGTAGGATTTATTTTTTTTCTTAGCACTATATGCAGGATTTATTTTTTCTTAGCACTATATGTAGGATTTATTTTTTTCTTAGCACTATATGTAGGATTTATTTTTTTCTTAGCACTATATGTAGGATTTATTTTTTCTTAGCACTTTATGTAGGATTTGTTTTTTAGCACTATATGTAGGATTTATTTTTTCTTAGCACAACTATAACATTTTGGTAAATATTATGTGTGTTCTTGCAAGTAGGAGAACATTAATAAACTGCCAGTCTGATTACTTGATTATCTTTGACTCTCTTCTACTTGCTTCTGGGCTGCTCACTTTGTCATAATGAGTCAGATACCTCTTTCAAGTAGTTAAGTTGATCCTCTAGAACGTAAGGTGTTTCCCCAGTCCGGCAATCAGCAGGGCTCTCCTCCGCCCTCAAAAAAGACAATTTCCACAAGAGATTGCTGTATTTCTCAAAAGACCACAAGGTTTTGAGGGGGAATAAAACAGATAAAAAATATATAGTGCAGTATTTCAAAGTAAATATGATATTTTTAGTGAACTTGCTGTGTTCAAATATACCCGCATGTGGATAATTATACTTCAAGATCATGCACCACATCAGGTAAAAAGGAAGTAACGTGTTGAAGCATTATAAAAATTGTAATAAATAATTTAAAATTGCACTCACAAGCATTCCTCCAATAAAATCGCTTTAAAACCGCATTCCGGTCTATTGTTCCGAGTCCTTTGCGTAACTGAACCGTCCGATGCGTTTTCCTTAGTCCAGTGTAGTTTCCTCGGGTCACCGGCTGCCGCTTCCACACTCAGCGATAAGACGAGAGTGTGGAAGCGGCAGCCGGTGACAAGAGGAAACTACACTACAATAGACCGGAATGCCACATTGGTTTTAAAGCGATTTTATTGGAGGAATTCTTGTGAGTACAATTTTGAATTATTTTACAATTTTTATAACGCTTCCACACACGTTACTTTCTTTTTTACCCACTAAAGAATTAAGAAGATTGAAAGCAGGCTGGGATGCTCAAATTAACCTTTGTTTGCAGAACAGCACCAGACTGTAAATCTTTTTGTTTAAAAAGCCTTTATTTCAGCTTAGGGCATCACAGTAACGTTTCAGCCCATGCGGCCTTTTATCAAGCTAATGCTCAAATTATACATGCCTGTATCAACTTACTTCTTGTAAGTATAAACACCTGACGGACACACTAGGACCGGAGTGTGGGCTTATGTGCAACTATAACTCTAACATCACGGGTGTCAAAAAATAAATAAACAAAACACCTCTAGCACCACTTAAGTCACAGACTTTTTATACTGGTTAAATTTTAACTCCTGATGGTGGTGCATGATCTTGAAGTATAATTATCCACATGCGGGTATATCTGAACACAGCAAGTTCACCAAAAATATAATATTTACTTTGAAATACTATATATATTTTATCTGTTATATTCCCCCTCAAAACCTTGTGGTCTTTTGAGAAATATAGCAATCTCTTGTGGAAACCTCTCCCAAGTAACCAGATCAAATAGCCACACAGGTACAGAGCTTTGGTTTTCTGTACTCTTTGCTTCTGAGCAGCTCTCTTTCCAATTATAAGGCAGAAACCTCCCTCCTGAGTAACCAAATCAAATAGTCACACAGGTAGAGAGCTTTGATTTTCTGTAGTCCCTGCCCCTGGGCTGCTCTCTTTCCCGTGGCAGGGGCCTCATCAGAGAAACCAAATGATATAACTAAGCAGGTACAGAGCTTTGATTTTGTGTACTCTCTATTTCTGGGCAGCTCACTTTCCCATTATAGGGCAGAAACATCCCACCCGAGTTACCAAATTAAATAGCCACACAGGTAGAGAGCTTTGATTTTCTCTACTTTCTGCTTCTGGGCTGCTCTCTTTCCCCTAGTAGGGACTTCGACCATAATAACCAAATCCAATTTTCTGTTTAGAAAATTAGGGTTTTGAGCTTTTTTCTTAATTTTTTTTTTGGGCTCCTTTATTTTCACTAGTCAGAGGGGTGTAAGACATAAGCTCTGTGATATAACAGGTCATTGTGACTGTTTTCCCTGCGCTAGCCAATCAGAACAGCAAAATGTAGGATTATTGCCTACACTGCTTGGGTAATATTCAAGGTTTGAGATCTGTGATCGCAATCAGCCAAAAAATAAACAAACACTTTGCCCCTTTGTGTCTCCGTAGCACAGGAGGGATCACCAGGGTGCCCCTGAAGATTGTCACCCCCATAATCCTAACAGTGTTTGTGCTGGCGCTGTATCTCCATGCTCAGCAGGTGGAATCCACCGCACGGCTAGACTTCCTATGGAAGCTGCAGGTAGGTATCACCGGCTAATGGTATTTTGGGGAAACAGGACTGTGTACCGAGAAGAATCTAACAATGTCAATTGGGGTGAACCTTTTAGGCCACGGAGGAAAAGGAAGAGATGGAGGAACTTCAGGCCTACAACAGGCGGCTGCTTCACAATATCCTTCCGAAGGATGTGGCGGCTCATTTCCTGGCGCGGGAACGACGCAATGATGAGCTCTATTACCAGTCCTGTGAGTGCGTGGCCGTCATGTTCGCCTCCATCAGCAACTTCTCAGAGTTCTACGTGGAACTTGAGGCCAACAACGAGGGTGTGGAGTGTCTGCGACTCCTTAACGAGATCATTGCTGACTTTGATGAGGTGAGATTGTAGGGTCTAGATCAGTGGTCCCTAAACTGGTGCCAGATGCTCTATGGGACCTGGAGAAATGACAGGGGTGCTTAGCCTAAAGGCCAGTTAGGGTGAAATTTGACGAGACTGCTTATACAGTATGCTTCCCTAGATAACCTAAAAGTCCTGGTTGGTTGTCAGTTATTAGGGTGAGATTTGGTTTAGAGTTAGAATTAGAACCGCTTTTTTGCTGTATGGCAGTTGCACCTGGGTTAGCTGTTGCCTCTCTATTCCATTCTAACTTCTACCTACAGATCATCAGCGAGGATGATTTCCGGCAGTTGGAGAAGATCAAGACAATTGGCAGCACGTACATGGCGGCCTCAGGGCTCAACGACTCAACGTACGACAAGGTGGGGAAGTCGCACATTAAAGCTCTGGCGGATTATGCAATGAGAATGATGGATCAGATGAAATACATAAATGAGCATTCCTTCAACAACTTCCAGATGAAGATCGGTGAGTATTCCTGCGAAAACGGCCGATCACATTGTGGAAATTCACCACTAAATCAGATATATAACAAAGGATTCTGGATAATGGGCCCTTGGATCTGCCCACACCAAAACATAGAACAAATAAATCTGTGTCTCCTTTCTGCAGGGCTGAACATCGGACCGGTAGTCGCAGGAGTTATTGGAGCAAAGAAGCCACAATATGACATTTGGGGAAACACTGTTAATGTGGCCAGTAGGATGGACAGTACCGGGGTGCCAGAACGAATCCAAGTAAGGGGGCTACCTGAAATATTAACACCCTTTCCCTGCAAGAGGAGCGTGAATTGTTAAAGGAACATTTCAGTGTAAAAATAAAACTGGTTAAATAGATAGGCTGTGCAAAATGAAAAAAAAAATGTTTCTAATATAGTTAGTTAGCCAAAAATTAAATGTATGAAGACTGGAGTGACTGGATGTCTAACATAATAGCCAGAACACAACTTCCTGCTTTTCAGCTCTCTAACTTAGTCAGCAACTTGAAGGGGGGCCCCAAGGGACATAACTGTTCAGTGAGTTTGCAATTGATCGTTAGCATTCAGCTCAGATTCAAAAGCAACAGTTATGCCCCCCCTCAAGTCAGTGATTTGTTATTGCCTGGTAACCAATCAGTGGAAACCAAGAGAGCTTCAAAGCAGGAAGTAGTGTTCTGGCTATTATGTTACACATCCGGTCACTCCAGCCGTTATACATTAAATTTTTGGCTAACTAACTGTATAAGAAACATAAACCCAGCTTTTATTTTTATGAACAATTCCTTTAAAGGAAAAATATGTCCTGAGGATTATATGCGAGTTGTGGTACTGCGTGTCTCAGCTAAGGCACTCACACAAGAGTCAGGGATTATGGGACTGTTGCAGTGTATGGAAAAAATGCTGTTTTTGGATTTAAAGGTGTACACCTTTAGGTTACGTTTTAGTATGTTATAGAATGGCTAATTCTAAGCAACTATTCAACTAGCCTTCAATTTTTTTTATAGTTTTTGGATCATTTGCCTTCTTCTTCTGACTCTTTTCAGTTTTCAAATATGGGTCACTGACTCCATCGAAATACAATTGCTCTGTAAGGCTACAAATGTATTGTTATTTCTATATTTTATTACAAGTCTTTCTATTCAGACCCTTTCCTATTCATATTCCAGTCTTTTATTCAAATCAGTGCATGGTTGCTAGGGCAATCTGTACCTTAGCAAACAGATTGCTGAAATTGAAAACTGGAGAGCTGCTGAATAAAAAGTTAAATAACTCAATAATAAAAAATGAAAACCAGTTGCAAATTGTCTCAGAATATATCATTCTCTATATATCATACTAAAAGTTAATCTAAAAGTAAACAAACCCTTTAAGCACTTCAGTTGTCATAATTCTTCTTACTGTTTGTTCAACTTATTTGTGTCTCAGACCCTCTTTCTGAGCAGTGGCTGGTTGCTAGGTTAGTGAGTTTAGCAACCAGAGGAGCTGCAAAGCCCAAACTTTCCATCACTTTTCTTACAGACTTTCTTTTTACTTTTTGCCCGATCAGGTGACGGCAGATCTCCATCAGGTCCTGGTGGCCAATAATTACAAGCTGGAGTGCAGGGGAGTGGTTAAAGTGAAGGGCAAGGGGGAAATGATGACCTATTTCCTAAACAGCGGGCCCTCCATCAGTTAGCCGACAAGGAGAGACTATGCCGAGCAAGAGGGGTTTGTATTAGCCATGCCGAGCACTGCCCACAAGGATTCCAACAGCCAAAACCTACCCAAGGGAGGGCGTGGCCAATTCGTTAAATGACCAAAGATATAACATCTACCTACCTTGTGTGGATAAAGGAGAGGACTAAAGGATTGAGGACGCTGGGACTTAATTTATTTATTGATATATTCCTCCATAAAGGAAACCAAGGAATGTATTATGGCTGCACTTTGCACACAGTATCAAGGATATTTATATATTTACTGATGGTAACGTGGCCTTGTGGATAAAGTGTCTGTTAACAGACTGGACTCGTGACCCCGATGGTGGGACTTCAGTACAATTCCGCCCACATGGAGACACGTTAGCAGCACAAGACTCAGAGAGACCAAACGCACGGCTTTATTTTGTACATTTTATCTTTTTTTGTAATATCTGAGTGAGAATCCAACGAATACACAGATTCTATATTTTGTACATTGTATACAGGTGGGAGCGGAGTGTTGCACACTAGAGTGACCCACCAACCTATGACCTAGACTTGACAGTTTTCAACTGTGCAATATATAGCATGGCAGATCAGCTAAATAGTTAATAGTTTGATTTCTGCTAGCTATGGCCAAAAAGGGGATACATCTATTTCTGAATAAAATAAGAAAAATCCCTTAGATTAAAAGGAAAGTGATCACAGAGGCCTAACTGGTTACATGATCACATTCTCTCCATCCAGTGTTGGAATTTACCACCCAGCATTCCCAGGCAGCCTTTAGGGTTGTTACTCAGATCTCTGTATGAATAAGGGCCTGGGGTTTTATGGCACAGCTGCTGTATGTTGCTTTGGTGCACACCAGCCAAGCTATGGTAATGGTAATAGGGAGAGATATATATATATATATATATATATATATATATATATATATATATATATATATATAACAGTTCAAAGAAAGCACTCACGGCATTGCCCATCGGATGTAATTCAAAGTGTATTTATTCGTGCATGGTGCATCAACGCGTTTCGGCTCTCATAGAGCTGTCGTCAGGATGAAAAACAGGAAGTGAGACAATTCACTAAATAGTCATAATGTCCAATCAACACATCAATATGTAAAACACATAAAGTGAGTAACAAGTACGGTGAGTGACTCATCCTGTACGCTACACTGCGCACAAATCACGCTGCTGAGAGGACTCACGGCTGATTGATCATCACTATTACACTGTTGGGGGCGGATGTCTTCTCTTCTGAGATACTGTGCGCTGTTGCCCTGTCGGAGAGTGGAACTGCAACTGAGTGACCGCCATAACCAGGGGCTTGTAGGTTAAGCTCTATACCCTGTTGATAAAATGATCAACTGCTGCCATAGAAGGGTGGGCATTCTATTCTATGGGCTTTTTGTGTTCCAACCTACACTCTTCATTTGAACATTAATGACGTTGATTGACAATCTAAGAAGAGTTAATTAACCATCTGTACTCTGGTTCAAACAGTCCATGAGACTAAATTTGGACTTATATTGAAAGGTTGAGCCCATTAAATAGTTATTACCATAATTTTTCTCTAGGATTCCACTGTGGCTCCCATATATATGAATTGCCTCTCTTATCTTTTGAAAAATAACCTATGCAGGTGGTCCTTTTGCTGTGGGGGTGTGAACTAACGCCATATTTGCTTGATTTTCTATTACATCATTACTAATGGCTGAGCATGCTTTCAGGTCAATGTAACAAGTGAATTTGCACTTACCCAGGATGATGCTACACGTATTTTATTTTCTGATTCAGCTGCTGTACTCCAAGCTGGTAAATTGCCAAGAGATGTGTTTAACCAACTGAATACACTGAAAAAAAGGGAAACTGATTTTTTGTTGCATGGTTCCTATCTCTCGGACTATTACAGGAAGCGTAAGATCCCTAGGGGCTTTAGAGTGCGGAACACCCCTACGATAGGGTGTTCGAGTGCAGAATTCTGCAGCCGCTGGTGTGGCATATTAAACAAATGTTCCCTTGATCTTATGCTGCTTGTAATAGAGGAATCTGGAAGGGAATTGCAAAAGGTTAGAACTGAGATCAGTGAACTCGAAGAACAATCGTTGTCAATTTTGAAATCTGACCAATCTAATAATTGGTTGCAGAAATTGGATAAGAGTATACAGCAGTATAGACAAGAATTGATTACATTTAAACAAGCCAAGGTTATTAAGGTAGATCAAGACTATAAGGATCGTAGGGTATACTGTTGGTTAATTGGCAAGTCTACTGCGGAGGGAAGAGATAGACGTAGATTCAAACAACCAAGTAAGTTTTCCACTGTTGATAGTTCTGGTGATTCTCCCTCCTCGGATGGTGAGTCCCCTCAGATAGCTACACAATGTGTTATTCAGGATTCTACTCCATTTGGAGGACACAAGATCGTTTTTTAGGGGGTAGGAAAAGGAAACATACCAGGCGGGGTGGTGGGGGCCCGAAGAGGCAGACCAAGGAAACTGACACAGTGATTTTTAATTTGAGTGGGCATGTGCTTACGCAGGGCGAGGTGTCTCTACTCTCACGTGGTCTTTCCTTTGTGCCAGTCAATAAAAACTATGCATTTAATTTAGAAGTGGATCTCTTTAGATTCCAACGGAAATTAAAATTGAAGGATCACTTCAAGGATAGTGAGAATACGGAGAGTGAGACTTTTCGTCCGGTTAGCACATTCGATCCACCAAATACTGCTGTGTCTATTAAAACGTATTGTGGAATTGTACAAAATGAATGCTTTGAAACACTCCGTCAGCTGAGTAACTATTTTTCTAATCTATCACTAGTTGAGAGAGAAGCAATTAAATCTCTACAGGATGATAGTGAACTAATCATACGCCCCGCGGACAAGGGTGGTGCTATAGTGCTTTTAGATCGTTCATATTATAGACAGGAACTTCTGTCACAACTCTCAGAGGTTGGTGTGTATGAAAGACTTTCCAGTGATCCAACTGAACGTTTTAAATTACAACTTGATTCCCTGTTGACCTTGGCACTTAACTCGGGTTGGATCAGTGAGAATTGTTTCCAATTCCTTACGGCTGAATACCCTAAACGGCCAATTATATACACACTTCCTAAGGTACACAAGAGTCCGACTGCTCCACCTGGTTGCCCGATAATTTTGGCGAGAGGATCATTGTTTTCCAATGTGGCTATATTCTTGGATAGCTTCTTACAACCTCTATGTGCCAAGATGCCATCTTACATTGTTGACACCCCATCACTATTGGACATCCTATGCCGCATAGGACCTCTACCTGATGATACTGTGTTCGCTACACTTGATGTATGTAGCCTATACACTATTATTCCGACTGAAGAGGAGATATCGGCTTGTAGGGACTCATTGTGTAAATTTCACAAGGGGGATCCGCCTGCCGAATTTTTGTGCACACTATTGGAGATGCTGTTAACATGTAACTATTTTCAATTTGAGCAAACCTATTTCCTGCAGAAAACAGGGACAGCGATGGATTCCAACGTGGCCCCTTCTTATGCCAATTTGTATATGGATCAGTTTGAAAAGACATATATCTACTCCAAATATTCTGAACAGCTTATATTGTATTGTAGATATATGATTTGGCGAGGGGACCACGCTGGAATCCAGGCGTTTGTAACTGAGTTGAATGCTTTACCTACCCCTGTCAAATTCACGCTGACTTGTGATAAGGATGAAGTTGACTTCTTGGATATAAGGATATTTCGTACTGAGAGGGGAATTGGCACTACGCTATTTTGTAAAAATACGGATCGGAATACGATCTTACATGCCCATAGTTATCATCCCTCCTCCACCTTGAACTCCATACCTTACACACAATTTTTGAGGGTGTTTAGATTGAATATCAATGTGATTACGGCTAGACAGCAGGCGCTTGAGATGCGGGATCGTTTCTTGGAGAGAGGGTATAAAGCAGCTTTCCTCAATGCTGAACTCGATCGGGCACAGAGAGTGGTAGTTGACGGTGAACAGTCAGGGAAGGGCATAATGTCTGATAAAGAGAAAATGGTGTTTGTCTCGGATTATACACCTGCGAGTCGAAAGATCAATACGATAGTGAAGAGACACTGGCCTATTTTACAGATGGACACCAATCTACCCTTTACACATATGCGGCCCCCAATATGTGCATATTGAAGAGGTCGGTCTCTAAGGGACTTACTTATGAGAACTGATATGAGGAACCCGAATGTTGGTACTTGGCTTAGGAGCAGTAAGAATGGGTGCTATAGGTGCTCTGGGTGTAAAACTTGTGGGTGCTTACTTACTGGTGAAACCTTTTCTCACCCACATAGTGGGAAACGATTTCGAATTGGATATAGGTTGACTTGCATCTCAGAATTTGTCGTTTACTGCATAATATGCCCGTGTGGCCTCTATTATGTAGGTAAGTGCATCACAACATTCCGGATGCGAATGAATAATCATCATCATCGTTCTGTTATACATACAGCTTTAGCTACCGGTAGGGCAGATACCCCTCTGGCTAGACACTTTCTGGGACAGAAACATCCATTGCCTACACTACGAGCAGTCCTTATTGATCATATCCCCCCTCTGAATAGAGGTGGAGATAGATCCAAACTTCTATTACAGCGAGAAGCCAAATGGATGCGGATTTTGGACACGGTGGCCCCTAAAGGGCTTAACGAAATGTACTCTTTAGCTAGTTTCCTGTAACTTGAAATGGGCGATTTCAGTGGTTTTCTGTTAGTAGAATATAACTATCGACCCTTTTAGACTGATATTGATACTTTGGAGTAGAAATATATAGCCCCTTAAGGCTTGGGGTTAGCGCAGTATGATATTAAGAAATCTATAATTGTTGCTATTTTGTTATACTGTTCCCTGATCATGATGTTTTTATTTATTCCTCTATATGGGTAGATTTGCTATAGCAAGGTATTTTAATATTTGACACACTGCACACATTTTTGTAAAAAAATCTCTTTTAATATACTCTAATATGTTTTAATCTTGATACATGATTTTTTTCTATAAGATATTGTCACATGATATGGGTTTTTAGACACCCAAGGGGGTGTGAACATATTTATTAACTAACACACTTGTGGGCAGGTGGTACTTGTTACTCACTTTATGTGTTTTACATATTGATGTGTTGATTGGACATTATGACTATTTAGTGAATTGTCTCACTTCCTGTTTTTCATCATGACGACGGCTCTGTGAGAGCCGAAACGCGTTGATGCACCATACACGAATAAATGCACTTTGAATTACATCCGATGGGCAATGCCGTGAGTGCTTTCTTTGAACTTTTATTGATTTATTGGTCAGCACCTGGCGAGAATACTTGTGGATAGTGAGTGCCGTTTGATCCTGCCTATATATATATATATATATATATATATCGGTCCACATTTGTTTCTAAATTGTAATATTAATGTTACTTCATTTCCTATCACTTGGCCTTCATTTCAGTCTGTCCCCTGCCAACCTACTTAACCAACCACCTACCTGCACACCTTGCTTGCTGCCGACTCCTCCCAAATAAACCACATTGGTTCTGTTATTTTATTGGGTGGTTGGTGCAATAAAGATTTCCCATTGTTTGTTTGATCATTACACATGAATTAAAGGGACAGTAAGCCCTAGAATTGATTTGAGCCTTTTCTCTGTTAATTCCACCAGTGGGTAAGTAAACATAAGCTTATAGTAAGCCTACTCCACTTCTTATTGTGGTGACAGACGGGGAGATAAATCGCCCAGCGATTCTACAGGCAGTTGCTGCTCTGCATGACCCCAGTGAATATGCACAGCCCCAAAATACAGCAGTGGCATTCATTATGGGCTGGAACTGTAGGATTAGACTAGAAACACACATAGCCTGAAGTGCCATTCCCAGAGGCAACACTCCATATGCACAGTAAATAAAGAAACCGTTAATCACTGAGATGGAATTTACAGGCTCATTTAGAAAATTAACCAAGTGGCCCTTGACAGCTGCTTCTACCGAAACAACACAACCCCCCCTAGGGACACTCAGAGCTCCCAGCAGGTTTCCTTTGTAGCCTCACAGGTGCATCGCCTCTCTAACAGCCTTGAGACAGTTAATACATTTCCAAACAATTCCCCAGGGGCTTGATTAAGGAGGGAAGAAAACTTTCTGATTTTATTTCTGTCCGGCCCACTGGTGGAAGAAACAAAACCCCCACTGAACCCAGTCTGGGATTAAAATAGGCCCTGACATTTCCAGTACACAGAAACCCAAACATTTGGCACCAGTAGGATTCCAACACCAACACAATAAATAGTGAAAGTCTATGGAATCTAACAGCAGCCCCTCTGGAGTTTACCAGAATCCATGGATTGCCAGACCTGCCACCTACATTCTCTTTGTCCTCCCATATATAAGAAAATGCACAGATATCACTCACAGAGTGCAGGTTATCCAATCTCTGCTGTATTCTGTGGAGGCATGTAGTGTGTAGCACTTTCACTAAAGCAGGGGCAGCAGCAAGACAATGGCACAGAGCTATAAGAACCCATATACTAATTAATCTCACCACCGCAAGTGGTCAGCTCTCCCTGTCAATGAAACAACTCACAGCTCTCTGGATGCAGATGGCCGCCTTGTACTTTGTGAGATGGATCTTCTGCTTTTGCTCTTTGTACCCCCACCAGGCACCAGCTCTTCTGGATGGTCAGTGATGCCTTCTCCACAAGTGTTTATCCATCTGTCCTGCAGGACACAGTCCATTCGAAGGGAAAGCAAACTTGCACATGAGGAGGGAGCACTAATATGCTCCTTATACCCCCTCATGTGTTTACCACTTGCTTCTCCAACTAGCATTACACCACCATACAGACCCAGTACCTGCACAGACTTTGTTTCCCAAGCAGTTATGGGTACAAAGTACTTTGGCACAGTTGTTGCACAATTAAAAATCCAGTACATACAAAGTGTTTACCTAGTAGTTATACACAATCAGTACTTGCGCACAGATGCACATGTGGCACCATTAGGAGTCCAATACCTGCATGCACCATATCCAGGAGAATGTGTTGCTTCTCAAAGAACCTTCTCATTGCCAGGAGCCTGTGAAGCTGCAGCTGGTGCCATAGTAGAACGTCCTCCTCTCTCTGTCTCTTCAGCTAAATAACCTCTCGCACATGGCTCTGATCCTGTCCCACTTCTAGACCGAGTCAGGACTTACTCTATTAATAGTTATTCCCATATCTCATGTACTAGCTACCTGCAGGACCTTCTGCTGGTAAAAGTACAGCACTTCCAGAAGCTGCCCAAGCTCCTGCCCAAAGCCTTTCCCAGTCCATTATTTGCTTGGGAGGGCTCTGAGACCTGTAATGGGTCAAGACAGGAAAATAGCCCAGTTGTTTTCTGCTACATTATGGCTCATTAGAGCACTTGATTAGTTACAGGTGCAATTAAAGGAAAACAACATTTACACAATTATTTTTTCAATAATTGCACAATTACTAGCAGGACTGAAACAAGCTATAATGGTGCAGGTCTTTTGTTACTTTCCTCAGTTCTTTGCTCCTGGCAAGGGCTGATTTTACAATATCTAAAAGGATACAAAGTGTCGTTGAGGGATAGGCTAGCAGGTGGAACAGTTAGTAGAAATTATGATTACATTCTGTCTGCCGTTTTGTACCTTTCAGCTGCAGCAGCAATTCAGGGGTCTTCTCATTGCTGCTCTCTGTATATTCAGAGGCTGGCTGCAGTATCCTGGGATCCACTGTGTCAGCCATTGTTCTGCCTGTGAATTAAGAGGCCCCTGCATGAACCCCACAGCTGCAGTTAAAACATGAGCAAAGGAAATGGGAAAATGTGTGGGTTATTCAGCTCTATCCTTTTGTTTGGAGCCAAAGGCATATTTTAACAACTGTCATTACCTGCGAATGGTAAGTAAATCCAATCAGCCCACAATACTACTTTGGTACAGAGGTCTGACTCGTCCTGCATCTTCACTGCTCTCTTTCCTATGGTCAGACAGGAAGGAACTCTTGAGAAAGTGCATGGTAGGTATTGCCAGTGGGGTCAGACATTTATTTGCCAGCAGGGAAACACAACATGTGCCTTTAGACTAAGCAACGGATCAAACAGAATTCACTGGCATACAGGTACTGCTAGCAGGGTAAACCCTTGCAGATTTATTAAATGATTTGCAGCATGCAACGTTTTGGGGTGACCCCCTTTATCAAGCATACAGACACATTATGCACATACCAATTTAAAGCGTGAGAAGGTAACGTGACCTGAAGTGAGGGCATGGTTAACATTAATCAATTAATTAATTAATAATTTGTTAGGGTAAAATAATCTAGACATAAAGTGCATTAGCCAATAAATACATAGATTAATCGTAAAATATCATATTCAGTGGAGTATATCAATGTGAAAAAAAATTTGAAATACATTAGTGAAAAAATTCAATGTCCATCAGATAAAAATTCATTAGAAAAAGTTTCATTAGAAAAAATTATTATTAGAAAAAAGTCCAATAGAAGGAGTCTTTTTGGAAAACTCCTTTTAGAAAAATCCATTAGAAAAGGACCATCCTGTATAAAAACAATACAAATGCAATAGCTTTGATATGAGATTTAGTTATTAAAAGTATCCAGGAGAGGAGATAAGAAATTGTGTTATTATAAGTATCCAGGAGGGGAAATATTACTTAAACAAAGTATCCAGGTGAGGAGATAACATTTAAACAGAAACATTTTACAAATAAATGTAGCAATATGGGTAATTGATCTAGATCACTATCTTACCCTAAACAGGAAAGGGATTCTGTCCCTGATTCAGCTCCAGAAAACTGCTCATCTAAAATAGAAAAAAGGATGTTTATTAATGCAATTACAAAAAACAGGCCATATTAAACTCTTCTTTAACCCCTTAGGGTGATGTGATTGGAGCACCCATATCCAAAAACATTCCCTTTGCAATAATTGTTTTTTCCTATCCATGCCTGGTTTAAAATTAAACTTCTCCAAAACCTGCCATCTAAATTGGGACAATTGATGTCCTTGTGTAAAAAAATGTGTTGCCAATAGAGTTTCGGCTTTTGGTTTATCCAACCTTTCATCAGGTTTACCAGGGATCATCACATTTGAAGGCCAGGGTGTGCGAGTGCAACTCAATTTCTTTCCTTTAGACTAAGCAGCCATATTTTCCTAGAAAGTGGATTAACCTTTACTATTAGTAAGAGTCAGAATTAAACTGCACTTAGAACAGTGATTCCCAACCAATAGCTTGTAAGCAACATGTTGCGCTCCAACCCCTTGGATGTTGCTCTCAGGGTCCTCAAACAGGTGCTTATTTTTGAATTCCTGGATTAAAAGCAAGTTTTAATTGCATAAAAACTAAGTATAGTTCCAAGTAGAGCCTCCTGTAGGCTGCCAATCCACATAGGGGCTCCCAAATAGCCAATCACTGCCCTTATTTGGCACCCACAGCAACTTTTTCATGCTGGTGTTGCTCCCCAACTCTTTTTACATTTGAATGTGGCTCACGGGTAAAAAAGGTTAGGGACCCCTGACTTAGAACAAGCTCCTGCCTTATCACACACAGACACACAACTGGCTGGCCAGTAATAGAAATGCTTTCTGTTAAATTAGAATTTACCATTAGGTTAGGGCTGCAGTGAGTATGTTACACTCTCACTTTTGTGTCTGTTCCATTTGAAAGAGGATTCTTAATTTCTGTGCAGAGGAGACACAAACATGAGACACAAAGAACAAATTCCCTTGTGGGGGGAGGGGGCATTAATAGCCTACAGTCCAACACAATCCCCAATGGACAGACAGAGCTATCTGATGTACTGGCACCTCTCTCTGCCTCTGGTGAAGGAAGAATAAAGTGCAACAGGCATGGTGAGAGAAGAGAGCTACAGAGAATGATGTCGGTGTGTATGTAGGAAGGTATAACTAGTGAAGTACCCCCTCTTGTAAAATATAAGGATATTATAAGTTACTGAGGAGTTTGTTTTTACACAGGTCATGGAACTCCAAGGTAACTTCTAATATCCTCATATTTTGCAACTGGGGGTACTTTATTTATTATAATACTCAAGTTTCAGTGAGTCATGTGACAGAAATGACATCAGAACTCACCATTTATAACTGATGACATCAGAACTCACCATTTATAAGGATATAATTTACAAGATATTCATGGCTTTTGTGTATTATATGGGTATACCCCTCTGAATTGTGTCTGTATGTTACCCTTCCATTTAGACTGTAAACCCTACGGGGTAGGGTCCTCTAGCCTTTTCTTTCCTGGACACCGAGCACTTAATCTGTATTGTAATTATATTTTATATTTATGTGAATTGTATTTCTAATAATGCAGCTATTGTAACTTTTTAGTTCAATGACCCCTTGTTTGTTACTACTGATTTATTGTTTTGCTGTACAATGCTTTGCCCACAAGGAGCGCTATACAAATAAAAATATACATACATATGTGTGTGTATTTATCCGAGCAGTAAAGTGATAATGCGGCAGAAAGGCTGCAGAACTGTAACTAGTTACTACAGAGGGCCCCATAACACAACAGTCAGTCGGCGGATGTACAAACACACACACAAACAGTACCATCTGACCCTGACAGGTTGCCTAGCAACCGTACGCTACTCCAGTAAGGCTCCTCACTGGCCAAGGCCCGGACCGCAAAGCACATTGGGTCAAACGACGCCACTTAGTGCAACGTCATCACTTATGGGCGGGACTTTCTTCCCTATTCGCTGATTGACCATTGATTGCCGGCTTCTCGCTCTGGAGGGTGGGCCAAGCGCTTGATCTCAACTCTGTTAGCTCAATCAGTGTCTGAATAGCTCGAAACAACCAATAGGAATGCGCCCCGCTAGGCTGATCCCGCCCCCGGCTGGCAGGCAGAGTTGGGAGTCCCAGGCTGGGTCGGGGCAGGTGCTGGGTAGTTGAGAGGTGGCGGTGGCAGGGCCGGCAGGATGAATGGAGCAGCTTGTCCACTGTTTGATACCAAGGAGAGGCCATTGGTGCTCGGGGAGAGCTTCGAGAAGCAGCCAAGGAGCGGGTACCACACAATCCGCTGTAAGTGGCCCTGGCAGTAAGTGAAAGTGTGGGACTCGCGTGTCTCTACCCTAAACCAATTAGTGTGGCCCTTGGACCCGGCGCCCCTCCCCCTTCCTTTTAGTGTGGCCCCTGTGTTGTTCCTCTGTCCCTGTTATTGTGGCCCCTGTGTTGTTCCTCTGTCCCTGTTATTGTGGCCCCTGTGTTGTTCCTCTGTCCCTGTTAGTGTGGCCCCTGTGTTGTTCCTCTGTCCCTGTTAGTGTGGCCCCTGTGTTGTTCCTCTGTCCCTGTTAGTGTGGCCCCTGTGTTGTTCTCTGTCCCTGTTAGTGTGGCCCCTGTGTTGTTCCTCTGTCCCTGTTAGTGTGGCCCCTGTGTTGTTCCTCTGTCCCTGTTAGTGTGGCCCCTGTGTTGTTCCTCTGTCCCTGTTAGTGTGGCCCCTGTGTTGTTCCTCTGTCCCTGTTAGTGTGGCCCCTGTATTGTTCCTCTGTCCCTGTTAGTGTGGCCCCTGTGTTGTTCCTCTGTCCCTGTTAGTGTGGCCCCTGTGTTGTTCCTCTGTCCCTGTTAGTGTGGCCCCTGTGTTGTTCCTCTGTCCCTGTTAGTGTGGCCCCTGTGTTGTTCCTCTGTCCCTGTTAGTGTGGCCCCTGTGTTGTTCCTCTGTCCCTGTTAGTGTGGCCCCTGTGTTGTTCCTCTGTCCCTGTTAGTGTGGCCCCTGTGTTGTTCCTCTGTCCCTGTTAGTGTGGCCCCTGTGCCGCTCCTCTGTCCCTGTTAGTGTGGCCCCTGTGCCGCTCCTCTGTCCCTGTTAGTGTGGCCCCTGTGCCGCTTCTCTGTCCCTGTTAGTGTGGCCCCTGTGCCGCTCCTCTGTCCCTGTTAGTGTGGCCCCTGTGCCGCTTCTCTGTCCCTGTTAGTGTGGCCCCTGTGCCGCTCCTCTGTCCCTGTTAGTGTGGCCCCTGTGCCGCTCCTCTGTCCCTGTTAGTGTGGCCCCTGTGCCGCTCCTCTGTTCCTGTTAGTGTGGCCCCTGTGCCGCTCCTCTGTTCCTGTTAGTGTGGCCCCTGTGCCGCTCCTCTGTTCCTGTTAGTGTGGCCCCTGTGCCGCTCCTCTGTTCCTGTTAGTGTGGCCCCTGTGCCGCTCCTCTGTTCCTGTTAGTGTGGCCCCTGTGCCGCTCCTCTGTTCCTGTTAGTGTGGCCCCTGTGCCGCTCCTCTGTTCCTGTTAGTGTGGCCCCTGTGCCGCTCCTCTGTTCCTGTTAGTGTGGCCCCTGTGCCGCTCCTCTGTTCCTGTTAGTGTGGCCCCTGTGCCGCTCCTCTGTTCCTGTTAGTGTGGCCCCTGGCCTCCTTTCTCTCCCCTTTAGTGTGGCCTTGGGGCCCCTGTGTTTTTACTCTTTTGCTGTCAGTGTTGGCCCTTCGGTCGCAGTTTTTTTCCTGTTATAGTGTATACCCTTAAGCCCCTATCACTGTAAGTTTAGCCCCCCTTGTGCCTCTTCTCTATCTTTTTTGAGTCCTCTGTGCTGTGGAACCCGAGGCATCTGTACTTATGACACATAGTGTGGCCCATTGGGCCCCTTTTTACCCTATTATTGTCAGTGTGGAAACTTGGCTCCTGGTGCTTCTTGTGTCCCTTTTGCTTCGTGTCCCTTTTGCTCTGCTCCCTGGTGTGGAACCTTGGGCCCCTGCAGCCAGCTCTAGACATGTGCCCCAATTAAGTCAGTAAGTAACTTGGAGACATTGCCCCTAGGGAGATGGTGCAGATGAAGTTCAACTAGATGTGTGAGAACATGCAAACCCTTACCCAGCTCCTCTCTTTGTGCTCTGTTTGCTGCTATTCCTTTTGCCCCTAGCAACAAACAGTCTGCCCCACAGTTCTGGGGTCTACGGGCCCAGTAGCAGAGGGAACGTATTGCTGGTACTAAGGTTATGTCACTTTGAACTGCACTTAGGCGTCCTTAAACTGACATGTTTTAACCTAATCTTTTCTGGCTGCTGCTCCTCGTCACTGAGATGGGAATTGGCACCATAAATTGGCCCCTGACTTGCACGTAGGCTTTGGCGCCAGTTCTGTGACCCTGGTTTCACAGTCCTCACACTTTCAACGCTTCGTTGACCCCGAAGGAAACAGCTGTGGGTTTGAGGTGCCCAGAGCGCCAAATTGAAATGTATGTAGTACAGCCTGTGTACTAATCAAAATAGCTGTATTCATAGAGAGAGGGGATTTACTAAATATGGGCTCAAGCCTGTGACATTGAGCTCTTGAGATTTGCCTTATAGCTCTGCTGTCAGGTGTGTGCAGTCTCATGTAGCAGCTGTTTCCTTCCTTACTACCTGGGCAACTTTGTGTGTGTGTGTATATATATATATATATATATCTATCTCTCTCTCTTCACTAGGGCAGCACCCTGCTGACGTCGTGTTCCCTGGGTGCACGGTAAAAAATCCAAATACTTCAAAAAAAGACCAGCAACACCAGGATTTCTGCAACTTACTAGCTGCTTTGAAAGCAGCTAGTTAGTTGCAGAAATCCTGGTGTTGCTGGTCTTTTTTTGGAATATATATATATATATATATATATATATCTATATCTATATCATCTATATCTATATCCAGAAGAATCCACACTCACAGGTCTTACTAATTAAAATTGAAGTTTTATTTTTAAAACACGGTCTGACGTTTCAGCCGACCCACGGCTATATCATGGAACTCCGAACTTCTAATATCCTCATATTTTGCAACTGGGGGTACTTTATTTATTATAATACACAAGTTTCAGTGAGTCACCGTTTATAACTGATGACATCAGAACTCACCGTTTATACAGATATTATTTACAAGATATTCATGGCTTTTGTGTATTATATATATATATATATACAATATCAAAACAGGGGGGTTGTGGGAGCACTCTAAAGGCTTTGAAGTATATATATAAGTATAATAAATGCTATTGCATATGTACCCAAAACAGGGGTTATTTTGTTACAAAGTTATGATCATAAAATTGATAAGCCACCATACCACGTCAAGGTAAACCCCGAATGGCGGTCCCTAACTTGTTTTATATTTTATGTGCATTTTAGCATTACCTGTAATCAATGTCCGTTGAACGCTGTTTTTTCACTGAGGGCTGAAAAAACAGCGTTCAACGGACATTGATTACAGGTAATGCTAAAATGCACATAAAATATAAAACAAGTTAGGGACCGCCATTCGGGGTTTACCTTGACGTGGTATGGTGGCTTATCAATTTTATGATCATAACTTTGTAACAAAATAACCCCTGTTTTGGGTACATATGCAATAGCATTTATTATACTTATATATATATATATATATATATATATATATAAATAAAATACACAGAGGTCAATAAATATTTTGACAGAGACAACTTTTTTTTCTAATTTTGGTTCTGTACATTACCACAATGAATTTTAAATTTTTTTTAAGTTTTTTTTTTTTTTTACAAAGTCCAATCTAGCCTTTCTATTCTTGATGCTTATGAGTGTCTTTCACCTTGCAGTGCACCCTCTGTATTTACTTTCATGCAGTCTTCTCTTTATGGTACACTTGGATATCAATATGCCTACCTCCTGGAGAGTGTTGTTCACTTGTTTGAGCCTGTGAAATGAAGTGAAGTGTTGAAAAAGGCTTTTTTTATTTTTTGCATTTTTATGCAATATTTTTGTTCAACCCACTGAATTACATCTGAAAGTCTGTAATATGATGCTATATTGTAGTCTTCAAGCTGTAAAGGGTGTTAACTGTTAATCACCCAAAACATTCTTGTTTTTATACTAATGGGTAGGGGGTTCAGTATGAAGGTACAGCATATTGTTTTCCCAGAACATTCCTTTTCTGTATAGTTGTATTTATGCATATGGGAAGGAGGTGCCATATTGTTTCCCCATAGACAGTGCAGTATGAGGGCATAGCTTAATGTGTGCCCAGAACATTCCTTCTCTGTATATTTAAATTTATACATATGGGAAGGAGGTGCCATATTGCTCCTTGGAAGCCTATATCTGTTCATTCTGGTGACGGCTGCACAGTTCCTGAAGCGTGGGTTTGTTTGGGTGGATCGGATATTTCCATGTCTCAGACTCCTGACAGACTGGCTCAACTGCCATGTGACTCTGTATTTAATCTTGTTCAGACACGTGGTGTCTAGGATTATTGGGGTGGCATGATTATGGATTGTTTTTCAGAAGAAATAAAATGTCCTCCTATTTTTGAGGCTGTTTTACTGCAGTGGGAGTGAAAAATTAGTCTGACAAGGTGGCAGTCCAGTGTAACAGGGGCAGGGTTTAGTCTATATTCATTGTCATCCAGACCTCTCTGCTAATTTCATATATTTAAAAAATAAAACTGCCACTTTAGCAACCCTGGGATTGTATTGCCAAGTTGTCCAGTTTTGCCTGGGGGGGGGGGTTAGATATGCCTCCTGTACCCCAATGTAAATATCTTCCTGTCCATTAAAGTGAGGGCATTGTCATTCATGTGACAACATATTCACTAATCTCTCCCTTTCCACTCTCTTTCCTCCTTGAGGAATGTACTGTGCACCCCACTCTTTAATGGGATGGTTGCGGTGGTGTTAGGCCAGGAGCTGGGACTTAATGCAATTATATGAGGAGAATAAGGTGAGCACTGCCGGTACAAAGTTGAAACAATACATTAGATTTGTGGTTGTGTCATTGAGAGAAGCAGCCTGTGTGTAGCAAGGTTAGTGACCTATGCATGTTAGGGTCTGTATATATCAGAAGGGGGAGGGTCTCATTACAGACCTCTGCATAGAGGTAGATGGAAAAGAATCAACATGGATATTTTAAAGAGATATACTGCTTTCTGTAGATGATTTCAAGCCGGCGTCTATTGATACCTCCTGTGAGGGGAACCTGGATGCGGGCAAAGGAGAACAGGTGACCATCACTCTCCCCAACATTGAAGTGAGTTTATCCAGCTATCACAGGGATGTTTTA
Source organism: Xenopus laevis (assembly GCF_017654675.1). NCBI lineage: Eukaryota > Metazoa > Chordata > Amphibia > Anura > Pipidae > Xenopus > Xenopus laevis. The sequence continues at coordinate 49,133,057 of NC_054388.1, read as the reverse complement.
AACTACATCTCCCAGAGTTCCCTGGCAGCCTTGGGACTAAATGTTTGTCTGTCCTACCAGGGTTCTACCACCCCGATTACTGTGTTCAAAGGATCCAAAAGGCCATACCTGAGAGAATGTATCCTGATCGTGAATCACAACACAGGGGAATGTCGGCTGGAGAAATTAAGCAGCAATATTAGTGTCAAAAAGACCAGGTACTATCACAACACATGTTTATTGTTATATTCAACAATTTTTTTTTTCAAGCACCTAAATAACAGTCATCTGTGAACATTTTACCTTTGAGTGTCTATAATGCATAATAATTCCCCTGTACTAAGCACAATTCAGCAAGAGATACCATCAAACTATGGCAGCATAGTTATTCTTCTGTACTAAGCACAATTCAGCAGGAAGAATTCTTAAAGGGAATGTTCATCTTTTGCAAAGTTGTTTGCAACAGGTGAATATCCCATTTAAGAGACAATGTAACTCTGAATGGCTGCAGATATTACTGTGTAAGGATTTGACTGAACACTTACTAACCCTAATGCTTGTTGCTGTCGGTTGGTGTGCATTTGCTTTCTCAGTTGAGCTGAATATGTATGCAGTGACCAGTCCTCGACCTTTTAGTGTTACTTGAGGCTTTCCCTTACGTAAACGGCAATCTCATCAAACTTTCCGCTCTGTCTCTGTATCCTACTGTTATACATGAGGGCAGTTTGAAACAATCCATTGTCTGTATGCTGGTTGTGGAGTTGTAGACAAATCAAGTTGGAGGACGGGAGGTTGCTTATCTCTGTGCCAGATGCTGTCTGTATTCCATGCTGATACATAATGATATGATTATTATTATTCTTAACATGTATTTTTAGAGCACCAACAAATTGTGCAGCGCTGTAAGATGAATGTGTTAATACAAAGAAATCACATGAATTGTATACATAAAACATACAGAGTTACATACATCACGACCAATACTGGTACAAGAGTTTAGGAAGGCCCTAGGCAAAAGAGTTTACAATCTAAATATGATACATAATGACACTTTATTTCAAGGGCTGAAGGAAGCAGCAAGATCCAGTCACGTCTGGAGCAGCAACAACAGCAAATGCGAAATGCCAGCAAAACGCCCAACAGCGCCAAAAACTCTTCTTCACCCATGGAGAAAATGTCTCCAGCGTCCCCAATGGATGATATAGAGAGGGGTAAGTGAACTTTACCATAAGTAGGCTAAAGCCAGATACAACTGGCTACAAATCTCCTGGTTTGGACTAATGAGAGAACATGCTGAGTGTGCCATAGTTCAATAGAAAATGCGACTTTCGGATGGCACCATTTCATTAACTGGCTATGAATTTTTTGTTTTATTTTGTCCTCCAGAACTGATGGCAGAAGCAAGTGTTATTGACCAAATGAGCAGTTCGGGCAGTTCTTCGGAGTCCAAAAGCTCCTCCAGTAGCGACGACAGCTCCAGTGATTCAGAGGTCGAGGGAAACAAGTCGTCCCACTCCAAGCAGATACTGCAGAGACATCACTCAGGCTCCAGCACAGAGAGCATGCACAAGTCTCGGGACAATGGAGGGCAGATGATGAGTACTTTGCGTAAGTACATGTTTAACTGTTTATAAAGGGCTGCATGAATACGCATAGCTAAACAAGTGTAAAAGTACACACGGGGGGACAAGCATAATAAAAAATACTAAATAAATAATTAGGATGTAATAAATAATCTCTGTTTAGTGCTAGAAGACACGTTAGGAAGGCGCTCTATGCTTTGTAGTGCTTCCAATGTAAGCGAGTGAATAACATACAGAAACAAATGGAAGGAAAACTGACCATTAAGTGTCATGCCAGGATCAGACAAGACAATGTTTCAATGCTCTAATGGTTGGATCTGACTTAGATAGAATTCCAGACGTAAGCAGTTTCTTGGTTGAAAGGTTTTAGACAAGTAGGTGTGGATGGTGTAAAAAGATATTGGCTCTGAGAAGAGAGATTGAGACATCCAGGAACATACAGCCAGACCAGTAAAGAAATGTAATGAGAAGTGCAGGAGTGAAGGGCTGTGGATGTTTCCACAAGGATTTCGTGTGCTGTCCTTTGCTCAACAGGCAGCAATGATAGGGATTTAACCAGGGGATGAATTGGAGGATTCTAGCAGATGAAGTGGAGGATTTTAGCAGCAGAGTTTATGGTTGATTGCAGGGAAGAGAAGTGGGAGTTTGGGATAGGGTTAGTAGGAGATTGCAGTAGTCTAAACTAAGGTAAGGGCATGTATTTGTGTTTTAGCTGTTACCTGTGAAAAAATTGGGCATATCTTAGCAACACTGCATAGGAAAAAGCAGATGGTTTTGGCAGTGACATTACTAAGGTTAGAGAAAAAAAAAAAAGGGACTGGTTCAAGATAATTCGGCACACTGCCAGGGATTAAGAGGATAATGTGCCAGGTTTGGATTGGAAGACCATGAGCTCCATTTAGCTAGGTTCAGTCTGAGATGATGTTGATTTAACCACAACAAAATTGTTGGGAGGCAGTTAAGGAGCTAAGCGAGTCACACTGTTTGATGGAAGTTTCTTCACAAGGAAACTTCGGGCGACTTCGGAATACTAAGCGCTCTGAGTGCCATCACACTAGCCTGCAGGAAGGCTTTTTTTTTTTGCTCTGGTCTGTGACAACCAGTGGCAGCTCTTTCTCCCAAAAGGGTACTTCTGGGACAGTCCACCCTATGGTATACTTTCATGGATGTGTATGTGACCCTGCATTGATGGAAGGCTGACCGTATGAATACTTTGACCTAAGCAGCATTCAGTTCTACTTTGTTGCCAACTGCCATTAATTCTTCCTGCTGAGTTCTTGCAGGTCACATATGCAAAAAGTTTCTTGTGTGCACGCTTTGCTACCACATCTCATCTCTGCAGTTGCCTTTCACTTTGGGGCACCTACATAGGCCTCGCTCTAAGTGTTTTTCAACCTGTGCCCATTTCTGGATAGGGAGGCAGTTTATCAGTTGCTTGCAGTCTCTGGGCAGAGATAATGAAGCATCCCCTGCTTTGTCATGTATCTATAGAAGCAGAGGCAACGCCCTTATCATAGAACTGTAACAGTCTGGTCTGACTTTGGGTTTGATCGGGCCCATCTGTGTAAGCCTAGTTACTTGTGCCACTCAAAGATCTATCCCAATGCATTCTGGCTGCATTCAGTACTACTGACTTCCCTCAGGGGAATTCACAGAAACCCAATAGGGGTCATTTACTATAACCCAAGACACGTGCAAAAGCTGCTATATGGCAGCAGCCGTAAAACAATTTCTCCATAAGGCTACAATGTTTTTATTCCTTATCTCATCACCTAGTCTCTTATTCACACCACTTCCTGATTGCTATGGTAAATTGGACCCTAGCAACCAGACAACTGCTGCTATGTTAAAAAAAATTAAAAAAAAGGGTGGGGAAATGATAGCAACTTGTGTGCATCATGCTAACAGTTTGTTTAAAGGTGAGCTACTTTGTCACTTTGGTCAGTGCCTCCGACCTCCATACTGACTACCCCTCTCTCTTTCAGGCAATGACTTACAGCTCAGTGAATCTGGGAGCGATAGTGACAACTGATGATTGGGCTGTTGGATTTGGCAGCATGGAGTAACGAGCCAGCATCCCATTTGCACTAGAACTGACTTTTCTATGTGATGGAGGGAAAGGATTATCAGGTTTTTGATAAAAGACAAATTTATTTGCTAAATACGTGGGTATCAAATACCATGTCGCCAATTGGTGCCCTAGTTCCACAGCACAACTCTCTATAGCGAATCTGCCCTATCAGTGAGCGAATAGCGAAATGTTTCTTTTTCCTCCTCCAGAAGAAATTCCCTCAGTGCCTGGCAGATCAGGGATTTTGGAATGTTTAGATACATTTTGTTATTTAGCTTTCACTACTAAATCAGGAGCCATTAACTCTTTGCTAGCTGACTCACTTTCCAAAACTCAGGTGACCTTAACACGTTCCTTGCAACTTAATGCAATTATGGTAGTGGGGGTTTGTACTCCTAACTAAGACACTGAACGAATGAAAGTAGCAGGTAGAAACAAAGTGAAACATAAAGTGATAGTCACTGCCCCCCTCCCCATGCACACACCTGCCATCATCCTTATTCCTCATAAACTTGAACCAAAGTGCGATAGTTACGGTAATCTGCTGATTGGCCGTAATTGTGCTTGCCCCTTTTAACCCAGACCTGGAAAGAAAGATGATGACAGATTTTAAAGGGGAAATGTACCTTTCAATTGAGTTTTATTATGATACATGCTGATCCAATCCATGCAGTTTTGCAGTCATTTTTGTGGTTTTTATTGAGAGGCAAGATTTTCACTAAATATAAATGGCACAAACCAGTAAAGTCCAGTTGCATTATTTGCCTGTGAGTTGTTTGGAGAGCTGATCATCTCTTTGCAGTGCTTACTCAGATCACAGGAATTCTAGTATTGATGGGCCCAGGAATGAGAGATTTGGCTACAGAATAGCTGTTATGTAAAGCTTTTTTTGTTTTGTTTTGGCAACAATTGCGTTATTTTTCAACAAATAATATTGTAACGGATAGTAAAAGCTGACAGATACTTGGCTTTGTCTCACTGTGGCGCTTGTGGCCCCTTGTGCTTTGGACCCTCACTGTCGACTGGATTTCCCCCAGTACCACGAGCAAAGAAATGTGAAGAGAAATAAATCTATTTAACATTTACCCTCAAACTCTTTATTTTCTTTCTGAACCGCTGGATCGCTGCTCTGTTCTTCAGTTGGAGAATAAATCCATGGGGTAAATCTGTAACGAGAAGCACTTGGAGCCAAGATTTACTAGTTCTAGAAATGTTTATGCGCTGTTTCCTATTGCGACATTCAGATACATTTTGTTTTGACTGAGCTAAATCCAGAGCATTGATCCCAATGACCCTCCCATACCCCACTGACCTGCTGACTCACGCCTTAACAAAGAATAAATAATGAGCAAATCAACAACAGTTGTGTTCAGAATAAAGCTCAAAATCTTTTTATACTTTTATTTCCATACACAAAATGCATCGGGAACACTGCATATTCTATTCCAAATTAATAACATTTAATTGGATAAGCAGTGTTTCTGAGATCTGCTGCACATCTGTGTTGTATGGAGTCGACCAACTTCTGGCACCTGTTACATTCCACAATTCTTCTGTATTTCTTGGTTTTGCCTCAAACACAGCATTTTACCCCAAAAGTTTTCTATTGAATTCAGGTCTGGGGATTGGGCTGGCCACTCCATAACATCAATCTTGTGGGTCTGGAACCAAGATGTTGCTCATTTAGAGTAGTGGCAGACGGGGAGATTAGTCGCCCAGCAGCAAATCTCCTCTACTGAGGGGCCAATAATTTCCCCGAACTGCCTTTCCTCCAGCAAGAATACTAATTGCCGGCGGGATCGATTTGGATTTCCGATATTGCCTCACGAGACAAACTGTCTGTGGCCCCTAGACCCAAAACAATCTTGCTTTCATCAGTCCACAAAATGTTGCATTATTTCTCTTTAGGCCAGTCAGTGTGTTCTTTGGCAAATTGTCTTCAGCATGTCTTTTTTTCAACAATGGGACTTTGTGGGGGCTTCACTGCTATTATTTGGAACAAGCCTCAATTAATGATTCAGTTACACAGAATCGGCAGAATGAATGTCTTGACTGTTGGGCCTGTTGGGTTCTATTACTCTACTACACCTACTAGTAAATTATTTGCCATACAGAAATAACATTTTTAGCAAAAACAGTGATTGATCAGGTTAGTGATGTCGGACTTCTATTATTCTGAGCACAACTAAATAAAATGATGGACCTTTACCATTCTTTTATTTAGGCCCACCCAGGAGTAAGTGTTTGCAATTTTCCCATAACACTTACCCAGGTACAGATCTCTAAATTCTGTTCTTCCTGCTTCTGGCCTGCATTCTTTCCCACAATGAGACAAAACCTTATCCTAGGTAAGTAAATCTAATAACCCCTTCATTACTTACCCAAGCAGAGAGCTCTGATTCTTTGTTCTTCCTGTACATGGCTGCTCTCTTTCCTCTGCCCAAGCAGGAACCTTCATCTGGGTGAGTGAATCCAGCCTTCCCCACTATTCGGCTACATATCGTATTACCTGTTGTTGGGCTGCCATCTTGTTCTCTTTGCCATTGTTAGACAGGAACCTCCCCTTGAGTAAGTGAGTGTAATATCTGTATTTCCTTTATTACAATTATGCCATTAACAACCCTCTGCACAACTATTCCTGTACCAGACAATTTGTAAACTTTGACATTTCTCTTAAGTATTGATCAGCTAAAACTATCCTCCCATTGCTTCTATCAGGAATGAGTGATATCATACAATGCGATATCAGTGATCTTACTGTATCACCTGCCTTTGTGTCATAATGTTACCACCAGCTCCTGCTGGAACTAATGTAAAGTGCTTTCCACAATTGCATTTAAAAGGTTCAGTTTGGACTGAGCTGACTCGCATTTTCCCCTGAACAAGTATTTTTAGTCTCACCCGGGTATAGAGCTATGATTCCTCCTGCTCCTGGGTTGCTCTCTTTCCTATAGTTGAGCAGGAGCTTGGATTTTGCAACCACTGCAGTTTTTTTTTTCTTCTATGGGCCAAATTACTTCCTTGCCCACAGGGATTAATGTGGACTGAAAACCACTGAATGGCCTGTGCTCAAGCTCCCACTGAGCAATGAAAGAGCAGTGAGAAGAAATAATCAAATTCCATTATATGGGCATATGATGGGTTCATTTCGAATTGGGGGAGTTTTTAGTGAGTATAAAACAAACAATACACCAGAAACGGCAATCTTCCAGCAAACATTATATGTATTTTCTTCTGGAGGGTGCACTCAAAAGATGTTAACATTCACATACCTTATAGCTCAAAGTCAAAAGATAGCAGCACTCCCATCTTGTAAAGATAAAACCGCCTTTATTATTTCATACGGCGACTCCAGCCAGCTGGAGTTGCCGTATGAAAATATAATAGAACATTTTATCTTAACAAGATGGGAGTGTTGCTATCTTTTGACTTTGAGCTATAAAACAAACTATTCCAGTATAATTGTGACACCCCCATAAATGCCCATGACAATATCCTTATACTTCTCTGCTAGTTCACATAGCAGTTGGATCAGTGAAATAAATAAATGGAAGCAGTTGTAAAATGTTTTTTTTTTTTTTTTTTTTTTTTTACTGGTTTTGGATTGCTTGCCTTTATTCTGAAGATAAATTGCAATTTATCTATGTTTACTTCATAATTAAAGAAAGATGGTCACTGTTTTTAATACCAATGACCATTTACACGTAACTATAAACCCAGTGAGAATGAGGAATGAATGGATATTGGTAAGTAGTTAGTCATTTGATGTTTATATCCCTTTTAAATCTGGCAAGGGTAGTTTGACACAGAGACCGGGGTGCAGTGTCCTTTAAGGGTAAGGACACACGAGGAGATTCAGGGAGATTTTGTCGCCTGGCTACTAATCTCCTTGTCTTTTGAGCAACTATCTCCCTGAACTGCCTCAGCGTTTTTCCCCATAGGCTACAATGAAAAGTTGCCTGCGCTAATGCACACGTGGCGATGCGTTTTCAATAGTTGCCCAAAGTTGCCTCAGTGAGGCAATTTCAGGCAACTATTGAAAACGCATCGCCCTGTGTGCATTAGCGCAGGCAACTTTTCATTGTAGCCTATGGGGAAAAACGCTGAGGCAGTCCAGGGAGATAGTTGCTCAAAAGACAAGGAGATTAGTAGCCAGGCGACAAAATCTCCCTGAATCTCCTCGTGTGTCCTTACCCTAAATAGGAGAACACGCTTTTATTTTTCAATAATAACTTCTGAAAGTATTGTGTTTCAGATGGGGGAGCAGTAAACTGCACATTTAGCCTGTGCGTTTCGTGGTCCTGCAGCAGAGAGCAGTTTATGGCTCACAAAGTTCTCCTTTATTTACCAAAATTTTTTCTTATTATTTCACTGGGTGGAGTGCCAAATGGAAAATACTCAGAAAATAAGAAAATACTCAGTCTTATTTGCATAATGCTAACGAGCTTGGCAGTTACAAATGGGCTCAGCAGTGACAAACAGTATCTAAACTTACAGTATAGAAATGAAGGCAGAGCTCATTAATCATTTGATTGGATGGCACAATGTAGACTCTCTCAGGAGTTTGCGGTCAGGCAAGATAAATGGGCTCCCTCGTTCCACGATAAATAACGTTTGTGCCTATAGAGTCTGCCTCTCATCAGTGCCAGCTACTCTGTGCCCACTACAAAAAGAGATGGTGCATTCAGCCTATATAAGCACTACAATGCAATTTCAAAAAATAGAATATGAAATAGGAGGACATACTCTGTTCACCCCAGTCCAAAGGTGCATGCACATAGGAGCAAAACCAAAAGTGTGAGTTCCAACAAAAAAAAAATGATCAAACCGCAAGTTAAAAAAAATACAAAAAGTTTATTAGGACATGGCCTGACGTGTTTTAGGCTCTATGAGTAACTGCCCCAACAGGCACAAAACGCGGTAAGCCATGTCCTAATAAACACTTTGAATTTTTTTGGAGGAACTCACACTTTTGGTTTTGCTCCTAGAGACATCTATGTACCCTAATATTAGTCTGTAGTCTAGAGTTTCTCCTGGGCTGCTCTCTTTCGCATGGTCAGACAGGAACCTCCTCCCTCTGGGAAACTGAATTCAGTCTCCCCTCTACTTTCCCAGGAACAGAGCTGTGATTCTCCATACATCCTCCTCATGCTCCCAATGGGTGAGTGAATGCAATCTTTGAATCTAATCTACCCAGGACATAGCTCTGATTCTCTGTTGCGTTGATTTGTATAGACACTGCAAAGCGATGAGAAAACCCCCTTAAAGGAACAGTTACACAAAAAAAAGCTTTTAAAGTTATTCAAATATATTGTACTGTTGCTAACATAGGTAAATTTGCTTCAGAAAGACTACTATAGTAATCAGGCTATTGTGTAGCCATGGGGGTAGCCATTTAAGATAAAAAAGGAGAAAAGGCACAGGTTACTTAACAGATAAGCCCTCTAATAGAATACATGGGATTCTACAGAACGCATCTGGTATCTGTTATGTAACCTGTTCTTTGAATGGCTGCCCCCATGGCTACACAGCAGCTTGTTTATATAAACAATAGTAGCATTTCTAACGCAAACACACCAGTTGTACCTGTGCAGGGAAACAATACATATTTTAATTAATTTAAAAATACTTTCATTTTTATGTGTTATTGTTCCTTTAAAAGCGATACCCGCCAATATCCGTAATCAAATCTCCTCTGATCCTTTTACTGCCCCATGCACTGTATTTGATACACTGAGGAGAATAGCAGTTGCAATGCATTGTGGGAAAGGTATTTGATTCATTGAGAGTGATGCATTATTTTCAGCAATTCCTGTTTAACCCAATATTAAATTCACCTTCTAATTAATGTATGTTGGGAAGTTGCTTTGACTGATATTGTCTTTCCCTTGGCAAATGAATGAGGTGGGTTTTACCACAGCTCATACATGGCGATGGTAAAGACAACAGACCAGGAGCAGGGAGTATGGAGAATCCAGGTACTGTATACCAGGATAAATCCTGGAGAATAAGTGGAATTGCCGAGGGAAGCTTCTGTTTGGCCATTGGAAAGAGAGCAGCCCAGGAGAAGGAAGTACAGACCGAGATCTGTACCTGGGTAAGTACTGGGGGATGTATTCGTTTGCACAGGGTGTGATTTCACCATGGGAAAGAGCAACCAAAAAGCAAAAAGTGTTTAGCTCTGTTCAATGATAAGTATTTCAGAGGGGCAGACCATCTTCATTTTCCAGAGGGAGGTTCCGGTGGGTACTCATGTAAGTGGGCTTGAGTTTAATACAAATCAAATGCATTGTTTATTTACCTTCTAGTACATATAATAATCTGGACCCTGTGCATAAGGAATGTGCATAACAAGTTACAAGTGGCAGGTGAGTATAATCTGATATTGACTCCTGCCCAGGAAATCAGTTTAATGTTCCCAGTCACAGATCTTCTGATTCTAAAAATCTCCAGCCAAAAGCCAATCTGTCCTGATCTCCAAGCTGCTGTGCTCACAGAAGGATTAAGGGAATATGATGAGTACTTTATTGGTCTCTGGCCATGTTTTCAGAAGTCAATGACGTTCTAACATTGGATGCAGGTTCTCTTAAAGGTGCCATCTGTGAAGAAGCACGCACTCCAGGAGCCAGCCGATGTGGTTAAAAAGCCTTTATTCCAAACAGCTAAAACAAATGTTCCTTACGCGCTTTGTATCCGAATAAACTTACTCATAGGCATAATTTAAAACAGCCGTGACAAAAATTTAAACAAGTAAAAAGGATGTGCCAGAAAGCGTAAAATAACAAAAAAAAACAAAAAAAAAACTTAGAATAAAAATTAAACATTAAAGGGATACTGTCATGGGAAAAAAAAAAATTTTTCAAAATGAATCAGTTAATAGTGCTGCTCCAGCAGAATTCTGCACTGAAATCCATTTCTCAAAAGATTTTGTCAGATTTCAAAATTGAATATAAAAAAATCTGTTTGCTCTTTTGAGAAATGAATTTCAGTGCAGAATTCTGCTGGAGTAGCACTATTAACTGATGCATTTTGAAAAAAACATGTTTTCCATGACAGTATCCCTTTAAATGTCATAAATGGTCAGAATATTACCCATTCTTAAATTGATATGAAATACAATAGTGCTGGTATTAAGCAATAACATAACTAAAACCAGTATATATTTAAATGCAAGGTTTAGCACAATGTTAATATTTCCAGTAAAATGGGAACATGCTCCAAGAAGATCATGTAAGTTATTTTACGTCTTTTATGATAATTTGTGACAACTGATTTAGATCTATGTCGCTATGGAGAATCCTATATCAGCAATTCTTTTAGAGGCGCAATGGAGAATTTCGTGTGTCATTTTTGATTTTTTTGTACTGGATGGTTGCAGGTTCAATATAAAATACAGTAAATAATTGATTAATCAAATGAATTGAGGCACATATTTAAAGCATTTAAAAACATCCATTATGGTGGGTATCCCGTAATTAAATGTCTAATCCATGTTTGGAACATTTGAATGAATTTGGTCTGCTGGAGGTTTCGCAATATATTGGATTTACGTTAGCTGTGATATATTTCTCTTGGAGCATGTTCCCATTTACTGGAAATATTAACATCGTGCTAAACCTCGCATTTAAATATATACTGGTTTTAGTTATGTTACTGCTTAATACCAGCACTATTGTATTTCATATCGATTTAAGACTGGGTAATATTCTGACCATTTATAACATTTAATGTTTAATTTTTCATATATTGTTTATTTAGAATAATTTAACTTTATTCTAAGTTTTTGTTATTTTTTTGTCATTTTATGCTTTCTGGCTCTCTGGTTTCTAGAGCGATAAACTGACAACATTTCAAATATTTAATATGTATGTAAGCGCTAATTTTACTGTTATATTTTACTGTTAAATTCTTTAGCATTCAATTGTCCATTGTTTATAGATTTAAGAAAAAAAGCGACTTTTTCACTTTAGCTAAAATATTAGGGTTTTGGGGTTAATATTAGGATGATTGGCTTTGTACGTCACATGCTTTTTTACTTGTTTAAATTTTGGTCACGGCTGTTTTAAATTCTGCCCAGGGGCGTAACTATAGAGGAAGCAGACCCTGCGGCTGCAGGGGGGCCCAGAAGGTATAGGGGCCCCACGAGGCTCTAATTCATATACAAATTCAATACAACTTGGTAAAACAGGTCAATCTCTAGACATTTTTGGGGCCTATAAAATTATTTGCTGTGGGTCCCAGTGATATTTAGTTACACCACTGATTCTGCCTATGAGCAAGTATCTTCAGATAGCTGTTTGGAATAAAGGCTTTTTAACCACATCGGCTGGCTCCTGGAGTGCGTGCTTCTTCACAGATTGTTGCTATTACTCCCCCTGCTACGGGTTCGGGGTGCTGCACCTGAGCCACCCGGAATCTTCGGTGAGTTTGGAAGCTATTTTATGCAAGAAGTTTGTAACTTACAATCGTATGCTTTATACTGGTTAAGGCTGCACCCGAATACGATAGACCCGGGGTTTGCACACCCAGGTCCTACTTTGTACCGGGTGAGCCACATCTTTAATTGACTTTAAGGTTGTGCCGCTGTTTTCCCATTGTGCATTTCTTAAAGGTGGCCATACACACAGATAATATCGTATGAAACAAATTTTTGTATGATATTCGGTGCGTGTATGGTGGGAAAAGAGCTGCCTGATATCGGCAGAAGATTTGGATATCGGTCGGCTCGTTGATCACGAGAAAATTTTGATTGCGTGCCTTTGAAGGCACCCAAACATCGGCCATTGTTAGTGCTGAATCGTCAGTTACAGGTAGATTTCTATTGTTTCCCTGTATATCTGATGATTCAGCTCTAAACGTGTGTATTGAAATGAAAGATCTTTCTTGGAAAGATCTTTTCCAAGAAAGATTGTAATTGTTACATCTATGGCCACCTCAACCCTTTCTGCAAGAGTCAGCAAGACAATAAATAGACAATCGCAAGTGCTACTCTCCCCTTTTGTTTTTGTAAGAAAATCATTCCATCTTTGTGTGCTCATGTTTTACCAATTTCTTCTGTCTGTCGTTCTCTTCTATGTCTGGCAGGATCTGCCCCCAGGGAGCTTAAAGGAGAAGGAAAGCCCCAGGGCGCAAAACCCCTCCCCCCCTCCCCTGTGATGCCCCCCCTCCCTCCTCCCCCCTGGCCTACCTGTCCCCCTGGGCAAATGCCCCTAACTTGTTACTCACCCCTCTGCGCAGGTCCTGTCCACGGAGTTCGCAGTCGCCATCTTCTCCCACGCGCGTCTTCTTCCTGCTCTGACCGGCGTCTTCTGGCGCATGCGCAGTAGGAACAGGTACCGGTACAGCTCTATTGCGCATGCGCTGAATGTCACGAAGTGAAATCGGAAAACTTCGTGACATTCAGCGCATGCGCAATAGAGCTGTACCGGTACCTGTTCCTACTGCGCATGCGCCAGAAGACGCCGGTCAGAGCAGGAAGAAGACGCGCGTGGGAGAAGATGGCGACTGCGAACTCCGTGGACAGGACCTGCGCAGAGGGGTGAGTAACAAGTTAGGGGCATTTGCCCAGGGGGACAGGTAGGCCAGGGGGGAGGAGGGAGGGGGGGCAACACAGGGGAGGGGGGGAGGGGTTTTGCGCCCTGGGGCTTTCCTTCTCCTTTAAATCCAGTCTCTCTCGAAATACATACCTTGGTGTAAACTTGGATTCTCTGTATTTATGCTCCTGCTCTGCACTCTTTCCCCATGGTCAGACAGGATCCGATTTCCCCACCCCAAGACTAAAGCTGGCCATAGACGCAAAGATCTGATCGTACGAATCGAGGATTCGTACGATATTCGAACCGTGTGTGGAGAGTGCCGTCATTTTTCGTCCGGCGGAGATCGGTCATTTGGTCGATCGGACAAGTTAAAAGATTTCTGTCGGCTGCCGATAATATCTCTGCGTGTATTGCAGATCGTACGATTTTCAGTGGGAGACTGTCACTAGCTTTGGTTGGACATAGATATCGTACGATTGCTGTCAGGGGCAGAACATTGCTGATCTATTCTTTATTTGATCTGACTGGTAAGACTTTGATCTGAATGGTTAGTGGCGGGTCGGGAGATGGGAAAGTCCGATCGTACGATGATTCGTACGATCAGATCTTTGCATCCATGGCCAGCTATATCCAGATAAAGATCTGTTGGTAGAAGTGATAAGTAGGTGAGAATTACAGGTGGGCCTGTGGGCATTGCGTAGTGGTGGTGGTGGTAGACAGAAGAAGTTGGTAAAACATGAGCAAAGGAAAGTGAGCAGGTGCCAGAAGTACAGAGAGCTGAGCATGAGGGATTAGCTCCAGCTGTCCCTGTGATTATGGGAGTTGAGTTGTAGACCAAAAGCGTCGGAGTACAGTAGATAGAAGCTACCAAGGATTTTCTTGAGGAATGGGCTGAACTTGGTGGATGTGTATTTTTTGATCCCAACTACTTAGGACCTCCATATATTCAAATGTTTTGAAACGGCCAATAGTTTCTGTTAAATGTCATTGTCCTTTGTACCCTCCTATACAGACAAAATCAATTTAGCGCTGTGCAGTTTTCCCATCTGGACAGCAGAGGACTGTCTTGTCTTCCAGATTTCTGCATGTCTCCATAGCAAAGCAATGCTCATTGTCCGCGATGCCCTGTGATCCTCACAGAATCCCTCTTTGTTTCCATATTCATGGGAATAATTAAGGTGAGGGGCAGAGAGGCCCCAGTCTGTGAGTTTGGCTGTAACTAGAGACAGATGGCCACTTAGATTAAAATCTATGATATGATCTTTTTTTTTTCCATATGTGCCGCAGTAACGACATGAAAAGGCAAATTGAACTCTGGGGGGTGCTGCAATTTTAGCTCGCAAGATAATAATTTATTGTGGGCTCTAAAAACCGAATGACTAGATTTTCTTTGTGCCCTGTGTCTTCATTTGTTATTCTTTCTATAAATGGTTTGCCCGTAGCAGCGCCAATGTCAGTGCCTGGCTCATTTCCTATTATCCCAATAACTGGGAACGCTGCCTGGTTTTGCGCAGTACTACATGAGTGATGCCTCATGGCACCCAAACAGCCCACTCTGGGGTGTGAAGGAGAGGGTGACTGATCTGTTCATCCACAGGCATAGGGGACAACTTTTGTTTTTGAAGCCCAATGTGCTTCGTTCACCCAGTGCAAAAAAGTGCAAAGTGTGCAATGACTAAATCTTACAGAAACAGTTCAGTGTCAAAACACTACTTCCTGCTTTTTAGTTCTATAAATCTGAGCTAGTCAGCGACTTGAAGGGGGGGGCCACATGGTGCATAACTGTTCTGTGAGTTTGCAATTGATCCTCAGCATTCAGCTGTTCAAAAGTAACATATATGACCCATGTGCCCCCTCCTCAAGTCTCTGATTGGTTAATGCCTGGTCAGCGCCGGATTTCACTGAGGCGCGCCCCTAGGCCGCGCGGTCCGACCAGGCGGCCGCGTGGTCCTAGCGCCCACCTCACCTCACCTTCCCAGCGCGCCGGCGAAAAAACGCCGGCGCAGCTGCTGTAAATGAATGGGGACGCACGCGTCCCCATAATGCGGCTGGGCGGCATGCCGCCCCTATTTTTTTGCCGCCCTAGGCCCGGGCCTATGCGGCCTTGCCGCAAATCCGGGCCTGTGCCTGGTAACCAGTCAGTGTAAATCAAGAGAGCTGAAAAGCAGGAAGTAGTGTTCTGGCTATTATGTTAGACACCCAGTCACTCCAGCCTTTATACATTACATTTTGCCTATCTAACTATATTAGAAACATTTTTTATTTTGCACAGCCTATTTATTTACAATTGAATAATTCCTTTAAAAAGACAAATTCCAATAAAAACTCCCGGGTCCCCAGCCAAAAGGCACAAAAGATCCAGAGTCTTCGGACTCTCCTTCACCAAAGCTAGGGGGGGACCATTTATCCCCGATCCTTGGCACAAAAGGCATAGGCAGGGGGCAAGGGTCTTCAGATTCCCTTCGCCGCAAGGCTAGGGGGATTTCTTTTCCAAATCCCGGGAGTGAGAGGGTACCAATGGATCTCTAAAGAGGCCCCGAAACTGAATGCGCCTTCGTAGGGCCAGGGTTCAGGGGAGGAAGGAACCAGATGGCCACACATCCTTCCCCTAGATTCATGCTTAACCCAAGAGGCCAGGTGCACAGAATTATAAAGTAAAAAAGGGATGGGAGTAAAATTCATAAAAAAGTGGCTGTGTGCATCCCAGCCTATCGGCCGGATTTAAAAAATTTGTAGCTCCTAGCCAAAAGGCCCAGGGCATAAGAGCATGTGCAAATGAAAGTGCAAGAGTGCCGTAAAGTGCCTGTGCCGTTGGTCTTCCTCTCCACCAGTGGTTTCTGGCACCACACGTTTGCACAGCCTAGGATGCAGCTCAGGCTCAATCAAATGCTAGCCTTTTGGCCTGAGGATCAAGTGCTTCTCTACCTCCACCAGTGAAGGGATTCTTACCAGGCATTCCTTAGCTAGAATGCCCCCCTTCGCTGATCACCGAAGATACAACACTTGATCTTAGCCAAAAGGCCGAGACCTGATACAAATAGCTCTTGAGACTGGAGAGACCTTCATAAATTAAAGCAGAATCCAAGGGAAGTAAGATCAGCTAAAGCAGAGCTCACAAAACCACCTATCGTTACTACTGCAATGCAACTTTGCCCCCATGCAATAATGACCAATGATGTCATCAATCAAATGAATAAGAAGAAGCAGCTGTTTATATAGCGAATATAGAGGCTGTAGTGCAGCTCAAACCGTGCGCATGGATTGATTCCGACTCAGCATTATATGTATCATTCGCCTCAGTCAGCAGGTCAGTGAGCACTTACTGATTATGCTAATTCTATGCAAATACAAACCATTCCTTCCAAAGGACCTCATTATGCAAAGCAGGACTGCAGCTAATAGCCCGCTAATTCATGCAGATAGTAAATCCGACTATTTCATCTCATCGATGTCGGCTCTTGGCGGATCAATAGGGAAACGTTGGTCTCTTTATTGGAAAGTCCCCAGTGGAAAATGTCACCACGTTGGCAAGGTGTCCCTGAGTTGCTTCACAAGTAACAGTTTATTAACGAAACCACAAATTCCAATGTGCAATGAAGCTCTGGCCGCTAATTAGGCTGAATGCAGAAAGGAGAAGTGCTCTGACATCGTAACAATTAATGGCAATCAATCCGTAGTTTATGGCAAGCGATTAATTTGAATATTCAATGGATTAGTAATCAGAACAACTATTGGCTCCTCAATACGACCCTGCTGGTGATGTACCATTAAAGGAACAATAAAACCAAAAAAGTATTTTAATGTACCGGTGCCCTGTACTGATAAAACTGGCGTGTTTCCTTCAGAAACTCTACAATGGTTTATATAAGAAAGCTGCTGTTTAGCCATGGGGGCAGACATTCATGTACAGGATACACAGTAGATAAACGATAAGTTGTGAAGAATCCCATTAAATACTACAGAGCTTATCTATTATCTGTTGCGTATCTTGCCTTTTCTACTTTTTCAGCTTTGAATGGCTGCCCTATTGGCTAGTACAAGTTTACCACGCTTGCACACCC